>NC_134950.1:140843635-141468635 GCF_965638725.1 Aptenodytes patagonicus
GTGTACGTCAATGTACATAGAGTGAACTTCACAGTACTGGTAAGTTTCCTTCCCACTTTAAACCAATCACTAAGAAAATTGACAAAAGAGATGAAATTCTTTAGCACATCTTATCAGAAATATACATAGATAAGCTATATTAACATATGCATCTGGATAATACTAAAATAGCCTGGGAAACAGTGTCTATGTTATTCACTGAATGGCGCAACGATTAATCTTTTTCCTTCCCTTCCATGGTCATTTTCCATGCCCTTTCATGCTCCTTGCTGTTTTGAGAATTTGTCTTGGTGATGGAGGAAGAAAGAGGGATGTGGCTAAGGGGAGATGGCTGGAGGATGGAGTGATGCAGGGAGAGCTGCATCTGGAGGTAAAGGGGACAGCACAGAGCAAGGCCAGACAGTTTATCGCCACCAAGAGCTGCCAAACCCGTCCTGGTGCCTCTCAGGTGGGACACCAGGAAGAGCTCAGCATCCTCCAGCCAAAAGGACAGGATGGGAAGTGTGGCAGAAGACCACTGGGAGGGCTTGAGCACAGCTATGCCAGGACAGGATGCACTAAGCAGCACCCGACAAGGTAAGGTGTGCTTTACTCCAGGCCTGTACAAAGCCTTTTCAGCAACTGGCTTGCACTTGTCTTGCCTGCCCTGTCCCAAAGGCTCCCTTACAGGGAGATTCCCGGGTTTATCAAGGATGTGTCATGGAAATCCCTTGTAGAAAAAAACCACATAAAAATAATCATAAAAATCGGGATCTGGCATCCCAGGCACCCTCCTGGATCACTCATTGCACTGGAACATCAGTCTGGTGGTCACAGCGCTCATGTCATGGTCTTACAGAAGATCGTTTGAATAAAAGATCTTTGCACATTACCCACAGCTAATGACTCCTCTCATATCAGACAGTGTTTTCTCTGCCATCTGCAGCTATTTTCTGTTCCAGCCTAGAGAATTCAAAGGAGGCAAGATAACACCTGGGCAGCATATCTGAAGTGCTGTAAACGTGGTTTAGTAACATACCTAGGTATGAAGTAACCATCAGAACCTGAACTGTAAATAAGTGAACCTAGCTGGAAGTGCACACAAACACTTTTTACTTAAGGCATTATCACCAGGAGGAAAACTTTAGTGACTTTAATGATTTTATTCCTGATAATTATTACTTTTCTTAATTTTCCGTTATCTGCTCAAACCACAGGTTTAAATACTGCTGTAATTGAGCTCAGTGGGAAAACTGAAATGATTTTTCATTATGTAAGTGGCTTGATAAAATGTAACAGGAAATGGACTGGACAAGCAGTTTTGCAGTGACATGGAGACCATCCTTCTGGTTAGCTAAGAGACTGGAGAAAGTAAGCCTTGGAAATTCATCTTATTTGACATGCTAAAATAATTTGATATTAAAAGCACTGACCATAAGCTCATTATTTTATGCAATTACTGCCCATTATTCTTAGACAATGATTCAGTAGTGCTCTGCGATAAATCCAAAGTCTGAAGAGCAACCCTGTAAGATTCATTTTATTTCAATTATTAAGTAATCTACTTGAGCCAAAATCCTTTTTTTTTTTCTTTTTTTAAAGGACCCCTAAATTCAATTAAGAGCTCTTGTAAAGACTTACCCATTTACAATGGGCCTCTAGTCATGGAAAATTTCAATCTGAAATACAGTCATTTCAGCTTGAAACATAGTTCTTATAAAACTTGCTCAAGATTTCCACTGTGATAGTGTATTTTCTACCACACCTATTTCTCTATAGGCACTTCACTAGACTCACGTATCTTCATCTTGAAGTATGTCACACATTGCCTTTTCATCTCCCACAAGAAAGGTCTGGTTTACATAATAACCAATGATGAAATTACTACAAACGTCTGGATGCTGAAACACTTTTTTCCTTAACTTGTTAATACATCCAAGAAAACCCATCCCTCGTATACCACTGACACGGCAAGACCAAGAACTGTTATCAGTCATGTGATTTGACTGACATTTCCCATACCGTGGCAAAGAAGAGATCTAGATGTTGTTCACATCTAATCTTTCTTCCGACAAAGGCACAGGGTTGCATTGCTGTTTGACCACTGTCTTGTCAAACAGGAAATCAGAAACCAGAGTGATGCTATACTAAAAAAGAAAAAGGCTCACAATATACATTCAGTATTAGAAATCAAGACTCTACAGCCATATTACATTTAAATTGCTTAGTGACAGCACTCTCTTCTCAACAAATCTCATCAAAAGGGATGAACCCCAAGCTATACACATAACACCACTATATACCCATAGTGCGTTTCATCAGTGTCATTGCCATGTCTGCAGTGTGACCTGAGTAATTACTTTAGGTGAACTGGGTAACGGTGGCACAATAAGGGTCAGGACAAGTCAAATTCATGGAGTGCACGCAATTCCACAGGGTGTCCATGGAGTGCATGCAATTCCACAGGGTGTCCATGGGAGGTTAACTCCAAACCAGAAAACTTGAGCCCTGTGACAGCCTGACTGCAAAAGCAGCACTTTCTATCAGTGTTTAGTTCCAACTTTCCCATCTCCCATGGGTTAACTCTGAAAGGGAATAGACGATCTGAGTTTTCTATGCATCCTAAATATAAAGTGACATTTGAGACATAGCTGTTTGGATACTGATCACTTGGCTGTTTCAGATGATTAGACTACAGTGCCATATGAGGAATGGGATAATGTTAGGAAAACACTGGTTGTTGTTCTACCTGAAGGCTGCTAAGCATGATAAAATTCTAACAGACATAATCAATATAGCCACTTGATACCAATATCTTCAATTATCACACCAGGGGATGCTTTGCAGAAGAAACAGCCAAACCCATAACGTGAGTTCAGAATAGCTCCTGTTTTAAATACATCAGCGAACTCTTCTCTGAAATCTTGCTGAAGTAACTGACCACTTCCTTGTGAAGCACTACAGCTGAGACCAACTGCAGTTCCTGCCTTGCAGATAAACTATTTTCTTTAATATGCTCTTAATTTTATACATGTAAGTATATCAGGCATGGGAATAATTTCAAACTGATAACTAGCATCTAACTAGCATGGACTACATCCCAGCTGCTACTTTTAGAATTCATTTTAAGACTTTTTGATACTAAGGTGACAGTACTATAAGTCATCTAAAGCAGGCATAATTATGTTATCTGTCCATATGCTTCTGCGCTAAGTCTCTCTACTTGCTTTCAGCAGAAAGCCTTGAAGGACGGGATTGCTTCTCAAGTGATCTCTTGAAATACTCAAGTAGTTTTATAACATATTTTATGACAAGTTTATTATGACAACTTCTTTTGCAGCTATTTCTTTAGGATGAATTGTCACAATCAAAGTTTTATGAATATGAAGAAATGCTCTTAAGAACAAAGTCCAATCTGTGTTCTGCTCTGAACCCTAGCACTGATCCCATTCAGCTGGTAGATAGTGTCAGACAGGACTTACTGTGAACAGCTTAAGGTTCAAACATCAGTAGTAAAAAATCCCAATGCCTTGAGTGGGAAAGAGAACTGTTTCCTGAAGGATAATCTGTGCATACTTCAGAAAACATTTAGGGCAGTTTTGAGCCTTCAAAGTGTCATGACGCTAAAACTGATTTTCTAAAGCAGATTCTTTCTGTCAGTTTGGGTGAGTGACAAAATCAGTTGTGCATTTTAGGGGATGATTCAGACCTTAGAAGGGATGCTGCATCTCTTACTTTTCAGTGTGTTTTGCTCTAGGAAAGACTTACAGTTCCGAGGTCAATAATGAAACAGTCTCCTCTGTTGAAGCTGGTCCAAGCCAGGGGGACTTCTGTGGCTCTTACAACTCTCCGGCCCTTGATATGCAGAAGCCTCTGAGCACTCAGATCATTAGTAACAACATGATTAAATCCAGAGGCAACACCACCTGCCTGAATAAAACAAAACAACAAAGCAGCAAGCTTTATTTCAGTTTGATTTCTGCAAATTTACCTTTTTGCTACAGCTGAGGAGCTAGCAGGGGAAAAAAAAACAGTTTATGCAGTGAGAGGTGAGCCAAAATAATATACTGTTTAACAGTGCTGACCACAGACTTGGGGAACACTGCTGCTGCTGAACTCTCAGGTGTGAGCCTTTATCTGCGGGAGCAGATGTCACTCTGCTTCAAAGGGTTTTCAAATGAATGAGGAAAGGGAAAGCACAGGATTTACCACACTGTCCTGCATCATCCAGAGGATAAGGTAATGCTGAACCACACTGTTAGGACAAAAATCAGTAGGTTATCAAGTAAGGACTGAGGGAAAGCAGAGGAATATGCAGCTCCTGTACAAGTTTTCATAACTTCCTTATATTCAGAGGTCTGGGTGTTTTTAGTGCCTGGTTATGCGTGGAGGGAGGAGCCATTCCACAGCAGCCCTATGGAAAAAAAAAATGTAAAAGAGTGGGCAGGTCACTGTCAAGCTCTCTTACGCAAGCAGAGTTAAAAGCTTCAAATTGTTGTGTAGACTATGACAAGTTACAAACCTCCATAATGGGAAACAGGCTGACTGAGCAATGGCTCCCAGAGCTCCTACTAGAAGGAGATTCTCAGGAGATACATTACTTTATCTTAAAAACACACAGATGTCTCAAAATTTCCTTTCAAAGATTCTGCTTCTGGAAGTGACACAACAAGGAGGCTGACACTACAGCTTTTTAAAACATAACATTTTCATTAAAAGTATTTGGGAGTTTTTTTACCTACCTCAAAGGAAAAACTGCAGCAGGACTGCAAAAGCACCATTTTTAGACTAAAGTGAGGTTTTGGTCTTTTCCACTCTGCTCCTGTTTTTAACCACTTAAGCACATTGGGTTCTGCGTTTGAACAAAATGATTCAGTCTACAACATAGAAATGTTTTCTGTGAAATTGACTGCCTCCCAAACACAGCGAGTCCCTACTGTGAGCGCCCTTAGACACACGAGTATGAAATCTCAGGATAGCTTCATTTGAGGGGGAAAAAAATAAATCACTGGGACAGGTTTTCAGTTATCGGAAGAGACACTGGTAAACAAGCTGCTGCTTTCTGTACAGGTACTGGGACTCCTATAGTTTAGGATAGGTAGTTCAGATCTAAACCCACTAAACATTAAGACAACTTTTGAACTTTCAGTAACAGATACAAAGCAAAAGATTTGATGTTACTTGGGGGACAATGTTACATATATTTTTAGAATATATTTTGCCAGCTGGCTCTTTACCTTGTATTTAATTCCTCCTTTGAAGTAGCCCACAAACTCAGTAGACTCATATCCTTGTATTTCTCTACTCTGCACAGGCTTTCCTCCTAAATAGTCATCCATTTGAACAGTGAAGATAGCTGCAGCTGTACTTTCGTCCTGGGTACATTCTTTCCCTGAAATAAGATTAAATATTATGTCTATATAACTTCAAATTCTGTTGGAGAAATTGTTTCTGTGACAATCAGGCACTGCCTTCAGCAGGTTATACAGCCCGCGTGTATGTTGCAACAAAGCACTACATCATAACCTTGTTCACCATCAAATGCATGACCATCCAGACTGTGTCTTAACTACTTGTAGAACTGCATTCATGAAGAACAAAAAGTGAAAAATAACCAAGTTTGTCTTCTCTCAGCCTCTTTATACAATAGAACATTTTAATTGAGTGAGTTTAGCATGACAAGTGTCTACAGTGCAAAGACCAAGGAAGGTTATGTCAAAAGACTGATTAGATGGTAAACCATATATTTATGTTAAGAGCAACTCACCAAGCCATAAAGTTAAAATAACTCAAGAGCAGTCCTATTGACACTATAATGCAAGCAAAGGGTATTTTGCTTAGATATCTTTTATTAGATTGCCTGGTACAGCTGGGAGAAAGAAAAGCAGCTTTGGGGCTCAGATATTTGCTTCATGAGGTCAGTGTTTTGTACCTTTCAGAGATTAGCCTCTTCTCAGGACTGTGGCAAAATGGCCTCCTTAGCTAGTGTGTTGATGGCCTGATCACACTGCAAAGTAGGCTGTATATTAAAACAAAACTTTTAGCATGGGCCCATACATTTTTGATGAACATTTTCAGCAGTTTTGATTGTTTCAAGAAGAGCGCAAACAGGATGAAGTCTCAAAAAATTGGCTTCTGAAGAACTTTTGAAGAGTAAGGAAAAGCGAGGTTTTCCATTTAGTTTTTATTTTTTCTTTCTAAATAAGAGGGAGCTGCTGGTATACAAGCAACAGTTCTCAAGAGCAGCTTGTCACTTACATTAACCATTTCCTTGCTTCTAGGTGACTGAGTGGAAAAATACCATAGAGCTCCAGACAGTCCAGACAGAGATACCTCTCACAGGCTGTGGGAGAAGGGGAAGTGTGTAGTGAGGTCTTGGTGTCACCTCACAGTGTAGTGAGTCATTGGTGTCACAGGGAGCCTGCTGGTAAGGTATTAGGAAAGAATAAAGCATGGGAGAGGGGGCACAGGGCTGCCTAAGGGGATCACCGACCTGGCTCCTCTTTTAGGGAGAATGAGTGCCCTATTCATGGCCCAGCAGTGCAAATGCCACAAGAGAACTCCCCTCCACCCACCAACAACTATGCTTCTCCCAGGAGCAGTGTCACCACTGCCACCACCGCAGCTTTTGTGGGGACACAGGTGCAATGGAAGCCTCCAGAGAGCAGCAAGGATGAAACAGGGAAGGGATCCAAAGAATAATGGAGGCATAGCGAAGAGAAGAGCATGAGGCCTGCCCAAAAAAGGTAAAAAACACTACTGAAAACAGGACTGAACACAAGAACCTCTGAAAAAAAAAGAATCTCCATCACTCAGTGATGGAAGAACTTGCTATGTGGCAATATGCTTTCTCAGACGTGGGTACCACCTTAAAGTTGGTGGTAAAGTTTTGGGGTTTGTTTTTTTTTTAAATAGAGTTATTCATGTCCATTAGGACTAGATCCTTCAGATTTATTGCTTGCAATTACACAATAGGGTTCAGAGTCGAAGAAAACTGGTTTTGGAACAGTGTTAAAGATAAGAACCACTAAAAGGCTCAGTCTCACAGCTGCTATGCAATAAAATACTCAGTGAAACCCTGTTTTGAAAAAAACAAACAAGCGAGCATCAATCCAAGTGTAGGTTATTCAAGCTTGTATGAAAAACAAATTTACGTTATAGTCTGGGGCACAAACAGCTATAAATAAACCAGAGTATAAAGGAAAAAGAACAAATTTTTTTACCAGACTAGATCCTGGTTCACATGGATAGGTCTTATCACTTAAGATAAGGGGACAAGGGTTAAAAAATAATTTAAAAAAATAATTAAAAAACACCATGCATGATGTTATTAAAGATACTAAGTGGAGTATAGCCAGTCTTACTCCCACAAGTAGCCTCATACTGGTATAGTACATGCTGTTTCCACTAGATATAGTTTCAAGTTGAGACCGCTCTCTTCGGATTAGTAGTTTAGCTACTAAGACACCCCTCAAGTGCCAGTGCAAACAACTGAGCCAGGATCTCTGAGCAAAGTTAAAAATGGATACAGCTACCATGACACAGATCCACATTGATTGCTTGGCCATGCCAACATTGTTGCAGCACCTGAGTTAGCTTGTTCAGAAATTATCCGACCTGGACAGCACTTCACCACATGTGAGACATTTGGTAAAACAGTAGCTTTCGCATAGGAAGCTTCAGGCCAACAGAACAACTGTTTGGTCACTTTAGCCCTAGGATGCCAGTCACAGCACAAGACTGTCAGCACATCAAGGTCACAGACCATCCTCCCACAGTCTAGACCTCCTTCTAACCCCTTGGGTATGCCCAAGCAAGGTATTAGGAGGAAGTTTGCCACTATATAATATGAAAATTCAATGCTCTGCTTTTATTCTGAATTTGGGGTCTTTTTTAGTGAAGTCAGAATCTATTCAGACTCAAAGCCACCATTATGAGGCTCACACAATAATGCCACAGATGATGGGCAGGAGTAGGACCGTGTCACCAAATAGCAAGGCCCTTGTAAGTATCTAAGCCCAAAGTCTGTAGGATTTCCACCAATCTAATTTCACAAGAGTTCTTTCTATCCCAAAGTCTGACTGATAATGACTGCTGTACTGTTCAGAGATGGCTTATGGGAAGTCTTCAGAAAGACCCTGCCTGTCTTCCTGGGCCACAAGCTATACAGCCTTTGCTCATGAGGGAAAGTTTGGTGTACATAACAGTGGTGAGAATCAGTCAGCAAAAATACCAAAATGATTCAAACTCTTGCCCCGGGTGTGACTGCCCTTCCCCATACACCTTGTATGAAGTTCTGGTCTCCTATTGCTATTAAGCTTGCAGCATCTCTGCCCAACTACTGGAATATCTTGCAAGCAGGAAGGGATTTCCCAGCAGTTAGGCACGGCTGCTGCCAACCTGCCAGCTGCTTAAGAACAATGTGTGCCCAGATTCCCTGAAGCTATTTACAGTACCTGGATATCACCACATCAGCACAAGATGTGCATCAGTGAGTACAACTAAAGGTCTTTAGCCAACAACGAGGTTTTAATTAGTGAAATGTCAGTCACTGTTTTGACTTCACTTCCAGTTGCAGAGTCCTTGCATCTTTCCCTGGGAAGTGTCTACTATACCTTAACTACTACATAAATAGTTCTAACTTCATTAACAAAGGTCTAAATAGCCAAACCCTGCTATTAACTAGCAGTACTGTTGACACAAGAACATCTGCCAGAAATTCATTTACGCTGCCATCTACGATTATACTCTCGTCAGAGACAGACACTATCCCACATGCCAGCTGGATAACTCGTAACA
Organism: Aptenodytes patagonicus; assembly: GCF_965638725.1. Classification (NCBI taxonomy): domain Eukaryota; kingdom Metazoa; phylum Chordata; class Aves; order Sphenisciformes; family Spheniscidae; genus Aptenodytes; species Aptenodytes patagonicus. Next base: position 140,852,414 of record NC_134950.1, read on the forward strand.
CATGCAAAACTAAACAAGCTTCAAACATGTATGCAGAAACAATCCCAGCTTTATCTGCTGTTCTTTTTCAATGCATCCAAAACTACAATGAGAACCACAGCAACTCAAACATATTAACGTTACTACACATTGACCTGCCTTTATGTTAATTCATGGAGATGATTGCCTACAAACACAAACCTGAGGGTGAATCAAGAACAAAGTAACAGATTTCAGGCAGCTACGCAGCAACCACTGTGGTTGGAAGACTTGGCGACCAGACAAGGAAGTCTCAAGAAATCTCCAGAAGATGAGGAAGTCACCTAAATGCATCCTTACATCAGACTTCTATTTTGCTGTAAACACTGTGCTAGTCAAGGTTGAAGGCAAAAGACACCAGCCCAATTCCAGTGTTCCCAGTTGCTTCAGGAGGGGCTTTACTAGGCTGTCAGACTGATATTAAAGAGAAGAGGTTTTACAAAAAACCTGGTGACTTTGCCTCCAATCTCTGTATTATCAGAAAGCAAAATCAGTCTAGCTGAAAAAGGCAACATCTCCACACAAGGCAATGCAACAGTGCCACAGGGAGATGGCCGAGATGAAAATTTGGTCCTAGCGGAAACAAAGGCAAGAAAACTTCATCTGAATGAAGGCAGGATTTCACTTGTGAATCTTGGTTGGATGCAGCCAAGACTTGTCTTGCAGCCAAGACAAGACTTCAGCACTTTTCCAGACTAACATCGCAAAGCAAGCAAATGTTCGCCTTTCTGTCATACCCCACTTTCTCATCCCCGGAGCCCCTTAGCACCGCCACACCAGAAGCAGCGAGGCTTGACATCGCCCCGACCCTTGGCTGTAGCCCTACTTCTGTTGCTTAAGCGCCTCAACTTGGAAGCTTCACACGCGCAGCGCTTCTGAAAAGGGAGGGGCAAGAGCTCAGCTCCCGATCCCCTGGAGCCCAGCAAAGCCCCGAGAAACTTCAGCAGCAGCAAGGGCACGCACCGCAGGCCGCGCTGCCCCCCGGCCCCGGGACCCCCCGCGCCGCCCCGCTGCCTACCGAGCCAGTAGTGGAGGCGGTAGGCGGCGGCGGCGGCGCGGCGGACGGTGTGCAGCACCAGGTAGGCGTCCCCCACGAAGAAGTCGCCGTGGCAGCTGGGGGGAACCGGCACCAGCTCCAGCCGCTCGACGCGCCACACCTGCAGCCCGCTCTGCCGCCCGGCCTCGGCGAAGGCCGGCGGGGGCCGGGCTGGGGCCATGGCGGGGAGCGGAGGAGAAGCAGCGCCGCCGGCTGACCCGCGCCGCTTTTATAGCGCTCGGCCCGGCCCCCCGGGCGGAGCGGGGCCAGCCCCGCCCCGCCCGGCAGCCGCCCGGGGTGGGGAGCCCGGTGAGGGGAGCGGCTGGTCGCCGCGGGGCACCGGGATGCGCTCTCCCTCCCCGGCTCCCGCTGGCGGCCTCGGTGCAGGCTGGCTGAGTTTTTGTTTATTTGTTAGTTTTTAACACGCCTACAAAACTCACCCGGCATACCTTTTCTTTCTGTGCCCCAAAGCCGTTTCAGGGGTGTTACAAATAATCAGCATCCCTTGCTGCAAACGGATAATTTTTCTCTATTCTAAAATGAGAAGAGAAAAAAACGAAGTCAAGAAAGCAAAGCACAACCGGCCTAACCCAGTAGCTACGGGTGTTACAGTGCTGTGCATTTTGCTTATATAATTATCACATCTGCCTTGTTCTTGTAAGCTGCTCGTATCAGAATACAAGGAGTTTTTATAGCTTGTGCTTGCTGTTGGGCTCTTTTTTTACCCCAGATTGGAACGGCAGCGCACAGCTGTCATTCTCCATCCAGTAATTTCATTTCATCTGTCCAATATTGCCAGGAATCTTTTTGTAGGGGAAAAAATCTTGTCTCTTTTTGAAGATTCCAGATGAAGCCCAGAATTTCTATAAACTCCCCTTTCCCAGAAAATGGAAAGCATTGTGCTGGTGTTTTTCCAACACCATGCAACAACAACCCAAAAGGGTTAAACCCACTTCCTACTTGTCCTTTATAAATGGATGGTATGTCATCCTGGCAGGTCATTACAACATGAAAATTATAGCAAATCACTGCTTTCATCTGATATTGATAGGAGGTAGATTAATCTGGATAGGATACAGATAGAAACAGCTGAAGCTGCCAGTATATCAAAAGATACATTTCAGAGAGGGTTGTGTTTAGGTCCATTGTCTTATCCACCTGCATTAATTTTGAGGCTCGTGATTTCCCTACTAGTTTGTTTTAGCAAGTTAATACAAGCAGAGTGCAAGTATCCACCTGCGGGTGGATCGGGGCTACCTCAGTAAGGAGGGAGAGGCACAGCTAAATGCAATAGAGCAGCTGGAGAGCATCTTCTCTGGCAAAAAGTAAAAAGACGCACCACAACTAGGAAATCCTTTTAACTATCTTCCCTGCCTTCTTTTCATACTGTCTGGTGTACAGTTTAGCTATTGAGGGAAAAGGTGCCGTTATACAATGTGTACCTACTACCACCTCCCATTTTGGTGAGCATCCTATCATCAGCTTGCCAGACAGAGGCGTACAGACACCCTAAGCTCTATCCCCACTGTTTACAAAAGGATCCTGCGGGTGCTCTGCTTTGTCCAAGGTCCAGCTGAACATGTTACAGCTCACCTTCACCAGTTCACGGCCAAGCATTTTATCCCTCATTCTGCCAGGACTGAGGACTTGGTGAGACTGAGCCTGCTTGATAAAGCACTATGCCTCCCAAATGAAATACTTTTCTGCAGACGGTTTGCCACGTGAAGAAGAAAACAACTTTAGGAAGAACAGCCAAAAAAATCCTGCAGTTCCAGTTTCAATATGGTATCAGATGTTTCAAAATATTTGTAAGTGATTTCTCAGATTTACCCTTCCATCTATGCCAGTTGTTCTTCTTTTCACTTTTACTCACTTAATTACACCAAGCAGTTTTTCTTCTTCTCATTGCATGCCTTTTGGCATTCTTGTGCATTAGTTAGCTTTAGTCAGTGTGGGTAGAACTTACAACATACTCTATAATTGTATGGATTTACTATTTCTTCTGAAGTTGGCAAGTTGCACTCACTTTGGAATTCTGCTGGGTTTTGCCCATACATGAGCTCAAACCAGCCCAGTGTTATGCAGCCTCATATCTCCTACCTGTTCTGCCTGTCTTGCCAAGCTAAAATTGTTTGTGCACAGATTGCACAGGCCAATTGAGTCAAATGTACACCTCCTTATTCTAGCTTTAAATTTTCAGTCAACAGACCAAATACTACTCTCAGCTGTATCCCTCTTGCTGCTATGAGATGCATGCTAATGCTATTTGTTCAACATTGACGGTGCCCAGTATCACACACCAATGGACAAAGGTTAAAGACACAAGAACAGTTTAATTGTTTTGTCTCGGAGTCTGTGGCACTACTCAGACACAAAGGATGCTAGTACTGACGGCAGAGTTTTCTCATCCCCAAGTTTGTCTTACTAGGATTACGTACTATGTAATCACTTACCGGCTGCTAGCAAAGAAACCCTTGGGTTGAAGTTTGTATCGTAAGTGCCAGGATATTTGTTTGTACTCTTCAACATTAATTTTTGTCTGTTTGCAAATCTTGCTTTTGCAATCTCACTCCTTATGAAAGTTGTACTGTCTTTTGTCTTGATCCTTTTCCATCTGTTTTTTGTAGCAAAAATAAGCACTGACATTGTTAACATTACACAGATTTTCATAACGTTTTAAATAATACGGATACGTGGCTCAGTAAGTTGCACCAAAATCATCCCACTGATCTTTAAGTTTGCTTCCTTATATTTAGATATAGCGGTCTCAAGTTTGATGGGGAAAATCTCCAGCTCTTTGCAAAGAGTTCAAGTTCAGGTTTTCAGTGAATCAGTGTATCTTAGTTGGAAATAGAAAAATGGAAAGGCCATTCTTTATTAAGAAAGATTTAGAGGTATTGGACAAAAATTGTCACTCAGAAAGTTTAATTAAAACAAGGCTACTTTATATCAGTTGATAACTTTGATTATTGTTACAAAGCCTCTTTCACGCTCTTTTATCATTTTCCACAGTATTGGAAATTGCACACTGCTTTGTGAAACAAGATGTCCCATGAAAAATAGTTGGTTCCATTCACGTCGTTCACATGGCGGACTAAAGGTTATACCCTGTCATAAGGCACAAGTCAGTATCAGCTGATTGCTTCAACTCCTCCATTTGTTTTGCATGAGTGGAAGTGGCAATGTGTCAGATTGGTGACTTTTTTTCCATTACAAAAGATGAAGTGACATCACTTTACATTACAGAGGATGGAAGGCAGTAGGGAATTTAACCCTGATTTCTTTCTGTCTTTCTTGTGTAAAGTTCAAATACATAGCCTAAAAGGGGTAGTTACAGAATTTGTCTGCATAGACTGACATTCAGTAAGAGTCAGAGTGGTGTTTATCCTTTTTGAATTTGAAAATTCTGTAATTTTGGTCTGACTATAATTTCAGAATGATCTTTTGAGTGTCAAGAAGTGATAATTGAAGCTTCTTATTTTTATGTTGCAGCATACAGGTTTTGATGATGATAGTTTAAGTTATTTTTGAATACTTGGAAAAGGGGGACAAGAAAACTGCCACATTCCCATTTACCATCAGTGCAATAATTAAAGTTAAAAGCATCTAAGTAAAACCAAGGAAAAGAGGTTTACCCAAACACAAGAAATCAGCAACAATTTGAAGAAAGCACAGTCATCTTCTGGACCCATTAATTAAATATGCAACATCCGTTAAGCTCATAGATCAAGTCTCCAACAAGATATCCTTAAATCTGTGGAAGGAGGGCCTGAAGTATTGGATATGGCAAGCGGGGGAGTGGAGAGCACCCAGGGAAAACATCCTTCTCCATCTGCATAAACCAGTGGCTCTTCTAGACATCTACTCACAAAAGGGAAAGGGAGAACAATCAAATCTGTAGTGCTAAAAAGTGAAACTGCTGGTAGTTATCTAAACTGAGGTAGAATTTCAGTTTAATTTATTTCATTGCATTCTTCAAATGGTAAACGTTTCCTTCATTAATTCCTTGATACTAATTCCTCTGAGAGGGTTACTAAATTTAATATAAAAAGGAACAATCTTTGTGAGACATTAAACTAAGATCACAAGAAAAGGATATTTTTGCCAAGATTCTAATTGCAGGTGTATTTTGAAATAAAGTTGTTCTGAGACAGCATTTTCTCTTGAATGAAGATAATATGTCAATGCCTTTATGCATTTAAAGGCAGTGTGTGTGAAAAAGAGTACTCAAAGCATGTGCATCTCCTACCCCCGTTCAGCAAGTAGTGCCTCTGAATTCTCAGAGAAGGAATAAACTCATCCGTTGTAGCTGATTTCAGCGGTAGACATCCATGGAGTAGGCCAGATTCTCTATTCCAGGCAAAAGAGTTGTAAGATTAATTTAACTATGAATAAAAATGGGATTTAAGCTTCTTTACATTTTCAGAATAACACAGATCACTGTAGTGGTATGGATGCTTTTTAAATACAGAGTAGCTCCTCATTAATAGATATCTGCAAGTATTGAGCCGAGTACTTAAAATTACATTTTTCATCAAATCTCACATATGAGCTTATTCTGCATTTGGAAACCATGTATTGAAACTATTTTTTTCAAAACATTCATTAACCTTCACATAAAATTTGAAACGCCTTCTAACAATTTTTTCAGTTTTTAATTCACTGACCCTGGACACTTATGTAAATCACTCAAATATCTGAAACAGAAAAGAAGGGGAGGGAAATGTGGGAAAGAAGGGGAAAACTTTCTGTTTTCTGACTTTCTGAAAAAAGTCTGCTTGAAGGTTTCTTGAATTTGGTACACCAACCTGGGAAAATAAACATTTTCTAGATTGTTCAAAACATCCAGTTCTTACCAAGCTCATATAGGAGAGTATTTTGCCTCCCACTTGTTTTCTTAAAGCACAAGTGTATTGTTATACTTCAACTAATGAAAGGCTAAGGCGGTTTCAAATTCTCAGAGAATAACACATTTGAGAATTATGAATTTTGTTACTGTGTGTCAGCTTTTATGTATTAGCCAGGTTTAATTCTACCAGCACAAAACACTAAGATCACTAACAAGAGCCCTGTCACAGCATTTTAAAATTAATACTCTCAGCATTGCTTCAGTTTGAAGAGGGCAGGAAAGTTTCCTTGATCGGCCTTCCCAAATTAAGTGAGTAGTTTCTAAGATCACTTACATTTATTGGGGATCTGCCCACTGAGTTTAGCAGATCTAAAAGCAAAGCTATCTGAAGGAGAACAAAGGCATCCATAAATTTGTTTCTACATCAGTGTCACCAGATTTATAAAATTAACTTCTTCCTTTTCTCTGAAATATTGAAAGTATACTAATTCGCTAAAAAGCTGCCGAGATCTGCAAACCTACTGGAGGTGGCTTCTAAATTAGTTATCTTTTGGTAGCGCATGTTCAAGATGGGGTCTTGATGTTGCTCAAGAGGTCTACAGAAAGATCTATTTTAAATCAAAGCTTGGGACTGATTCCTGTTTCAAGAGTCTGAGTCATACTTACTGGAAAAGGACCCAATCTCTCTGTTTTCTGATTAGCACTATGCATAGAAAGCATGGGGGTGCCTCGACATTAAAAGCTGCACTGTCAACAAAACATTTATTTCAAAGTTGATTTCATAAATCTAAGTGACAAGGAAAGACACAGAGCAATAATTTGTTAGGTTTTTTTGCCACTCATCAGGAACAAGTGTTTTTCATGAGAAAGTCTGAAGAACACACATTTCATCTCAACTCAAGTCAGATTATCAAATCATGCAAATCCCTCAGCCCTAGAATCCAAGGCAAAAATTAATCTTATGGGAATCAATACATTTTCTTAATGTCTTGTTTTAAGTAGCCTATTATTCTAGAGAAGGCATGTCCTCAGGGACACAAGTGTATTATCTTTGCAGATCCTGTCCTCCTGACTCCTCTTCCAATGTGATTGTCCACTGACAAAGGGCAGATACCAGATAAAATAAAGTGTGAGGTAAAATGCATAACTGATGCGAGACAGTGAAATGCACAGATTATTTACACACCCTCAATCCTATGCCTAATGCTAGGCATAGTTCCCAGAATAAATGAATCCTCTGACTGTAAAAAAAAAAAAAGAGCTAATGTCTCCAGTATTTATCATCCCCCTCATTTCCTTCACATCAATAATTCTGTATATACTTGTGCTCCCAAACAGAACTACAGCATTCACTGCTTCCAGAATAAAACAGTTGAACAGCTACAAAGCACCCTTTAGCTTCTCCCCCAAATCAGTAGTTCAGTTACCTCTTTCCCCTGGGTCTCCAGTTTATCCTGCTAAGGTAAATCCCACCCCACCATCCTGGTGCAATGCTCTGGCACTCTCCTGTCCTATGTTTCCAAGCTCTGCTCCTGAGCCTTCTTAACTAGATCTGTCTAGAAGCCAAACATAAATGTTATCTCTAACCCAACCATTCCCCCTTCCTTGCTTTATATAGATGACTTCCGGGAGTACATTTCTCAAATTTCGACTTTTAAAAATAAAATCGTGAACAGCACCACAAAGAACTGGGGGATGCCCACTCTTACGGGACGTACAATGTTGTGAAGCTGTGATAAACTGTGTGGTGCTAGAAAAAAACAAACCAAAAACCTAATAATAATAATAAACAACCAACAAACAAAAAAAAACCCAGATCAATAAAGTCAATAAATAAATTTGATAAATTTTGTGCTCTTTTTTCTGCAATGACACAACGACACAGCAACACAGCGCTATGCACATGGACTGTGTGCTTGAAATTCCAGCTCTGGAAGTCGCTTAAGGCTTTGTCCAACTCTCCCTGGATTCAAGAGAAACCTTTTCTTTATTCAATGCAAGGTAGCCAACATTATATGATTACACAGCCCCTGTGTGCTTGGGCTCATGTTTCACATAGGGCATGCCAGACAGCTTTTAGAGACATGATCAGAGGGAAGGGTGCATATGGATACATTATTTTAAAATACACCAGGCCATTATATTCCCTTTCCTTCCTTGCCTTTTCCACAAGGCCAGAAAATTTCCTCTGTGGGGAAAAGAGAAATCCCTTTGGTGTCCTTGGACTTTCTCTGTTTCTAGTTATTTTCGCTAGTAACACTGTGTGTTATTTATTTTCAAAGGTACATAACCATCAACAAGAACAATTATCCTCTCAGGAAAACACGTAAGGGAACGCATCTGTTTATGGCTCTGCGTTTTGACTTTCCACTGGCTGCCAGGTGACTGCTGTTTTCCTGTTCATCTCTTGAGATGAACATTCAAGGAATATCACCACTACTTAGTTACTATCTTCTTCAACTATGTAGGAAGCAAGTGAAAATAAACTGTTTCTCTTTACAAAATAAAAGATGATAGGTAAAGAGTCAGCTGAGGAACATGCTATTACAGTAAGTTTATTGTGCTAAGTATAATTCTAGTACAACCTACATGACAGCCGCTTCCTTGTTTTATTTTTCCAACTAAGAAAAGGCCTCTGTGGAGGAAAAGTAGCACTTCAATGTTTATAAAGCTTTATGTTTTAAACAGTTACAGAATAGACCTTGTGTGTTTCACGCGCTGCCTGTTGGTTTGTAACTTGAGGAAATCCCATGGTACTAAAACTAAACTGGCTCTTTCCGGCTGCGCGCATCCCGCTGCCTCCTCTGAGGCCCTCTCGCCATGGCTCCCTACCCCCTTCTCTCCGGTCTCCTCTCTGCTTGTTGCCCTTCGCCACGGTGGGCGCAAAATTCAGCCAGAACGTTCCCAGCACTTCCTGAGCTGTTACAGCGGTTGGTGGCAAAGTAGAAGAGGGTATTAGTCTTATCTAAATGAAAAGAGGCATCCCAGAACATTTTTCATTTAGGCTTCACTCCTTTATTTAGTATTGCACAGCTCTTCTATGTGTCTTTTTGGATGCAGTTAGTGCCTTTTTAAAAACAGCCCCTTATTTAAAACAAATTAATATTTTTCTTCCTTATATTAACTAAACAGCACATGTCTGTATAGCATTAGCTAACTGTAATTGTGTTATTAAGGTAATAAAATTACCCTACTGCTATCACTGTAACATGATAAGGTATAATGCAATGCTCAAAGCGATGTTTAATGGAGCAGAGAAGTATCTGGCAGAAAATTATTCTTTACATTTTTTCCAGTATGTTAATTTTAATTGTGGTCAATAGGAGGGTTTTTTATTGCAAACAAATCTGCTACGTTCACCAGTGTTTGTAATCAGGTCTCAGAAAGATCTTAATAAATTAATAATAATTCTTTAAACTTTAGATTGTTAGTCTATTGTTAGTCAGGTTGATTTTTTCATGTCTTTTTATGATTTTGTTCCACAGGAAAGGCATAAAATTTGGTATTTCAAAGGCTTAATGTGACAAGGATATTAACACTTCCAGCATGACCAGTGTGATCCTGGGACCATTTACAGCACCTAAAATTTGCTGCCCACCTGAGTACTCCATATGTATGTGCTTAATTTTTCAAATGTATGGGTTTGTGGTGGAGGGAGGATATGGAGAAGTGTCTTTAGTTGAACTTGGGCATAAATTCATGGCAAATAATATATAAACAAAGTTATAGAAATGTTGACTGAGCTTAGATTAGAATTAGGAGTCCTGTGTATAATTCAAACACTGATTTTAATCTGCATGGCAATCATTCACGTGAGTAGGATCTCAGTTCAAGGAATCATAGGACACATGGCTAAATCTAGCCCAAAGTACAACAGCTTTAGAGATAACATTGAATTTGAAGTATATGGGGGGGCGGGGGGGGGGGGGGGGGGAAGCAGAGGATGTCCTGAACAGAGACCTTGAAATCTTTGTTTGTTTTATAATAAAGATATGTAGGGTAAGTTCTATACATATGCAAAACATTAGCATTAATAACTTATAGAATCTACTGATTTGTCTTTATAAAGTCAGTATGCATGGGTGGCAGATCTGAACATACTTTTGTGTAACACTTGCTTCTTCTGGTCATTTATGAGATCATATTTACAGTTAACCTGTAAGCCTGCTTCTTCCTTTTAGTATTTCAGAAGTATCCAAATTCACTCTCTGCATTTATATAAGCTGTAGAGGTTTTTATAAAGCAATTCTAAAGGAACAATCCAATAGCGCTGCCTAAAACAAAAGAATTCACCTGCATAAGCCTGGTCCAAAGTACACCAAAGTCAATGGAAAAATACTGGCTGACTGGAACAGATTTCAGATCAGCGACATTTTTGGTAATGGATACTGGTCATTTCTCGTACACTGGCCTAAGAGGTGTCCATGCCGCAGTTGACTGTGCGGCCAAGTGGCTGACATAGCTGTCAGCAAGATTTACAGTGCATTTGCACCCCCACAATGAGAATGCAAAAGTAAAAAGGATTAACAGATTTTGCATGCATCTCCAACTGCTGAGGCATGAGAACACCGCTTTAACCAGTCCTCGATACAAAAACTACACTTTGCTTTCTCTGAGGTTTAACAGTTTTGTGAAGCATGTCAGGGGAGATGGAGACCAGCTTGAATGGTGAATATCTCAGAGGGAATCTCAGTCCCTCTTTGGGCTCTGAAAGAACTTGGGTGTGCAACAGAGGGACAAGGAGACGCTAAGCTGGGGATAGCGTGAAGAGCTGCCACAGCACTCTGGTCAGGTGAGCGCTTCTTCCATGTGTGCCTGTGAACCGTTACAATGGGCAATGGTGTGTAGAGACACAGCAAAAGGCCAGTGAAGCTGCACTCCTGCTGGGCTCTCTGCTGGATGCTGAAGTGCACCAAGACCATTGCAGCCGAGGCAGAGCCACTCTCCAGAGAGCACCTAAATCTCCATGTTGTATGGCAGCATCGCCAGCTCCTTCAGACCAAGCCACTGCATTGTACTGGTAAGCCTGGCGGGGTAACGGGGGCTGCTGGCTGCACAGCTGGCTGGTGGCAATACTTCTGCCTTTCACAAGAGCTACAGCTTGGTGTCACACCCCTGGGGGAATTTGGAAGCAAGATATCTGTCCTGTCAGTAGCAATAATGCTCTTTAAGCTGCTTCCTAGCAAGGATCTGGTGTTGGAGAAAAACAAAAACTTTATACTTCTTCATAGAGTTCTTAAAGGGAATGGTTGGTTTTTTTCTTACTTATATATATTGCATATGGTAATTGTATATAGTATATGTAATTATTACATCAAAGTAGATGAACAAACTAAGCCAGCATTTTCAAGGAACTCTTACGTTCACAACTCTCAGTTTTGATTCTTAGGATATCTTTTACAGTTTATTTGGCAGTAAAGAGCATTATCCATGCATAGATTTATTGCAGGTACCTTAGCTTCCTTAATAGCCTTTGTACCCCAGAAGCTCTAACAACTTGTACTCTCCTCACTGCAGAGCAGCCCCATGTTTTTCCTGGCTCTTGTAATGAAAGAGTGAAGTTGCCCAAGCCAGGAAATGAGTGTCTGTAACATGCCCATGCGTCTCACCCCCCACTGCAAGCAAGCACATCTTGTTGATCAGAATGAAGCTATACCTCTGTCATACACATTTTTAAAGATGAGGTGTCATGCATGGAGGTTAAGGGTAAGTTCATACCCCTTTTCCTCAGAAACACTGAAACTGTCTCCACATGTGTTACAAGAGATTAAGTTTACCTGAGAGAGTTTGCCTGAAACTGACTCTTCCCCCATGCTTTTGGGGCAATTAATTTACCTGCTCTGTGCCGCCTTTTTCCCCGTCTGTAAAAAGACCAAGTCAATAGCATTCCTTAGAAGGGCAACTGCTACATGCACCACTTCATTACACTGTCACCCCTATTACTATGGGGAGGCCCAGCTAAAATTTTATCATTATCCATGATTAGCATAGATACAATGCTATTATATTATGGTTATGTCTACCAACAAAAGGTCCAGGTCCTAACAACCTCTGAAATTAAATTTGTCCTAAGCCTTTCATTTGCCATGCACAGAGAAAGCACCATTCTCTGGCTGGGTTTGCCTGGCATTCAGAAAATGGAGAATTTCCAGGCAGACTGGGGACTTTATTCTTTCCAAACTCAGATTTGGGGAACCCCAAATTTCAAACAAGTGTCTGGAGATGCAATGCAATTGCTCTCTGACTGGTAGGAAGCTCTCTAACAATAAAATGCCCTTTTTTAGTGTTAACATCTTACACAATTTTTCTTTTCACTAAAGGTTGCATCTGGGAAATCCTGGAGAAATGCCAAACTTCACAACAGTGCACACAAAGCTATGAGATCATTGCTTAAGGGATTCCTGCTAGTGTCCCAAGCTTTCCACAGTGGTGTGTAGCTCACTGTCTTTTGGAAAGGGCAAAACAATCCAATATGCAATTTTCTTATGCTAAATCACTCTCTGGGGTGCATTTACTTACAGTTTAAAACCAGAGATTTGAGTCCAAATCTAGCTCTGGATATGCCTCCAAAGCCCTCAGCAATGCAGACTATAACTAAAAAGTGCTTCCTCCTGTTACACTCAACACCCCCCAACACTGTTTGTAAAAGGAATTGAAACTACCTGACCGTGTTGAGCTTTCAGCTGTCAATCCCTAGTCATTAGAGTCAAGAGCAAAGCAGCTGTTCCTATTGAAGGAAGAGGAAGCATGGGAGGGTTCATTTTGGCACAGTCTGCTGATCACCACCTCTCAGGTGGAGAGGACAGGGAGTTTCCAAAGTAAGCTCATGGTGGCACTCAGCCTCTCTAGCTCTCAGGAGTGTGATAGCCTGTGCCATTTCTTTTATCTCCAGATGACTGAGGGACTGGTTAGAGAAAAGAATGAATTGAAAGAGTCGGTAAGTAATTTTTAGCAATACAGAGAGATATATAGAGAGGAATTTATTAAGTAGAAATACATAATAATGCTGCCTTCCATGTTATTTCAGAAATCAGGACCTAAGGGAAAGAGGTCAAATACTCACTAATAAACCAGACAAAGTGTGTTTAGTGTGTTTCTGTTCCATGCTGGTATTTACAGTAAAAAACAGATATTTTGCAAAAATATTTGAACATCATTGATAAAAGGGGCTCTCTGTGCCAGTTTTTGTACTGTTTGAAGGATCTAGGCCTGCTTTGTTACAGTGGGCCAGGGCTCTCAGAGTGCTGATACCTGACCTCACAGGATATACACAAGACGCAGCTCAGGACCACTAGTGTCTTCCATAGCATGTGCAGATGAAACATTTCTTGGGACCAGAAGTTTGGTACGTTAGTGTGGATAATGGTGTGGAGTCCCTATCACGTTGCTTTCTCCTCAGCACTGTGCTGTTTAGGCTGGGATTCCTGTGAAAGGAAATACATTATCATTTAAATACAGTCATCACCCTATAAGGTCACATCGGGCTAGTATCAAACATGATGGGAGAAAATGCAGTTTTACAGAAAACTGGTTTCATCAGTGGGAAGATCAAGATTTTCCCCCGTGAGAAGTTTGTTCTAGACAAGATGGAAGCAGAACGTTGTGTGTTTTGTGGACATTTTCCTCTTCTTCCCAGGACTCTGGCAGCTGGGCATGTGGACTGTGTTGGAGGGCACTGTGAAGTGTCAGCAGCCCGGGAGCATTGAAGGAGAAGTGTGTTGGAAGCTAAAAAATTTTCTCCTAACACATTAAAAAGCAGTCCTACTTTCCACCTACCTTAGATGCCGCCCAACATGGCCCTTCTTTGAGTGGGGGTTACTCCCCAAGAGTAACCTCATCCAAAAGATTTGACAAGCAGAAACACAGTGCATCCTGGCTACAGCAGCAGAGGACTCTGCTCAGACAAGTGTATTTTTCCAAGAAGCCCAAGCTATTCCAGTGAAGGTCAGTGTTGTGACCAGCACATTTTCATTGCTTCATCTTACTGGGATTATCAGCACTGTAGTGCAGACTCTGAGCCAATGCTGCATTGTCTGCATGGATACACTGAGCCCATGTAAGCCAGGGTTATCCTGGATGCTGCAAGGATCTCACTTGATAGTAACGTTTCTCTAGTGCAAGCCAGCATGAGGAAAGGCCAGCCAAGCTATCTGCATTTTTTGCTCTGGACTCCAAGAAAGGCTTGGGATCTATTCAGTTTAATTGGGTGTCAGTGTCCTCCTGACCCTCCCAAACCAATGGAATTATGGCTTCTGCCAGCACCCATCAATCCTTTCTTATCTAAGACCACAGAAGAGCAAAATCGTGTTTGCCCTCTGGATGAGACTAGATCCAGTGTCCCTGCTCTAGCAGAATGAACACTCACATCTCTGCCTGCCTCTCCCTGCTGCAGCTGGCACAGCTTTTCCTCCACATGATCCAAGAACGCAGTGTGAGCATCACGCTGCCGTCTGTGCCTCTGAGAGCAGAGAAGTGGAGGTACATCAGAGCTACAAAACAAAACAGGAGTGGCTGTCATGAGAATGATCTTTGACAGGTTCATCAAAGAACTCATTCGCAGACATGTTTCAGACTTGAATCAGAGCACAACACGTTGAAATGCCTAGAGACATTTATGTTCAGCCAATTCATGTGTTTTACAAATGTGCATATTGACTTGCCACTCTTCAGTAGAGTTATGTTCACAACTCAGAATCTGTCATCACCTACACAGGTTCCCTAACCAATTTATTTTCCTCTCAGCCTACTATTTGTTAATCTTCAGTAATGTTAATGGGACCTGTTTTATAATGAAAATAGAGACATTATCTTTTTGGAGATCTCTACATTTAAGTGTTTGGTGTATCTTTATAAACCATCAAAGCATCCACCCAGTACCTGCATATTCTAAAATAGTCTGTGTCTTTGAACAGTCTAATATGGACATCTTAGTTCCTACAAATGAATTGCCATGTGTAGTGCTGTATAATTTCCTGCTAAAGGCTGAAATAAGGACGTGTTCCCCAAGAGATTAACTTTCCAGACTCTGTCAAAGTCAACAAGAGCTGGAAACAGAATTATATTCTTGAAAAGCTAAAGGAAATTGGTGGTCCATGTCCCTAGATCTCCAGTACATTGATGCTTCCATTAGGACATGCCAGCTGTCCCCTCAAGTTCAGCTATTGCATGATCCAAAACACTCTGAAATCAATGTAATTCAGAAGAAGTAGTAATAATAATAAATAATAATAATAAATTTAAAAAGCTTTTGATGCAGAGAAAAGCAGGAAGTTGTCTTTTAATCTGACTAACCATAAATGAAGCAGATTTAGGTGGCCAGGGATTCTTTGGTAGTAGCAGCCGTGGATCCCATTTGCTTTCACAAGGCTTGTGTGTAAGAAATCTCCTATCAGAGTCCTTTTGCTTTCCTTTCAGTAGTTCAAGTCCAGGATCTGAAAATATTAAACAAACAGTATTTATAAGCTATAGGACAAACTGGACTCTAGGATTTGAAAAGCTATGTTTATTGTTAATCAGATAGGATTCCAGAAAAGGAGCACCCAGACATATATGGTAAAGATCATAAGCAAAAAAATATTCTGTCCGTGGTCTTGCTGTGAATGTACAAAGAAAGTAGTGTTTTACGCTACGTGGTATGTACGTGTGTGTACTTTAACTAATGTGTATTTAATTATTTTCAAACAGGCTATCATTGTGAGAGGTGAAGCTATAGAAACTACACTAAAGGGCAGACATCCCATTATGGACTATCCACTACAGTAGGAATGCAGTTATGGACTATTGTATCTACAATGAGGACTGCAGACATTGGACTTGATTCAGTTGCCTGGGAATAAACCACCATTACAAGGTGAAAATTGCAGTCTTAACAGCAAATCTACATTGGCAAGTAGATTTTTGAGCTAATAATCCTGCTTGTATCAGGCATCCTTAAAACTGAGTGTCTTTGCATCAGTGAACTTAGAGGAAGCAGTCAACGACCTGCTACGCCACCTGGATGCTCACAAGTCTATGGGGCCGGATGGGATCCGCCCGAGAGTGCTGAGGGAGCTGGTGGAGGAGCTCGCCAAGCCACTCTCCATGATTTATCAGCAGTCCTGGTTAACGGGGGAGGTCCCAGACAACTGGAGGCTTGCCAATGTGATGCCCATCTACAAGAAGGGCCGGAAGGAGGATCCGGGGAACTACAGGCCTGTCAGCCTGACCTCAGTGCCGGGGAAGATTATGGAGCGGTTCATCTTGAGGGCGCTCACAAGGCATGAGTGGGACAACCAGGGGATCAGGCCCAGCCAGCATGGATTCATGAGAAGCAGGTCCTGCTTGACCAACCTGATCTCCTTCTATGACCAGGTGACCCGCCTAGTGGATGAGGGAAAGGCTGTGGATGTGGTCTACCTGGACTTCAGCAAGGCCTTTGACATCGTCTCCCACAGCATTCTCCTAGAGAAGCTGACGGCTCACGGCTTAGACAGGTGTACTCTGCGCTGGGTCAAAAACTGGCTGGACGGCCGGGCCCAGAGAGTTGTGGTGAATGGAGTTCAATCCAGTTGGCGGCCGGTCACGAGCGGTGTTCCCCAGGGCTCAGTTTTGGGGCCGGTCTTGTTCAATATCTTTATCGATGATCTGGATGAGGGGATTGAGTGCACCCTCAGTAAGTTTGCAGATGACACCAAGTTGGGCGGGAGTGTTGATCTGCTCGAGGGTAGGAAGGCTCTGCAGAGGGACCTGGACAGGCTGGATCGATGGGCCGAGGCCAACTGTATGAGGTTCAACAAGGCCAAGTGCCGGGTCCTGCACTTCGGCCACAACAACCCCATGCAGCGCTACAGGCTTGGGGAAGAGTGGCTGGAAAGCTGCCTGTCGGAAAAGGACCTGGAGGTGTTGGTCGACAGCCGGCTGAACATGAGCCAGCAGTGTGCCCAGGTGGCCAAGAAGGCCAATGGCATCCTGGCCTGTATCAGAAACAGTGTGGCCAGCAGGAGTAGGGAAGTGATCGTGTCCCTGTACTCGGCACTGGTGAGGCCGCACCTCGAATCCTGTGTTCAGTTTTGGGCCCCTCACTACAAGAAGGACGTCGAGGTGCTGGAGCGTGTCCAGAGAAGGGCAACGAGGCTGGTGAGGGGTCTGGAGAACAAGTCTTATGAGGAGTGGCTGAGGGGACTGGGGTTGTTTAGCCTGGAGAAAAGGAGGCTGAGGGGAGACCTCATCGCTCTCTACAACTACCTGAAAGGAGGTTGTAGCGAGGTGGCTGTCGGTCTCTTCTCCCAAGTAACAAGCGATAGGACGAGAGGAAATGGCCTCAAGTTGTGCCAGGGGAGGTTTAGATTGGACGTGAGGAGCAATTTCTTTACTGAAAGAGTGGTTAAACATTGGACCAGGCTGCCCAGGGAAGTGGTTGAGTCCCCATCCCTGCAGGTATTTAAAAGACGTGTAGATGAGGCGCTTAGGGACATGGTTTAGTGGGCATGGTGGTGTTGGGTTGACAGTTGGACTCGATGATCTTAGAGGTCTTTTCCAATCTTAGTGATTCTATGATTCTATGAACTAGTGTATTTTCTGTTATCTGAGTCTGTTACTTAGAGCTAGGAGTCAGACTTTCTCTGATATTGAAACTTAGGGGAAAACATTGCTGTTTGGTCGTTAAGCTTCATCTGAGGCCACTTCAGCCAGCTACATGGCAGTAGAGGGGTTCTACATTCTTACTCCTGCTCCCTACTGTTCACATACTGATTCCTAATTTCTTTAACACAATGAATGTGCATGTTGTCAAGGACTTACCTATGTTTAAATGCTGTGATTTTAACTTCAGATTTAAAGGATCTCTGGAGTAACCTGTCACAGTATTTGGTAAATTAGCTTCATACTGCACTTGAAAAGGAAAATACATTGTAACATCAGATAAGCCATCATGCCTAGAACCAAGAACATTGAAGTTAACTGTAGAGTAAACTTTACATGTTGGATTTAGGT
This sequence comes from Aptenodytes patagonicus, assembly GCF_965638725.1. Classification (NCBI taxonomy): domain Eukaryota; kingdom Metazoa; phylum Chordata; class Aves; order Sphenisciformes; family Spheniscidae; genus Aptenodytes; species Aptenodytes patagonicus. Next base: position 140,870,287 of record NC_134950.1, read on the forward strand.
AAGGTAAAAAATATACCGGTAACATTTCTGTTCAAAATTTGCAAGATTTAGGAGATTTAATTAACTGTTAATTAACTTGTTAACAAGTCGAGCTGTTGAGTTGACAAGAGTTATGGTTTTCCATTACCCTAAGGCTGTTTATTTACACAACTAATTTAATTAACACAATTTATCACCATGGTCCTGATCTCAAATGAGTCCAGTGGCCTCCTATTACAATACAGATGAGCAGTAATAACAGAAATGGAACGCCCTTCTAGAGAAAGGAGGTGTGATACTAAAAACACAGGGGATGCAATTTCTTAGAATAAATACATAGCATGTGTTGGAGTTACCTGCATGGAGTTATTTGCATTATTTTTCAAACCTTTCCAGTGAATTTAATTGATCATTAACATACCCTGCAGTCATCTGCATTACAATGAGCTTAAAAGCTTTCTGTTGCTGGAGAACTTATGAGAGGGCTAAAAGCAAGGCTGAAACAAGGGGGTCATTTAACATCAATGACACACCATTTTTTAGATATGTATTCTCATTGTTTGGAAGCAAAAGTGATTTTGCATTCAGAGTGGATAGGATTTTAAATAACTGGTAATGATGTTTTCTGCCAGTTGCAAGAGGAAATGGTGAGTTTGGCTGCTGGTAGTGCTGCTCTTCACCAAACCACATTTTGCAGAGTCAGATAAGTGTAGGACAAGATATGACACCAGCACATTGGTCTTAAAATCCTTCCGAGACAAGGTGTCTTAAAAGGGAGAGTTTGCTCCATCAGCCCATTCTTGACAAGCAATTCGCTTCTTTATGTAGATCACTTATATTAGACTACATTGCTACAGATTTGACTGACAATTTTCCCTGATCTTCACAGGTTGAAATGGATATCATTAAACAGTTGATTTCTTGTGAGTTACAAGATAGAAAATCGATAACCATCATGTTCTGGAGGTATCAATATCATCTGCATGAATAGGAAGACATGCTGCTTTGATTAACTGAACAAGATAAAATCAAAATGGTGGGGTTAGGCAGCAGGATGAGTACCCTGTGAAATCAGAGAGGGAACATAAAAGGTGTGTGAAGTTACATGTTAAAAACTTGATGGTAATGAATATTTAACTCTGGATTGATGGGTGTGACGCACATCAGAAGTGTATAGGAGAGAATGCCACAAGGAGAAGGAAACACCATACACTAGTAATTTACATTTCTTACTTGTTGCCTTTCTCATAATACACTCCTTTTTCTAATTTTTTTCTGACTGAGTTCTGATTTCCATTTAATGAAGCATTTCCCATTGGCCTGAATGGTGAAAAAGGGACTCCCCATCTAAATGAACACAGAAATTGCTTTTTTGTGTGTGTGTAAGATCAAGTCCATACTTCAGAATTTTGGACCGGTGCAGCTAGTCCTTAGGTATATTTTTTATTTAGAGATCTTGCACCGAGATCGTTCATTTCCTTTTAAACTCATGACAATATATCATTAAGAGTTCTCCTCAGAGGATATTTTAGTGGAGAAAAAAAAAAAGGAGTCAAATTTCCTGTATAGGCAAGTCCTTAGTTCTACTGAATTTGCATCACTGTACAGCCTACAGCCTGCTAGAACTAAGTAGCCTGAAGTTTCAGTTCATCGAAAAGTTAATGATATGTCAAAGCAATTAGACAATATGCACTATTTTCCTCCAGACCTCAGAGTGGAGATCCCCTCTACCTCTGGACCAAGTCCTGAGGAGAGTCTGAGGATGTTTTGCTGTTATCAGGAACATAATCGGGAATTTTTGGTTGCAACTTGCTTTTTTGCTTTTTCCTTATTTCTTTTCAGACATTCTGACTTATAATTACTTGTTTCGCTTAGGTAGAATTTTGCCAAAGAAAACCATTAGTCCTGATGTTAGAGCACTGACTGGTGACACTGAAATGCCCAAACAAAGCACCTGATTCGTAACAAGGACCTGAAATTTGATTTCACACTCACAGCTAAATACCTTGGTCATCGGGCTTTCCGGAATTAGCTTTTGGAGCCAGTCAAATTATTAAAGCATTAGTTTTCTCCTGATATAGAACACGGAAGGTTCTGAAACCTTGAGAATACTTCCTAGGATATGGATGCTATAGATTATCTTGCTACAGTCAGGCCCTCTGAAGAGGTGGCCTTAGAAAGCACAACATTAGAGTTGAAGGACAAACATGCATTTTTTTTTCCTTCCACTGGTTTTGCAAATTTACATTACTGGTCAAGACTTGAGAACAAATAAGACACATTTACTTAAAGAGAAAAGTTTTGTTTAGTAGGTTTTAAAAGAAATTAGCATTTAATTACTATTATGGAAACTTGATCATCTTGAAATAAAGCAAGTTTTCCTTGAGACAGAATATTATTGGACAAATTTCTTTTGGCTGTAATAGTTAACTAGAAGTTTGCTTTTAATTACCTTAGGTAAACTCAAAACCAGGGAAGTTAAATTCCTGCTATAGCAGCTTGGCAAATAAATGAAGACATGATTTTTACTCTCATGAAGACAGAAGGAGGAAAAAAATATTGTTTTCCATGGAAACGTAACATTGGCTATATGCCGTTTATGTGGTTCTTCAATAAACTACATGTCCAGGTAGAAATGTTTGCTTTGGAGAACAGAAGGGGGTTTGTTTACCATCTCAGTTTTGTTTCTTATTTTAGAAATAGTAAGTTTGCTGAATTGCTCTTTGGGCAAGATTCTTTGTAGGGCTCAGAGGAGAGGAGATAGGAAGGTTTGTAATTAAAAGTTAATTGAATATGGATATAATACTGAGTCTTAATAAAAGGTTCTTCTTCTCTCTGTTTTTATGGCATCTGATTTTAAAAGATGTTGCACAAAAAAAACCCAAAGCAAACAAACCAAAGAATGAGTCCCCAAAAGAAAGAAAAATAAATAAAAAAAATCTGAACAAAACCCATTTAGATTGAAGATTTCTCTTCCTTAGCAGTTTTAATGTTAAACTCACTGATTTTGGGGGAATGCACTGATCCAAGTTGTATCGTGGATTTTTTAATTTTCCTTGCAACTTTTTTGTACACAATTTGATTTTCAGCTGTTGTGAAAAAAGGACAGTTTCTTGCCGTATGTTCTGAACAACAGCTAGCACAATGAGATGCTGGTCTCAGTTAGGGCTGCTAAATGGAAAAATTACCATAAAATACTTCCATCCAGCATGTCAAGCAATTCAACTGCTACCTATTAATCTGGGGAAAGCAGAGAGTACAGACAGGTGTGTCACCGATAGCAAGGTAAAGATGAACTGATTAGCCCTGATGTCCGTATTTCAATCTGCTCTGCCAAAATGAAACCATCTTGTCAGCTACAAAGCACATTAAAATATAGAGCTCCAAACCTGCATTCATCAGCTTTCCCTGTGAAAGTCTTTTTGGCAAATAATTCCTGACAACAACAGAGTTATCTATCAAAGTTAGATCCCAACTGCGGTATTAACTGCTGGGTTTTCTTTTTTTTGGCTAGTGAGACTGACATCTAGTGGCTTCGTTTACTGATCCCCAGGCATCCTCTCTATTTCAGCGTGTTTGCTTTGTAAAAGTGTGGGAGCCAGACTTTACCTGCCTATAATCACGCGGTTTGGGGTCCTCATACACACCAGTCTTTGCCATTCTTCACAAACAGTGTTTTGGCCTCATAAGAGCTGATCCATGGAAAGCAAGTGACAAGCTGAGGCAAGTCCCTTTTCTGAGAGAGGAAGGAGCAGCTTAGGAAGGACCTAAGCCTGGAAAGCTGTTGCATGCCTATGGACTCAGAGGTCATTTTTGGCTTCACTTCCCCTTTTCCCTTTCCTGGTGGCTTCTGAGAAGGGTTGGATGATCCATAGAGCCGGTAGCTAAAATCAGGAGGCTGCTTTAACCCTACATCTGTATTGGCTTTGGGTTGCTGCACTACAGTTTGTTGCCGGGAAAAAGGCCAATCAAGGCTCGCAGAAAATTTTGTTTGACTTTCAAATAAAAATTGTCGCTTGTCTTGGTGGAGGGCGAACATAATGGCCTGATAATGCATTTTTTCTTCTCAGATATTGTAATCCCTGGCAAAAAGAAAAAAACCCCAACACACACACATATACAACAGAACTTTTATTATTGATTGTTACTTGCAGTCTGTCTGTATAACCTAGTACATTCATTGAAGATAAATGTGTACCTGTATTTCAGTATTATTTTGTACCGATGCTTAGATAAGGAACTATTTCTTCTTGATTCCCTCTTTCTCTCAGTTCTGCAAAGTATCCTGAAGAAGCAAACTCCTAACCCTAGAGAAAGCCCATCTGAAGCTAAAAGCATGGATGTTCAGGAATCTACACATTCATACCAACCTGTAGGAACAGGAGTTCTGACTTTTATTTTGCCTGAAATACCCATCACTAAGAAGGAACACAAATACATCCTCTCCTTCAAGTTTTTATTCTTGTCTCATTAAACAGTACATCCTTGAGGGGAGACTAAACCTGTGCACATGCCACACAGCACAGCAGGGATTTGGTGTTAGCTGGACAGAGCTGCATACACACTAGCCTCACTTCGCACAAGCTGGAGTGACAAAACAAACTTCAAATTAGGGAAACATTGAAACTCCAGTCTCCATCCTTCCTGATGCATTTTCATGTTTATCCGCATTCCTGGGCCCACCCAGGCCACAACATTAATTAGAGCTGCCCCATTGCTATCCTAATATGTGCCCAGGTGTTATGTCCTGCCGTGGGCTATCTCATCAGACAGTGCCACTTGAGCTTCACCTTTTCCCCAGGGGGAGAGGGAGGCCCTTTCATATACCCAAGGATGCCTCTGGGCAGGGTGAAAGTCCACTCGAGCAGCATTAACCCCCTAATAGGCAGTAAAGTATTTAGCTCTGTGCACAAGCTAGATACTACGTTATCGCTGTTCTGTCTCTCGCTGATCTTAAAGACACTCCCAGACTCTGTTACCTTTCTTACACTATGTCTGTAATAGCAGCCTTAAAGAGCTCCTTGGATGTCCTGCAAAATCTGGAAGAAACACATAGATCGTAAGGGTATTGAAACAGGCCCCAACACAATACAAACCATTTTTCCTACTTCCTTCAATATTCAATGCTTAGGAAACCTGAAGGAAAGCTATAACCCTACAACTTTCTCTTCTTTGTGCTTATTCATTCTGAGGACAGAATGTTTTTTTCTAAGAGAAGATGGTGGTCCATTGAAGGATAAGGGCAAATGGAAATGTGTTCTTGCCAACAAAACTGTGTTTCTGAACAAGGATTTGGGTAGGCAGCTTACTGGAGATAAAGTAAGTTCCCACAAACTACTTTTGGAAGGTCACATTTCTGTGCTGTCCTTTTCAGATGACTTTTGTTCCCAAGCCATGCTCAGCTGTGCTGCGCTGTCAAGCCGGGCTCCTTCCAGTCCAGGACCCCACTGGCTGGAGCACTCCCAGCTGCAGCAGGGCCCTGCTGCAGGAAAGCCTCCGGGAAGGGGCCAAAACTCACAGTCTGTACTCCACAAATTATTCTCAGGCTATCCAAACACTGAAGCACAGCCTGGCCCTGTTCCTGTTTGGGCAGAGGAACAGGGTGAGCAGGCTTGGGTGGGCTTGGGCAGGCACTCTGCTTTTGTCCTCAAAGGTGCCCCAGGCTTTCCATCAAGTATGCGTGGGGGGCAGTCTACAGGCAAGCCGGCTGTCCCACCACGACCAGCTGCTGTGTTTATCTGATCATTCCATAAATTGGGGAGAAAAATTGACCGCTGATAATTTATACATTTAAAGCAGCCTTTTCTTGTTTTGCAACTAAACGGAGATACTGGCAGACAGCTTTAGGTACAGGTAAAATAGGGAGATGCCAAGGTCAGCAGAACGAACAGCAAAGGCGCTTCTGCTTTTCTAGTCTGTGCCAAAACTGTAGTAACCTAGACTTTGCATTGCTGCTGCTGCTGCCATCATGACAAGACTATGTATGCGCTTGCCCCTCCACAGGTGTCAGGAGCAGAAATGTTCAGCCCTGCGTGTCCTTCTCTGCCCCCCTCCCTCTTCCTACCACTCCTCCCTCCCCACGGCAATGTCAGTCCCACAATCTGGAGGCAGCAAAATTCAGATTTTGCCTATATTGCCAAGAAGTCTCAAAGCCGTTCAACCCTTTGCAGAGATGGTATTGAACGGGCAACCCTTCTTCTTTTCATACACTGGATAACATACACAACTAATTTACTAGTCGTGTGAATACCCATTTCCTCCTTACCTCTCAATCCTCCACCTGTTTTCTCCAGTCCCTTTTTTTTTTCCTAAAACCAAGGTTTAGCATCCAGAGGAAGTTTCTAAAGCAATGCAATTCTATGATTCTCCATTAATTTCACCAAAGCAAAAAGTCTGTGTATTTTCACACATCCCACCTCTGCCATCTTTGTTACCATTGATTTTCCATACGTATGCTTGTATCATAGAAACTGAAACTCACTGATCCAAAGTACCTACAGATCCATGTGCACAGTGATGAATAAGGACCCCAAAGAGATGCAGTGAACAGAAAAGACAGAGATACCACTCACCACTCTGCAAAAACAGGGACTTCCTGAGAAACTTCATATGCTGTATCACAGAGGGCTTCTCTTTCCTCTCTTCTAGGGGAAGTTAAGCAAAGGATGAACTTGCAGCACACCCTTACTCAGGGAATTGTTTATTCTTCCATTGTACAAAAGAGCTGGAATATACAGTCTACCCATCTGTGTTGCTAAGAAACAGGGCCCTGTTGCCTTGGGACTTGATTCAGAATTCAAAAACGAAAATAGTGTCTCAGTAGACTGCATAAATGCAGCTTGAAACCTAGCAACAAGGCCACAAGTTCAATGTGATTCTCTTACATGTTAGAAAACGAGGGTATTAGAAGGAAAATATGACTGAGGAAAAGAAAACAGTAATTTGAAAACAAAACAGAGCTGTTGTATCACCAAAGGGATGGAACTGTCTTTTACTAAACATACTTTTATGACCTGTAAGATCTGATGCTTTGCTACCCTGTGCTTTGAGCAGGTTCATATTTACTATAACAAGTGAATACAAAGCAGCATCAGTATTTACACCAGTATTTCCTGAATATTCAGCTTGTGCAGTATAAGTGACAACACAAGAGTCAGGAGAGCAGAATTAATTTCCAGTTTGTATCTCAGTTTTCAAGCACTCTGCCAACAGAATAATTTAATAGTTGCTACACATGCCTTGAAATGATCACTCTTAAAATGGCATGGATTGTATAACTGGGAGCAATTACTTAACCACATACACACAGCCTGTTTTCTATATTTGCTTATGTGCAAGTGAAGTATAAATAAGAAGACAGCACATGTATAAAATTATAAATATGTTATAGCATCCTTTGACCTTAACAAACAGCCATTATGTGCTGTTGGAAATTACATTGGTTCAATCAGCTATTTCATTGTAAAATCTGTTCCCTCTGGTTGCAGAACTTCATTACACAGCTGAAACTTTGGCCAGCACTCCAGCAGAGTAGGCCAAGTTTGAACAGAGTTATAGTTCTCAGCTGAGTAAACAGGGCTCAGTTGTTTGTTTTTCTTTTTTGACGTTTCATCATAAAATCGTAAAGAGCTATTCTTCAACTATGTGATATGACTGTGTACATAGTGGATTTAACTGGAGACGAAGGAGGAAGAAAAAATTCAGTGGTGACAGATCACCTAGACTCACGTGAACGGTTTTCACATTCGTTTCTCCTTGGTTTTCTTCTTATAAGTATACTATTTCCAAAAGAAAAGAAAAAAGCTTTCTTCCTTAAATGTTTCTAAGTTTGCAGCACTTCCATGCAGTTCCTTCAACATTTATATTGTTGCAATTGCTGAGAGTCAGGGCCAAAAGACTGTCTGGGAAAACACCTTTGCTTTTTGTTTGTTTGGTTTTGAACGACATTCAGAACCCTTTGAGAGGGTACACTGTACACTGATACAATACATTTTTCTGTATTTTTAAGCGAATTAACATTTCTTCAGGCTTTCAGCTGAAAAGGAAGTTGGAGGTTGTAGCTGAGATTTGTGATAGGACTTTGTATTAGTTCAAATACAGAAAGATCTCACAGCGATCCTAAAGTAAATGATAAGATATAATTGGATGATTCTTTGCAAGTTTATGCTGCTGAGATACCTATAGTTTTACCGCAAAGATCACCAAACAAAATTCCTTAAAATGACTTGAAGAAATATAATCATGTCGCTTTGCCAGTAGATGGCAGCATGTTACTTATTTTACGAGATAAAGGAGTTTTAAAACCCAGGAAAGCTAAGGAGTAAATCTTTCTGCTCTACCGCAGCATAGCAAGAGGGCTTGAAATTTTCCTACGCAGAACCATCTCATGTTTTCAGCTAAATATAAGCCCTTTGTAGACTTAAATAAGATTAAGGAGACCTTAAGAGTACAAGCTGGAAAAAACAGTAAAGCTAGTCAGGATCCTAGTCTGAGCTGCAGAATCTTCTTAAGGACAAGCAAGCACAGATGGAATATCACACCCAGATTTAACCTTGAAAACTGTAGCCAACGGTATCTATACTTTCTACCTTGAAAGAAGATATTTCAGAAAAAAAAAAAAAAGAAAAAGAAAACCTGCCCATTCACTATTTATAAATGGTAAAAGAAAATGGGATGAAAAATATTTTGTTCAATCACCTTATCATACAGAAGCATTATCAGTCAAAACCCAGACTATAAGAAAAACACATCACTTGACAGGACCATTAGTGTGACCTTTTGAGCATGTTATGTTCTTCAATATTTTTTAGGATTTTTTAAACTTGAATTGTTCTATTCTGTCTTGATTCCGAAGAGTTAAAAGGGGGAAAAAAAAAAAAAAGAAAAAAGAAGAAAGGAGATTTACTTTTGATTTTGAAAACAGACAAACAATTCTTATCACCAGTTTCCAGCCTATGTTAGCAATAGAATCTCTCCTTTCCTTGGGCTCTCAACTTTTTGGGATAGTGACCTACTTTTTTCCTGTATTTCTGTGGCAGCTAAGCCAAATAGTTTCAAGACCCTTATTTGGGATATATCGTAGCAATGCTCCAGTGATAACTCAAGAAAATCAGGAAGATGTCAGTAGGTGTTTGTAATTCTGATTTAGTTCTTACACTCATGCAGAATCTGAGTATGTCCACTGAAGTCAGTGTAAAAGCAATGTGAATCAGAATTAACTATATAAAACCACTGCTGAAGCAACAGAAAGATACATTAAATTACAGAAGTTTGCATTACTGTGTAAAATGCTGATCAGTATGTGATAACAGGGTAATATTTCGTTTTTCCTCAACTAGGATACAGAGTGGTGTTTGAGGGCAAACAGTGGCTTAGTGTTCCCTTGCTATAACTCATGTAAGTAAGGAACAAGCCTACAGATTTCATAAATCCACTTCTTACTTCTGAAATCTTATTAGAGACTGAGTAGAATAAATCCTGGTTTACACTAAAATAACTGTTTCATTTCCCTTATTCTGAGTAGTTGTTCATCAAGCCCAGGAATTAGAGGCATGCTTACCCCATGCAGTGCAACTCTGAAATATCCCAGCTAACTCCAGGATCAATACCTACAGGTCCAGGTCAAGGTGACACATCCATCGCTGTTAATTAGTCTTCATATTCAGTGTCATGCAAACATAACTCTGTTGCATTCAAGTGCTGGAGTTAAGAAATGCAAACCAGCTCAGAGCTATTTTAGGCTTCTCTGCACTACACAAGGAGTTGTGAAGATAATTCCTTATCATCATTCCTTCCACAGAGATTGTCCTGGTTTCGGCTGGAATAGAGTTAATTTCCTTCCTAGTAGCTGGTACAGTGCTGTGTTTTGGATTCAGGATGAGAACAATGTTGATAACACACTGATGTTTTAGTTGTTGCTAAGTAGTGCTTACACTAGTCAAGGACTTTTCAGCTTCCCATGCTCTACCAACTGAGAAGGCTGGAGGTGCACAAGAAGCCGGGAGGGGGCACAGCCAGGACAGCTGACCCAAACTGGCCAAAGGGACATTCCATACCATGCGACATCATGCTCAGTGTATAAACTGGGGGAAAGCTGGCCAGGGGGGCCGCTGCTGGGGGACTGGCTGGGCATCGGTCGGCAGGTGGTGAGCAATTGCATTGTGCATCACTTGCTTTGTATATTCTTTTATTATTATTACTATTACTATTATTATTATGATTTTATTTTATTTCAATTATTAAACTGTTTTTATCTCAACTCACGGGTTTTCTCACTTTTACTGTTCCGATTCTCTCCCCCATCCCACTGGGGGCGAGGGAGTGAGCGAGTGGCTGTGTGGTGCTCAGTTGCCAACTGAGGTTAAACGACGACAGAGATGAAGGAAAAAGAGAACAGTCTCAAAGGATAGGTAGGGGCAATTCCTATTTCTTAAAAATGCAATAGACAGGAAAAACAGCTGGGATACCTAGAATAACAAAACAAACAAAAAACAAAACCTGAAAACTAGCTCCCACACTTGTCAAATTTGAGTCCTTATAAATTTCTCCTTTTATCTGATTATGCCTTCAAACATCTCCATTATAGTTTACCTTAAGATATTGCATGACAAACTAAAAGCCTCACCTGTTTTTGCTGTGAGAATTACCACAAAATTATTTTTTATGGGAAATTTGGAAAGTGACCGATTAAAAATAAAATCATAAGAAAATACATTTTGTCTTTTCTAATCCATTCTGATAGCAGTATTTCATTCTGCTGTTTCTAAACCACATAGAACTGAAGAGAAGATAAACACACAACAAACAGTAGTCAGCAGTAGAAATGATAGCACAAAGCTCTCGTGATTTGCAATGTCCTTCTAAAGCAAAATTAAGCCAGACAGCAATTTTCTCCCCCTCATATGTCTAATTTTCCAGTAAGAACCACAAATGTAACTGTGTGTATGTGTATAAAATCAGCTTGTAAATATTTGGTATTCCTACACCTTAAAACAATTATCACCCCATAGTCTAGGTCTAAGCCAAGTTATGGGCTTAGCCTTTATCATCAAGTTCTAAATCCCTCACTAACAGGATTTAATTTACACAAATTGCTGATAAAACTAAAACAGGGAATCTACATCGCTGTGGATTTGAGTCATTACATTAGTTGCTGCTGAAGTAATGATGTTCCGTTTTCCAAGTTTGAGTCCAGTGGGATTGGATTCCCTGAATTTTGAATTAATCAAAATCTAGAAACTGTAACAGATAGGCACAGTGGCTCAACATATATAGATTACATTTATTTGGTTAAATAATTTAGCATTTTTCTTATGAGCTAGCTAACTTTATCATCATACATTTGGCTTTTATTTGCCTGGTCCCACTCTTTAAGGTTTTTAGTTTTAGTCCTGCTTTTTCTGAAATCAGACAGCCTTTTTCAGAAATTTCCATGATCTCCATAAGGCTGGAAACCATCCACCTAGGAGGCTGGAAAATAGCCACCAGAACAAGGGTCTTTACATCCGTGTAGATGATATACGAGGAAAAAAGTATCTCAGTTGAAGGCACTGACACATTCAATGTCTGCTAGGGAAAAAAAGGAGATTCACAAATTATTTTCTAAATAACTTGTACATGACTCTTTCTGTCATGAATGACAATTTTGAGTGGCTATGATTCCATTTTATCACACTGATAATGTAGTTTGGAGTCAAAATGTCATACAAATGATACCTAAAAATCAACATTAACTGTTAGCTGTTTATTGTTGCCTTGTTTAAAATATTTCAGTCTTCCAGCTGGGGTGCATAAATTCTCCCAACAAGGACATGCCTTTTTATTCTGTACTTGTGCAGTTCCTACCAACAAAATCCCGCTTCAGGACTGCAGCTTTTATGCTCTACTACATCATAGGCAAACACCTACCTCACGCTAGCACAGAAGTAGGAAATTGAAACATTTGAAGTTACCTATCTGAAGTTACCAAGTCAGATTATTCAATCAGTGGAAACCATGTGGAGAAAAGGTATGTTTCTCATTAAAGAAGTGCTGGAAGAGTTCACTTAGGGAATGGTCCTGACCGAGGAAGACGGTCTCACAGAGGTATAGGAGGAAAACCCCTGGAAATGGTTTCTTTCAGGAAAAGAAGAGGACTAGAGGTAGAATATTGCAATTTGTTCTTAATAGTGTGTCCTAGGAAAATTCATACTGCTGTTTCTCACTTTTTTTCCCCTCACTCCTTTGCCTGTCTGGCTTTTCTGCCCTTTCTTAAACATGTCTTCCCAGAGGCGCCACCATCTTGGCTGAGGGGCTCGGGTGGGTCTGTTGCGGAACCGGCTGGAACCGGCTGTGTCCAGCACCAGGCAGCCCCGGCCTCTCCTCACAGAGGCCACCCTGCAGACCCCTGCTGCCAGCGCCTTGCCACTGACACCCAGTACAGCTTTTTATATAAAAACTCACGTCTTCTAATGATCTTGGGCCTAACAGTAAAATTCACAATGTAATCCAGTACACCAAAATACACCAAAAGACTTCCTCGTAGCCTAATGTTTGCAAGCCATAAACTGAACTCAGGTAGATAATTTTTTCATTAAGATAGCCATAGAAAGTGTATACTCTGTTTCAGTCATACACTGGAAAATATCTGCCTTAAATTAATCAGTACCATAAATTTGGGCTCCTGCAGTTCCACATTTCTGTTCATAGAAGACCGCTTGATGGATGAGAGATGAGGATTCAAGCTTCATCGCAACATTCGTACACAACAAATAGCTAAACAAGTTCAAGCGCAAGATATAAACTGTTTGTAAAACATAATAAATGTTCTGAAAACCTGCTATTCTATGAGGGTTGTATATTAGTGAAAATTATAATGTCATTCCCACCCCCCGAGCTATGTAGGGGAGGGGTGGGAAATAATATCCTTAACTATATAGGAGTACAAGAGTCTAACCTCTCCTTACAGACCTTGGTTTCTTTAAACTTTACAGAAGTGTATATCTGTATCAGAGCTTTATGATTCAGGCCAACTTCTACAAATCAAGAGCAATGCAGAACAATTTCATAATCTCATGGAAATATATCCAAGAATGGTATTTCCTTTAAAAAGAAGAAACAACACACCATAAGAAATGGGTAATCCTGTTTCTTGAATTAGGTGTTCATACAACCCACTGGATTGTTGCAGATTGAATCCTGGGTATCTAACTCTCCTCATTCAATATGCTCTATCTCAGTCTTGTGAATTACTTTTATGGCCAGGTACCTAACCTGGAGGCGTTGAAGCGGTATGCAATACGGTTCCTAAAACATTATTTTGGATACATCTGCTGACTTTTCAATATTCACAAAACATATATAATAGTATTTTCCTACATCTACAAAGGTATGCAGTTTTGATGGAGGGGTATCTGAATAGCAAGTCCTATGACAGGGACACACGATGGTGTCCTTACCAGTACCTTTAACAGGCTGTAAACTGGGGAGAGGAAAGAGTGAGTTGCAGGAGAAGGGAGGGGGAATGGACTAGTCCCAGAGAGCATCATGGGTATAGACATATGGTATGGAAGGAGGAACTGAGACCAGTCTTGATTAGCACTGCATTCAGACTTCTTGCAGATGGTGAACAAGAGAAAACCTACTGGTTCTGTCCACTGTGAATAAGTAGGGACCTAATAATTGTTCTCTGCATATCATCTTCGAAAGACAGTTTCAAATCATTACCTTGTCCTCATTTGTTAAATGCAGCTGAAAGTAATTTTCTGCAGGATGTTTTTCCTAGTAGGAAACTAATTTCTTAAACAGCAGACAAAATTTACTAGAATTCAATAATTGCTTAATAAAGACAATTCTTTAATTATATTACAAGTCCTTTCCTCTTTCAAATTAATTTTCCAGTAATCCCCATATTTCTCTAACAGATGAGAATAATTATGTTGGCTCTGCTGAATAACCTTAAGCCATTACATTCCTTTAGCTAAGCATAGTTTTATGAAACAGCCAAATGAATACTGCCTTTGTAATGAAGATCTGCAATCCTGAATGCTTTATAGTCTAAATACAAAATTCTACCATTAGAGGCTGGATATTATTTCAATCAGCCAGGACTCTTTCACGTAAATTGACTAAACATTTTCTAACACACTCAGTTGTAAACTGTACAATAAGGAGTTAAAAGTTCTGAATTCCCAAGATTCTTTGTTCCGTGTTTCAGAAGCCAAATCAAGTATAATTTGCATTACTACAAAGGTGCTAATAAATATACACTGCTTCCAAAGGCTTAATATCAACTCAAATAGATTATGTAAATGCACAGCTCTAAATCACTGATTCATTTAGAAATTGAAATCATTAATTCAACCACTATATTACAATAATGTGTCACATTGTAGAACTTACAATATATTCACATGAAGGTGGATGGAGTTTGCTTTCGTTATTCAATATGCTTACCCTCCAAAAATAAATGGAAAACAATAGTGAGTCAGATTGGTGTAGGTAGATCAGTGCATGAAGAAGCCTGGCTTTTATTTATTTAACAATAAAACAAATTTTAAAAGAAAATACATATCTAACAACACTCAATTGTTCTTTTTGTTCTCTTAAATATCTCTCTGCCTTATATTCACAATCTTTTTTCTTGTGAAAAGAGTGTTTGGTGAAAGCACCCTCACACTTATGAACTAGACCTTTGTATTGGAGTTCCCTTGTGACAGAACCGTGAAAACAGATAGCCTCTATCATCCTTTGCTGAAATGCCAATTTTGACCTCTTTCTCTATTCATTCTTTATATTTTTCTTTCTCCTTCTGTCTTAGTTTTAAGCCCTTGTTTTTTTCTCCTTTTACTTTATCCTTTCCCACCACAGGGCTGGTAGGATGGTGTAGCATCTGTTGGTGGCTCTGTAGAGGTTGGGCACCTTTTTTCTTGGCTAAGCTGAATGTTGAGAAATTAGATGTACAGCTTTGTTTAGTGAACTGCTCCTGAGTGCCTTTATGACCCACTGTACAGGGACTGTTCCAGATGCAGGAAGGGAAAGCAAGTTTCAGGAAGCCGTTCGTTATAACACATTTGCACTTTGTCCTATTCAATGCATTTTTTCAAAGAAAATCCCACATTCTGCAATTCTCCCAAGTGAACTTTCTTCTCTGTCTGAAACTGTTCAATTCTGATCCTTTCTTGTATCATCTCAAAGATGTTAATGTCACATGGAACTGGCACATACTGCTTTGTACACAAAACTGTGCATCTACTACACCTTCATGTTGTATTTCTGACCTCCTGACTTTGCTTTTTCAAATGTCTCACATTAGCTGCATGGTTCTCATTGAAAGGAGATACCACCTGTTAAAGTCATCTGTAATTTGATTATAACAGCAACACACTCAAAAAGACTTTGTTACTATCCACTGTTTTATCTAAGGCTCATTCAGCAATTAGTCGCTAAATTGAGAAAGGAGATGCCAACCCCATTGCTTGATGAAATGTATGCATGTATTTAAGACATTATCTGAATAAATACAAGTTTAATTACACAGGAAAGAGCCTTACTGAATCGAGTTGCTTGCCCTAGAACATGAACCTGCGTGGTACATGATTAAAACCTAACAGTGCCCAGTATTTGATGTGCCAAATCTGATAACAGCACTCTGTACATGGTATCTGTGTACATGCTCTGGTTCCAAATGTAACTCTTCTAATGCAAGTGCAACAACATACATCAGGGTTTGACTCTTAGTTGTCTTGGCCAAAAGGTAGTGAACAATTCAGAAGGAAGAGCTATCCAGTGAGTATCTTTATTTCTACAATTTTATGAAAGCTATTTAAATAAAAATAAAACAGGACATCATCTTTGGCACTCACAATACTTCATATTTATAGGCCAAAAAGTAAAGTTAAAATCTTCCACTGCAAACTAAGTGGTGATGCATGCTCATGCTAATAGAGATCAAATAAAAATCAGGATTCTTTTGTAGCAAGCAGGTTTAGATCTTATAGATCTGACTGACAGACAAACTCCCTTTAATAAGGGCTGATGTAGAGGGTTAGATGGTAAAAGCCAGGGCAGCACAGCAGAGTTCAGTGAAAGCTTAGGAGTGAAACCACAGAGAGTAAGTCCTAAATCCAGACTGGGATGTGTCATCTGGCAGGCAAGGCTTATGCGGGTGTATATCCCTCACTAGACATAATTTGAGCTGCTGTTCTTTAAGGAAGAGATCAGCTACTAATAACCCTCACTTAAAAGACAAACAATTCCTGTTCTAGGAGACTTCAAATTATGTTCCCCAGTTAGCAGATATTCTGGAATATTTCCCCAGTGATGCATCTTGAAAAAATAGGTGGTAAAACTAGCAAAGGCTGAAGTCACTAGATATCAATAATCATCTGGAAATTCATGGCAGGCTTTATCCAGAACGTCTGTAATGGTGATTGATATGGCAGAGGACGCTGCCCAAAGCCTCTCTGAGTTCAAATTGGTTTGAATCAGTACAGTTGAATGTACAGATGGATAAACTATTGTCAGAGCTTTGAAGAAAAAGAGCGAGATGCTTCCTTCTTGAAATGGAGTGGAAACACTCACTATCACTGTTATAAAGTAAAAGAGAGAGTGGAGGCTAGCAAAGATTAAAGTGCTCTTTTATGGGCTTCTGTGCTGAGGTTTCTTCAACTGGATGAACCACTCTTCATCTGTACAGCATACCTGCAGAGAGAGCTGGCTAAAAAAAGCTGTGAATATGGCCATGTGGATAAGTGTTGCCAGAATTAATATTAATAACTGAAAGCCTCATTTTTGTTTTTAGTTCACTTTCCCAGGAATTATGGTGCTTACTTTCTGAGAGGAAAAATGCATTGCATAATCAGAGGGAGATTCTTCTACTGAAGAACAGTAGGGACACCAGAGAGTTAGAAATTAGTGGTCTTTACGGAAGACAATACAGAGGTAGGCTATGTATCACAGATCTGAAGGATGCAGAAAGGTCCAGATTTCTTTTGGGTGATAACTTTGGAGGGCATAGAAATATTATAAATGTTCATAAAAAATATGCTGCCTAAATTGGCTGCCATCATGACTCCATCCTCAAAAAATTCAGATAAGCCAGAATAGCCAGGATAAAGTCACAGGAAAATCTTTTTTGTCTCTTAATCTGCATAACTCATAATGACAATAAATTCATTTGCTGACATGACTGATATTGATTTAATTTAAGGATGGTCAAATAGATAGATTATATTTCCACCTCAGAAAATTCCTTTTACTGTTTGGTCAATGTAGTATTCCTGAGGATCTACTTCAGACAGCCTGACTGAAAGAGACTTTGCTCTGCATGGTATCACTCTGCCTCCAGCTGCCACCAAGAGTTACTGCTGGCATTTTCCTTACAGGGAACAACAGAGATGTTTTTCCTCATCTGTAGATACTGAAAAACAAAATACAGATGGACTGAGTTTCCAAATCAGCTGCTACCACTTCAAGAGAGGCATCAAAAAGGCCTTGTAATCACTTGCCATCTCAGTTTGTTTGTTGATAGTAAAATACCTGCTTTCTGCCCAATTTCCAGCTTTGGTGTCTAGGTCTCAGAACATAATTCTGACCCCTAACAAAACTGCAAGAAGTCAACAGATTAAAACAAATGTTATTTCACTTTGGGGTAAGAGTATTCTTTCACTTCCCCACCCCATGTATGCTGCAGAATGCCCAGGTCTGGAGACATATTTTACTGGGATGCTGAGATATGTGAAGAGGATTGTAAAACTCTGCTTAAGCCTCTGGAAAAGTCAGAGGCCTTTAGTTTGTTTAATTAATTTCATTCACATCTGGCTCTGTGCCAGGTCCAGATCAAGACACAAGTGCAATTGCAGATGTGATGCTGACATTCACGTAAAGAGCAAATGCAGCATCCACCAAATAACTTGTTATGCACCCTCTTCATTTGGAAGGGAGGGAAGAAGGGCAGAGCTGAAGCCATAGTTCCTGATTCTTAGAGAAGTGCTTCATGGGAAGGCAGCAGGAGAGCTCTTTGTTACTCCTCCTAGTGCAGCTGGACCACTGAGAAATCAGGAATGGAAGAACGAGGAATTAGAGAATGAAAAAGTAGCGGGCTGACGCCATCACTCAGTGAAGGTCACTGTTCTGGGAGATGGAGTTGTGGGTCCTCTTATGGAGACCGTTTCTCCATATGAGTCATTGGAGTCACCTTTTTCCTATGCCTATTACTCAGCCTTACCAGAGGGCACACCTTCCCCTGTGCTCTTCCTGTTGTGTCTGTCCCAGCCAGGCATGCAAGTGCAGCAGAAAGAACATGGGATAGGTAACTGAAGTTCTTTACATATTTGTGCTTAAGCAAAACCAGTTTATTCCTGGTCCAAGGCTTAAGACTTTGTGTTACATCCAAGTCAAATGTGCTTCGCATGTGATTACTTAGTGATTTTCAGGAATCAAACAAGATAGTCTATCGGATCCCACAAACAGCTGTCTTGACACAACTGAAGAGACAGGAACTTCTGAAGTCAACATATCAGGAAATTATGGTTTACCATGTCAGGAATTAATAGGATTACTCTAAAACAGAGCACACCTTGTTTCCTGTCATGCAGGTCTTGCTGCTTCCATTCTATTGACTAATAAATCCAGAATTTCACACAGAATGTATTTCAGTTGAATATTCACATGGACAAGTTACATGCATGCAGCTGGGTAGGGCTGTGATCTTCAGTTCTGTGGCAAAACCCAAGTCCTGAAAGATATATTAATCAAGCTGGAAACCACAATACAATCTTTACGTTTCTTTTAAATTCACTACAGGCTTTACACTATATGTATTTAATTGAAAATTTTGAAATAGATCAACTATCCATCCCCCTTTCAAAGTTAGAAAGTTTTCTAGGTTTATCATGATCACGGGAATAGTCAGAGCTTCCCTATGTCAAAGATCTTAAAATTAATTAATTTTGTTAAAAGATTTATGGCAGGTCACTGGTTCACAACTGACTTCAGTTCACAGCTGAATAGTTCCTGTTCTTGCATATCTGTGTACATAGCTGAAATCCACATAACTAAACCTTGTGAACATCAGAAAGCTTTTTACAGCTCCATGGCAAAGGGCACTTCAAAAATTAGTTCTCAGTAACCAAACCCCCTGCCTGTTCTGACCTGGAACACCTGTGAAAATGAACTGAGTTTGTGATGATAATGATGTATCTGTGATTTGCTTTTCAACTTCCTGAGGCCACTTTTTGATTTGTTAACAAAGTTGCAGACAGATAGTATGCCACTAAAAATACCATTTAAGATATAAAATAGTCATATTTAGTTTTGTATAAAATAATTAGTAATTTACTGAAAAATAGTCTTTGATATATCCCTAATTCTATCCTATTTATGTAGCATAACAATATACTTTGCTTTTTCTAATGGCTATTTTTCCAACTTTGTTTGCAAAATTTATGCATGCATGTATTTTAACACAAGGAGAAGCCACTCTGATTTGACCTGTTACATAAATAGGTCTCAAGAACTTCCTTGTTTTCTTATTGCCTATTAAAGCAAAGGGTTGATAAAATTATTTTACACTGCTTGTAATTTTCTGTTAGAGAATTTTGCTGTTTGCTATAAGGTGAGCTGTCTTAAAAAAGGTACTATTCTCCTTTATAAATGGTGTAAATAAAGTAAATAAAATACAGATCAGACTAACACAAATGCACATCACAAGCCTGAGAAAGAACTAGGAATTTTAAATTTAGTTTTCCAGATGAAAGCAGCTGTTTGCTTTTAAGAGTAAATGGCACATTGTAGAGGGAGCACAGGTGCCTGACTTACCAGCACAAATAACTAGATTGAGCAGAGCATCACACTAATGCCACTGCAGGGTTTCCAGAACTAGACTTACTTGTTTTCAGTTCTCTCTAATATTTCAACACATGGATATTTCTAATGCCTCAGACATCTACTGTCAAATGTCGCTGAGATTAAAATCTGCACTTTCTCACCAAAGCTCATCTCAAGGAAAGCCTGGATCCCTATTAGCATAAAACCATCACAGCAGCCATATGGGGCCGCTCATTCACTCTTTGGTGTTTCCATCTGTAGTGTCTGACTGCCTTACACCTTATTTTCATAAGGTGCCCAAAAGTCAGGGCATAACTACCTACATTTTACATAAAAGCATTTGAGACACAGAATGTCTTGGTCAGATAATGTAATTAGAAGCAGACATTGAGGTTAAGTCGAAAGTGAGTTTTCAGCAACATCAGGGATATATACAGAAAAGTCTTGTTTCTAGCAGGAATAATAAGTTGTATAAAAAAAAAAAAAGTGGAAGAATGGGATGAGTCTAAACTGGCACTTTCCTTGGTATATCCTCCTAGTTTTGGCAGTCTTCACATTGGGTGCTGCAGACGTCTTTCAAATCTCTATCTTTAATGGTCCTCAGATAGCTCTTTCTTTAATGAATTTTAAACTTCATTTTTCTGAACTATTGAAACATTTGGTATGCCAAACATTCATTTTAATTATGCAATTTGAAAAAAGACTTTTTTTTTAAACTGGAAACTTGATTATTTGACAAAATTATCTCTAGTCCTTGTTTTATGAGAAATATTTTTTTTTCCTATTTGTTTCTTTCATCCCACTAAAGTTTGATGACCCCCTGTCATATTCCTCACCTGAGTCACTTCTTCTCCAAGCAGAAGAGTCCTAGCTTCACAGGGACTCTCCCCTGACCTGGAAGCCATTCCTTACCATGCGTGTCTTTACCACCCTTCACTGTACATGAATGCACACAGACTCTGAAACGTGGGCACCCCACAGACTCATGCAGTCTCATAGCAATGTTTTCTGTTCCTTTCCCAGTAAAGCTAACCATTCTGCTTGCTGCTTTGTGACTGCAGCTGAGCATCAAAAGTATGTTTTCAGAGAACCATCTACAATAACATGTTCTCTTTTCTGAGTGGCAATAACTAATAAGAGCCCTTCATGTACAGTTAAGATTATTGCCTTGTCCCATGTTCATTATCTGCATTTATCAAAGCAAAATTTCATCTGCCAGTTTACCACCCAGCCATTCCCTATACTTCTTCATGGTCCATTTCATTTTGACTACCCTGAATTATTTGGATCATCAGCAAATTGTCATCTTCCTATTCACTTTTTTCCCCAGCTCATTTATGCCTATATTGAAACCTGTGCTACAGGTGCAGATTTCTGTGTTTCTTACTGATAACCTCTCTCTACTAATTTCTGCCCAGTGTTTTTTCAAATATTTTAAACAGTTGTTATCCCATAAAAACTCCATTCCTGCAGGAGCATCTGGAGCTAAGATCAGAACGTCAATCACAAGAACCCCATGCTCAGCTTCACTTGCCACATACTCCTCGGTGCCCAAGAAACTTCAAACAGCAATAAGCCTACAAATTTATGTCAGTATTTTCCCAGTCCTTTTGGAAGTGAACAGCTGGGCATCCAAATCATGTGGTCAGAGTCCAGAAACACAGAACCATTACACCTAAGATACCAGTAGGCTTTATCTGCTGGATATTTTCACATGTGCCTAATAATCTTCTGTGACATGGTTCCCTTTAAAATTCAGTAGCAGCTTCCACTTTCCTTTAGCGTGTGGCCAAAGGAAGAGATGAAGATATTCTTGCACTTTTCTTTTTATTTGATGAATATGTGGATTATATGTATGTCACTGGACAAAAAATAGTGCAAGGTCCAGGGCAAGGACTAGGTGCTTTCAAGTGGGTGTTCACATAAGCATCAGCAGTAAACCCGGGCTTGGACCTAATCCCTAGACTCATAAGGTTTTTCAGGCAAAGTCCCGTTTTCAGTGTTTCTCAGTGTCTCTAAGCTCAATGCATTTCTCCCATGCAGAAGAGTCAATATGTCTTTTTTGCTTTTAGGCATTTCAGGCACAGCTCCGCAGTCAGCACTGTAACAGTATTCAGCAGTATTCCAGGGTTACCTCTATGTTACTCCATTGATTTCCAGCAGTTTAGCCTATACCTTCTACCTGTATTCCATTAAGAAAGGGAAATGTTTTTGATGGAAGTAGAGATATTTCTGGCCAAAAGTTTGCTCTCCTGCTGGCATCACACTAAATGAAACATGAAACCAATACTGAAGTGATGAGGGATAGAGATTGTCAGAGTTTCAAGGGGCTGTTTTCTATTAAATGTTCAAAAAAATGTTAAAAAATCGCATTTCCATTTCAAATGTTTACATTTTACATTAGATGAGCCTGATTCAGTGGAACAAACACTGTCTGTCTAACAGGATGTAGACTCCTCTTGTAAAGTGTTCTGGTAAAACAGACCCGTTATCTGAGAACCATGGGGTCCATCTACTTTGCTAATCCCTCATTCTTTCGTCTTCAACCAAAGAGAATGATTTTGTCCGAGCAAACACTATTCATTCACTGAGGCTTTTCTTTAGGAGAGAGGTTATACAAAAGGAAAAAACCACCTTAATCCAAACCAAACATTCTTACTTCATCAAGTTCCTCCCTGCCATTGGTGTCAATAGCTGTTTTCACTAAATAAAGATTAGATATTACTTATATAGGGTAAGTGCAGAATTGCAGAAATGTTTTCAATAAAGCCAGTGTATTTGGCATCTCAGAAAAGAAACTTATTCTGCATCTTATTTCAGTACAATCCTTCCAACTAAACTGTTGGAGCTGGGGAGCCAAGCTGTGCTATATACCTGAGGCACTATCAAACCTCTTCAATTTGTAGATAATATATGCAATTTATAGATCAGCTTTTCTTAAATATGGGAGAACTGACAAATATTGCAGAAGTTTTAGAGAATTTACAGATAAGTACCAAGACAACAAGGATTTAAAGATTAGGTGCTGTGAGTCTAGGAGGAAACAAGTATATCTGTTCGACCTACCAAGACCTTGGGTCCCATTGAGAGATAAAAATGTGTATTTTTTTTCCTCAGTGGTGACAGAGAAGGTGCAGAGGCAGGTGCTGCTCCATTCTTGCTGACAAGCACACTTGAGAAGAGGACAGTGGTATATTATCTACCTCTGGAGGGGGAAGGCTGCAAATGCCTCTCATGACTTACTACTGCTTCTGAATGACTGTGATTCCCACCGCTGCTACAGTCGGTGACACATCTTGCTCCACAATGTAGCTCATTGTTTGTAAAGATGGTGCATAAATGACATTATAGCTTCTCTGTGGTTACAGCTTGTGATGTCATGTGATTATGTCGCATTTCAGAAACCGCATATTAGCATGTATCAAGTAAATATATTGCACATTAATTAACTATAGGAAAATATTGTCTGTTGGAAAAGAAAGCTGGACAATTAATGCTACAGAAATCCAACCATAAAGGAAATTATTCTAGCTTAGGCGTTCCTGACTCAGACAAGCAGACAAGAGTAACAGGCCCTAGTCAGCTGCTATTCTGGAGTCAGAAAAGTCCACAGATCAGCAGCGACCTGATGCAGTAATTTGGTGGGGTTTCTTTCCCATGTCTCTAGCCACCATCCTTACTGCAGTACCTGCTTGCCACCTTGTCACCTACCTTTCTTTTCAACAAAATACAATAGCCCCTGCCTCCCTACCCTGCAGCAGCAACCTGGCTGCCCATTACCTCTTCATCTACAGAGGCCACCTAGCCCTGAAGTCTGCGTGTCATGCAGCATGCAGAGACAGAGCTGTGACTGACTCTTAGCTGCTCTGCCATCAGCTGTGGCTGCCCAGTTGCAAGCCGCCTGGCTGAGCCGCAGTGCATTCCCTTGCCGGCCATTCCTGCCTACATTATCTGCTCAGAGTGGTAAGTAAGAGAAAATGCTCAGCAGGACATATGAGGCCCATCTGCCATATACCCTACAGATACGATCTAAAGGAATGTGCAAAAACTATAAATCATGCATACAAACCAAAAGACTTCCTCCTAGGCAGCTTTCCATAGTTCCACAATCCATTCGATTTTGGGTTTTTTTTCCTGTCCCTTTGCAAGGCAAAACTTCTAAGAGTGTAAGGACTTCAGAAATAGACTAAAATGTCCAGACAACCTTGGAAGCAATTTCTCAGTGGGAACTGCAAAGCTGAGGAGACTTCTTTATAATATTTTGTGTTTATACTGTAAATGAAATATGGTACTTTATGTTTTATTCTTCATATATGAACAGATATGTTACCGTAGTTTAAACAATACAGTAGGTCACTTAGATGAATTAACATCTACTTGGAAAAACAGAAAGCCTATCATTCAGTTGCTGTTTACAAATAGCGCCAAAATAGTGTCAATCTGTATTTCTTTGTTTCCATGTACCCCCCTCTCATAAGTGTTTTGAATTAATCTTATATTTTCTGATTGTTTGTAAAGAGGAACAAAAACTGCAAAGTATGGCACATATCCAACAATATAGAGTCATCTTCAAACACTTTTATTTAGATTTAGTAAGATCTTATTTTGGAAGAATCTACATTAAAAAAAATAGTAGAACTTGGCTCTTCATGACAGACTAATCACACACAAGCATCAGCTACAATTACAGTTACAAAGGAGTATGTGCAATGTGCAAAAGCATGAAAAAATGGACAATAAAGAAATACTGCAGGAAAAATTATAAAGTAAGAAGTCCTCAAGCATCTCCAAATAAACTTTGCTCTGTATGTATTTATTAAAAGATGATGGCATGAAGCACAGGCCTTTCACAATATTGCTGTCTTTTAGGTTTGCAATCCATATGAGATGCAATCCAAGAGGCTTGCATGCTCCACATACTTGCTCCATACACATGCTACATACCACTTCACCACTGGTTAGGTACTCTCTTCATACCTGCTATATAACCAACAAAAGATATAACAACTTCCAAGTCCACTAGACAGGCATCGGCCTCTCCTTCTCCGACACAGAGCCACTCCTCCCAGCTGATCCATCCTTTGTTCCCAACACAAATGACATCTCACTATTTTTCAATTTTTCCCTTCAACACCACAGGGTCAGTCTCCATCTTGCATAGTCCAGCACACCCCATGCTTGCAGGACTGTGTCAGTGCAAGACCTACCATCCATTCAGCCCTTCTCTATGTTCTTTTATCTCTGAAACATTTCCCTTAGCTAAATAAGGACTTATTAGTAAGTTATTAGGGATCTATTAATAAAATCTTGCAGAAGGCATGAAAATTAGGATTTTTAAAAGCATTGAGTCTTGGCACTCAGTCCTGTCCCTACTGCAGTTTATGGTAAAACTTCTTTTGCCACAGTTTGGGAGGCATATAAGAAAATGATAGGAGGGTTTGAAGTGATCCAGGATTTCAGAAAACTGAAAAGTCATACAGAGTGGCAGAGATAAGGCGTACTGGAACTGATGTTTTCCCTAAATATGAGCCCATCGCTGCATGCAACTGTGAATAACTACAACTAGCAACTTCTCCCATGAGTTTTAGTAAAGCCTTGCACTGTTTTTACTGTTGCTGCAAGAAATTGCCTAGCCAACAAAAGAGATTATGACAGAAATCTCATGCTTAAAGAGATTATAGATGAGGTATTTAACATGCATAGCACCTGGGATCCAGTTAAATGAGGAATGTAGACTGCAAATGCTCGAGGGGATCTATTAGCAACAATGTCCTGCAGTGAGACTACCCAGCAAGGTAACAAAATAATTTGTAATAAGGGTATTCCCTAGAAGAAATAAATCATTAATGTGTTCCTGCTGTGCTAGGAGTATTCATGACTTATGGAGAGATGGTTGTAACTGGGCTGGAGGAGGAAAACAAGGGGTCCTTTTTACAAGATTGATGGTGTTATTTTATACCAACCAGGTATAGAGGGGGAGTAAAACCAATATGTCTAATGACAGCTCACTAGAGAGGTTATTTATGCTGTGCCAAAAGATTTCAGATGCTGAATTTAAACAGCCACCCACCAAGGAAGTGTGGAGTAAGACCAATAAATTATAAAACCTGAGACTTAGTTTAGTTTCCAGGCTTATTGCCACTAAAAAGATGTTTATTGATTTTATATAAACAATGAGATTTGATGGGCGTTTGATCTTTGAGTTTCTCTCTTAACCAGTATCTGATCGTGGTGTAAAGACCGGAGTTCAGCAGAGGCTTGGCACACGACCCAGAGACTTCAAAATTTTGGAAGGCTCCTACCTCACAGTCACTGCTCCACTGTACATGACCAAGGGTGAGATTCCAGTTCTAGATTCAAAAAACATCACCATTTCAGATGCTTTTATTGTAATGGCCAGACCAAATTTCAGAACGCTTTCTGAATGTGAGAGCCAAGTCCCATGAAAATGAATGAGAGTATTGCTATCAACACTAACGAGCATTTAATCAGAACATAAAAGGAAAGGAAATTAACTGCATACATCAGCTCTTTCTCAAGTTATACTCTTTTGACAGTAAGAGTCTGTGTAATCTGTGACTGACTTTCTTCTAACATACTCTATTTTTCATTGGCTTACTCTGGGATGCCCTTTGATAATAGAGAGTTAATGGATTTCCTGGCACTTACAGGCTTTTGAAAATTCTGACTATCTGCTTCACAGAGAATTACTTAAATTCACTAATGTTTACTGAATGCTTTTGAATCCTCTGAAGGAAAGCTTTAGATAAGGCGATGGTATTGTTGTTGTTCTTCGTCTCTGATAGCTTAACTTGGGATTTGCCTTGACGCTGAACAGAACATTCAGCATATAGCTATAAAGCTTCCAGACTTTGGAAAGATTCAAACTTACTTCTTAAGGAAAAGAAGAAAAAAAAAATTGGTATTCATTATTTTTAACCCCCTGATGATATATGCCGTTATAAAGAGTTTCATTTTTAAGTTCTGAGAAACCAAACATTCAAATTTGACAGCATCTCTCAATAGTGTCCTTTGAAAATGGTCCTGGGAGGGGGGACAAAATATTACTGATTTATTCCAGAAGCTCAGCATTTACATGAACAGGAAATATACCCCACGATGGTCTCTTATAAGCAACTACCTAGAGCCAGGAAATTGAATGCACTACGTTATGCTTTTCAACCTGGGATTTAGGAATTTAGATAAAGAGTAATTCTCTTTATGGAAGAACATGAAAATTTCTCATTTCCCATTCCTCTTGAGATTTTAGTTTCCTTTTTTCCAGTGCACTGATGTTGTTGTTTTTCCTATTCATTCATTCTGTCATGTCAAAATATATTAGCATTCTTTTGAAAAATTATAAACAGAATGAAAAGACAGATGCTTTCAGCATACTCATTAACTAGTTCAATAACTCCATTTTATTGCTCTCTCAGGTTTTGCTTCCTGGAGTACAGTAGGTTAGCCGTTGTCTTCTCCCCCCAGCCACTGCATCTGGAGAAGGGAAAATATTGAATAAAAAGATTGATTAAAATATTTTTTTTTGCAGCACAACAACAGTATAATATAATTTCTAAACCTTTCTGTTGCAAAGGTGATCCAAAATGTCCAATGCTGATTTCTGGTTTGCATGGATTTCTCTTAAAGAAAGCAGTTATTTCACATTTTCTAACAATCACTTTTGTGTAAGTTTTGCAGCCCTTGAAACCCACGGCTCTGGTACATTAATTCTGGTGGTCGCATGTGATCGTTTTGAAATGTTGCTTTGGAGCTTCTGCTATATTATCCTTCCTATCTGCCTCCTAGTTATTAGTGATATAACAACACACAGTGTCCAGTGTCCACTTCTGAGCTCAGCAATACAGGAGAGACATGGACACACTGGAGCAAGCCCAGTGAAGGGCCGTGAAGATGATTAAGGGACTGGAGCATCCTTGATATGAGAAGAGGCTGAGGGCTGGGACTGTTTAGCCTGGAGAAGAAGCTCAGGCGGATCTTATCAGTGTGTAGATAATAGATTTGTTCTCCATGCAGTTTCAATGTTTCTTGCATCAGGGCTTCAGGGCTGCTTGTGGCAGTTAACGGGTAAATGTTTAGTGCAGCTCTGAAGTTTCTAAAATAGTATAAAATAGTATCCCATCAACACCTTCTTCTATTTTTTGACTGCTCTGTGTTTAAGCCACTCTTCCATTCTGAAAAGTCCAAGACCCTGTGTCAGGATAGTCACATTGAAAAATTTAATATAATCATTTAGCCACAAACAAAGCAAACTGTGTCTCCATGAGACAATGTGTTAAGGAATGCCTGTGAGCTGTGCTTGCAAAGTAATGTCCTGCAAATCCCACAATAATAGGTAGAGTGGAGAGAAAGGTAATTGAACCTTATAGACTGGGGAAGAAAGAAAGAAAAAGAAAGAAAGAAAGAAAGAAAGAAAGAAAGAAAGAAAGAAAGAAAGAAAGAAAGAAAGAAAGAAAGAAAGAAAGAAAGAAAGAAAGAGAGAAAGAGAGAAAGAGAGAAAGAGAGAAAGAGAGAAAGAGAGAAAGAGAGAAAGAGAGAAAGAGAGAAAGAGAGAAAGAGAGAAAGAGAGAAAGAGAAAGAAAGAAAGAAAGAAAGAAAGAAAGAAAGAAAGAAAGAAAGAAAGAAAGAAAGAAAGAAAGAAAGAAAGAAAGAAAGAAAGAAAGAAAGAAAGAAAGAAAGAAAGAAAGAAAGAAAGAAAGAAAGAAAGAAAGAAAGAAAATAAACCGGTTAAGCTTTCATTTTCTGTCTTACAGCTTCACTTCACTTTAGAGAAAACTTACCTGTCTTCCAGACAGCTCTATTTTTCTTACTGTATTACAGGAACCTGTGATCAGATGAAAACCTGTAGGCTAAGTGTCTTCTTTTGTGTGACACTTTTAGCAACGCACTTGTTTATAGCTGTATTTGCAATCATATTTCTACAGACCATTTTTTCCCTTCTGTAATCTGAATGCATGTTCAGGGACTTAAATGGGAATTCTGTTCATAAGCAATTGCAGAATTAAGTCCCTAATGATAAAGTTGGAACACAACTATCAAAAAAATTACAATAATATACAGAGCTGAGACTGAATTCTGGGCTGCCTGGTACTGTGCAAGGCATAAACTAGACAGCAAAATAACGGATATTTCAGAACCTATCCAAGTTATCTGCTATTCAGTTTTCATCTGCTTTTTGTTTAATTTCTTAGTCCTTTGGACCAGAAAGCTGTCTGATAATATGCCTAAGAAGTAAGTAATGATCTATATTGTAACAGTTATAAAACAAATTACAATTCTACATGGAAGATTCTGCAAAGAATATTGTTTATTAAAGATTCAAAACTGCATCACAGGTACCACCGGAGAAACAAGAATAAGAAGGAAACTGCAAAACATTAGGAACAAGAAAAGAGGACTGAAAACAGCTGTGAAAACAAATACTGTCTCTACAAAGAATATTTTTAATGTCATCTTCTAATTCTTTTATGTATAGCAATATCTGCTTGAGGCAGTGCAGAAGGGTGCAAATGAATATATCCTCAGCATGCCAGCTGTTGCTCTACAGTTCGATACGCTACTTTATGTCGGGCAATATTTAGGTTTATAAGAAACCTCCACACATTGTTTTGGAATAGGTGGCTCAATGGGATTCCATTGCCAGGAGCAGCAAGATCAAATGTACCATCTCAGATTACAATTACCAACTCATATTGCAGAAGCAGGAATTAAATCCACAGTCAGGAACAACAGGATGCAGAGGCAATAATCCCACCCTATGAAGCCACCCTACTGGTTCTTCTTAAGCAAAATTAAATGGGTAGATATTCATTAATCTGTTCGGAACGTGGTAACCTGCCAGGTCCACTGACCACACTTGATTTGGGTGGGTGGGCACCTCGGTGAGAAATCTGATTAGTAGGAGATAGCTCAAAAGCCTCAGTGAAATGTTTTGTGAAAAGAGACAGCCCTGCTGTGCAATATTGTTATATCTCAGCCATGCCCTGCTGGGCTAACAAATAAAGCAGGAGTAGTTATAGCTATAAAAATTTACCATATGACTACAATGCAGCAAAAGGATTTAACTTCTTTTAGTGACGGCACTCAACTTCAATTGTACCAACACCACCAGAAGGGGGAAAGACTGCTGAACAGTGAAAAGAGCCATAGTTTTCACACAGTTTTAAAGATGGCTACCAAATATGTGGCTCCATTCTGGCATAACCAAGTTCTTGGCCATTTTGAGTTTTTATATCTAGGAAATTACTTGTTGCACATCAAGATCGTTATCCGATTGGTATGAGTATGGCAGAATTCTAAAAGAGTATAAACTTTTGAATATACACACTAGCATGCTGATGTAAAACTATGTCCTATGTACTTTCACCTGCAATATGCTTTTTGTCCTAGGACAGGGTATATTAGGGTGCAGATGAACAACTTAAGTCATTTTGTCAAGTGCTTTGGCTCGATCTTTTTGAACAATGACACTTGTACTCCTGCATTGTCAAACCTTAGGGCTTTTGACACTCATTTTTGAAAATTTTTGAAGAAAATAATACAAAAATACCTCTGTGAAAAGCTATTTTAAAAGCTAGTGTCCCTTAGCGTCCCTCCTGCAACTGCTGCTAAGTCAGTAAGAAAGATAAAGGCATAACCAAGAAAAAAAGTGCCTTAAGCTCCTAAGACAAATTTTACCTGTCGAGACGCAGCATCTGGGAATATCAGCAACTCAGTGGGCCCTGTCCGAGTTTCCTTCCTCCTTTAACTGACACTGTAGTCCAACATTTACTCTCAAATTAGATCCAGACTAGATAGGGCCAATTTTATATTCATTGCTTTGTTAGGTTCGCTCTGAAGGAAATCACAGCAGCGATGAAAGCTTGAGTGAACACTACTTTATTATTGAAATCCAAACATCTGCACCAAGGCAAAAAACACAGCAACCAGAAAACACTCTTAGATATGTCCATACTTCACTATAGACAAAAGGAAATTTGTCATGCATTGAAGTGTTAGAGCATTAATTGCCTCAGATTGCACGAGCAAAGCTGCTGAGAAAAATCAGGTTCTATAGAAGTACTGTTGGAATTTGGCCCCTCCAAATGTCCCATTTAACAGCTTTTCTACATCATTTGTGAGATAGGACTCTAAACCTCAGCTCCTGAGGATTAACTTTTTTGTCTCTAGTTTCTTCCTGCAGGAAATGAAAGTACAGACTTTTTTCAGCAAGATACACAACACATTTGCAGACCTAGGCACAGAGGAAAAATGTTAGAAATATTGTCTTTAACAAGATGTCGAAGGTGACCGTAAGATCTGGGAACGCACTTTCCTCCTGAAAAGCTAGGATAAATCAGCAATGAAGAAAAAGTCCAAGACTAAACCCTAGGGAGACTGCTGAGTTTTCAACTTAAATAAGGAATTGTTTTATCTCTAGTTTGGCAATCTAATGAAGTATTTAAGCCACACTTTCCCTGCAGCTATTAAACCTGTAAGGGAGCTCTATTCTAAAGAAAGGAACTCACTCTGTGAGCACTAAAACCTACATGATCTAAATACTGCAAGTCAGTAAGTCATAACCAAAGGGAATTTGGTTGAAGCACCAGCTGAACTAATGTCCTCATTTCATATTTCACGTCCATAAAAAATGTTTTCATATTTCTTCAAACACCCAGAATTGATAATGTCATATCTGTATGTATGTAGTTGAAGAGAGGATATGGAATATTGTATTAAAACCCACAGACATCCTCCTTTGGAACATGAAGACTGGCCTGTTAAGAATCTTGTCTGGGAGACTCCATTTCAGGACTGATTAATTCAAATGTGTTTATGCCATTTACATGTAGATGTCGTGTTAGATTGATAGAAGCCCTAGGCATAAGTTAAAACCTATCCCCTCTTTCGCCTAGCCACGCTGCAGACGTCATACACAGTGCTATCTAGTTGTTCCCAAGAACCGTCTCTTCTTCCCTGTGTCTTGTGATTTGGTAGCTTGTTTCTAAATGCAATCTCGGCTTTCATACATAAATAAAATAAGATTGTAGTTTGCCAGAGTTGGCACTCAGGGCAAAGCCATCAGGGAAACTTTGCTGAATCTTTTGTTGAACCCCTGTTCTGCTCAACTGTAGAGCTGGACAACTTGAGAGCTTTGAATATAAGAACTGTAGACAGCAAATCATCACAGATTGAAGAGGTGTGGGGCCATGAAAACACTTTGTCTTCTCCATACCAACACCTCCTTGGGACTCTGGAAATTCAAGTGTGTGCAATACAAGTTTCAGTAGAAGATTCAGCTGTACACACAGGCAATTCCTTGCAAAAGTGAGGCCCTACTTTCCTCTTCCCGCCCTCTCTAATGTGTACGTGAGAAGGTGAAAATCTAATGCATGGCACTTTCCACAGAAAATAGACATGACATTAAATTACACAGTAGTGAAGGAGGTATTTCTGCGTGGTATGTTTCTTTCCTCCTCATTCAACAACATGAACTGTATTGGCATCTATGACTAGTACACTAGAAGGCTTAAAATACTCTTATAAAACTTGAGGTAGAGAGTTATGTTTCCACTTACGAGAATCAAGAAGTAATTTTATTTTGCTTGAGGAAAATAACTCTGATACTGTTTATAGTGATAAAATAGCTGTTCTGTTCATCCAGTATGGGATCTGAGGGATCATCATAAATGTCATAGTATGTATTATATTAGCTTATTTTTGTGATAGTACTTGTTTAATCTACTCCTCATGCTGTATTTTTTCTGTCAAGGTTAGCTCATATGCTACTAATTATACTTTTAATTAAGTTAAATTTTTAACCGTGTCATCAATCAATTTGAGAAATTTAATTTTCTGTAACAATGGCTTTAGGAAACTGGTACCATCTACAGACAGAATAGCCATTAGCATATGTAAATGGAAAAACATGGAAAAGAAGATGAGACCTGTCTGTGGGCTCTGAAATTATCAATCTCCAGGACAAGATAAAAGAACAGCTTCCCTGTGGGAGACAATGACTTACTTCTTCATGATAGTTATTTAATGTCAATGTACTTTATTCAGATAATAAATAGGAGGAGTTCCCCTGAGCCTGATTGCTTGTATAATGTGTTCTCATATATAATTATAAAGAGAATGAAAAGCCAAGATGGTGTGTGAGGAGACAAACTTCACCACCCACCAGCTCTTCCTATGCTGTTGGCTGCTCACCTGGGCAATTGGCAATGCGTCTGTGGCTGATACAGTTTTTCACCTGCAGGCTGTATTATGATGCATTTGTGAATTTCATTTCTTTAACAAAACAATCTTTAAAAAAAAAATCCACAAATTTGTTCCTAATAGAACGTTATTAGTACATAACTTAAAAGGGTGCAATAACCCCTAACTCAGGAAACTAAAAGAACCTTTAAGGACTGACCCTACAGGACAATTAACTACAAGTTAGATAGCCACCACTGCCTTCAGCAAACTTCAAGATTCTGCTTTAAGATAAGAATACAATAATCTTAACATCCCAATTCTGAAAGCCACATAGTACCAGATGTTTAGATGTTTAAGACATACAAAAATTAATAAGATGCTAACATCCCCAAAAGCTGTTTAACTTCCAGTGAACAGCTAGGTATTTATATTTAGCTAGAGATTCAAAATTTTAAGAGTCTGGCCCACAGTCCACACAGCGTGAGAGTCAGTACAAAGCTAGTGCATCATTTAAGTCCTATTAAACCATCCATCTGTAACTTGAATGATACACAGGCCTCATGCTGACTTCTCCTGCAGAAATGACTCTCCTGCTGCATTCCTTCCACTTCTACACTACCAAGTTATGGAGGTACACATCAAATATGCAAAAAAGGGGTTTGGAAACTCAGGCAGGGAAAAACAGTGAATAGCATACAATATCTAAATCTAAAAGCTGTAAATATAAGATCCTTTTCCTAACTTCTCCCTTCTTTGGGAAACATGCATGAGAAGGAGAAGTTATGACTGACAAATCAGGTTATTTGCAAATATGAAGCATTTACTGTTTGCGAGCAATCACCACCTCCTAGTGAAAACTGGACAAATTGGCAAAAGTGTTTTTTTATGTAATAACCTAGTATTTTCCTAGGGAGTTAGGATGTTAGCACAGAGCAAAAGTACTCTGTCTCCCCTAGAAAACAGTTACAACTGACACAGCATTTTTTTGTGGAATGCAGGGCCAAACACTTATTAAAAATCTTATTGTACTGGGGCTCATTGGGATGGAGTTAATTTTCTTCATAGCAGCCCATACGGTGCTGTGTTCCAGATTTGTGAGCAAAACAGTGTTGTTAACACATCAATGTTTTGGCTGCTGCTGAACAGTGCTTGCATAGTGTCAAGGCTCTCTCTCCAACTACCCCACCCCACCAAAGGCCAGGAGGCTGGGGGTGGGCAAGAGGTTGGGAGGGGACACAGCTGGGACGGCTGACCCTAGCTGGCCAGAGGGTCCATATAATGTCATGTTCAGCAATAAAACTCAGGGGGAGTTTTTTCAAAGTAGTCTTTGCTCAGAGACTGGCTGGGCATTGGTCAGCTGGTGGTGAGTGGTTGCTTTTGCATCACTTGCTTTTTTCCCTCTTTTTTCCCTTTGCTTATTAAACTGTTTTCTTCTCGGCCCACAAGTTTTCTCACTTTTGCTCTTCTGATTCTCTCTCCCATCCCGCTGGGGGAGGACTGAGTGAGCAACTGGGTGGGGGCTTAGCTACCAGCTGGGGTCAACCCACCACACTTATCTAAGTCATCTTTACTTCTAGCTTCCCTGTTTTATTGTTCGAGATTCTCAGCCTCAGAAGAAGTCATGATGAATCTGTCAGGGACCACAGACTTGGGAAACCTGGTCTCCTAAGCAGCCTGCCAGGCAAAGAACCAAATTATTGCTTCACTGAAATTTCACAGGAATGAAGGTATTTTTCATCAGGACAAACTGTTTTGTCGGAAGTTTTGCCAACCTGCTCTGATTTGGACTAGATTTTTCTTGTGTCATGTGTTCACAGACCTCCTGGTAGGAAAAGGAAGGAGCTGAAAATAGGCACAGTTGGGGACCTAATTAAAGCATAATTGCTGACCTGTCCATATTGATATTTTGGGGAGCCTTAGAATGAATACAGCATAGTTATCTGTACCTCACTGGAGTTTTATGTCATCCCCTTAGAATATTTCATCTGGCTTTTTGGCCAATAAAATCCTGAACCCACTGCTATCCAGCCCACACCAGATATGAGGAAGCACACAGTGATGTCCTGTGGTCTGATTTTTCCCCTTCCATATATTTCTGGATATGAAAGGCAATAACAGTTCTAACAAAGGAGTCACTACACATTATGCATCTCCTCATGAATCCCATACAGAAGCAATTAATGAAGTTCCTTTTCAAACAGAAATGCACGAGAATATGCATTCATTATTAATGAACTTGGCAACAGATGCATGTTTAAGATGATCAAGTGGAATTAAAATATATGTACCCAAAGTTGAAATCAGGGATACAACCAAAAGATTTCATAGACAGAGAAGTATATTGCTATCTACAAACAAAGGTACAAAACAGGTTTCAATAAAGATATTTTCTTTTACTGCACAAATAAAAATCAGAGAGTTTTGACCGAGAAGAGACAACAGAAAACTTGACAGTTGCTTCTAGCCCCAAAGCACTTCAGATGCAGTAATACTCATCAGGAGATTGGAACTTTGTTCTTGGATCTGCTAGAGGTGCTATCTCATAGGTACAATACTTAGAGACAATAACCATGGGAGTACTATGGCCATGACTTAGAGACAAGGGGACCATGACCTCAGGGTTTGCTGCGGAGATAAATTCTTGTGATAATGTTTGTGAAAAACTCATAACAGTGTGGTTTCATAGAATCATAGAATCATAGAATCATTAAGATTGGAAAAGACCCTTAAGATCATCGAGTCCAACCGTCGATCCAACACCACCATGCCCACTAAACCATGTCCCTAAGTGCCTCATCTACTCGTCTTTTAAATACCTCCAGGGATGGGGACTCAACCACTTCCCTGGGCAGCCTGGTCCAATGTTTCACCACTCTTTCAGTAAAGAAATTGTTCCTCACGTCCAATCTAAACCTCCCTTGGCGCAACTTGAGGCCATTTCCTCTCGTCCTATCACTTGTTACTTGGGAGAAGAGACCGACACCCACCTCGCTACAACCTCCTTTCAGGTAGTTGTAGAGAGCGATGAGGTCTCCCCTCAGCCTCCTTTTCTCCAGGCTAAACAACCCCAGTTCCCTCAGCTGCTCCTCATAATACTTGTTCTCCAGACCCCTCACCAGCCTCGTTGCCCTTCTCTGGACACGCTCCAGCACCTCAACGTCCTTCTTGTAGTGAGGGGCCCAAAACTGAACACAGCATTCGAGGTGCGGCCTCACCAGTGCCGAGTACAGGGGCACGATCACTCCCCTACTCCTGCTGGCCACACTATTTCTGATACAGGCCAGGATGCCATTGGCCTTCTTGGCCACCGGGGCACACTGCCGGCTCATGTTCAGCCGGCTGTCAACCAGCACCCCCAGGTCCTTTTCCGCCAGGCAGCTTTCCAGCCACTCTTCCCCAAGCCTGTAGCGCTGCATGGGGTTGTTGTGGCCGAAGTGCAGGACCCGGCACTTGGTCTTGTTGAACCTCATACAGTTGGCCTGGGCCCATCAATCCAGCCTGTCCAGATCCCTCTGCAGAGCCTTCCTACCCTCGAGCAGATCAACGCTCCCGCCCAACTTGGTGTCATCTGCAAACTTACTGAGGGTGCACTCAATCCCCTCATCCAGATCATCGATAAAGATATTGAACAAGACCGGCCCCAGTACTGAGCCCTGAGGAACACCGCTCGTGACCGGCCGCCAACTGGATTGAACTCCATTCACCACAACTCTCTGGGCCCGGCCGTCCAGCCAGTTTTTGACCCAGCGCAGAGTACACCTGTCTAAGCCGTGAGCCGCCAGCTTCTCGAGGAGAATGCTGTGGGAGACGGTGTTAATTAGTTTAGTACTAATATTTTTCAAAAGGCGAAAATCTATTCTTGCTCTCACCATAGGTAATATCAAAATTATTGTTCATTTTAGTATAGACAGAAGTGTATTTTAAGTAATGGAGAAGTCAGTGGTGTGTTCACAGTATGGCTCAACCAAGACACTACAAGAATAATTAATTACAAAAAGAAGTAACAGTTTACAAATCTTGAATCCTCTTAAACCTTTGTTGATTAATTTAAAATAATTCCTTCACAAATAAGAGTATGTCAAACTAGACATAAAAGTGTGTAAGCCTGTAAGTTTAGGATATACTTTTCTTCATCTAGAAGAGCCCTTTGAAATGTTTTTTTCTGTCTTACATTCAACAACTGGAGAACTGCAAACATTTTCTATAACATCAAAGCATTTAAAAATTTTCATACTTAATTGTGAGTTTTTAAACAAAGTTTTAGATTTTCCCTGAAAGTCCAACCTAAATGCAACCCAAAACCTCAATAATGAAACTGTTCAGTGTGGCATATTAACAAGTTAAAGATAACACATGGGGTCAATCCTTTCTGAAAGTTATCTATGTTAGCTAGCTGTGCATTTTATCCCAAGGGGACAGTGAGCCCTTCAGCTATTTCCAATTTCACTCCAAAGCCATTTTTTTGCATACATAAGAAATATGAAGATGTATTTTGTACAACTTTGCCTTTTCTTATATGTATGTATTTGTGTGCTTGTGCCTCTTCTCATATATATAGGTAAAAGATACTCTTAGACTCATATAGCAGATAAAAGACTTAACTTGCCCATCGATATTTCTAAGGTTGTATTTGCTGCAATATTCAAATTAAGCCTATCATGTCCATAAATGGCACAACAGGAGAACAGTTTTCTTTTATAAGGAACTCCGTAAAAGGTAGAGGCAAAGATCACTACAATATGTAGAATCCTTTTACAGGGGCACCAGAGACTGAATAAAATTTTGTCCCCAGTAAATTCAGTTGCTGCCGGTGTTGTCATAAAGACAAGCAGTGACTAGGATACGTGCTTCCTTTTGAGCAATAAGAGCTGAATGGTATGATAAGCTGTGAAGTATCACATTGCTTCATTCAGCAAGCAGGTTCACCCATTTGCTGAACCCTTTGTTAGAATCCTTCATCAACACACCGGTTTTCATCAGTGCTGGAAGCAAACGGCCACTCAGTCCGCTCGTGCTCACGGCTAAAAGACAAGACAATCAGGAAAACATGTACCCTGGAGCAACATTCTGCATTTGACTTGGTCAAGAAAACAAGCCAATTTCAAAGCCATCATTATTGTCTAAGGATCATCATTAAAGCTGTTTTTTAAATTGCATCCTTCACAAGAAGCTACTTGTGCTCCAAATCCTTACAGCATTCTTCATGCTTTCTGCATTTCCACTTAGTCCTATTTAGAAAGAGCTTTTGACATATGTGAAAAGCTGTCATAGAACTTTGATTTTTTTTTTTTTTTTTAAGTATAAGGTCCTCAACTAGTTAAATACTGACACTTAAGTAAAAGAATGCTATAATATGTAAGGAATGGTTTTCACATCTACCAAGTATTCAGACTTTTATTAAAGTCCATTCCAATTATAGCAATGCAGCACATACTATGTTTTTGCTTTCTAGGAAAATGAAATGACTATATGGGGTGACCTCCATGTCCAGTCATTGCTTTCACCTAGATCTAGTTTAGAAAGTCACACACAATCAGAGCTATTCCTATACATACAGTAAAAGAGGTCTTGTCTGAGTAACTGTAAAAAACCTGTCTTTAAACTGAGTTGTAAAATTAAAAAAATACTGTGTTGTCTCACATCTCATATTTCATGTGGGATTTTTATTTAATGGGATTTGTAGTCTTCAAGATTCTTCCAAATATCCCATTCTTTAAATGATGGTAATACTTCACTCCATAATTGCTTATCCTGAAATAATCTAAATACCAAGATGTGAGAGGAGGAACATGTTCATTTCATGGCAGGATGCTGCTGCAGCTCTGTACACATGATTTTCATGAACTGGAATGTTTGTAAGCAAAATGTTTGTTCTTACATTTTTGTAGAATTTGGGCCTAAAGTGCTCTCTCCACTTGAGAAAACATGACAGAATCTGTCCTTAAGATACTTTGTTTGCAATTACTTCTAGAGGCAACTAACCTTTCTGTCTGAAAGGTTCTCTTATCTTCTACATTTTTACAGAGGAATATACACAGAAGACCAGCATTTTAATAGGAGGAAAACCCTATCCTACCAATAACAAAAATTTAGCTTTTATTTCATTATCATACTGCTATGAGCAATGGCATGCATCCAGTTTTTTGGGTTTTATTATTTTGTTTTGCTTTTCTGGAGTGTGTGTTTGAATAACCCTTGATAGCAGAGCTTTAAAAAAAAATAAACAGATGTTTTTATTTTCTACTGCAAATGGGTCTCAGCAGCTTTCAGCTATCTCATCTAGGGTTTTTTTAATGGCTTTAATGTTTATTCAGTAAGCTTTTATGGAACTCTTTACTGAAAACTATCTCTAGAACTACCACTGAAATAACCACAAACATGCACGCACACATGCACACACATGCAGCCCTCTCAGTCCTGCAGAGTTATAGTGTGGGACATCTTCAATCACATCCACAGTGCCAAATGCTCGTGCTACAGAGTGTAAAGTTAATGCAGAGCCAAGGCTGGAGAGCACGTCTTCGTACTGAACTGCTGACAAAACACGCCATTCCCAAGCAGCTGGGAATTGTTTCTCTAAATAGTTTTGATGATTTCTATTAATCAGTTGACTCCTCTAGAGCCCATGGGTTACAGTTACAAAAGCTTCGTGAGAAAGTAAAACGGTATATGCTTTGTGCCTATATTAGTGAAAATCTATCTATTGATTTATGATCAGATTTTTTAAAAACAAGCACTTTGCAGGTATATTCCAGTACTTTGTCTTCATTCATGGAGATATGCCTAGACAGTTATTGCTATTCTGGAAGTTTTAAGAAAAATCAATCAATCAAATGTAT
Source organism: Aptenodytes patagonicus (assembly GCF_965638725.1). Lineage (NCBI taxonomy): Eukaryota > Metazoa > Chordata > Aves > Sphenisciformes > Spheniscidae > Aptenodytes > Aptenodytes patagonicus. Next base: position 140,910,111 of record NC_134950.1, read on the forward strand.
AAATACTGTTAAAACTAAGGAATTTGCACTTATACATTAAGCTCACAGAAAACCGTAAGCAATTTCTTGTGTTCATTGAAAGAGGTGAATTTTGCCAAGGAACAAGACACAAGGTCTCATATACGAAGCTTGATTATTGTATTTACACATAGCAATGTTTTTCACCATTTTAAGTCACTAATATGCCCTATTAGACTGACAATGTCTTGGTAGCTACATTTTTTTTACTTAGATAAATTTCCACAGATTGGAAAAGCAGTCTTAACATTTACTGTAGAGAGAACAGCTCCAGAGTGAAATTACAGCTGAAAGAAAGGGCCTCTGGATTGACAGGTTTAATGTTTTTATTCCGGTGGGCAATGCAACTGCAATGTTTGAAACTTTGAAGATTTTTTTGTAGAGACTTGAATATTTTCATAGAACTTTGGTAAGATTGCTTTGCAATAACTGATAATGCTTTACTCAAGCTACTGAAAAGTCCAGAAATAATTATAAAAAGCACTAAAGATGTTGAATTTTCAAAATCTAACAAATAAAGCCAATTAAATCATTTGGAATGAACTCTCTTTGGTAGAGGAAGATCAGGTTAGGGAACATTTAAACAAACCGGACACAAACAAATCTATGGGACTGGGTGGGATGTAGCCACATGTGTTGAGGGAGCTGGCCAATGTCTCAATTATCTTTGAAATGTCATGGCCATCAGGGGAGGTTCCTGAGGTTGGGAAGAATGCAAATGTCTCCACTGTCTTCAAGAAGTGCAAAAAGGACAATCCGGGAACTACAGGCAGGTCAGCTTCACCTTGAACCATGGGAAGGTGATGAAGCCAACCATCCTGGAAACCATTTCCAAACACAGCAAGGACAAGAAGGTGGCTGGGCATAGTCAGGAGGGATTTATGAAGGGTAAATCATTCCTGACCAACCTGATGGCCTTGTACAGCAAAATTACTAGTTCAGTGGACAAAGGGAAAGCAGTGGATTTTGTCTATCTCAACTTTAGCAAAGCTTTCAACACTGTCTCCCTTTACCTCCTCATAAACAAGCTGATGAAGTATGAACTAGATAAACACAGTGACGTGGACTTAAAACTGTCTGGACTGCCAGGCTCAAAGGGTTGTGTTCAGTGGCACAAAGTCCAGCTGGACGCCAGTGATTAGTGGTGCATCCCAGCGGTCAACACTGGGGCCAATACTGTTTAATACCTTCATTCATAACCTGGATGATGGGACAGAGTGCACTGTCAGCAACTTTGCAATAGAGAGGAGTTCTTGATGGACCAGATGTTTGTGCTGCCGTTCAGAGAGACCTCAACAGGCTGGAAAAAATGGGCAAACAGGAATCTCATATTCAACAAAGGGAAATGCAAAAGTCCTGCCTCTGGGAAGAATAATCCCATGCAGCGGGTGCAGGGTGGGGACCAACTGGCTGAAAAGCAGCTTTGCAGAAAGGACCTGGAGGGTCCTAGTGGACAAAAAGTTGGACATGAGCCAGCAACGTGTCCTTGTGGCAAAGGCAGCCAACAGCCCCTGGGCTGCATTAGGTAAAGTGTCACCAGCAGGTCAAGTCCAAGTGGAGAGAGCACTTTAGGCCCAAATTCTACAGAAGTCCAAGTAGCACTAAGTGCTACTTAGCACTGGTGAGACACATGTGGAGTGCTGGGTCCATTTCTGGGCTCGCTGGTGCAACAGAGACATGGACATACTGGATTGCACCCAGTGAAAGGAAAGGAAGATGATTATGGGATTGGTGCATCTGACATATGAGGGGAGGCTGAGAGAGCTGGGACAGTTCAGTCTGGAGAAGGAAAGGCTCAGGGGGGATCTCCACGTGTAGAGATACCTGATGGAGGGGGAGTAAATAAGACAGAACCAGACCCTTTTCGACGGTGCTCATTTAAAGGACAAGAAGTAATGGGCACAAACTGAAATACAGGAAGTTCTGTTTAAACATAAGAAAAAACTTATTTACTGTGACAGTGGTTAAACACTGAAACAATACTAAAAGGCCTATTTGTCTCCTTTGCTCAGTGTGGCCACTTCAGAAGTCTGTCAGTCTTTGGTTTCTGCAGGGGCATTCAACTGAATATTATCCTCTTCAAATCCACGGATCTGGGAATCTTTCCAGAGTGGGCAACCTGCAGGACTGTAGGTAAGAAGGAGAGGAAGACTGAACGCTCTCTACAACTACCTGAAAGGAGGTTGTAGCAAGGTGCGTGTCGGTCTCTTTTTTGCCAAGTAACAAGTGATCAGACAAGAGGAAACGGCCTCAAGTTGCACCAGAGGAAGTTTAGATCGGATATTAGAAAAAAATTCTTCACTGAAAGTGTTGCCAAGCATTGGAACAGGCTGCCCAGGGAAGTGGTTGAGTCACCATCCCTGGAGGTATTTAAAAGACGTGTAGATGAGGCGCTTAGGGACATGGTTTAGTGGTGGACTTGGCAGTGCTAGGTTAACGGTTGGACTCGATGATCTTAAGGGTCTTTTCCAACCAAAAAGATTCTATGATTGTATGAACTGGTTCCATGGTGCTACCTATGTTCTGTGATAAGGCCGAGGCCCGAAATGCTGGACAATACTTCCAGAGCTATCAGTGTAACTTTTTTGTGATTCACAAAAGCTACACAAAGAAATAACTACAATTTTCTTATGGAGGGCTTAAAAGATCTTTGCAGAGAGCTGATAGTATCAGGTGATATAGGTCATGAACACAAAAAAACCCTATATATTAAAATTTGGTGCCTGTAATGTGACTTACATGACACAAAATTGCATGTCATCATGCAGTAAAAAATCTGCTTAGATGCTTTAGGCAGATTTACAGTTTAAACCATAGGACAAAACAATAAACCTCCTATATTCACCAATATCATTATATATCCTTTATATGTAAAAGGGACATGTGTATGTATTTACACATACACACACATGTATATTCTTCATATGCATATATAAACATATATATACACACACACACACACACACACACACAAATTATGACAAATTGCTCCAGACCAGCATTGGAGGGAAGCCCAGAGAAGTGGAGATGAAATTTAATATGAGAAGAAAAAAAGAAAAAGGAAAATTTGGGAAGTTTAACTGTTTTCTAGTTTGTACACTAAATGCTAGTCAATGGTTTGGAATATTGAAAATTGCCCTGAGCAATTTTCTGTCTAGGCAGACAGAATACAGGGAAGCAGTGGCTAATTTATAGACCTGGCCAGAAAATAAAATGTTTTAAAATTGCCACAAAATGGAGGGAAATGTTTTAAACAATACTTGGCAATTCCTTTTCCTGCTTGCTTTTTTCCCCCAGCAAGCTTATTCTGGTTATTACTATGTCTACGTATTTAAGTGCATGAGTACACACACACACACTAACGAGATTAGATCACTCAAACAAGATGAGAAATCCCAGATGCAAGCCATGGATGTTCTTCATTTCTACATAAAAGACAACCCCTTGGGGAATCTAACCACTCTTCAATTGCAAAACATTTAATGGTGCAGAGAGGATGTGGATCTTGATCCTGCAAACACTTAAACATGTGCTGCAGTGTAAGCTGTTAAATAGTCCAAAGAAGTCAAGTGTGTAAAGCTAAGTACATAATTTAGTTGCAAATTGAAGGTCTTATAACACTGCAGAATGTATTGCTTTTAAAACTTGCACTATTTTTTTTTCTTAGCAATACCACACAAAGCAAGAAGAGATAATCACAGCTTGAAAATCTTTGAGCAGAATTCTTGTAAAACCAAAGATTACATTCAGAAGGGGCAACTGTCATAACCTTTATGTTCACAGATGCCGAAAAAATGCTGGTGGCCTAGGGATTATCTTCAAATACAGAATACTAAGGCTCCAGTCGAACAGCAGGACGTCTGTTCTTAGCAGAGCAGAGAGTCTGGAAACAGAGAGGTAGGAGCATCACAAAGAATCATAGATCTATAGAAGGGGAATTCCTAGTTTTACAAATCAGCAAATGCAGTATCTCTAGATTAAATCTGTATCATCAAAGAGGAAAGATGTGAAATAAGGTCTGACTGACTATATTGCCTTTGCAGAGGGCTTAGAGACTGAATGTTTTAACTTCAGTAAACCTGCTGTTAATGGGTTGTGGAATTTAAAATGACCCTTCATCCTCAAAATACAGATGAGCTGGCTTCTACATATGCGGGGGTACTCTGAAAAGAGAAGCCAAGGAGGTTATCAAGGACTGAGTGGGAAAAAAATGTTACAGAGGATCTCTCTTGCTTAGAAAGATGTTTTTAGTTTTAAGACTGTCATTATACACAAGGCAAATAATCATCTTTTTGCCTCCCCTACATTATGTTCCTTCTTCTTGATTGAACATTCCTTCATTCCCCTATGAACAAGTCTATATCACCATGTAGACAAAAATGAACAGATTTTAAACAGCCTTTTCCTTTGCAATATATGTAAGTTCAGACCAGTCTAAATAGAGCAGAATGAAAGAAAGGAAATGTTTCATTGTATTGATCACTTTTACTTGTAAATATCTTCACTTCTGAGCAATAGTCACTTTAGGTTTGTAACTAATCAGATCACATTTTATTTCAGATAGTTAAAAGAACAGCATTGTCCAGGGTAACTATTCTTTTCATCTGAATGCAGAGGACATCAGCTTGGAATAAACCTGGTGGGACACAGTAGATGTGTTTGAGATACATGTTATCTGTCGACCTGTACGTGAAGCTTTAAACTGTGATATTTTACACTTTCACAAGGGACTCATAAGCATTAATCTCCATCACATTTCAGGGCAGGTTACAAAACAAATTTCTAACAGGTGTTTGAAGACTGTTGAAGATATGAGAAGTTTTGTTATCCAGTGTTTTTCATTAGCTCCTGTTTCGATATTATACTTGTGGACTGTATTTTGAATTCATGACGGTAGATCCTGCAAAAGGAAAGTATTATATGCAGTGGAAAACTAAAAACACACAGGCAGGACCAAAAGAAAACTCACTTAAATGTAAAGTCTTCTCTCCCTAATTACTGGAACTGTATTAAAATCATATAAATCCTATGACCAACTTTTACCAGCACAGTCATGTAGGTCAGTGGGGCCACACCAGTGTAACTAGGTGTCCCCCAGCAGGGACTATTATGACACCCAACATTTTCCATTCTTTACAACCTTTCTCCCTCAACTTGCATTCAGACATTGCTGTAGTATAACAGTATAATTTGGCTCTGCTTTTTACAGTTTTTTCTGCTATCTTTTATGTTGATTTCATCTGACAGTTTCAGCAATGACCTGCTGAAAGCATTCTCCAATCCCATGGGTGGTCTCTGAACCATACAGCAAAGGAGTTGAAAACTGAACAGTATTACAGAACAATAGGCCTAACAGGAGATTATTAATAATAAGACACGTTTATTTAATTTTATATTTTCATAGCCCAGCCTCATAAAGAAGAACACTTAGAATACCAATAGTAGTAGGATGCTCTACTACTGACAGTAATGCAGTTTTTCTATACCTCCTTAAAGCACAGCAGCTCAAAGCCCTTCCAGCTGATTAATTTCACTTAATTGAAAATTGAGATACAGCAGGAAATAGGACTGTGTTTTAACAGCACTAGCCTTTCTACTGCTGACAGAAGAGAGACAGACGTTCATGGCTTTGTTCTGTTCACCTATCAAAACCTTCAGGTATTTGTCAAAACCACATTTCTTTGTCAGACAGAGCATGAGCTGCTGACATGTCTTCTGAATATTTTCAAGTTTTAAGGAGCGTCACATGGTACTAAGTAGATGAGGACTTGATGTTAGTAATTATGTCAAGGACATCCATACTGTAAAATAAGGTATTACAATTCTAGCAATGGCACTCAATATCTTTCTCTTTATCAGTTATATATCCACACATGTACATTGTTTAATACATCCATTTATCTAATAATTAGTTTTATTTAACTAATACTTTGTTATTTCTAGATAGAAAACAGAGTTTTAGATATCCTTATAAAATATTTGGTGCACTATAAAAATAACACCTATGAAGTCGGATTAAAGATAATACCTTCTTTACTCCAAAGGAGGTAAGTTGCCCCAACAGGTTGGAATAATGAGTCTTTGCTTAAGGAATGTAAAGAAGGAGTTCACGTTAACGCACCCACTTACCTGTGTTCTCAAACACAAACAATACTCTACCACATGTAACAAGTTAATCTTGATTTCCCTTTGTCAGGACCATAGATGTAAACATAGCAGCTCTGAAGCCAGACAGCTATGATGCAGAAAGGGTGCATTTTTAACTGGAAAAAGAATAAGAAATTATGTTATACTCATGAGGTCTGGGGAAAGATTAAGGCAGAGACAAATGTCTACAGATAGTCCATGCAGGAGAGGCAATTTGGGGGAAGCTGATACACTACGGCCTTCTTCTAGCTGGAGATATGAAGTAGCTGGTCTGTTTGGGTTTTTAAGTAGTAGTACTATACCTGTCTAAATTTTATTGCTGAAGTTATTGTTTTATTCATTCTTGACCTACGTAGTCATTGGAACAAAACCTGTATGATAAAGAAAGATACCACAAGGATTTATTTTTTCCCCACTGACCATCTGGCCTTCATTCTCAGATCTACTTACGATCTATTTCTAAAATGACAAAACTGAGATGATCAACAGTATTAAATGTCAGAATACAGCAGTTACATTTTCTTTATCCTTACTGAAATCTCTGTCTCCATAAGCCATTTCATTATCTCATACAGTTCATAACAAAATTCCTAACCACAGAGGAAGAAAGGTAATGGAACAGAACCTTCAAATTACAGTAAAACTGAAGAGAGTACTTAAATCAATATTATGCCAGAAAGACATCAAATTAAAAAAATTACATAGCATTTACCACAGTTCCTTATACTACCAATAAAATCAGAATTAATCTTTTAAACTAATCTAATTGAATTAGATTATTTTCTCCCATTTCCAATTGTCATCTGTAGGTAACTGAAGCTTACAAATCTCTGTGGTTATCAATACAGCTGTGCTATTTTGCACAACTTTAGGATTTGATCCATTACCTATAAAGCAGATTGCCTTCTGGCACTTAATTCATACAGATGTTGACCCCTCAACCAAATGTTGATCACAGCTTCTCCAGCCTTGCACTTATATCCCCTTTCCATTTTAAGACACATTTTTACAACTCCAAAGTAGTAAGGGTGCAGTCCTGAAAATCCATATGCACGTTTAATCTTAAATTCAATGTCTGCCAGAAGTCAATTAAATTATTTATCTGTCAGCTAAACCATAAATTTGTTTACAAGATAGGGGCAATTAGAGAAAGAAAAGGTATAGATTCACAAGCCGTCTAAGGTTTCCCAAGTAAATCTGGCAGTGGTTAGGTAGCTCTTGCTGCCTTGTTATTTTGTGTATCCTTTTTTCTGTAAGTCCACCCCTCGCTACAGGTCCACCCTAAAGATTAAAAACATAAGAAAAGTCAAAACATATAGCTCAGTACCAGTGCCTCAGAGTGATCAATATCATATTGTTTAGAGAAAACAGAGCATACAAGTTAAATAATATCTTGTCCTGTTCTCAGTTTTCTCCAGTCTGATGTTTAGGGCTTCCTGAGCCAAACACTGTAGCTGCATCATGTTTAACACTTCTTGAAATTAATAGCCCTCAAAAACGTTCAGTGTAATTAATTTAGCACCAGGCTTTTAAATCTGGTGTACTACTGAAATAATATTGTGGTGGATTTTCACATTGTTTGATTTTTTAGAAATCCAACATGCAACACTACCTTGCACAATTTTGTAAAATAGTTTTTGAACATTTTGTTTATTACTACTTCAAAATGAGGTCTGGTCTTTGTTATTGTGTCAATAGATTTCTGTCAGTTCAAGTCATGCTCTGTTCTTCTAAGGATTTTAAAAAACAATGGTGTTAACCCAAAAATTCAGATGGGCAAACTATCAGAGAGGGAAGTTAACAGGGCACCAGGCAGAGACTGTCCTTCCAGTTTCTTCAAACTACAGATGATAAAAAACATTTTCATAATTTGCTGTGCCAAGAAAGTGCTATCTGCAGTGAGATGTCTTACTCCTATCCAAGCAAAAGAAATAATTTTATCTAGGGAACACACAGGAAACATAATTTCCATTAGTTTGAGGCAGGGGAACTCTGTATTCCTCTAAATACTTGTTTAAAGCCTCAACAAAGCCTGATGGAAAATTGGGAGGGGAAAAAAAAATCTTACCTGCTTCTCTCTGTGTGGACTTATTTCTCCGTTTCTTCTTCCTGTATAAATATACACATGAAAACAGGAATTCTGGGTGAAATCCTCAGCAAAAATCAGTACAACTCCACCCAGCTAAAGCTAGTTGATGATCTGTGCTTCTGCTCCTTCAGAGTGCATCTGTTCTTACCATCCCACTCTTTATTAAATAAATAAATAAATATCCCCTTTCTCTACCATGCAGGCAAAGGCTTAAGGAAAGACACAGACTAACTTAGCCAGTAGTCAAAGCTTAGGAAACCTTACTCATGTGCGTCCTTCCTTTTATGATCCTCAGCTGTGAACGCTCTCCTTGGGTCAGGGACCAGACCTCTTCATAGAACAAAGCCAAAGAATGTGCTTTTTCTGCTTTTTCTTGCCGACCTAGCCACAGTTTATTTATTTCTATATTCAGTGTTATCAGATAACCACTGAGTGTGAATAGGATGTACCTCTTATCAGGGGTGCCATGTCTGTACTTGGACACAGCCAGAGCTGGCTGCTCAGCGATCTTACTGACTCACAACCTAGTAAGCTGGTCCCACATACAAGGTAAAAGCTAGGAGGAGAAATGATAGGCCCAGAAAGAAAGAACATAGCTCTTAGCACTAGGATGTGGGAGGCTTGACTTTAAATCCCCCTTCTTCTTGAGGGATTTCACTAAAACACACGTTTTAGTCTTTACAGGACCAAAGCCTTTGATACTAACAAAGGTAATCCAAGAATTTGAGGAAAATATATCATTATTTGTTCATAATCTGAATAGGATATATATTTTAAGAATAGTTTTTCTCATCTGCATTTTAGAAGAGCACATAATTTAGTCAAGACTTTTACCCAGTAATGTTAATTTTTGTTTCACAAATATCAAAAATAGTACTGCAAATACAAATAGGCTAAAGTCAGTAAGACTAGGAGTATGAAGTACATGGTTACTGACAAGATCAATGCTTTGGACCTTACTCAAACAGCATTTATTCCATATAGGCTAAAGAATGAATTCTATGTTTTCCTACTTTTTTAAAATTGCAACTAAACAAGCTGTACACACACAAAGACAAACAGCATGGGAGACAGAAAGAGAAGAAATAATAGTTGGGAACTGTATCACACGCAACTGATCAATGTAATTACATGTCAGTGCCACAGTTCAGTATGGGCAAAACATTAATATTCCACCAGCCAAGCGACTTCCCAGACTTCAAAATATTCTGGCACATTCTGAGTAAATACAGCTGATAGACCTTTGAGTTAAGTTTCAAGCCATTATGTAATAAAGGATATAAAAATACTTGAGAACCGTAAAAGAGTAAGGGGCCGATCCAAAGACAATTGAAGTTAATGGAAAGCCTACCACTGATTTTGTTTGGCTCTTAATAACCCCTTTGGGTACTGGAGATAGATTTCCTACAATTTATATTAAACGTCGTACTGCTTATCCAAGCCAAATTACATTAGATTTTTATACTGAAGTCCTTTACTACATAAGTCAAATGTAGTATATACAAGAGGTCAAATATGAAAGAGAATTAGGAGCTAAAACATACTAAAGATGTCATTACTTCTGAAAGCTAAACAGACTGTCAATGCTGAGTACATGTACATGGCAGTTTAAAAAATACCCTCTACAAATTTTAAAAGCATTTTGAAAAACAAATGCCTCTCAAAAGCCAAGCAATTGTCAGAAAAAGCCGCCAGCAAAATAAACATGAACAAATTTAACCTCTTGTAATGCTGTAGTGTTAGCCACAGAATGACCAAAATAAATAAATGCATACGACCATTACTGATTCTCTGTTTCTATTTATTTGGTGTCAAAGATAGAGATGGGGGATAGAATCAAATATCTCATTCTGAACTGGAACTGGCGATGTGTCTTAATGTGTCTTAGTGATGTTTCAGGACACTAGTTTCAGAGCCATTAAATCGTGGTTTTAAATCAAATGAACCTTAGCTAAGTTAAACGTCAAACAACTCACAATTTGAAGGGAAGATTGGAATTTGACTTTAAGGACAGAATTTATTAGATTAGACAAAGAATGTTAACAATTTATTGTTTCAGAAAGGGCAAGTTCACTTACTATTCACAAATAGTAAAACTGGCACAATAGAAAAGAAATTATTTTTACAAACAGAAAGAACTAAAAATGTTAAAGGGCAAGTGCAAGAGAACTCATCCCTCTCTGATGCTTTTGGATCTGCCCAGAGCTGTGGGCTCTCTCTCAGCCATCTGCTCCTTACAGGAGGGGTGTTATCTGCTGAAGGCAACTCCTTCCAAACATTCAGCACTTGGCATCACTACAATGACCCTTTGAAGCTTTGCAGGGAAATTTCTCCCAGCTTCCAGGTTCTGCTCACGGCTTTATTTGGAGTTATCATCCACGTTCTATCTCTGCACAGATAACAAATACAGCAACATAGGTTTAAAGGGCTTATTCAGATTTACCTTGCCTACAATACAGACAGGCTTAATGGTACAGCACAGAGGATTCATTTAAGACTTCCATTCCTACTCTTAGCTACACAGTTTGAAAGAAAAGGCTTATAATAAATCAGATATAGTGGGCAATTTTAGCTTAAACTTAATCAGATTCTTCTCTGATTGTTTACCTTAGTTTACAAAATACCCCTAAGAACCTCTAAGTGGTAGAGCTGGGGATTCATTGTTCAGGACAGCATCCACCCACCCAGCTGCTGCCCTCAGCTCTCAACCTCTGCTTCCCCTCTCCTGTGCACCACCATTCACACTAATTACTTGTTATTCCAAGTAGCCTACCACAAGCGCTGCCTTTGTTGTAGGTGATCCTCTTATTTACCTTTGAGTTTAGGGCTTGGATACAACTACAAAAAACATTCGTGGCTTTGTCTGGAGCCAAATACTTTTAAAACTCAAAGGTGATTTCTCATTTCCAGTTCACACCTGAACAGCTATGCACACGTATTTGTGAATGTACACATTTTGGCAAACACTGCTGATTGTTCTTCCTGACTTAGTTACCTAAAATACTTCAGGCTATTACACCTTTATTTCTAAGCAGCCTGCTGTCCACTTGCCTGCTGCCCACTCTGGACTGTTCCCTCAAATGCAATTTGAGATAACATCATCTTGTTAAATACTGTATAAGACCCGTATTTCATATATATTTAGTTCATGACCTAAGGTGCGCTGCTACAGAGATCACACTAGCATGTTGGCAATGGAAGTGACAGATGAAGTAAGAAGTTGCTATGTTGGCTGCATTTATGAGAAAGTTCCCTTTTTTCTCTTTCACGTTTTTTCCAGGATTCCTGTTACACATACACACACGTCAGAGACGCACAATCACGAACTTAGGCAGATAACCATTAAACCGGAACAATCTAGTTGCAGCACCAAGGACTTAGCATCAGCATAGCCACCTTCTTTTTCATCTGAATTCTTACACTTCTGCAATGACTCTATTTTCAGCATTGCCCAAGTCCCTGCTCCTTGTCACCCAACACGTCTGTTTTCTCCGATTTATCACTATGCTCTTCCCTCCCTAATAAGTCAGTCCTGAGTCAGCAAAAGCACTTCTACTCAGGCTTCGTTCAAAAAAATAATTTAATTCATTCATAGGCGAAACTTAAGAAGCCACCTTAAATTAAATATATATTTAAAAGCTTTACTGAACAGACTGGGATTACTAAACTGGAAGTTAACCTTGGAATAATTTTCAAACTCTTTCTTCATTGGTATTCATAAAATCCACTCTGGGAAATGCTGCTCTGTGCTGCAAAGTCTGAATGCTCCCTAGCATTGATACCATTGCTCCCTGTGTCGTGTTTTTAGTCGAACTTTAAACTGTTTACAACACTAATGACTTGGACTACATATTCATTTATAGTATCTGAAATTCCTCCTCCATTCGACAGTCTTGGGTTTTCCTCCCAAACATCCTGCTACTTAACAATATGCACGTACAAAATTGTAGTTTGACTTCATATTCCATTGTAAGTGAAAGAGGTGTTTTCAGTAGTGCAAGCCGATTTTACAAAGCCTATGATTTACTTAGTTAAAACTATGTAAATTACTGTCTAAAACTTTCTGAAATTGCAACCTGCTGGGAAGACCTATACTCCTATTGTAAGCATGAGGCTGCCCTAGAATTACTTTCATTTTTCATAAATTCACTGGCACTGACACAACTCTGTCACCGTGAGTGCCGAGTACTACTTTTGGCAAGCTGTCAGCTCTTTTAACCACAATATGCTCTTGCTCTGCTGTCGCTGTAAGAGGCTACAAGGCTGATAGTAGCAGAGGGAGCTGGTAGAGGAAAACCAGTGCAGAAAAGATGAAAGGTATCTTTACTCCAGCAGCCGTTATTGCCACCTCTTTCAGTCTCCTGCATGATCCATGATGAAAGGTGTTAATCCTCCTGTAAATACCACTCCATCACGACTAGCAGGGGTCAAAGAAGTAGCTCAATGTTTAAATTTTGTCAAAGCTTCTCACGTCTCTCTTTCTAGGTCCTTATTTTGTAACTTGTTTTGTAAAATACCTCTTTCTTTCCTTTTGTCTTCTTTATAAACATGCAGTTTGGGAAAAAAATAAAAATAAAACCCAAACTAATTTCAGATGTATGCAACTTTTCAGGATAAAAGTTTATCATATCTGGTAACAAATAACCCAGATAGTTGACTAAACAATTAGGAAAACTCATCGTTAAAATTTCCCTGAATGCTTAGGAGAAAAGTATCTGCCTCAGAGAACTGACAGAAATCCAAGACTCTGAATTCAACTCCCAGGCTGCACCAGCAATTCGTTTTAAAAACTCGCTGCTGTCATGGAGCTGAACTGCTTCTCCAATGAAGAGGCTCAGGGTGTGTGAGCAAAAGAGGACTGAGGTTACCCACACAATGCTGCTGGGTCTCTGCCTCGACTCCAAGCCCCGATACCTCCTTCTGCAGGGAAAACTGCTCTGCAAGGAGCCACCTAGGTCAGTACCTCCTGGAAGCTGTTCTCACTGAACATTTCACCCTTGCAGATGTTCAGTGGATGGCAGTAAGCTGTGTTTCAGTGTCAGCAACACTTATTTGTTTGATTTAGGTCTACATCTCCTACAGAGAATGTGAAACATATCTGCGGACTGCTGTACACCCTGGTGTGTGTAAAGTAGTTCAGTGCCTGCACAACCTCAGGCCTGCAAAGAAAAATACCAGCATTACCAAATCTTAAACGCTGAGACTTGTCCTCTTCTTTGTCCTCTGCTAGACATTTCTAAAGAGGAGCATTTCCCGGCAAGCCTTGAGCCTTGGGTGCTTGAAACTGTTAGAACATTTGCTGAACTGATTGTGCATTAATGGTATCAAATACGCAGGCTGCAATTATTACTAAAGCAGAAGTATAAACCACTCTTGGTGACCTAAGGAAATGACTAAAGGATTCACAGCACACAATGTCAAACCGGCTCCTTTTCAGCATTTTACTGCATGTTAAAAAATAATATAATTAGGGGTCGGAGGACAGTAGGACACTGCTCTTTCATGACGCCAACCAGCTTTGGGCCTGTCTGGGATACAGAAAAGCATCTTCATAAAGCTCCCGACAAGAATCACTGTTTCGTTTGTTTTCTTGCTGAAAATCTCTCCCGTGGAGCACCCGGGCAGGGGATGCCCGGGCGCGCAGGGGGATCGCTGGCGCCCAAGGCCCAAGCTCCCCTCGCCGCGCCCGGGCACACGCCGTAGCCGCCTGCCGCCGCCCAAGCGCCGGGAGCGGACACCCCCGCCGCGACCCCCGGCGGGGCCGGGCCGGGCCGGGCCGGGGGCCGGCAGGGAGGCGGGCTGAGGGCCGGGCCCCGCGAGGACCCCCCGAGGGAGGGGCCGCACTAAGGCGCGGGGTGGGCGCACGGAGCCGCCAGAAGAGCGCGGAGGCGCGGCCCGGCCCGGGAGCACGGCGGAGGAGCCTCCCGGCGGCGGGGCGAGCGGGGCGGCGCAGGGGAGCGGCGCGGCCGGCCGGTCGGTCGGTCGGTCGGCCGGCGCGGCGGGGCCATGCCGGGGGCCGCCCCCGCAGCCCGCCGCCTCTGGCTCTGCGCGGCCGTACTGGGGTGCCTGGCGGCGGCGAGGCCCCGCCGGCGAGGTAAGCGGCGCCGGGCCGGGCACCGAGAGGGGGCGAGCGGCTGCAGGCGGGGGCATCGCCGCCGGCAGGTGAACGGGAGGGCGCAGAGGCGGGCGGCTGCTCCGGACGCCGCAGCGCAGGGAGGGCTGCGCCTGCCCGCAGCCCCGCCAGGTGCTGAAGTAGCCCCCTGGCAAGGGAGCGGACTCCTTGTCCGGTCCCAGGGAGCGCTCGGGTCAGGTCCTTCCCCTGCGCCCGCACGTCGCTTGTTTTCCAGCCCGATAGTTACATGTAACTAGTTTCACTGGAAGAGGCTTAACTTTATGAACTGACGAAATAGAAATTGTCATTGTCACCGTGCACCTGCAGGGGAAACCTGCCAAGTGAAAGCCGAAGACCAGGAGTGTTGATTCTCCCGCTCTCCCTTCCTTTTGCTCCCTTTTCCCTGTGTGCTGGAGCACAGGCGGTGCACGGGCACACCCTTACCTGGGACCCCTGCAAAATGCTTTGCAGAACCTGTGCAAAAACCATATCTGTATTGTTTCAGATTTCTGAGAGAAAATCCACATAAAGAGTAGATACAATAGCGTATTATATTGGGAACTACTAGGAAATATTCTATAACCATATATTTTACATCTTTTTAAAGGTTATGCAACTCTCTACTACCTTTACAAAGCACCCCTTAGGGTGTGGACATGAGTGGTTGAAAAGTGTTTTAGCACCCATTCAAATAAGGTTATTTATAAAGATGTAGTAACGTGTGCGTGTTGATTCTGTTTTCTTCGTTTTTCCGTGTACAGGAGTATTCATATTCCTGTTCTATTGCATTGCGATACTGTCATTGCTACGGCATTTGTGATCATGTTCTTTTATATGCCTCATCCAAGCAAATGGTACCTTTTAGGTACATAGTTACAGTCACTTTTATATTTCGCTTTAAAAGGGTTACCCTAAATAATTATTTCAGGATAACTTCTTCCAAAAAGTGAACTTCTTTCTATTTTAGCGTTTTGGAAGAGTTTAAATCCCCAAATACACCTGAGCGCTTTTGTTAAATGCAGTCCTAGTTCGAAGTTCTGCCTTGGGATGTTGATATGCTGCATCCTTTGCAGTCAGTAGATGTGAGACAAAGTACATTCAGGATCAGAGTGGGCACTTACTAATGGCCCTACTTGTTTATCTGTAGTCATTTGCCAGATCCTGGCCTTTGGACAGCAGGAGGTATAAACTGATAAGCTATTCGTACCTGAGGAACTGAGTTGCCAGTCCTGCCGCTCTGCCCTTGCCTGCCTGTACTCCGCGAGTGGCTCCTTTTCCCGTCTCTACTCTGGTTTGCACCCAGCAGTCCTCAGTCCCTGACTGCTCCATAATGCTGGAAACATTATGGACAGGTGGAGAATCATCGGCCCCTCTCTGCACATGGATTGGAACAGAGATGTGAACGGCGAATTGGAAAGTCCTTCCTTTGTGGAACTCTTTTTCCACCCAAGTGCCTCAGAGGCAGTCATCGGGAGCCACTTAAATATCTCTTTGTGGAAAATGAGCTCCTGTGTTGATTTCAAGAACCTCTTTGACTTTTGGTTAACGTGTGGTGTTCAGAGTACCTATTACCTGACCCCGTTTGTGGCAGTCATGGTACAAACCCCAATGTGCTGGCAGCGATTTCGTCTTTATCTCTCCCGAAAGGCTCATCCGCCAGCGCAGTGCTATCCTTGTGTTTAAGATGTTGCAAGAGTTGGATTCTTTTCCAGCTTAGGGTCACATTTCTCCATATCTGGCAGGACCAAGTAGGTCTGGGATGGATCCAGGCAAAGCTCACTGTATTAATCCTGAAGACAGTCAGGAAAAAGCAAATATGGAATCAAATTCTTCCTGGCATGCAGAGACCTCAGTTAAAGAACAGTAGAGAGCCATATACAGTATATAGGGTGTTTGTGGAAAGAAGCACAGAATATGATAAGTAAACTCAACTTCTAGGGAAACAGCTGCATATTTTCCCAAGACAGATTGCTTTTTCAGCAGACTATGTAGTATCTGGACCTGCAAACAAAATGGGAGAGTTTGACTCCCGAGAAATAGGTCTCTCCTCATAGCCTATCGCACGTGTCTCCACTAGGTTAAATTAAGCCAATGGTGCACAATCTACAAAGGAGGCCGAATTTAATGGTCTAAATTCTCAAGTATTCATTTGTGTATTTTATAATTAGAATTTCATTATTCTAAAGTGAATATTTAAAATTAAAGTTATTAAATCACTAATACATTTAAAGATCCAAAAAGAAATAATTAAAAAGAATATTCCCATATATGTGGAAAGATTTCCATCAAGAATTATCATGCTTAAATGATAAATTCTATTAAAACTAACATGAGTTTTCCATTTTGTGTCAGAACATGTCAGAATATTTTGTGATTGTGGACAAAGTCAAGTCAACAGTAGCATCTTCCCATACTTTAATGTTCCTCCCATACTAGGCCGAGCTGGGAGGTAAGCTTGCCCTGTAGGTAAGCTTCCTTAGCACTTTCAAGTTATCAGACCCTGTTCTCAGTTCCTCATTATTTTGTCAGACTTGACTCATTGGGCTGAAAATTGCTGGTGTTAGACACAGGCAAAGCTTTTCTGGAGCATTACAGCAAAATTGGTATTCGTCATTCTGAGAATCAATTTTGAAAGAATGCTTATATCAAAATCATTTTTTTTTATACATCCTGAATAAGGAAATCATGATTTCAGTGGAAAATTTAGCCAGCTCCCCTCTTAAATGCCTGTGATTTGAGCAGATCTGGTCTGCAGGGGTAACTTTTTCACGGAGAACACACCATTCATTTCTTGTGTATGTGTCCATAAATATGATAGTTTTATTTGTTTCTGCTGTTGCTGGAGTTAGCACATTAGTTACACTCAGATGTGTAATAAAATATTTTAATTTGTATTATTGGTGATGGCAGTTATTTTCAGTTGTTTCGTGGAATAGGTAAGGAAAAGAAAAGAAAGAAAAAAAAAATATCAACCAGTGTTACGCAACATGAGATTTCCAAGCAATAACTATGGAAATATTAGCATACTTCTAAAAAGGAAGACAGAATACACGAAGAGCTGGGTGACATTTTAAAGTGATGTGCATAATAATAAGAAACGTATAATTTGATCTTTAGTAGGATTTATAACCCTATTACAAGTGAGTACAGTCAGCTGTTTTCAAGATCTATCAAACGATGATCTAATTAAACTGTGGAGGAAAAGAAAATAAAGACTTGTCTCATGTCTAGCTTGATTTATTAATGGAAAAGGTAACAGATATTAATTGTTCCAGGAGTGATTCAGTTACAGGAAAGAAAACTAATGAGGGTGCTGTATGAAAGGGAGAATTCCAATAAAAAATAGAAGACAGGAAGAAATTTTCACCATGCTTCGTAAACCGCTTGTGCTGTAGCTTGCTTGGAAAACATTTCAATAACACACATGACTGACCTGTGATTCTTCAGGGGCTTTTCTTCAAATTCCAACGAAGGATAAATTCTCAGTAAGGTCAACTTGTATGGACACGAATAGCCTACAGGCTACTACAAGCAACTCAGAAGCACAGTGGTGGCACAGTCAATCACATTGACTTCCATCTGCCCTTAGAGGATAGAAGATAAAGCTATTGTTACCTGCCTGGGTAGCCTAAAGCCATATCAGATTAAATCTTCAGTCTTTGAAAGACTATGAGATTCTCATGCTGTGCTTGAAAGAGATGAAGGCTGTTCTTTCACTGGGGCGTCTTCCCCGTTTAAAGGAGGGGAATTACCTGATTTTGCAACTGTTTTATAATTGTGGTTATCTGGACAATGACGTGAAAAATGTGGTAGATAGTGCATTGTTGCATGATTTGAACCAAAATATGTTTGTAATCAGTGACACAGTTACACCATGCAAAACATGGGACAAATACAGAAAAACCTGGGAGCGAAAACTGAAGATCAGAGTATTAATATTCAAAATGTAAGATTATAGAGCTTTGCTTACAGCTGCATTTTTTTTAATTCATTAGTAGCATAGTAGAGGCAAGAATTAAGATTAACTGTGTCATTCAATATAACCTGAAATTCCATTCACAGTCAGCATCGGTTGGTATCCATTTTTAAAAGCAAGGTAGATAGATAGGTGTATTTTAAATGTTATTTATTTGTAAACATTCTCTTAATTTATTTTCCCCTACTTTCACTTCCCAAGCACATTCCTGAGCAAGAATGGCCGATCGGTACGTTGCATGCAAATATGCCATTAGCCAGAACTTTTATTGTCACTGTCTTTGACAGGAGTCAACTCAGCTCAGACTCAGAAATTCTGGCATTCTGCTTTATTTCTGAATGAGTCTGCATTTTAAAAAAAAACTGTCATAAATACTTCTTCAGATTCTGATCCTTCATTTTACCTATCAGTAATTTTGAGATTTTTTTTTTTGAGGCCACGAGGTCACTTAGATGTTCAGAAAAATGTTTGTCAGTTGTATTTACTTTATTAAAATTTAGCATGTCAGTCATGCAAATTGACTTAAAATGTGTAACTAAGTATCTACCCATTTCCATACACACTTTTGCGATGATCTGCATGTATACATGCAAACTGTATGCAACTACCTCTCATTCATTTGAGGGATTTCTTCACTTCATGCATAGGAACCCTGTAAAGTGGTAGCCTATTTACAAAACACCTTTGGATAATCCTTACTCCTCTTGAGGTAAGATTTTGATCCTCTCATATATCTGACACCTCATTTTTATTCAGGTTGTTAGGTTTCATAAACGTCAGTGGAACCAGAAAGTCAAAACCTGGAGAGAAAGTATAAACATATTCCTTTCCACTGTTTCTACATCTAGGGTAAATGCCTAATGTGGTTATTAATTTGCATTTATTGTCCACTTAAAGAAGGGAGAGTTACCACATGAGGAATTCTATTAAATTTTAGAGTGCTAACGTACCTGTTTGTTGTTGTTACTAAGACTTCAATATGTTTTTCAGTAAAAATAGCTTCACATCATATTGCAATATATCCATATTTTCCCGTTAAAAGTACTTAACATCTTTTCTAACATACTTGTTAGGCATTCCATCTTGATACTCGAAATACTCTTGCTCCACAGTTCTTGAATGCTCTCCTGGTGGACATCAGATCCTGCAGAGCCCTTACCGAAGCGTTGATTTTGATTCATCCCACCTCCAGCAATCAGCTATTCAGGATTTAATATGTGACCATTCCCTAACACCAGGATGGTATCGCTTTATGATTTTTGATAAGCCTGCTGAGATGCCGACCAAGTGCGTGGAGGTATTGTTACAACTCATTTGATTATGAGAAATACATATTTTTCTTAAGAATTTTTCAGTAGGATAGGTATAAAAAAAGAATACGGTTATGGAGACTGATGTGTAGGAATACAGAGTACCTATTCTCTCTAAATACTTGAGTATATTAAAATGTGTTAACTGGACAATTAAGTCTTAAGCGTTGAAAATTTTACACTGAATGGGCAATAGCAGAGGATGATAAATTACATCCCTTTTAGAGCACTCAAAAACTCATTTGTACTCGCTGCTGAAGAAGATCTTTTCAGCGGCAGCGTAGCAGGGATATCATGTTGTAGAGCTGCAACTATGCGATGGTCAGCCTGTTAGGAAGGCCGTGTGAAAGCAGTATGAAGACTTGCAGCCACATGAATCCAGTAATTGTGAAGCTTTTAAAGTGATCACGTTAGAGGGAAGAGATTACTCCGAAAATGACTTGAACTAACAGAGCTAACTGAAGATTGGTTGCCTTGTCATCTGCAAGTCCTCTAAGACTCAATAATTACTTGGAATATTTAATACTTTAGACTTCTAATGCTTTATTTTGGAGCGTACCAACATCTCTGTTATATTCTAAGGAGATATATCTTTGTAGTTTCCTATTTTAAACATTTTCCTGTTTAAAAACAATAAAAATGTCATTAGAATATTCTGCCCGTGATTTTTCTAATGAATTGAAATTGACTGGTCACAGTCGCGTAAAAAAAAAAAAAAGAAAAGCCCAACAATGAAACACTTTTAAAGGAATACAAAACAGTTAAAACACACTAATAAAATTGAGTTTATAGCAGCCCCTCTTATTTTATTTATTTATTTATTTATTTATTATTAAATCTTTACAGCAGTATAAAGCCACTGAAGTACCTTTAATGTACGGCTGACTCAGGGACTCAGAGGGCTGTGTTGCAGAGGCTACTGTTATCCAGGCTTTTATACTGCAAAAAACTAGCAACAAGTATGATTCCTGAAGGACTTTCTTTCAGTTAGATTTAATACAAACAAATTAATTAACTAGTTGTATTTTCTCAAAATGGATGCTTTTATGCAAAGAACCAGCATGATAGACCAGGGCAAAAACCAATGTGTTTTTCAGAACAGAGGTTAGACTAGCAAGATACCCGCTCAGATCATCTAGGGAAGTTTTAGCAATCTGACCAAAGTTCTCAGTGCTTAGTAAATATTTGGTAAAAATAGGCTACCATCTTAATACAGAGGAGTCCAGATAATTACAGTTGGAAAGAGATTGATTCAAAACTTATTCAGGAAATGAAATTTATGCATTGACATCTGCTTCTTTGCATCTGTTGACAAAAACAAGACATTTATTTTGAAATCTCAAAGTCAAAACATTAAAACCAAACTAAAACGGATGTCTCGTTTGGGAAGTTTCCTCCTTTCTTTCCCATTAGGAGAACTTTTATTATAGCTATATTTAATCCTCGTCAAAGATTCAGACTGTTAAACAATCCATCCCATTTCTACTTCTCATTAATTCTGTCTGTCTGATGGATTGATGGTGGGCTCAGATGTTCTAGATTAAGAAAGAAAAGTGTACTTTTGAGATGAGTGATTGCTCAATGAGTCTGCAGTAGTCTTTAGACCAAGAGGTCTAAAGACAAGATGATCTGAGACCTTGTTTCACTATCAGGTCAAAGAAAGGAATACTTGAGGCGATGTATGAAAGAGAAGAGGTTCTCAAAATCTCACAATTTCAGATTTATAGTTTTCATGTAAATATTTTCTGAATGCTGGCTTTAACACACCGTGTCCTTCTAGGTATTTCTCTTCAGTTTGCTTTCTGCAGCACATGAAAGACAGGAGGTCATCTTTAACTCATTCTGGTAACCCATGAACCAGATTCCTCCTTTGTCTCCTGTTCTCGGGATTCATTTTTCTGTATTCCACTAGTAAACTCTGGTGTCAGCTAAATCAGGCTTAACGCTTCGGTTACCATGATTGGTACTACTGTTAAGTTGTGACCTGCATGGCAGCTTCCTTGACCTGAAGACCTCACATAGCCACAATGGTGAGGGGTGAGGGCACACTTCTCACTCCTTGAGGAAAAGCACTGAACAAGGCTTTTGTTTGCGAGAGAGAGAACAACAGCCGTCTCAAATCACCTGTTGAATCAGCATCTGAACCACAGACCTCGAGAAGCCCACTGCTTTGTAAACACCAAAGGATTTAGGGTTGCTACAAAGTCACTGTGGTTGTTACAGGGCGTGGAGCAAGGGGGATACTACAAGCATATCTATTTCTAAAGGTGGGGAATTGAAAGGCAGACAGGGCTTATCAGGTGTCTTGCATTTTTGGCTAGGGCTGCAAGTCAGTAACCTTGTATCAGCTGGCCACATCTCTTAGAAGAAATCCAGGAGGTGAGCTGAGCCTTCAGTCCATGGCAAAGGGCAGATAAAGCCTGCCAGCTTTAGCACCTTTAGTTGATATTCAGTGTATGCATGTTCTACCCTGTATTTGCTGTGCTCTGATGGCATGCACACAGTCAGTTACTGTAGGTTAAAACTCACTAAGCCATAACACAACTGTTAGCTTTTTTGGCCAAAACACTCAGGTGTGGCTCCTGGTTATGTTCTTCAGGCACTAAATTATAGCCTGTCTTTAGAAACACACATTCATTAGGCTCAAAGAAGGACTTAAGTCTCTTGTGTGTATTTGTATTCAACCTTGAGGAGGAAAGTAAGCAAGCCCTCAGTTACACTGTCTAAACTTTGCTAAAAGCTCATGCAGGAAATTAATTGAATACGTATGTACCTCATTAAAGCACAGCAACAGTTTGATTTAGCATTAACCATTTTCTGATGTTTTTCTCTGGTGCTGAAGATGAATCACTGTGGTACTCAAGCCCCTGTCTGGTTGTCTCTGAGGGAGTCAGAATCCATGCCTCGACCCGGTGAGATCAAACAGTTAACAGCTTGTGCTACATGGCAGTTTTTCTTCAGTACTTCAAAAGACTGCTGTCTTTTCCGAATCCCTGTCAGTGTGAGGAACTGTGGAGATTTCTTTGTTTACTTACTGCAGCCCACCCAAGGATGCATGGGGTATTGTGCAGAAGGTGAGAAAATGCATGCTCCAACTCAACTAAGTGTGTGTGTTTATGAGTAAGTGTGTTTCTCTGATATTTGGCTGAGCAGAAATGCCTGGAAATAGTTACACATGCTGAAATTTCTTGCAAGCCTTACTTTTAATATTGATATGATAGAAAAATGATTTGGTATGTTAAGGTGGGTTCACATCAACCCTTTTTAACTTACATTTAGCACTCAAGTATTGTTCAAAGCCCAGAAACTTAAGAATTGAAATTTTCCATATAATGAGGTGGGGATATAAGACACATCCAGAAGGCAAAATTCAGAGTACCTACAATGGCACTCATACTCTGCAAACACCCATTACTGACTATGCATAGGATTATGTGTCAGAGTAAATTTTGTTTAAGAACTTGACCAAACTGTATTTATATCAATTATTGTTTAGCGTTGTTAGGAATATTTTTCTTACTGTAACTCTTTTATCATCTTTCTGGAGAGTATACACGTTGTTGCTAGAAGAAAATTCAACACAGAAATGCTCTACTGATACATACTTTATTAGTACTATGAGAAAGAACTGGAGTCCTTTTGCAATGTCTCACGTTGTCTTGGACCCTTGCGCTGCAAAAGTGTGTTGGTGTTCGTAGCTCAAAACTTCAGTATTTCATTATTCATGCCAGATGTTTTAGATAACTTAAGGAAGGTATGGTTAAATCCTTACAGTTATAAATACTGTGAAACAGTGACAAATTAGTGTAGTAGGAAATTCTTATTAGCTCGTATAACACACTGTTGTGAAAATACTAGCAATATTTTTATGCATCATATACTGTATTGCTCTAAGTCATACTCTGTATTACTGACTGCTTTCAAAAGCTTGATAGCAAAACTATCAGTGGGTTTTCTGGTGCCTTATTGGCCCATCGTTATACCTTTAGGTCCAATTGTTAAGGCATTCTCCAAGGGTTTATTGACAGAAAAAAAATGCCAGAAATAGGACATTTCAGCATGCAAGTGACTGAACCAATGAAGAACTCCTGCGCTATAGGACTTTGCATTTACTTTGGATGATGGCTTATGAAGAGGAAAGAGAATATAAAAACCATAGGCAGCGAGCTAGCAAATTTTTACTGCCTCAAAACAAAGTAGTCAAGAAACATAACTCTGGTTTGGCTCTGCTGAATACTGTAAACCTGAAATACATTTGGAGTTTAAAAGCACTCTTTTAAGATGATGTTTTCATGCGAAGTGCATTGTATTCTTGTGCTGCTTTTTGTATCTAGGTTACCATGTCTATTGTGTTTTCTCTTTAACACTTGATAGCTGTAAACACTTGATGCAAATTTTCAAAGAGTCTCTCCTCTACATGCTAAGGAAACAAACATATCACTGAAGCGTGGAACATCAAAATCTGCTCTTCATTCTTTTTGGTGGATGGGGTTTTCAGTGTTGCTGCTGCCCTTTTGACTTAGTTTGAGTGGCATGACTAACCTCTTTCTACTCCTGTTACAAATGCACTGGTATTTCCATGTTTAATCAAAGTTCCACTTTGCTTTTTTATAACATTCAAACAAGTGCACAAGCACTTTTTCTTAGGCCCCTGTAGGAAACATGATTTTGTTCAAAGCAGGTCTGCACTGAATTTGGCTGTCCAGGGTTACAGTTAATGAATAAGCATTCAGATGTGGCTTTGGGAAGACAAAATTTATATTCAAGAGAATAGTTTAATTCCTTTTTATTCACTAACAACATCTGTAAGTATTGGCTGGGTACATCTGCAGTAAAAGATGTAGAGGTGGTAGAATATTCTGTACCCTTTCTCCTAGGTGTAGCCAATCTACTTGTGATTTCCAACACAAGGCTTTGTACTGACTGCTACCATAATTGGATATGGATCAGATTACAAGATTGCTTCTGTTCTGCTAATTTACACTTCAGTTAGTGTCTTGTGATACTTGGTGTATTTTTAACATAGGGCAATAATTTAAGAGCGTTGGTGTACCTACTCTGTATGTGTGTGAATATACAATTTAAGAACAATTTATAGTTGTTTCAGATGCAAAGCCACAGACATGTGATCCTGAGGGAATGGAAATTCAAGGCGTCTGTAGCAGTGAGTATTTTGTTCTGATTTTCAAGATTTTCTGTGCATCTATGACCCAAAAACGTCAACATTTAGTCATATTCTGTCTTGAATAAAAACGTGTTCATGTTATCAACAGTATTGCTCGGTCTGTTGCAAAATGAGTAGTTTGGAGGCAATTTCAGACCTTGGATTACAAAAGTACTTTCTCAGCATAATGTCAGAATAAGTACCAAAATCTTAAAAAGTAATTTTAATAATGCTGAATTACAGATTACTTTGATTCTTTGGGAGTCAAATGTAAGATGAATCTACAAATCATACTGTTGCTTATTCTGTTCCTTTTTACATAGCCCTTTTTTTTTTTTTTCTTCCACGCAGCGCCCCCTTCCCCCCCCCCCCCCCCCCCCTTAAGTAGAGAAAATATTCTTCTGTCAGGCAAATTCCTTTGCATGTTGCTCTCTCCTGTCTGGTAAAATAATTAATTGTATTTTATGCCCTTGTTTTGGGGTTTTTTGCCCCCTCTTCAGCACCTTCCTATTGGCTAGAATATAATCAAAGGCTAATAAAGAGGTTTTTTTCTCCTTTTAATAATTAATAAAAGGAACATATACATTTTCTCTGATTCTCTAAGCAATTATGTAATATTTCTACATATGAAAAAAGGTAAATATTATTAGTATATTAATTGGCGAAATATGTGTCAATGTCACTTCACCCGATACTGTTTTTGCACAGAGTAAAAAGCACAAACCACACTTCTGTTTGACTAGGTAACCTGGCTCCTTCATCATCTCCATCTGTGTCACCACCACTGCCAGCCATTCCTGAAGTTGTAGCAGAGTTGATCAAAGGCAGTGTTTACCTAAGGTGTACCTTTGGCGTTCCTTTTGCAAACAGCTCAGTCGGATTCATTGTAACTTGGTCAAGACTTTCTCCTGAAGGTATCAAAGAAGAACTGAAACATGAAACAGCAGTTCATGCGTTCTCACTTCTAGAACTAGATGGGATAAACGTCAGACTTGGAGACAGAGTATGTTAAAACATAATTATAATCTCTTTGTATCTTTGTAAATATGGCTCAGTAGACACTAACAGTTGTTAGAGACAGAGTTCCAGCACCTTGCTGTATAATTTTTCTTGGCAGAAGCATACTGCCTCTAGTTGTTGTTTACACCAACAGTGCCCATATGAATGTGGAAATACCACAGAATATATCAGTAATTATCACTGCCGTTAAGGTTTTGAGACTGTCTGTCTCAGTACAGTATGGTGTGCCTCCTGGAGATAAATGTTTATTAAAGTTGCATCTTCTTCACCCTCTACTGTGATTTTGTTTGATACTGTAAATTAAGAGGGTTTTTGGACGCAACTGCATCTAAGTGAGAGGCTGTAAGAGCCAGAGCTTGTGAGAAGCTGTGTTGTTGATTCATTAGATAGATTTCTTTGCTCTGAATCAATAATGAGCTGCTGCTTGATAGTTTTGTCTCTAGGATCGGATTTAAATGGTTTGATCTCTGCCATCAAAAGCAGTGGGAGTTCCTGCGTTACCTTCCATGGTAGCAGAATCAAGACCTAGGCTCTCATGGTAACTTTGAGAAGCTTAAGCATTGGAAAATCAGTAAGCTTTCTACCTGTATATACCAAAATACAGGTTAATTTTTCCTCGCCCAAATAAAAAACAAAAAAGCATGTGGTTGGTGTGCATGTGTGTTCAAGCCAAAGCCAGGCTGCTCTGATGGCTTATGGACAACAGTAGCAATTGCTAATCCCCAAAAATCCTTTGGGGACTTTGTGAATAGTTGCCTGACACTGTTAGCTCAGTGACAGTCAAAAGGAAAGGCACAGTCATAAATTACCTGCTGCTGCTATGGATCCTTGGTTTTCTCAGGATCTGAAATACTGCATGTGTGGTCAACACATCTCAAAAGGGATACAGCAAAATAAACAAAAAATGCAAAACTGTAGTGTCTAGTAGCATGGAACTGGTTCAGTGGAGGGAAATGACAGTAAAGTCTTCAGCTTGAAAAAGATTATCCAGGCCTTTAACACCAAGAAAAAAGTATAGTAAGAAGAGGAGGTGGAGGGGATGGTTGCTTTGCATAATCTAAGATTTAATGGGCACTCAACAAAATTAAAAGGCAAAAAATGTGAAACAGACAAAAAGAAGTAAATAACATATAATAAAGTATAGCCTGCATTTCCACAAGATGTCATGGGGAGCTGAAATGCTCCAGAAGGGATCTGTTAAATCTGTGGAGACTTAGGTGCTTGTTAAACATGATGGTTTGCATGCGGCCTTTAGTTCGAGAAGTCTCTGCACCGCTGGTGGAGTATGCCAGGAAAAGGTCTTAGGTTGCTCGATCTGTTTCTATGTTTTTCTTAAGCACCACTGGCAATCGGTAACTTCTGGTGCAAACAGAAGACTGGGCGTGATGAATCCGTCAAACTGACCCACGGTGGCTGGGTTTTGTCTTCATGTGACCACTTCGTACCAAGAATATATTCTATTTTGCTGGTTTTGCCCTGCAGGTCTACTGTAGCAGTTCTGCTTTTGTCATGGAGAAGCTGGATATACAAAGCTCTTCTGTTGAGAGCAAGGAATTTTTTGCTGGCGTTAAGGTAATTTTGAAAGATAATAATGTTTTACTTTATCGTAGTAGGAATCTTTGTGAGTATTGCTACAGCAGTCAGTCCTCTGACTAGAAGGCACTCAAAATGTATTAATTGTGAATTAATAGAGCATGTTGTTGGCTGTAGTGAACTCAAATTTGTCAAAAAGCAGAAGAGTCAAAGTTGTTTCTGTGCTCCCCGTGTACTCAAGGTGCAGGAAGGCTCAATCGGCAACTCGCACACGTAGTGAAAGCCTTGATTTCCAGCAGCTAGAGTCGACTCTGACCCTGTATTTGTAAACTAGGAGGGTAAAACCTGAGCCTGAGCCCTGGCACACTGTTGTCCATTATGTTTAACTGCTGATGCCTTTTCTGGCACGATTTTGGCCTACGCCAACAGGCTCTCCCAGTGCATGGCTCATGAGATAGCCTAGGCCAGGGCCTCTTCCCAGCTGGCCATGGGGGTAGGGGAAGGGTGAGGCCAACCTGGTCTGGGCTTAGAGAGGGAACCTGGGACGTGAGCTGTGCCGTGCCACTTGGTCAGAGGCCAAGCTCCAAAATCATTTTAGTTCCTACTGTGGATATAGCTTCAGGGACCCATTTGCTGGCCAGGAATGGGACCCCAATCCCAGAAAGACGTACTGCATGTCATTACATGTTGGGAATAGTCCTGTTGACTTAAGGGTTTGCCCTTCAGTTAAGCCTGAGCTTATGTTTGTGCAGGATCAGGGCCCAGATTTATCTCCTGTTAAGTGCAAGTCTGTAGTGTGAATGCAAAGTGCAAACTGCAAAGTGTGAATGCGTTATTTTTGTTTTCCTGTGAGGCTGCATTCGGGATTTCATCCAATGTACAACACTCAGTTGTAAGCCTCTGTTACTGATCTCTAGTTGCATTTTTTATTATGCATCTGTAGTGAGCTGTGTTGTAAGTTTATGGAGAGGAATCCCAGGAGAAATACGGTGCTTCCAAATTCTTCTGGGACATTGTTGCCTGTAGGTAGCTTCCCCCTCTCTTCCCCCCAGACAATACACCAAACTGTTTGTATTTTAGCTTCCAGAAGGTACACAGAGAATACATTTTTGTGGTGTTAATGTGGTTTCCTAATTCCTTACCTTTCTAGCTAGCCTTTACTCTTGCCGTTTCCTTATCCTTGCCCCTTACTCCCACCTCTTCAAGACTCTTGCTGCTGTGTCCTCATCTTCTGCCCAGTATCCCGCTGCTCTTCAGACCATCTAAATAAGCCTGATCAAGTGGAGCAGGCCATGCACCGTGCTATTCCATCTCTTTAGTTTTTTTTTTTATACTGTACTCCTAGCTGGTTAGTAAACAGTGCTGTAGTTTACTCACAAAGTTTGCATTTTAAGTACAATTTCTTCTGTGCTAGATACATCCAGAAACGTACGATATATCAGAAGATGGGAAGGAATACAGACTGGCAATAGAAAGTAGCATTCCTATTCCTTGTCCTGAGTTTAGCCAGCTTGAAAGTGACTGCAAAATCTCACTAACATTAAATACTGTTGATGAGGGTAAGTATTATCCTGATTTTTTGTTGCATTTTTTATGTTTAATGTGTTTTTCTAAATATTCCCGCTGGTCTCCTTCCTTGGAGAAGCTGTTACGTTGTAAAATACTTTCTAAAATGTTAAAACATTTACAGGCTGTATATACTGCTGCTGAAAGTGTGGAAGAATGTGTCCATAATCCATTACTTGTTGAAGTTAGCAGGTGTTTTTGGCAGCCATGGATGCCGGAGCCATATTCTTTAACTTGAATAGACAGAACACCGTAATACTTGCAAAGTTTATAATTCAGTTCATTTTGTTGACCTGTTGTGTTGCAAGTATTGTATATGCAGTCGTGAAGTCCTCATTTTTTACTATTATTACTAGTTTCTGTAGTATTTTCTCAAGCACAAGTCCTGTGAACCCCAGGAGGAGCCTTGCCTATGCAGACAACCATTTTAATGTCACATTAGCAAGCCTATCATGATTTCCATTTGTCTATCAAACTGGAAAATTCAAAACCATTTCCTTGGGTGTGTGTATGAAGATGTAGAGAGGGGGTTTTGCATGACCGAACCCAAGAAAAATGCGTAATTATTTTGATATATGAAAATGTTTGTAAATAAGTTAGTATCTGTATTAACAGTAGTATACAAAATGTGACTTATATAGAGGAAAACTCACTAATGATGTGTTTTCATTAAAACAGGTAAAGAGCAGTTAGGTTTAAACTTGGCTCTTTCTTCTTGTCATGTGGATCTTCTCCAGAAACCCTGCAATAACGGAATCTGTAGTCAAGCTGTAATTTATTTCACTGCTGTGACAGACTTTATGCAGGATGGAGACAGAATTACCAGAATTGCAGTCGAACCTATATCCAGTGAGAATTTCCTGTGGAATGGCTATGTTCCAGAAAGCACACAGGTTGAAAATCTTCATGTTAAGCTCTGTAAACTGGCCAGAAATGTGGCTGATGTTAATGAAGCTTCTCTTTCAGTTGTGACTTGCTGACTCACACCAAGATTTCTAAGTGGTCAATTTTCCATTGTTTTATTTTCATTGAAATGCTGCATTTTCATTTGAATTAACTTTTTTACATTTTAATATTGATATAACTACTCAGATTGATTAAAAGTATAATATATTTATTAGAATGTAAACTAGTATCATAAGATAAATAATGTGCCTGAGTCTGTTTATTGCCTAATCTGACACAGCTTACTATGTGCTTCTTTGTTTTGAAGATTACAGTAAAGGATCTACCCACTGCCTACTGCTACTCATTTACTGACCCTCATATAATTACATTTGATGGAAGGTAATCACTGGATTGCTGCTCTTAATTTTAAGTGTGTTGAGATATTCTGTGGGTGTTTTTTGGGGGGTGGTGTTGTATTTATTTATTTAAAATCTGTGCTGGTGATACAAGTTAGCTGTAGTTTTCTACAACTGCACTTTGTATTTTACATTCTTTCTTGGACAATAAGGATAAACGTGCTTTAGTTAGTAAAAGCTTGCCAGTCATGATGACGTTTGTAATACTTGTATTTCTAAATGCAAGTTTTGGGGTTGTGGCAAAAGAGTGAAGCAAATGGACTGTTTTCCTTTTTAGAGGAGTATGCCAAGAGAGGAGTGGTTGCTGTCCAGTCTGTTGACTATGAAAGATAGAAATGTTATTAAATATGAACAATGATAAAATGATTGATTAGGCAAAACTGTTTTAACGCAAAGGTGTTTCCCATCTACAGCCTAGTTTACCTATTTCTGGGTGTCAGTATCTGAATCCTTGTAGGGATCAAGTTGCTAGAAGCTATCCGCTGTCTGTGTAACATTGTGCTGAGTTAATGTCATTGAAAGCGATTTACTCACTGCTGTCACTTGCACATCACTGACCTTTCTAAAGTGAAGACAGCTTCCTTGGCCACAGCTGGCATGTTTTTGGTATGCTTCTGTCTTTCAAAGTGTTTCTAATTCATGGAAGGTGTCAAAACAAACACAGGTTACACACCTGGGGCTTTTATATTCTCTGCTCAGCAGAAGAACATTTCTTCCAGTGGCAGGGTGAGAAGAAGAGGATATGTTGCCTCCAAATAAGGATGTTCAGCCCACAACCCCACTCTTCTTGTGAACTTGATAACGGAAGGGAAAAGACGAGTTGTAATTGCTTCTCTGATAGCACTGTGACTAGTAATAATAATAATAATAAAGTCACTGGGGTTATCCTGATCTTGCAGTTCCTCCTTCAGTGGAAATTATGGGGATGGCTTCACTGGGCATTTCAACCATCATCGATGCATTGTGATCAAGCTTTCTTATGAATCAATGATTTACTGTGATATGGTCTGGCTGGAAGCATGATGCTATGGGGAAAGAACTTTCTTTTTAAGAATAAAGTCTGTTGCTACTTTATTTTACAAATTGAGGAAACAAATAGAAGAGTAACTGTCCTTACTGAACCACGGGTAATCCTGTGCAGTCCTAGTAGGGTAGCCATCTGTAGTTTGTCTGCTGGCACATTATACACAAAGCAAATCACCGTTCTGCAATTAACTGTCAAATGCCATTTATAGCCAAGAGGCTGTTAAACTTGCAGCAGAAGTTTGGGGTTTTTTCTTTCTTTTATTTTCTTTTCTTTTTTTTTTCTTTTTTTCCCTTCTCACCGCTGAATCATTAAATTGGCTATTTTAACCTTGCTTCAGGGAACAGATGGCTAACCCTAAGGAAAAAAAAGGAAGTCGCTATTTATGGTTTTCATCTTAAATAATTTTCAGATCTCTGGGAATAAGCACTCCCCATCTCAATCTCAATAAAGCAGACCTTTTTAAAAGTACGTGACTTTCTAAATCATTTTGTCAAGGGTACTTATGCAGTTTTCAGCAGCTGTCCCCCACATGCACACTGTTCCGCATCTTATTGCTCTTGCTGCATAGGTGTACTGATGTAGAAACACAAAGGTTGAGAAGTAGCCTCCATTTCCCCGTCATAAGCACTGTTAAAAAAAAACTTCAGAGAATGGCAGTGGCTTCATAGCTATGTTTCCATTCACAACCATTGTCTACATATGCTCCACTTGTGATCCTTCTTTTATTCCTTATTTTTCTGATGTAAAACAGGTTTAATTTTTTTGATTTAGAGCTGCACAGAGGAAGATATGATGGTGTTTGTTCAGAACAAAGTTGTGTGTGGGTTTGTGGGCTGTACTGTTTGGTTTTTCTGATGCAGGAAAATGAGTTGCAGTATCAAAGTTCACCAAATATTAGCAATCAGTTTTAAGATAAAGTTGCTGACATGTGGTGATACAGTTATTTTATAACCAAAGTGATATCACGCACTATTCTTTTGATTCCAGACTCTACGACAATTTTAAAACAGGAACATTTGTTCTCTATAAGAGTACGTCTCGAGATTTTGAAGTTCATGTTCGCCAGTGGGACTGTGGAAGTCTTCACTACCCAGCATCCTGTAACTGTGGCTTTGTTGCCAAAGAAGGAAGTGATATAATTGCGTTTGACATGTGCAGTGGTCAGCTACATGAGTCACAGCCACACTTATCTGTAATAAATAGAGACACAACAGGAAACAATGTCAGAATCACTGAATCCTACCTAGGAAGAAAAGTAACAGTAAGTAGTAAATAATTGCTTGCGGATGTAATGGTTATCTCGGCAATTATTTTTACCAATTCACACCAACTTCAGAACTAAAACGTTTTATTTTCTACAACTAAGCAATAGCATAAAGTTTATTTTACAATCGTAGTCCTTTGGCCAGTGTTTTGCTTGTAAGTGAAGGATGTTGTCCTCAAAAACAAGGATGTGTCAACACGCATACCTTTCTGGAATCATTTTGTCAATCACAGTATACAACCCTTGTGTGGAAGGCGCAGTTTTCAGATTCAATATGCACTTATTTAGCAGCCCTCATGTTCCAAAATGAGATCTCTATGTGCTCTGTTTTGCTCATGCCAGTGTCATGTCGGAAGGCTGTGCATGCAGATAATTAAATATGCCAAATGACATCCACAGAATTAGAAGTGTAGATGGTTTCTCTAGAGAATGTGTCCCTCAGATAAAACATTCGCGTTTGCTTTTATAATTTCCTGTAGCTTTTCTTTTGTAGATAGAATTGCTGTAGGACTCCACTGAACTTCAAATGAAGCAGAGTGTAAAAATGAAGCCCTCAACTGCTCTTTAGTCGTTCTGTTGGTCTGGAAGGCAAGCCATAAAAACAGATATGCCTTTTCAACTTGGGTTTGGCTATTGGTATAAGACTACTTTAAATATTTAAACTTTTATCTGAAGCACTTCATTTGAAGACCTCAGATATGAAATACTAAGACGACATTAGGCAATAGAGAAATTAAAAGGATACTGAGGAACCAGAAAAATTAAATTACTTGCTCAGATTTGTACAACAAGTTAATAATAGAAACAGCGTTTAAACTTGCAGTGGATTTTGTTCTTGAGACTTCTAGTATTTCTTTCAAGAGATTGTAAAGTTGCCTAAAATTAGCTCAGAATAGTCTCAAATATTTACTGTTTATCTAGAACATTTAGGATCAGCTTTGCAGGCAGAAAGTGACTCTATATTAAGCTGCTAACACAGGGAATCATGTAGCTGACAAAAAGAAGGTTGAGAAAGGTGCTGCCAAAGAGTCTATTTGTATTACCAGAATCATCCATTTCCATATGCTAGCATGTGAAGAGTGAGCAGCCCAGCTGATCTTTGATTCTCTGTGGCTTTGCAGTCACCAACCTTCCACAATATACCTGCTAATGATGGATGAAGTTTATGGACCTATAATGCACCATCTAGCTGCCTGCTAAGGTTGAGATGTATAGGGTTTTTATTTACAGGGCTTCACGAGAAGAAGAAATAATAAAATTTTTCTGATCCAGAATAAAGCAAGAATTTAATGGGATGTCTTTATGTGCCTGGCCTTTTCCAATTGTTCCTTGACAACAAACATACCTGGTTTTATTAGGTAAAATAAAAATCGTGTTTCTCATGGTGATATCATCAATCTCTCTTTAGGTTCTGTTTTCTTCTGGAGCTTTCGTTCGTGCTGATGTGAGTGAATGGGGAATGAGCATAACACTTAGGGCACCCAGTTCAGATTACAGACATACAGTGGGACTCTGTGGCACCTTTGACGGAAGTGCAGAGAATGACTATCACACTGCAAGTGGGGTGGAAATCCCAAACCATGCTAGTGTTCCTTTTTCTTTTATTAAGGAATGGAGGTAACAAATTACTTCTGTTTCAATCAAATGTCATCACTTTTGGTTCAACCTTTCCTTCACACTCTTAAAAACTTGTCAAAATAATAAAAAAATAATCTTCCTAAGTTTTT
The DNA here is from genome assembly GCF_965638725.1 of Aptenodytes patagonicus. NCBI lineage: Eukaryota > Metazoa > Chordata > Aves > Sphenisciformes > Spheniscidae > Aptenodytes > Aptenodytes patagonicus. The sequence continues at coordinate 140,944,368 of NC_134950.1, forward strand.
AAGTTAATGTTAGAATGCCATCATTACATTCCATAATTGATTTCAGAGAAAATTGAAACTGAAGTGCCAAATTAGTTGTATGATGTAAGATTAGTTTGAGTAGGTTTTGAACAACGTATCAAGATATACAGAAAATATGCACTCTTCTCAATTCTTGTATTATAAGTTACTCTCATGGTTTTGTGATTTTAACTGGTCTTTAAATATAGCTGTATGCTGCAGATTCTGTGATCTATGCTGTAGAAGTATGAAACAACAAAAAGCAAAACAAATGTTAATACTTTACTAAAACAATGAAAATAGTTCAGATACAGTTTTAGCTTTTTCTTTCTTCTCTAGAATTTCACCAGGAGATAGCTTGTTTGACAAGACACCCGCTTCTTTAACATCTTCTAGAAAAATAGTCTTCTGTGACTGCGCACTTGAAGATGCTGGACTATATCGATCCATGAATAAACTAGAGACAGTTTCTCAGTCAGAACTTCCTCTGTCTTGTAAAGAAGGTGCAAATGGTAGATTTCTTTCTTTGATACCAGGACTGGATGTCACTGCTGAGTATCTCGGTCCTGTTGATCTTGTCAGAGGCTTAAAGAAACGTTCGTCTGCACTTGAAATGGATTCTTCTACACTTCTGCAGAGGGAGGATAATCAAACCAAACTTCACAAACTTCACAAAACGTCACTACTAAACACACGTGTCTCTGCAACCTCAGTGGGAAATACTGGCGTAGAAAGAGAAGGAACTTCAAGCTCAGACGCCAGAAGAAATTCTCACCATTACAGTAGTCATCTTCACAAAAGTCAATCCGTTACAAGTAGGGGGAAGCGCCAAAATTATTATGAATACCATCCAGTATTTCTATTCCAAAGTCTTAGCCAAACAGACTTAGCGGGATATAGTTATTTTTTCCCAGAGGACCACGCCACTGACACAGACCAGAAGTTTCTTCCTTCTTGGCCCACACCTTCTGGCCTCACCGAGTCTAGCGCTTTGTTACTATGCCAGCAGGCAATAGCTAATTCCAGTATAGGAAGATCTTGTGGTGGCCTTCTTGGCCAGCGAATAGAGCATGCGATCAGTATGTGTGTTAAAGATTTGCTGCTGAAAGATGACCTCGGTTGGGCAGAAGCTTTCTTAGCTCTTCTAGAGAATGAATGTGAGAAAAGAGTTTTAGAAGAAAGAAATTACAACCGACAGGAACTTGAAGGGTCGGTTGAGAGCCTGCTTATTGCATTAAAGTGTCCCAGTCTCTGCAGTGGTAATGGGGAATGTACAGAATGGGGCTGTGCATGTTTTCAAGGCTACAGCTCATATGACTGCAGCGTACTGTCTGGTAAGTGGGGGAAAAAAATAAGATTTACTTAAATAACGTTCTCAATGTTTGTGCAACATACATTTATTTTGCTGCCTTTCTCTCCTGCTTTTGTACGCTGACAAGGGTTCCCTACAGTGGCCCTGTTCGCTATCCAGCAATTTAGTTCCAGTTTAATACAGCCATAGTTATTTTCTATTCAGCCTTCTTGTTTCCGAAGGGCAAAACATGGGCTTAGTTTCTGGTATGTCAGATTTTAAAAATTTGCCACTCGGTGAGTTTGCAATCCAGAGTATTGCCCCAAGAGATTAGCAATGTTTCCACACGCTGTCTTCTTCAGGGAAGATCTGCCACATCCATCCATTCCCTAATTTTTTATAGTCTATGTGATCCTGTTTATTAACTGTAAGTGGGATGTTTTTCTCTTTGGTGATGTTACATCTCTGTAAGCTAACTGTTAGATGTAGTGGGAGCAGAATTGATGGCAAAGAAAAAAAGCTACAGCAAATAGAGCTGGACAGGGTTGGGGTTTTTTTCAGTAAATAAGACATTCCCTAAAAATTCAGTTAAGCAGGTACACTGGAAAAATGTGAAAAGTACTAGAAAAGTCAAAACCCTTTCAAAACAAAACCTGTTAATATTTTGTTTGGCAATGGTGGTTTTGTTTTAGCAACCTATTTAAAAGCAAATAGAGAAAGGTAAGAGAATAATAAAAAGAAGTATTTTATTCCTCTTGAAGTCAAATAAACTGGTTTCGCTTCATAAAAACTATTTTTAAGTGTTCCAATCTTTGTCAGTTTTTTTCCTGAAATAACTTCCACCTGAGATGTTTTTGTTTAGCCTTTAAACAAAAAATTCCCATTATAAATTATTGCATAACTGTAACCTTTCCCGTTCCTATTACTAGGGCCTGAGTTTCATTTAGATTTTATTCTGCAAGTGTAATGTAAAGAACCATGGATGAGAAAGCAAAACACATTCACAAGTGTTTGTTATTAGATTAATATTTTCTCTGCTTCATAATATTCAAGTTCCAAGAGAAGACAAAAGCCTAGCTTTAAAGTTAAGATTCATTTTAACAATAAAAAATGTTTCTGTTTTGCCTTTCTTCACCTGGGTCCAGTTTACATAGTTTTCTTAGTTGGGTAGAGAAATAAACATTGCTTAATGTAAATGCATACGAATGAGTCAATATACTGACATTCATTGTCTAATCTCTACTTCGAAGACCAGGCTCCAGAAATTACAGAGCTGGAGAATGCTGGGCTGTGTGATATTCGACAGTATGACTGCACATCAGTGAGAGCTTTCGGACATGGCTTCAGGGAGTCATTGACTCTGAAATGTGAAATTATCAAATTACAGGTAGGTCTCCCTGAATAGTAACAATTACATTTTAAACTTCTCGGAGAACGAGGGAAAAAATGTCTAACATATTATTCATTGATGTGGGTACAACCCAATGCTTTAGTAGAAGCTAAAAGCAAAGGCACTCAGCACTTTGCAGCGGACACTCAAGTCTTTGCAAGATTGCCATTTCCTCCATGATAAGAGACATACAAAACATAATGGGAACGTTCAGCAGCCAAGAGGGAGAAAACAGCATACGGCAGCTATCCATCAGAAAAGGGCAAGGGCAGCCCTATTAGTAACAACCAGTACATCGTTGTTCGGGTTTTTTAAGTGCTTATGGAGAGGAATTGAAGTACCACTTCTTTGAAAAAGGACAGCAAGTTTAAAGACATTACTAGATTTCTGTCTCAAATCTAATGCTTGAAATAGCCCTTTTATAAACATAATAAATCTGTTATGAAAAGAGAGAGGCATTTTTGATGTGTTGTCCATTTCCCTGGGGTAGAATACCACATGATACATGACCATAATGATACATGTCAGCTCTATACCCCAGGTTTGAACAGGAGATTAAAAATGTTGCACTGTAAACTAAGAGGAATCTGTATAGAGAGACTGTTGTTACTCAGACCTAGAATTTGCTCAAGGCAAATTTACAAGCAGTTTACAAGTGTTAGCCTGGAATAAACAATTGGCAATTACAAGTTTTTATGTCATGTTAGACACGAGAATAAAAAAAAGCTTCAAAGTAAAACTGGGTTTCATTGATGTGGTGGTAGTGGTGGTGGGGGAGATGGCGAAAGGGGAACCATTCAATGGGAAAATTTTGTTCTTGAGACAAAAGTTTTCCTTAGTTAGTTCCAGCCGATGCTAAAATTATTTTGACAGATTAAGCAATGCTGGCTATAGATTTTTCTTAAACACAACATGTATCCACTCATCTGCAAGTTGGCTTGAAATTATAAAGTTGAGAGTAAGTTTACACTCCATTAGGTTAAAAGACTTTTAGACCAAGCTCACAGTGAGACAATTATTGGGAGTTCACTTATCACAGTTTGAAATGTCTCAGTTTTAACTCATGGCAAGATATTCTGATACAACACTCGTTGTGGTGGTGTATTTGGCTCCCAACTACAAAAATTTTCTATTTAACCACTTTTATCGATGATCTTCACACTGATAAGAGCCAGGTTAGAAAATGAACACTACTGCTGTTATCTGCAGTTAAGGAGGAAGCTGAGATTTTTTTCCTTGAAAATACAAAAGAAAGGATGTTTGGGGTTTTTTTGTTTTGTTTAGTTTTGTTTGTTTAGTTTTCAGGGGGGAGAAGTAGTGACTTTGCGCAAATGTCAGCGGACTTGCAACAGTATAGAACTCTACGTATTTTGAGATTAAACTTAAAAGATCAAAATTCCATAGAAGAGGCATTTTGGCAGAATTTAGAGCTAATACAGACTGAATTTCTTATTTTTTATAACTTCACTTTTGAAAGGTTAAGTCAAATCCATTGTCCATGGGCTGTCCTACCATATTAGGAAGGATGTAGGTCTTGTGCATGATGCTAAAAGAGGTGATTCAGAGAATTCTGTATTGAAGTACCTCACAGGTGCAGGACTACTGCACATCTTTTGATAGAGGTTTGGGTAGGACATGGCCAAGGAACCTATGATTACACAAATCCAGAATTTGCTAAGATTTTTGTAAAGGATGAGAGTGTGTTTAACCTCCCCAAAACAAAAGTACAGTTTTAGTTCCTTCTTATTTACGTTGAACTGCAGAAGTAAGTTTTTCTATGAACCTAACGAGCCAGAATGCTAGTAGATCTGAAGGTTTTTTAATTGGTTTTTGAAAGGTTAATATGTTTCTGAAAAAATTATCTGAACTTGCCTCCAGCTAATAACAAAAGGTTTCTGGAGAAATAGACTGCATCACATTTCAAAGGTTATGGTACTAAATGCACTCAAAATGACATATTTAGAAATATTTAGCTGTTACACTTTTACTCACCCTTGCTGTGAATTCCTTAACTGAGTATAGGGTGAAAGAAAAACAAAATGTTTGCTTGGAACAAAAATAGCTCATATATCTTTTCAGCAAAATTTTTTATTTTTCTGTTATTTTTTCTGTTTGTTTAAAAGAAAAAAAAAATGCAAGGCCTTATCAGCAGATGACTCCCCATGTCAGGATTGGGATTGAATAAATGTCTCGATTGACTCCAGTAACTGAAAAAATGTGCCAGCTCAGTAAAACCTAGTCAAGCTCAAAATTATTTTGATCTTGCTGTTCTTTTGATTCTCAGTCTGTCTGGATTCTCACTTCCATCTAACTTTATTTTCAGTATGCTTATCCCTGCTTCCACACTAATACTTCAGTCAAATAGTATTATCATCCCTATTGTTACCCTGAACTCTCAGGATAAATCCTTGGATGACTTGTCCTCACTGCAGTTTAGAAGAAAAGTCTACAGGGTTAATGGTGTAGTCCATTGGCTTGTGCAAGGGCTTAATGGCTAACTGCCAGTATTCCCCTAGCACCCAGAATGATACCTAAGCCCTGCCAAAAACCTCATCTGTTCCTTCGACTAAAGCTTGTCCTCTCATGGGAGCAGAGATGGAGAGGGATAGAGGCACTTATACATCAGATCAGTGCTGTTAGAGGATCACCCACTGCTTAACCCTCCCATTATGCTCCAGCTGGAAGAACTGTTTGTCATTGGCAATGCAGTGCTGAAGGGCCGTGTGGCAGGCAAGACGCCTTTTCTTCCACAGTAGCAGGCTTAGGTAGAAATCTGTGTGTGCAAATAATACCGTTTAATATTTCCCACTGCATTCTAATCCAGAGACATTAGACTTGTTCACACACTGTGCAATACATGTTTTTTTTCTCTGATAAAAATATTTTCATAATGTATTTCACTGAAAAACAGGTTTTCTGTCTTAACATTTAGTATAGTGATAGACGATGGATTCCCGGAGAACCTCTAACTATGCCAGCTGCCTTCCAAAATGCCAGGACTGTCGACTGCCAGTTACCAAATGATGGCCAGCAGTCTGATGTCATGGATCTGGTTGATGATAAACCCATTGCCAGGTGGCAAATAAAGGTACTTGCAGAAATTTCAAATATTCACTTACAGATATTCCTATTAAGATGAAAATATATGACATAGATATCCTTTTTTTAATGGTACTAAAGGTGGAACTCAGCTTGCTTAGCTTGGGGTCTCAGTTTCATCGCCTAAGCTTAAGTGTTGAGTGCCATTAGGGAGTATTCTCCTGCAAGGGGACTGGTAGATATGGCCTAGGACCTACGGAGACACACCTTCTTCAAGAGTAGAAGTTAAAGGCCAGGTGGTTACCCTAGAGCATTTCAAATGACATCAGACACATTTATGGGAAAATTGAGTTGAGCCCAGACTACATGTACGAATCCCTGTGTGAGGTAGATATCTGAGCTCTCATACAGATTGAGTCAATAAGGTCAATAGAGCCTACACACTATTCAATTTACCCTAAAGTAGACACCTACATGTGGTTGGTCAAATATCTGCCTAGACTTATTGGCAGGATTGATTAGATTTCTGATGACTATTATGAGCGTTTAAAAAGCTAAATGTAGGTGTCTATCAATGAGTTGAAGCTCATGCTAGCAGTTCACACTGGCGATATGTTGATGCCTGTATGGGTTAATCCATTTTCACTGTTCATCTTGCAGATTTCTAATGATGGATTCATTTATAGCAACTCTAAAACAATGATACTATATGATGGAGCCTGTCAGACATGTGAACCACAAGAATCTGGGTTATGTACGTTGAAGGTATGTATTTCATTACTCTCTGTTTATTATGAAAATATGTATCTTTTCAGGCAGAAAAAAATCTAGAAAAATCAGCAGAATGTACCCAGGAATTTTGCATGCACAGAAGTGATAAGCACAGAAAGAGAAGCAGGGATGAGGCAATTTTGAATTAAAAAAATCAAATCAAAAGCACTTCATATAATTACCAAATAAAACCAAATGTGCTGTCAGTTGTTTAGATTTAAAAACAACCTTAGTTGTTTAGTGGAAGTGCAGAATAGGTTAGATTTTATTTGACACTTTACAAATTCATCCAGATTTACTGTTTGATAACCAAAAGTTAATGAATCACATTGTCATTTCTCTAAAAGGAGAAAACATGCAACATAGATGGACTCTGTTACGGTGAAGGTGACACAAATCCAACCAGCCCTTGCTTACTCTGCAGACCTGACATATCAAAGTTAACTTGGTCAGTTGTTGACAGTAAGTTCTAAATAGTTTTTTTTTTTAATAGCAAGAAGTTGAAAATCTACTAAGTTTTTAAATTTATGGAAATAGTGAAGTTTTAAGTTTAACTAGTTAAGTGTTTCATTTAAAGCTTAGTACCCACTACTTTAGCTTGTAATTTGATCTTGGTTTTCATCAGACATTTCTCCTAATTTCTGAAAATGGTATTTTGTTTTCCAGACCATATATGTAAAAGTCAGGCTTTTTTTTTTTCTTCTTGCCCTGCCCCCCCCCCCCCCCCCCAATAGCCATTACAAATAACTAATGAAAATTAACAACTCTCAGCCCAATTGGCACTTTGAAGTCTTTTGATATTTGGCACAGCTACATCCACAAATGTTTGTCTTCAACATTTAGGAATAAAAGGTATTTTCCAACAAATGACTCTGATACCAAACAAGAGGAGAACACAAACTGAATTAAATGGCATGTCATATTTATTAGCCACTTAATATTTGGACGTAATCCACATCAATGGCGTAGATACATGGCCTAAACAAATACTTGAAAGTATATACTTCAGTCCGGTTAGGAACCACACTACGAAAAGACGACCCAAGTCTAGATTCTTCATTTTCCTTCTCCATAGCAGAAAGTTCTAGCCTAGAAGTTGTAGCTCTTTTGGCTCAGATCTTAGTCTTTGGATATACAAACCATATTGGTCCCTTCACCAAGTGGGACGTCTCTTGGGGCTTTACTAGTAGCCATCCAGCTTGCCCCATCAACCCAAGTCCATAACATCTCAAATACAAGCATTCCATCGGTGTTTTCATGGGTGAATGTGCTGGCAAGACTCTGCCTGGATTGGGAAGGGTCCTGTATGAGTGGGACTTCTGGTGCCTGTCTTGCTGAATATTTTTCTAGTTCAAACTTGTACTGAAAGCCAAGGTAGCTATACCTATTCCAAAAGAATGAAACCTCAATGAAATGAAACTCATCCAGCAGTCAGGAAGTCAAGGGATTTCCATGTTACAGCCACAGACTGAAATTCAATATTGCCAAAGTCAGAAATGGGTGAAGAATGTAAACCAGAGGCAATTCCCCAAAACCAAGGAGCACAACCTCTTCTCCAGAGTGGATGACATTAGGAACAGGGTGTCAGAATCTAACTGCTGAGACACTGATTACAGCTTCTTCTCCCTTCATGGTTTCTGCCACAGTGGGTGGATTCGTGCTTGGAGCGGTTCACTTCACTGTAACCCAAAACTTAGCAATCTTAATCACCTTCCTGTGTCCCAGCTTCAAAACCTACACTCTCCCCAGGGCTTCTGCTTCTCTCTTTCACAGAACTTGTCCTGCTGCTGGGGTTTTGTTTGTTTGTTTTCACCTGGTGTCTCTAGAAATCTAGTTATTCCTGCCAAATAGGTTAGAGCTCAACAGTGCAGGCATCTAAATAGACTAAGACCAGTGAGTAAGTTGTGTGGTTGAAATCCTTCAGGATCCTAGGAACAATGAGTGAATAACTTATTCCGTCACCTCATGCTCAGTTTTGCCAAGATAGTTACTGCAGCCCGTTCCCAAATATTGTTAAACAATGTCTATTCATTTGTTAAAGGAAACACCAACCACCTCTGAGTTTTATGGCTTCCTGTACTTCCATCTGCAAACTATCTCTGCATAGTTAAAATACAGTGGTTAAATTTCGATAAATTCTGAGTTCTTGATTCACTGCATCTTTACAAGCTCTTGCATAGTATAAGTAATTTCTTGGTTATGTTGTTACAGTTACAGTGAAAATATCTAGTGTTTTTCCTGTGCCATTCAAATGACATTAGGATTTAGGAGAAATAATTGTATGTGACTTCCTTAATAGAAAGATATACTCCTTTTAGTCTTTATAAGTATATTGCAATTTTGCTTAAAAGAGGAAAATATCTCCTTTGTTACAGACAACCAGCCTCCAGTGCTTGAAACTTTTCAGGGTATGCTACAGACTTTTTATGGAGAAGATTTTGTGTATCAGTTTTTGGCTTCAGATCCAGAGGGCTCTGCTATTCATTTCACATTGGATTCTGGTCCAGAAGGTGCCAGTCTTTCCCCATCAGGTCTCCTTCTGTGGAAAGCTGTGTCAATGAATCTCCAAAAATTAACGTTTTCTTTGACAGATGACTGCAATGCAAAGACTAAGGTAGAAATAGAGGTAATGAATATTACAGTAAAATGACACCTACTAGTAAGATTTTTAAGATATCTAATTACAAAACTCATTGCTAGTTCATTAAAAAAAGAAAACTGTCTTATTGGGCATGTCTTGTAGGTCAGTGTAAAATCGTGTGATTGCCTAAATAATGGCTCATGTGTGACAAACGTTAATTTCCCACCTGGAAGTGGAAGATATCTTTGTGTGTGTGTGGCTGGATTTGAAGGTGATCTCTGTCAAGTGAATACTGATGACTGTAAACTTAACCAGTGTGGTATTGGCAGATGTGTGGATGGAATAAACAGCTATTACTGTGAATGTCCACCTGAACTTCAAGGTAAATTGCTACTTTATTTACACACATTTATAACGTTTAGTGATAAATAGGAGTTTCTAATTTTATGTTTACAATTTTTTTTAAAAATTTTTGACTGTAAATAGCTTACTGTTAGAGTATGAAGAAATTTTATGGTCTTGTGCTATATACTTTAAGATTTTTCTTGCATGAATACAATGGTTGTTTATATTATGAGAGAAAATTTCCATTGTTTTCCTCTGCAGAGGTAAACTCAGCAACATGATGAAACATAGGAGTGATGAGTTTGGTTACAGTGTGATTCCTCCTATGCTTGCAGATAAACATGTAGTCCCCACAGCCCATCTTCTCCATATTCCCGCAATAAGCAAGATACTTGATATAAGATGAAAAGATGAAAAAATGTGAATAGCAAACCTAGTCAGCTGTACTTGTTAGATGTACTGAAATACTTTGTTGCACTTGATAGATGCCCTTTTAGTCTGTCAGCACCTGCATACATTCCGCTTTTATCTTTTATAAACACACTGTCAAAGTCTAGTGACACCATATTATTAAAAAAAAAAAAAATGTATTTCAATGCAGGTAAAAATTGTCAAGATGATGTAGATGAATGTGTATCCAGCCCTTGCTTCCCTGGAGTATTTTGCTTCAATACTTTTGGTTCTTACTATTGTGGTCCATGCCCAAGTAATCTGCAAGGAGATGGGAAGTCATGTTACGGTAAAATTATTTGGTTTTCAGAAGAATGCTATTATCTTACTGTCATTCAGATAAAATATCTTTGGTTGTGCTTCATGTTCCTAACAGTAACTTAGAACTCTTTTCAGTAGTCAGCAGAACAGGACTGTGTCTCTGACTGTTGATGGCTGGGACAGAGTCTCAGCTGATGACAACATCAGACTGCACTGGGTCACATAGCTGTAAAACACTTTGTCAGGTGACTAGAAAAAATAGATACAAAATACCCCAATTCTTTTATATCAAAGTAGAATACAATGAAATGTATTTTCTTCTGCATTATTTTCATAATATGAGCAATTATTGACAAAATATTTTTCTATTAGATTGCTTAACATAGAACTATTTACCCAAATCAAGGCACTTGCCAAATAAGGTGCCCAAACATTTATTTACAATGCAGTTACTGAATAACTTGTATTTTTAAAATACTCTACTGAAAACTTTTAAGATACAATTTTTACTTTTTATCATCTTTCTGAATTTTGAGTTATTTGTATGTACTAAAACTTTAACTCTAATTTATTTGCAGTTGAAACAAAAGTAACTACTAATGTGCCTTCACATCTTTTGTTTTTAGAAAGCTTTGAAGACACTAATGTTGAAAGAAAGGATTCCAGAGGAGAAATTGGAGGGAATAAAGGTGATTTTTTCATGAAGAAAATGGAATTTCTGATTCACATACTGATAAGAATATAGCTGGCAAATAAAGGTTCTAGTCAGATTTATGTTATTCGCTTTAATTTTTCAGTTTGACTCAATTTAATTCATTACTGGGGTTGTATTCTGATCTGAAAAATGAGACTGAAATGTCAATATCAACAAATCCCTTAGGTCAGTCAAGTCATTTTATTGACAGGGTGATGTATGACATTCTTACTGTTGCCTTTTGTTTTTGTGACCAACCACTGACATAAAACAGGTAACATGGGGATAGGGACATCTGTTATGAGATAAGCAGAAGTTTATAGCATTATGTTGAATGACATTTTCCTACTTTAACTCAAAGGAAAGGTGAAGGATATGGCAAGTGAATGTCTTAATTCCAAAACTCCGTAAACGCTGTTGCTGGCATTTCCAGCTCTGTGCCTGCTGGGGCTTTCTTTGCAGGAAATTCTCGTGTGTCTTTCCTCTTTATCTCTGAATTGTTAGTGGGGGAGGAGGAGAACTCTCTCACTCCACTGCCAGTACTGGATAATTCTTCATCAGCTGCAAAATGGTTTGCTTTTCAGCAGTGGGAGATAGCAGTCTGTAATAAGATTCAGTAAAGTTTAACCTTTTGTAGACCATTTTCTAGTACTGTTCTAAATGGGGTTAGGGACAGAGCTTAAGTTAGGTTGGATAATCTCCTCCAGTTTCATTCCTCCTCTGCCCCATAATGCTAAAAGCCCATATAAGGCATTCCACCATTCTGGGATTACAGTGCCATACTCCTTTCCACAACCCACCAGACCACCTGCTTTTCCTGGGCAGAATACAAAGAACTTTTCATTCACTTTGCAATCCTTTCAACGAGGAGGCTGAGTCAGTCTCTGTTGTTTATAAAACACATGAAACATCCCACTAATAAAACCTATGCAGAAACTTTAAGAAAGTTGATTTAAAAAGTTTGGAGACTAAAACATGGTAATACTCTTGCTACAAGGTGGTGGATTATTCACCTAAAATACTGTCCATAGTGCATCAGTAAGTATAAGCATGTACGTACTTGTGATTAAATACCTGCTTCTAGGCTCTAGGTTTATTACTAGCACTTAGACACACTGGTGAACCATAAGCAGTATCTTTTCTTTAAACTCTGTTTCAGTTATCTAGTTGGATGCAGTATAAGGAGCTGGTGATTTGCTCTGACAGTAAAGCTGTTTATTGACCCAGTATGGGAAAATCTCTGCTGTCTGCCTCATATATATGGTGCTTTCTCCTTATCTTCCAGCCAAGAAAAGGCCATGGCGAGGGTGGGAAAGGATGTAGCCAGAATACCTTGATCTTCTCCAATTCTGCTAATTAGGAGTTAGGTTCTACTGCATACATATATTCTGATGTAGCATATGGAGAGACTTCCTGAAGCACAGAATGAATGGGCTGTACGTTTTTCTGTTCAGAAGACATTCCCCACGCTCAGAAGGAAAAAAAAAAAGCCTCATAATATTCCTGTACTTTCCCCCCCCCTTTCTTTCTAACATGCTGTAGGTTTTCAACAGTCATCCTTTGAGAAGATTTTAAGCATCTCAAGCTATATTCCCAGATCTACAGATGTCCCCGAGAGATTTATTTCTACAGAAATTGTCAGTAGCAGCACTCCACCAGCCTCCACAGTAAAAACAATCACCGCTTGGAAGTCACTTAATTCTCAGAGAAGTGGTTCTGTACAATCTGCTGTTACTGGAAACATTGCTCATGCTGGCAGCACCATCAGTGGTCACCTTGCTAACATGGAAGAGAGTTCTTCAGTACATGCTGTGATGACTGCCTCTTCAAGGAGCCATGCTGTATCACCTGAGAAGAAAACAAGGGCGCAAGTTGAGGCCTACAGCTATTTTGAGACCAGCAGGAAGACTTCTCCTAGCAGCAGAACAAGTATAAGCAAAGGGCTTTCTTTGCCAAGCAAAGTATTCAAAGGTGGAAATGCTCACAGAGTTCAGCACCTATTAGCCAAGCATAAAGCCAGTCCTTTACCCTTTGTCCTTGTTGAAGTCACTGTCGCACCAAAAATGTTTCCTGAAGAACTGAGTGAAATAGTGATTCCTAAAGCAGTAACCTGTACTGATTTACCCTGTTTTCCTGGTGTACCTTGTGAGCCAAGTCGGGATGGAAGCGTCAGGTGCGGTCGTTGTCCTTATGGTTATTACGGAGATGGCTTCACTTGCAGAGGTATTACAAATAACTGCACTAAATGCTTTGCAGAAAAGAATCTTGTGACATCTTTATAACTTGAAAGTACATTGTTAACTGTGTGATCAGTGAAATGCAGAGAGTATTGAATTTTCTCATTTTCATTATTAATATTGGCATAGCCTACAGGCTTTTAGTTGTATGGATGCACTTAAAAATATTTTTCTGATGTGTCTCAGGCTCCCTACTTACAGGCAGGGACCTAATGGATTCTGTGTAGTCTGTTCATTATGTTAGGCAAGACACAGTTGTGCTGAAATGCCACTTTGATTTTCCTTATTCCTGTCTTTGTTTTCTTCATTGCCTTTCAGCAAGATGTAGACAAACATGTGGCAAAAATATGGAGTGTGTGGCACCCAATACTTGCAAATGCAAGCCTGGTTATGCTGGTTATAACTGTCAGGCTGGTGAGTATGGCATTTTGATTTAGCCTGTGGTAACTCATATCCACAACTTAATGATTTGAAGGTCACTTGATTTTTTGCGCAGCTGTATGCAGACCTGATTGCAAAAACCATGGGAAGTGCATTAAGCCCAATGTCTGTGAATGTCTACCAGGATACAGTGGCTCCACTTGTGAGGAAGGTAAATAGAATATATTTTGCTTTTGAATCCATAAATATCTTCCATGACTGTTCGTTCTGATAGCAAAGAGGTGTCTTCGTTTTACTTTTACTTTAACAGAACTCTTTGAGTAACATGTTGTTATATACCCTACTTTTTTTTATATACACTGTAAATGTTGCTTGTGATTTGATATTCCTAAATTTAGCTTTCACAGTAAGTAGAGGAGTTCACCAGTGAATGTAGATGCCTCTAAGCTAAACAATCCCGAAGATTGGGAAGTCCTGTCTGGAAATTGTCTCAGATTTCTTTTCTTCAGGGTGACCACCACTGTTGGACTCTGTGTATTCTGTTGGAATCAAGTTCTTGTTACTTATTCTTGTCAAAAGGCATTGCGTATGTCTCCTTATTTTATTTCCAGGTCTTTGCTCATTGTCAATTATTAACATTTCTCTTTTTCTAAAGCATAACCAATCCATGCATCTTTTTAGAGGTGGTTTCTTGAACAACATAATTCTGTATCTGCAGCACATTGTAAACCACCCTGTCAAAATGGAGGCACATGCTTGGCCAGAAATCTCTGCACCTGCCCATACGGTTTTGTGGGACCAAGATGTGATACAAGTAAGCAAAAAGGCATAAGGGAAGAATACGGAACATTTCTCCTGTTCTTCAGTACAGGAAGACATATCTTCTTAATATGTCCTTACAGCTTTTTAACTTCTATCACTTTAAATTGGTTAGATGCTGGGGTACATTCAGAAGTTGGTATCAGTGAATGGTGGGTCAGAAAAACAGGGATACAGGAAAACTGAAACCAGGACATGTTTATATATCATTCACCTGAATGTGCCACTGCATTATTGACCCGGAATTGAGAAATTCCTTTGTTTGTCTCCTCCTCAAATCCCAGGACTCTTCATTCTCAGTTTTTCTTGTTCTAGTTTCAATTGTGACACAAAAAAAATTGCTGTTCTTTGTTAAGCAGTACTAAAGAGAATGAGATGTTGTCCTGAAGAATTGATTAATGGTTTTCCACAGCCATGATATTTTAATGTCTTTGCTTGTTAGTCTTGTGTCACTCTATGCATGCAGCTGCACTTGCTGAAGTGACGGAGGACACTTGAGTGAACTTTCTTGGAGTCCATCAAATCCATCATGTTACATGGTCCATTTGTCTCTTAGTATTGAATTTCCCTTTTTTTTTTTAGTATTTGAAATTTTCTAGATTTTTAACACTGAATATAACCAGACCATGGATAATTACATGGAAAGACATTTTATTTATGTTTATAGTCTGGTGCTAGCTTTTTATGGCTTTGAGACTGGATAAATCTCTTCAGCAATTCCTCTTCAGCTAGTGGAATTTTATGTTATTTCCAGTGTTAATGTTTGGGAAAGAACTGAAAAATGAATCAAGCATAATTTGTAACATATCTGTTTCTCTCTATCCCCCCACACCCCCTTGCCCCCGCCTCCTCCCCCCCTCCTCTCCTTTGTTTTTGCCCGACTTCTTGGATGGTAGTGGTTTGCAACAGACACTGTGAAAATGGTGGTGAATGTCTTACTCCAGACGTCTGCCAGTGTAAACCTGGGTGGTACGGACCTACATGCAGTACAGGTAACACTCCTGCAACTTCCACGTTCCTGGGAGAGCAGCCGTAGGACCTCCCATAGTTTGAAATTTGGAACCACATGGCTCAGACAGCAGCGATGGGCAGCTGCTTACTGCCGCAGAGCCCCCGCACTCCCTCTTGTCTCTGCATGTTAGTTCTGCTGCCGGCAGCGCCTTTAGAAAGTCTAATACTGATCCTAAAATTTTGGGTAAAGATTTTATGTGAATGGTGTTACCTGCGGTTATCTTAGGTGTTTAATTCCTGTCCTTGCAACAGAAGCACATATTTTATAGACTTTATTTGGATGTCATGCTTCCCACTCTTCCTGACCCTGTTTCTGCAGCAATGTGTGACCCTGTCTGTCTCAATGGTGGTTCCTGTACTAAGCCAGATGTTTGCCTCTGTCCACATGGATTCTTTGGTGCCCAGTGTCAGAATGGTAATCTTTTTTTTTTCCTTCTTTTTTTTCCCCTCCCCTTTTAGCTGCCATTATGAGGAAATCTGTGAGAAAACACTGTTGTCTTAAGACACAAAATTCACAATCAAGTCATGTACCTGAGAAGTGGTGCAAAACAGAGATTACACTATTTCTTAGATTTTATGGCTGATTCACTGAATGTCCAAGGAGAAGGGAGACTCAAAATTTGCCTTGTCTTCCACTCAACTTTTGAGCAGTGTTCAACCAGTTCCATTGTATATTATGTAGCCCGGTTACTCGTGTACAGGTACAGCTGCCAACCTTGACCCCTTTTTATCTGATTTTGTCTTTACTATTGACGTAGGCACCAATCCACATTGATATGATTTTTACGAGACAGACCTGACAGTGCTGAATATCTATATGAGCTATCAGAATTTTAGTGTTGCACTCTTGTTTCCTAGAAGTATATCGCTAAGTCAAACAAAATGGAAACTACAGCCTTTTCCTCCTGTTTGTATCTTTTAGCTGTCTGCAGCCCGCCTTGTAAGAATGGTGGTCATTGCATGAGAAATAATGTCTGTACTTGTCCTGATGGGTACACAGGCAGAAGATGTGAAAAAAGTAAGCCAGTGTTAAAATCCTTCCGGGATCTGAAAGTAACCAATAAATGATTCTGTAATCAGTTAAATGTATTAAACAGCAGATGTTTTTGATTTTAAGGTGTCTGTGAACCAAGGTGCATGAATGGAGGAAGGTGCGTAGGGCCAAATGTTTGCTCTTGTCCTTCAGGATGGAGAGGAAAAAGATGCAACACTCGTAAGTATCTTGTAGTTAACAGGAGAACCATACCTTAAAAGTAATATATGACTGAAGGACAACTCTGTCCACACAAGTAATATGACGTTAATGCCAAAGAAAGCAAGAATATACACACATTGAAAAAACAATGGTCTGTAACTTGGCAGCAAAATATAGGATGGAGAACTAATACCATACAGTTCTTAGGCTAAATCATGAGACCAAAATATCTTTTAAATTCTTGTATAGCAAATAATGTATATTTCTTTCTTAATTCTTGTCTAAATAAGACATCTGTATTTCTGCAAAGAGCTGAGTCAATGAAGTGAAAGAATTTCAATTTGTGCTGCAGGACATAAAAGCAGATATAATAGAAAAAGAAGTACAGTGAAAGATTGGAAAACTGGAGTGGGAAATGATTGGAATAGAAGATGCAATGGGCACAAGCTCTTTAGGAAAGGTAGAAATAGGACTGTGATGGTAGTATAGCTGTGGGTCTCATTGTATCTTAATGAAGATATTGATGGTGCATAAATAAAATGTGTCAGCGTGGATAAAAGCACAGTCTGCATGAAAATCAGCATGAGGGTGGGTGGCAGAAATCCAATAGGTAAAAGTGTTAGTGTCTGTCACAGTACCCACCTGAGGCTCAGATATTGATATGGCCAATGAGTTCTCTAATGGCATGGAGGAAAAACAATTTTCCCTGTATTACTTTCTGTAATTATTGGAAAGTTTTATTGAAAAAAAATACTACCCATATTGATAGGGGTGAGATATTCTTGGACACTGTGGAAGAGAAATTTGATTATCAACTAGTCAGTTAACCAATGAGAAATAATACTGATTTAGATTATGGCTTAATAAGCAGGGATAAATGTGCAGAAAAATGGGTCATAAAAAATAACTTCGGATCAAATGTTCGTGAGTTGATTCACCGTGTGTTAAATTGTATGATAGACAAAAGATCTCTCACTAAGGTGTGGGGTTTAGAAAGGTAAATTTGGAAAAAACAAAGCTATTTAGTGGTGCTGACTTAATTCAGTATTTCAGGCTTTTGTAGCAATCTGTGATGCATCAGAACATCTCAATGCATGCTTTGGCTGTAGGGTTTTTTGTTAGAAACAAAAAGCTTTTGTTGCTCTCTTCTTTAATATCCTGTTGCCTCTATCTTCAGTTGCCTCTCTTCTTTAATATCCTGTTGATCTTAGATGGATTTTCAGTGAAGATGATGTGACTCATGTAGGGAAGGTACTCAACCTCTCGTGGGCATCCTGAAATGTAAATAATAAGTAAAAGTAATCACTTGGGATATAACGAAACTTTGTGATGATGTCTGTGCAGCAATCTGTCTTCAGGAATGTAAGAATGGTGGGGAGTGTATTGGACCGAGTACGTGTCATTGTCCTCCACAGTGGGAAGGAATCCAGTGTCAAACACGTAAGAATGATGTGACCTGAAACCTCTTGCTTCAGCACAGTTAAGAATGCTTCAGTAATACATAGTGCCTAGAAGTCCTATACCTTGGTTGTATTTTAACCCAAATCTGTGTCAAAGGCAGGATAAAGAGCAGAGATTCCTCTGCCCGTTCTGAAGCTCTCCAGAATATGACGGTAGTCTGGGACCATGGCAGTATGCAGCAGCTTGCTCTAACACTGTACACTGCTGCAACAGCCCTGAGAGGCCATTGTAATAGCTTGAAATAGTAGGATGTCTTAAAAAACACCTTACTCGTGTCCCTATCTCAGTTTCATTCATGCCCTCAGCATGTTCCCATATTAAATCTGCATCTTTGCATAAGGGGGATGGGATAGGCATAAAAACGTCATGGGTTCCACATGACTGTGAAGTCTCCTTACACTGAGGGGTGTTTCCATGTGAAAATACCTACCAAGTTCTCAGCTCCTATAAGCAGGCAGAATAAGTATATAGAGACAGTAGTCACTTTTCCTTCACCAAGTTGTTTTCGTGAATAAAGCCACATATGTCCCTCTCTTGTTTTAGCTGTGTGCAACCAGAAGTGTCTGTTTGGAGGCAAGTGTGTATTACCTAACGTATGCTCTTGTCGTCCTGGTTATACGGGAGTCCTCTGTGGGAAGAAAATTCAGGTACATGTAGAGTCAAGACATCATCACAGATACAGCAATTTGGGAGTCATTATCTAGTCCACCCTTGTCCAATGAAGCAGCACAAAATGTGTTTGTCTAATTTCCTCCTTTCAGCCTCCAGTGAGGGAAAATCCATAAAATTCCTAAGAAGTATTCCAGTAATTTATAGGCTCTAATACTTACAGAATTGTTCTCAACACCTAAAGTAAATTTCCTTTGTTTCAAATTAAGCTGATTATCTCTTGTCATGCCCTAAGTGGCTGCAGCAGGAATTGATAACTATCTTCTTCATAACAACCACTATTCTCTTTTCCAGCATCTGGCCCCATTTTGGGGCAGAGTACCCCACTGTTGACTTTCTTAGCTTGCATCAAGTCAAGCCCTGATCTTTTTCAACTGACTAACTAACTGCAATATCACTCAGTTCATCCCTGTTGTATACAAACGTTCCTTATCCCCAGGTGTAACTTTGGGAATAGCTTTACTTTTTTGCATTATAGCGAATGATGACCATTTCTTTGTTCTGTCACGTAATCTTCTGTTGTATTCCTTTGCTTGAGTGCTGACAGTCACTCCCTGAAGTAATTTAATTAAGCATTTCATTACAACTAACATTTTTGTGACGTCCGAAGTAGAAAGCATTCTACTCTTCTCGCATCATCTGTGATGTTGCTCTTCTTTTAATTTCAGCATATTTAGACACTTTTCTGGTGCCAGCAGAATTCATTTGGTGGAGTTGGGACATAGCCTAGCTGATTTTAGCACTGCATGCTGGTGCCGTTCCTTTACATTCATCTTTAATTACATGCCGCTGTTCACAGCTGTACTGTGTTTTCTTTTAAAAACAATTTAGTTCTTTGGTCTCCCGCTGCAGCCAAACTACCATATTCTATCCTTCCTGTCTTTCCTTTCTTTTTAGTACTTTGCCACATTATGTCTTTTAGTGTAAAACCTGTAATGTGACTGCTAGACGTGCAGGCATTTTTAGTGAGAAATGGGTAAAAAACAGGGAAGACAGCAATGGTTTAACTTTGATCCACCCTCGGTTTTTCCCAGTTGAAACTACAGGGAGTTCAGATCTTTTTTCTACTTTATCAAGTCCAATATACAATGCCAATACCATTTGTGGTCAGATAACAGATAACTTGCTAGAGATGGGGCAAATATGTTTAAGAAATTGAAACAATTAATAAATGCTTATACACATTTTGAAAATATAAAACTACACATCCTATGACGATAAGACTATAATGTTTGCAATATGGATTTCCAAAATGTGACCTAAAAAAAAGAAATAACTTTGATTTAAATGTTTACATAAATACAGCCTGCAAAGCATTACTGTATTTTTAATCTAGAAAATACATTTCTGATCAGTCAGACAGTGCTGTATCATACACTGACCAAAATGGCACATTTTCTTAAAGAAATAAACAAGCTGTATGCACAAATTTAATTTAATGTTGTGTTTCTGCATGTCAGGAAAGCAGAGATTCATTAAAATTGTTTCTTAAACTTTATCATAAAAGTGGGCTGTGTCATTAAAGTTTCTTTTTACATTTATTTATTTATTTTTCTCTCCAAGGTACAAAGGCATCATGGTTGAAGAA
Source organism: Aptenodytes patagonicus (assembly GCF_965638725.1). Lineage (NCBI taxonomy): Eukaryota > Metazoa > Chordata > Aves > Sphenisciformes > Spheniscidae > Aptenodytes > Aptenodytes patagonicus. The sequence continues at coordinate 140,964,551 of NC_134950.1, forward strand.
AAGAAGTGTATCCATTAAATTGCAGTGCTGCATGGATGTATGAGACTTGCAAATAGCAAGATGGTGGAAGGCAATTACAGGTTTTATTTAAATGAAAGGAATATCCAGAAGCATTATTTTAAAAGATTCATATTACAGTCATGAATTTTGGTGAGCTTCAGTAAAACAAACTTGTAGTCATTAAAACACATGTATATTTCTATAATTTTCTGCTACCTCATGCACAAACCCCACAGCCTCTGATTCTTCTCTAGGCTCACAGATTTGATGAATGACGCAAACCCAAAATTCTGCAGTTTGTTGATGTAGTCAACTGGACTATTAGACGTCCTTTGTGGGAACAAGACTGTAATAGCTGCTGAGTGTCTCTAGGAAAGAAGGCAGCACTTCACCACTTGTGAATGGTACCTTCTGTTTTAAAACATTGTTTACATGCATATTATTTGGCTGCATACAGATGGAAGAGCAGAACTGTTTGTTTCTTCTTTGTCTTGTATTTGCGTCAGTCTGTTATAATGTCTACCTAGTAGTGAGGAAGGAAGGGGAACCGAAGACAAGACTTGGCTACTAACAATGGAGGCAAGGCCACATGTCTTGTTAACAGTCAACCAGAGGCAGAATAGTTGTGGTTTATCTGTGGCAAGCCTTTGTAGCCAGGAGCCAGATACCAACTCCTTTTTTTTTTCCCCCCTCCCCTCTTCACTTCTCCATTACACACAGGCAGTTGAGTACCCAGCTACTGAATGATTTCTGTGTCTGTAAGACTCTTTTATGCCCCTGTTTTGAGATAGCATTCAGTAATAGGAGGAAATGTTGTCCCTGAGTCTCTTAGAGAAAATTGACAATGCTTTTAGCCATGCTGAATCTTAAAACGGGAACTAGTAAGAGGAGGAATTTGCTGTACATCATGCCATACGTATACATCAGATCAGAAAGTATTTGTAGAAACTTCATAGAGGAGTTTTTTTCCATTACCTATTGCTCCAGTGAACTGTTAGCAACTACCAGCAGCCAGATAGTTTTTGAACAAATAAATTCCAGTTTTTCTGAAGTTTCCTACAGAGGACCACCATCATCATCTTCCCCTAGAGCTGTGAAAGACATTTCAGTTCCTGCCCCAACCAGCTGAGCTCTGGTAATAGGTACAGATGTCCCTTTAGCTAAGCCATTGAAGTTTACTGTTTTGTTTTTTTTTTTTAAACCAAAAATAAACGTCATCACTTCCTGTTCTCCTGAGCAATATTCAATTTACATACACTAATTCTGAATGGGAAGAAAATGGAGCTCATTTTGCCATTTACTGCCACTGGGGGATGCTGATTGCCAAATCATAGCTGTTAGCAGCTCTGTGCCTAGATTTCTCCTCACCTTTTGATAGTCCTCTTAAGTAATTTTGCAAAGTAAGCTGGCATTTTGAGAGCTCAGCATCATTCCAGAACGACACCTGATGGATTTCCAAGTGCCTGACTGGTGTATTTAAAAAACGTTTTCAATTTCCCACTTGCATTTTAAGTTTCAGTGTTTCCACAGTTTCTTTTAATCGAGCCTCCAAGTGGCTGATAGCCTGATCTGCTGGGAACTGTTGTATTATTTAAAACCTACTCCACTTGAGCTGTTTCCTTTCTCACATCTCACAAAGATCCCTATGAACAGAACCTGACTAGCTATTGGAACTGATGCCTCAGGATGATGCTTTGAATACACAAGGTTCTGAAAATGTTTTTAAAATGTAAACACACCAATATCACATAATCTCATACTGTAATAACCTCCATTCCACGTGTCAGTTACAGAGGTGGTGTGCCATCTGCCAGGAACACTGTTGATGGTACTTTGGTTAATGAGTTTGTGCAACCCTCCACAAAACTGAGTCAATATATATATGCACCTTTCTAGGATTTCAGGCTGAATAAAGAGGTTTTTTTAATCATAACTTTTAGTATTTCCCACTAATTTTCAGTGTTTCTAAAGGCAGAAATTATTTCTTTTACATTTTCCAAATGCAAGCTGCACGAACAAAAGCACATCCAGAGTTTTGCTACAGTAGTTAAAAATGCTCAGTGCTAAGCTGTGCTATTTTCCAGCAAGCACATAAAGCAGAAAAATGACTAGTACATGCATAAAGGCAGACAGCTACTTCAAAACTGCCCAGTAATTATGTGATTAGTTGAAACTATTTTGTTACTAGATTGTCCATCATACACATGAAACAGAATTCACTGCACTTTGAAAGCGTGTTGCAACAATGCAGTAAAATTGCTCAGTTTAACAAGAGGCAGAAGGATATAGAGGGCTTGTGTACACAGGTTAACAAAATTGTTCTAAAATTGCATCATGTTAATTAGGCCCAAAAGAATTTGGGGATTTGGAAAGGGGGAGAAGGGTTGCGTACTGCAGGAGTTGCCACGGTTCCAGTCCAGTGGAACTTGTGCCAAACTGAAGATCTTGCAGTGATTCTTAGCACATTACACAGAATACAGGTATCGTCACTGAATTTTCTTGCATGATTTCTTTACATACTGAACGGTGCTGGAAGGTACCTCTGTACCTCATCCGTTTATTATCTGGTTGCACTAAAGTTGCTCTGCAGGCCAGCAGAAATTCTCCCAAGTGCCGATTGACTTTTGCCCATGATCTTGAAAAGACTTTTAAAATGCAGTATAATGAATGTTTTCTGAAGGAAGGACTCGTATCACAGAAGGTACCACGGATCTTAGCAAGGACTCGGTTTCCTAGATTTGTATCCATGTGGGCTGTGACACAGAAAAAAACAAAAAAATGGGCCCCATGTGAAAGGCTCTTTCTTTTTACAAAAGTTAATTATCTATTCTCATAGCTGAGAATAGAAAGTGAGTTAACATTTCCACCTACCAAAAGCAAATCCATGAAGAAGAATCCGTGCAAACCCTAAAGTAAATCAGTATACAAGCCTAAGCTACTTGACAAATTGGCTATATCCACTCCATTACTTGCCCAAATGGGAAAATCCAAAATTTAAATTCTCAATAAAACATAACACCTGGGTACATATACAAAACCAAACACAGAGGTTAGAAAGTGTTACTAATGACTAAAGGTGTTTATGCTGTTTCTCTTCTATAAAGGTATCACATGGCAACGTCGAGTCATTTTACGCAACTTCCATGTTGCGTAAGGATATTTTACAGATAAACCAAGATATCTATTTTACAGATAAACCAAGTAACTCCATTCTTGCTACAACCACTTACAGTAAAAGAGAAAATATAAATGGTAAAATGTGCATGTAAGTAAATTAAAAAGAAGAAACATTTCTCACCTTTCCACGCACACTCTAAAAAGATAGAATATCAAAACCGCAACCAGTGCACCACCCCTACAATTTTTCCAGTTGTTTTTAGTGAAAAGCAGAGCATCTACATAAGGTGTTACAGTTAGCTCCAATAAATAAGGGAGGTAACCTGTTCTGCATCGTTTTTCTTGACCTTTGAGCTGCATGCGTAACTAGCTTTTCACAGGAACAGACATCTAGCTCCAAAAATTGCATGCTGTAACTAGTATGTTCAACCCTCCAGTGAGTGGGAAACAAACAAAAGACAAGAAACACTGACAGCTCTTTTAGTAAATGTACGTAGAACTGTGGAAATAATAATTTGGGGACACGGGCTGTCATTAATAATACATTCTGAGACTGTTCTACGTTAAAATAACTACTAGAAAATTCACTTTTAAACTCACTAAAAATACTGTGATTTAAATTATTTTTCTTAAAAACAAAACCAAAAAAGCGCAGTGAAAAAACCCTGGAGCCAGTAGATGGTGCTACATTCAAGCAGTATTTCTAAAATATGCCATCACATTCTGTGTGCCATCAAATTACTGCTTGCTTACTTCAATCATTTCTAAAGAGGGAACTATTTAAATTAGCATTTGCTCTGGCCTGCGCAGAAACACCAATTACAGGTTTCTCTCACTGACTGCTCCTGGTGTCATGCTCCTAACGATGCTACTCTCTCTTTTGGCTTCTAATCACCATTATTGTCACTTTTGGCTTTATTAGTAGAAGTCGGTCTTTTCAGGAACAATACTGAGATATTACGCCTCTTTGCATTTACATTCTTCTGCTCATTTACTCTGAAATCTTGGATCTGAGGCAATTAATTTTTTTCCATTCACTTCTCTGCAATCAGTATGTCATCTAAGGTATTCAACTCCTGAATTTCTAAATTATGCGATTATTATCACTGTGATTATTGCAGTGAACTGTGACACAGACACAGAATTTCATCATCATAAAGCTCACTCCAGAACCGTTGATGAAATCATCTTGTTCCATATATGAAAACCACATTTTTCACCACCGTCTGAAATATCCAGTGTATCACAGCAAAAGCAGCACAAAAAACATACACTCCTCTTACTCTGTGCCCTGCCCCGGCAACAAAACCTGCACACACATGTCCGTAGCAGGTTTCATCTGAACAAAAGGAACAGCTTCCAAAGCAAGGGCAGAGGAAGGCTTCTCAAATACACAACACAGCAACTGCTCCTAACAGAAAACGGGAGTCTCATGAACTATACCATTGTCTTTCATTTGCCGTCCGTATGCTGGGGTTCTCTCTTTTAGAGAAGGTTGGTAACTGAGAAGACCCCATTTCCTTTGCTTCTTGTCAACGCTTAGTGGCTTGTAATCCCTGGAGAAACATGTCCATGTAAGTCACTCTGCCTGTGAAAGCTACACGTTCTGGTATGGGAGCTCATACACAGATACAATGTTTTTCCATCAAATGGATTAAAATAATGCATAGTTAAAATTCTCCCACCAAAAATTCCAGTTTCACCTAGAAGACAATGAAATCAATCTCTCTCAAAAAAAAAAAAAATTATTTGGGCATCATTCAGAAAGTTGACTGATTCAACTTGCATGTTTTGGCAAAACCTTCCTCAACTGTAGCCTTCAAGAAACAGCACAGATGAACCATGGAACAATGAACGCAGGCGTCTCAGTCCGCTCTGCAGCCTGTTCAACAGGCAGCAAAACCTAAATGAGGCCGAACTGGAACACGTCCGGAAGACAAGCCTGAGCATCCTCCACACAGGCGATTTGTGACAGACATGGCTTTTCTTCACTGCCAGTCTGTTGCCTCCCATTATATTGCTCCTGCAATGACACAATCATCTTGAATAGGAATGACTCATCAATGTCTGCATCTCCAGAAGGGAGATAACACATTTCCCCCCATGATCCAAGGGGAAATGGTTAGCAACCTGCTACACCACTTAGACACACACGTCTATGGGGCCGGATGGGATCCACCCAAGGGTACTGAGGGAGCTGGCAGAAGTGCTCACCAAGCCACTTTCAATCCTTTATCAGCAGTCCTGGCTAACAGGGAAGGTCCCAGTTGACTGGTTAGCAAATGTGACATCCATCTACAAGACGGGCCAGAAGGAGGATCCGGGGAACTACAGGCCTGTCAGCCTGACCTCAGTGCCAAAGAAGGTTATGGGGCAGATCATCTTGAGTGCCATCACGCGACACATACAGGACAACCAGGTTATCAATCAGGCCCAGTCAGCATGGGTTTATGAAAGGCAGGTCCTGCTTGACTAACCTGATCTCCTTCTATGACAAGGTGACCCACTTAGTGGATGAGGGAAAGGCTGTGGATGTTGTCTACTTAGACTTTAGTAAGGCCTTTGACACTGTTTCCCACAGCATTCTCCTGGAGAAACTGGCTGCTCATGGCTTGGACAGGCGTACCCTTCGCTGGGTAAAATGCTGGCTGGACGGCCAGGCCCAGAGAGTTGTGGTGAATGGAGTTAAATCCAGTTGGCGGTCGGTCACAGGTGGTGTTCCCCAGGGCTCAGTACTGGAGCCAGTTCTGTTTAAAATATCTTTATCAATGATCTGGATGAGGGGATCGAGTGCACCCTTAGTAAGTTTGCAGACGACACCAAGTTGGGCGGGAGCATTGATCTGCTCGAGGGTAGGAAGGCTCTGCAGGGGGATCTGGACAGGCTGGATCGATGGGCCCAGGCCAACTGTATGAGGTTCAACAAGGACAAGTGCCGGGTCCTGCACTTTGGCCACAACAACCCCATGCAGCGCTACAGGCTTGGGGAAGAGTGGCTGGAAAGCTGCCTGTCGGAAAAGGACCTGGGGGTGCTGGTTGACAGCCAGCTGAACATGAGCCGGCAGCGTGCCCAGGTGGCCAAGAAGGCCAATGGCATCCTGGCCTGTATCAGAAATAGTGTGGCCAGCAGGAGTAGGGAAGTGATCGTGCCCCTGTACTCAGCACTGGTGAGACCGCACCTGGAATCCTGTGTTCAGTTTTGGGCCCTTCACTACAAGAAGGACGTTGAGGTGCTGGAGCGTGTCCAGAGAAGGGCAACAAAGCTGGTGAAGGGTCTGGAGAACAAGTCTTACAAGGAGCGGCTGAGGGAACTGGGGTTGTTTAGCCTGGAGAAAAGAAGACTCAGGGAAGACATAGCGCTCTCTACAACTATCTGAAAGGAGGTTGTAGCAAGGTGTCAGTCTCTTCTCCCAAGTAACAAGCGATAGGACAAGAGGAAACAGCCTCAAGTTGCGCCAGGGGAGGTTTACATTGGATATTAGGAAAAATTTCTTCACTGAAAGGGTGGTCAAGACTTGGAACAGGCTGCTCAGGGAAGTGGTCGAATCACCATCCCCGGAGGTATTTAAAAGATGTGTAGATGTGGCGCTTAGGGACATGGTTTAGTGGTGGACTTGGCAGTGTTAGGTTAAAATGGCTGGACTTGATGATCTTAAAGGTCTTTTCCAACCTAAACGATTCTATGATTCTATCTTACTGGGATAAGGAAAAGAAGTAATTGGAAGTTGAGAGATGATCAGATAATATGATTATAGAAGTAGTCAAGATAAGGACTCTTTCAGAGTATCAGTATGGATTAAGCTTTCAGAAAGTAACAGTGGAACTGTCTGAACAAGTACTGTGTTTTGGGTTTTTTTAGTACTGCTTAACTGACCAAGATCCAAATCTGATTGGCGGGGAGGGGCAGGAAGCATACATAAAGCAATAACCAGGATTTTAGTAAGATGCTTTGCAGTTTGCTAATGTTCCAGAAAGATGCAAACTCTGCAAGTTTCCTCTTGCAACTGTGTAATCTTATTGAAGGTAAATTATACTTGAACTAACATCCACTTCTGATGATCTGAATTAAGGACGTTATCTTTCATGTGCTTTTTAAAAACACATCATTAATATAACACAATAATTGTAGTCCAAGGGGGAAAAAAATCAAAAAGAAGAGCACAGGTCTATTCTGAAGTACTTTATTTGAAGAGTAATTTTATTTCAAGGTCAGCTGTGTCAACCAAGACATAATACTTCAGCTTATGAAGAAAAATGAGAACAGAAGAAAACGTATACCATACACTACACACACTTGGATACTTATAACAGCTTTGTTACAATCAGCAATACTTTTCTTTCATACAGAAGAGCATTTACTTAATATACTTAAGACAAAAAGCTACCTGAAATCAATTAGATACCATGTTTGTTTTAAGGTCTCCCACTGCTGCAGAATTAATCTGTATGAAGAGTTACATGAAGAACACGCAGCTTATCTTTGCTGAAGTTGCTTCATTCCTTCCTTTTCTTTGTACACTGTAGACCAGAGTACGGCAGTCGACACCTGCACACGTTTGGAGCTATGCATTTTCCTCCATGTTGACAAGGTAGTTTACATACAGCTGAAATGAGACACCAAATACATAGTATGTCTTCAGCACAAAACAGGATCATTTTTCTTCGTCTCACTGTGCTAGCACAATTGTTCCCTGGTGACCACACTGGGACAGTATAAATAAAAGCATAATGGAAGAACTGAAAAGCAGCGCCTCTCAATTTATGGCATTGTGGCCTTCACTGGAATACAGCCACTGTACGTCTAGTCTTATTCATGCTGCATTCCCCTTTTAAAATACTATCATTTCTGTTGCTCTTTAAGGCACAGGCTATTTTTAAGATGGATGCCTCCATGAAAGCGAGGGAACAATAAAAATTCCTGCTGAAACTTATTCAGGTTGGTTCTTGGATCCACATCCATGAGGAAACAGTTGCCACATACTAGCTGTTGCTCACACGCTGCTCTTCTGTTCCCCTACTCCCCCAAAAGAAGGGCAGAGGAGGACTGAGCGGGCACAGCTTTAGTTGTCCCCAAGCTGCACACTGGGTCAGGTAACAAGCCAGGGGCCATAATTTGCTTTTGAGCATCTGTACCAACAGAAGTCAAACTGGATGCAGATCTAGTTAGTTTGGAAACAGTGATTATTTTCACATTAAGAACCTGAGCACTTCTACCATTATTGCAGGGAATGGAGCTAAGCATTTTGTAAGTTCTCTGCATCTCCCATACTTACCTTTTAATATCACCCTCTATCTCAATACGCTGATGAATACAAAGGATAAGCATTTTGCTGGTCAAATGGAAATGTTAAAGTATTACTTGTTAATGTTTGCTTGACTATATACATTGCAGAAGAACTAGCACGAGCCGATTTGGATTCCCACAGCCACATAAAAATTTCAAATGCAGAGGACTTAACCCAGAGACCTTGCACCCACAATACCCAGTTTAAAAGCAGTGTTTAAATGACCTTTCAGTCTCCCAGAGAGCAAACAAAAAAACCTTTCCTTTTTACAGTCTCAGGATTATTGCCTTTAGCATCAGGGTAGTGCTGTTGTGAGCATACAAGGCCCTGCCAGAGAAGGGTAGATTAAAGTTTTTACAATAATCATCTGCTTTTGTGAATCAACGTTTGGGAAAATGCAAGTGGTTGTTCAGCAAGAGCGTCAGTCAGTACAAATCCTGATTACAGCCAGCTTCCTCTTACTCTTTTAACAGCACCTGGAGTTGATTCTGCCGACTTATCCTCAAAGTGAGAAGCAAGTTTCAATTTTCCATGTCCATAAAATTTAATGAAGCTTCTAACCCACAGCAGTAGTGATAGTGTTTCTGTAATGGCCATTTTCAGTTCTTTATACTGGGATCTCAGTTTATAGAAAATATTTCAGAAATACTGATGAGACATACCAAGTAATGAATTTGGTGACAACCAAAATCTGAATCTGAATTTACTTAAGTGGAAAAGTTCTGTCTTTCTAACCAAATTGAAAAGCTATCTATTCCTTACGCATACTTGTAAGAACCCCAGTATGCAGGAGCAGCTCTCATTTACTATTCTAGGATACTTTCCTAGCAGCTTTGTTAGGCACTGAAGATTTGAACACTATATTGGTAAATCAAACAAGCAGAGAAAATGATAAACGGAAAATGTCAGAAGTCATTTACCTAAGTGACATGCTCCACCAACCCATCCAGCTGGACAGCTACAAATCCCAGGAGCCACACAAGCTCCATTATTCCGACAACCTTGAGGACAAATTGCTAGAAGAAAAGAATGGGTAAGTCAGCAGGATTTATAAAACTGATACAAAAGAATCCTGACAGAATGAAAGATTCAGGATGATACAAATCAAAATGGCATAACACATTTTCTTCCAGGCCATATACTCAACTGGTATAACTCTAAAGGCATTTCCAGCACCATGGAAATGGAAAAAAATACTGTTAAGAATTTTGGTTTAAATGTTAACAGATGTACACTTTAATGCAAAATAATTTGATGCTATTTTATCTGAGTATGTACCAATAACATAGGTCTTCATTTCTGTAGTAATGAAATGACATTTCCATAGTTACTAGCCTCTTAATACTTTTAAAATGTTTTTGTTACTGCAGTTGTATTTTTAGTCAATATAAATATTTTCATGAATGTAGATACCCACCTTCTTGGCATCTTGATCCTGTCCAGCCAGAAGCACAAAGGCACTTCACAACTCCATTGACAGAGATGCATTCCCCACCATTTTGACAGCCTCCTTCACAGCTTACTGCGGAAGAACAGCATACGCAGTGCATTTCAGAAGCAGCATAGGACTTCAAATGATTACCTTTAAACAGCTGGTCTACCATCAACTACTTGTTTTATCACATCTGCAAAGGCTAAATTCTCAACTATTCAGAGCAAGGCACAGTTCTATACGGAGTGAGCGAGGATGACAACCACATCTGCAAATGCCAACTCAAAATGCAGTTAAAAGTTAAGCATGTGTTTAAAAGCTTGTTGAGCATTTATTTAGCCTGAGAGTACCAACAATCAAACATGATTATCGCTATGGCACAGCTCCTCCCCTCCCCAACTGTGAACAAACTGTTCATCGGCTACACCAGAGTAACTTCTAACATGCATACTCTTATCGATCTTGCCAAATCACAGCTGGTAAGCCAGTAACATGTGGTCAAGGTTTCACATATTTCCTTACCTGACAGGACCTACACATAACAAGAGGAAGAAGAGAAGGGGTATTACTTTGACAAATGAACCTATGACTATAGTCAATTGAGTGGTGCCTTCCCAAAGGCCAACTATCTAAGTCAGCCTCCTCATTCCAGAATCGTTCTACACGTCAAAGCCCCGAAGGCCTCATTAATGAAGCATTATTTATGCCAGACATATGATTGGTATCAACCGTGGTGTGCACCGTCTTTGAAATATGGCATAATCACTGTTCTGGACAATCAAGCGCATCCTTTCACAAGCATGAATGTAAATGTATACACCACCTTCACTGTACTGAAGGGAAACAACTATCCTTCATTATAACAATGGAGAGTTGGGATGTCTGCTTGATACGTGGTAGCAGAAAGTCCAAATCTCTGTTCTACCACAAGTTTTGAGCATGATTTCAGGTAACAGATTTTTGGCACAAATGCTGAACACGCAAGGACACGCAAGTCAAGTCAAGTCCAGCACAACTAGAAAAGCTCTTCAAAGCTTGTTTGCATATTTCGTTGTCACACAGTATAAGTTAATGTATTTAAAATTGATTGTATTTGATCGATCGTGGTGACTGGGAGAAGTGCCTGAAGGAAAGCAAATATCACTCCAATCTTCAAGAAGGGCAACAAGGACCCAGAGAACTACAGGCTGGTCAGCCTCACCTCAATCCCTGGTAAGGTAGTAGAACAACTGACCCTGGAAACCATTTCCAGGCATGTTAAGGACAAGAAAATCATCAGGAATAGTCAGCATGGCTTTACAGTGAGGGTGACCAAGGACTGGCGCAGGTTGTCCTTGGGAAGTTGTGGAGTCTCCATCCTTGGAGATATTCAAAAGCTGTCTGGACATGGTCCTTGGCAACTGGCTCTAGGTGGCCCTGCTTGAGCAGGGGGGTTGGACAAGGTGACCTCCAGAGGTCCCTTCCAACCTCAACCATTCTGTGATTCTGTGCGATTCTGTAATAGCACATTGCACCACGCTGCAAGTTTGTATATCCAGGCTCCATATGCCACAGTACTCCACCTTAAAGGTGAGCACAAGCACATCCTTTGCCTTACAGAGATAACATGATAAGAAATGTAAGTAGGACTTTTGCTCAGATACAAATCCAAGTCTAGACTGTAGCATTAGCATAAACTGAATCCTCACTCTGCTTTTTCTATTTAAGTAGTACTTCCCACCTTGCTTCTGATTTAGGCTCTTCTGAAAACATCAAGTTCCCCTTTCTGGTGGGGTCCCTGTCAAGACCCCACAAACCTACACTTTCAGTTGGCTTTTAAGAAACTAAAAAAAAAAAAAAAAAATCCTTTTGCTGTAAAATGAAGCTGACCATGCTCCAATTTACCTCATTGCTGTCAACACTGTTATGTCTACTCAAAATGAATAGTTATTTCCCAGTGCATTACACAACAGTACTGTGTTATACAGATCTTCATTAGAAGACACTTCCTCATATTTTTTATTCCTCTATAATGTTAACAATTTTGATATCAAATTATCACTGGCAGTTGAACTCCCATTCAGTCTAGTTAACGTCCCAGAGCTACAGTTTAAGCTTCTGCAAACTTAGACAGATGTTACCATGCTAGGTACACTCAGGTCATGCTTTCCTCATAAAATAGCAAATACAGCTTTATTAAAAAATAAAACAAACAACAACAACCAAAAAAACCCAAATCCAGACAACCCAACAACAACAAGACTCCAGAGAGCTCCAGAAGCTAGCCGAGTTCCTTCCCCAAGTACCCATTAGGTAACAGTCCAAGTAAACTCTTGTAGCTATTTCACATTTGAAGGAAATAAAGAAAATGCCCGCAGAATAAACATCAAGCATAAACAAAGAATCCCGTGAGGTGTTGCTAGCTGCTGTGACCACAGTCAGACAGAATGCTTATTAAGTTCTCAGCGCAGTGATGATTGCCCAACTAATTTACCAGTGTTTTTTCAAAAAGAACTTCTAGAAATTTTTTAAGTGCCATGTTGAGGCTTTTCTTCTGAAATGAAAACCATGCTTTCTTTTCCTTCTCTCTCTGGGGATATCTTGCCTACTACATTGTTTTCCCCTCAAACTACTTCAGGTTTGCTTCCCCTTTTATACCAGAACTCAAGTTATCATCAGCAGTCTGATCAGTTCATAACAATGTAACAGTATTTTCTTGGTTTGCCTTTTCCAATCCATGCATATATTCAACAGGCTTCACAAAACCATAAAAATTGGTCTTTGCTGCTCCTCATCTCTGTCATCTCCCATTACCTATCAACAATACATTGCCACACGTATCTTTAGCGACTTGGCCTCAATATTATCAGCTTGCAGATACTACACAAAAGTTTCATCCGTCTAATGTAGAAATATGTATCTATACAAGTCATCTCATTAAATTATTTAGAAAGAGTCTGTTATAGAGCTAAACAGAATATTTACATAACACATAAACAAGGTATTTTCCAAGGGACAAAATTCTCTCAGATTCTCACAACACATTTCAGTACGTATACTCCACCCCATTCTCCTGCAAGCATGCAGATCCTCTAAGCCATGCACTTTTTGACAGTAAGGTCAGAGGTCTAAGGAATTAAGGTGATTATTTTGAAGTGCATTAGATCCTGGACTTGAGGAGTCCCAAATTAATTTTGTCTGTTTTCAAACTCCTTGTCTTTCCAAGCTATCACTTGTTTGGGTCTTACTCACCTTTATGACAGTATCTACCCCCATAGCCAGGTGGACACCTGCATTTTCCAGGTCTGAGGCACTCCCCACCATTTTTGCATTTTGGATAACATGTTGCTGTAAGACAGACAACAAACAAAGCTTGGATAAATATCGGTGAAGCTTACCAAAATTACTACTTAAGTACATAAGAAATTCACATTATTTTAGTCTCTGCGTACTCAGTTCATCTTCACATTTCCTAAGATATATTTGCCCCTGCCATCCTACATTGCCGATCAGGTGAAGTAGTTTCCCTGCACAGAGAGCACTCCACCATTTTAAGCTTTTAAACACTCAAAACTAAGGAAGCTTTTGGACCCTAGACAGAACAGGCAGAAGAAAGATCCGTATTAAAAAGGAACAAAGGAACACAGCTGGACTGCCAAAGAAGCTTTTCATAATTGAAGTCAAGAAACGACAGGTGAGAGAAGAGGTGATAAGAAGAAATGATTTAATAAAAAATGGTGCAACTTCTGATTCTTAAGATGAAATATCAGACTTCACTCTTTACTGGATTCCTACATACCTCTCCAGAAAAACTACATGCTCATTTCCTCATACCTCTTCTCTAAAATGTCTCCAGGAGTCAGCCAGCACTTCCTCCTCCTCCACCCTCTTTTTTTGCCTCAGCTGGCCTCTCAGAGACCTTTCTGAAATGTACAGTATTTGTTTAGAAAACATCTGAGATAAATGTAACTTTTGTCATAACTGTAATTATCTGTTGGGAAAAAGCATCTATGATCATCACAGATTCTGCAACTTTTTCACTGCTGACAGCTTGGACAGGTTGCATAAGGCACAAATAAAAATCTTCATTTAGCAAAATTCTGGGTAAGTCCAGTCAGATTGAAAATACATTACCTATCGCATAGACCTCCTTGCTACTCATAAATCATTCCTGAATCAGCCCTGGTGTCTGAGAAAACATTTATTCACACAGAGATTTTAGAAACCCACACGTTTCAGAGAGTCTCATCTGAATTAACTGCAGGTGTGAGATGAGTTCTCTACACCACATTGCTTTATCCTTTGACTGGATGGGTGAGAAGTCTGAAACTGAGGGAAGAAAAGGGAAAAGACGAGCAGTGAGTAACACCACACTGATTTTGCCCTCATATACTTATAGCACTCTCAAGCAACCCAACTGAGGAATAGAGGATTTTTCACATTAGTATCCGCAGAATGAGTATGTGCATGCAAATAAAGGACACAGATATGTATGAAAGAACCATTCAGCATTTAGCTCTACATAACTGTTTTACCAGATGCTTTCAGTTCATTGGAAATGCCATACAAGAGCTCTCAATTTAAGAAAAACTCTATTTCTGTGTTATTTCACATAGTTTTCGGTTCAGTTTTCTTGGCAGAACAAGGGATGAAGCTTCATTTATCCAAATTTTTTTCTACATCGATGACCTTACCAGAGCAAGCTTTCAGTGGTTCCCTTAACAGTTCCAGACAGTTCACCTCTCCAGTTCAAAAATTGATCTGCATCTCCAACAATCTTTCACATCTCCCCTAAACCCAAAAATGTCTAGGATCCAGCAGTTGTTTGAAACAGTGCATACAGCATAGTTATTCATCCCTACTACGCAGCGCATTAGCTATACATCATTTGTCACCACCTGATAGCCTTAGCTTCTAAATAAAACAACACTCCATGAATGATTACAGTGCTGAATGAAATCTTCAGCATACCGTTTCAGAGTTTAAAAAAAATTAATCACGTTTTAAAAGAAGGGCACCAAGAACTAGAACAAATATTGTACAAATTATATCACCTGTTCATACAGGACAAGCAAAAGCAACTGATATTGAGTGATTTTTAGCAATTAATAGCCACAATGCTCTGCAAACTTTTGAAGAAAGGAATTAGAAATCAGGCATGTTACATTAAACAGTGTTTAAACTAAAACTCTTCTCCCCAGTGTTTACTTTTGCATATTGGGCGACATTTTCAAAAATACTTTGTCTCCCCTTGGAAACCAACAGGAACAGACTTCAGTTCACCCTAGCTTTATGCCTCCCACCATGGAAATGGGATGTACAAATGACTCTCTGGGTCAGGTACCATCTAAGAAGTGAATTCCAGTATTTTTACAAGCAAAACATACTCTAAACAAACAAGAGATCCAGAAAATAACCTACTTCCTACTCACTTTTTTGATCTTTTCGTTAGTACTCTTCTCACTAATCGCACCTAGAAATAGTTTAACGTTGCTGAGGCTCGGAAAGCTGTCAAGCATCATTCCTTACTCAGGCAAGTATTTAAACATGCACAGTGAAAATGATAAAAGGAAGCCGATGCAGAAGCCTGTCCAGTAAGTGGACGTTTACCCAACGTTCAAGCGGTAGAACGCTATCTACTGACATACGGCCTTTTCTGACGGCTGGGTCTACTCACCTACGTGAGTGTCTTCATAAAGGAGCTGGCTCTTGGTTGTGCTCTATCAGCTTGCTATCCTTGCCTCGCCTCACCAGAAACTGGGTGTCTTTACCCCTCTCCTTCCACCGCACCTTATTTACGTCCTCCTCGGCATCTAACCACCAACCTCTCACACCAGATCCAAACCCGAGCTCTTCAGCCCTTCCCGGAGGGATTACTTGCGGGTAGGCTGACAGGTCAGAGAGCTAACGCAGGTACTTGTGCCCAGCCCTGTTCAGGCCGAGACGCGTCCCCAGGGACCACCACCAACGAAGAGCTCCCCACAGCCCCGGGCAGGCGATGCACGGCGGGGCGTCCCACCGCCGGGCTCTCCGGGGCGGCGGGCGCGGCCCTGCCCGCGGCGCTTCTCACCTTTCCCCGCGGCGACGCGAGGCGCGGAGCGGAGCGGAGCGGCCTCTCCCCGCCCGCCATCCCCCCGCGGCCGCCCCACGGCGGCTCCCCCGGAGGGACCCCACCGCAACCCGCCGCCGCCTTCCCGCCCACCGGCGCCACCGAGCGCCCCTCCCGCGGTGCGAGGCCGGGCCGTTACCGTGCTGGCAGAGCTCGCCCTCGTAGCCCTTGGAGCAGAGGCAGGTGCCGTTGCCGAGGCAGAGCCCGCCGTGCTGGCAGCGCGGACTGCAGGCCGCCGGCGGGCCCGCGCCGAAGGGCAGGGCCGCCCCGCGGGCGGGCAGGGCGCCAGCCTCGCCGCCGCGCCACAGCCCCCACAGCGCCAGCCAGAGCAGCAGGCGGAGCACCCCCCGGCCGCCGCCGTCCCGCCGCGCCATGGCCCGGGCGCCTCGCCCGCCGGCAGCTGCTGGCTCGGGCAGCTCGCCGCCGTCCCGCTCCGCTCCCCGCGGCCGCCTCCTCTCCGCTCACTCCCCTTTCACCCCCCGCTCCTTCACGCCCCCCTCGCTTTTCCCCTCTTAGTTCTTTTCCACTCCTCCTCCTCCTCCTCACCCCCACTGCAGCGCCGGGCTCCCCCCGCCTCGCCGCCCCCCGCGCCGTGTCACGGCGGGTGGAAGCCCCACCCGGGTGTCTGTGACAGCCAGCGGGTTACCCGTGCGCGGGCAGGGCCAGGGGCACCCGCGGCCGCAGCGGCTGAAATAAAGCGGGCCCGGGGGGTCTGCAGGCCGCAGCCCGGCCCAGAGTCTGCCGCAGGCAGAGGACGAGCCACTAGGTAGTCATGTGTCAGGGCTAACTGCACGTAGGTCAAGGAGTCCGCCTTAGCACCAAGCCTAGCAGTGGGCCATGCTGCCTGTTGGCCCTTCCACCCGTTTCCAGGATGGCACGGCCCTTGCCAGGTAACTGACCTCCCTCCCTCTTTGCAACCTTACAGACTCTCTGATTTCTGCTCACTTTCATCTTTAAAGTCACCGTACGATGTGAACATCGCGACACAATATGCAAAGGGTGATTTGAG
Organism: Aptenodytes patagonicus; assembly: GCF_965638725.1. NCBI lineage: Eukaryota > Metazoa > Chordata > Aves > Sphenisciformes > Spheniscidae > Aptenodytes > Aptenodytes patagonicus. Next base: position 140,981,481 of record NC_134950.1, read on the forward strand.
AGAGAGGACTGATGTACTGAACTCACTGCCACTTTGCAGATGGGAAAACAGGAGGAATATGGGTTTCGTGCTGCTGCCTCATCCAGCGTGCCATCTCTGGGAATAGCTTGAATACAATTCTGTGACAAATAAAATAGCAATATATTTCAGTTAAATTGTGAAAATATCTTCAGTTGCAAGAACACAAACATAGATGATCAGAAAACATTTTTCCCCATCTTTCACAAGCACTACCTATCATTTTAAATGTTTCCCAGAGAAGGCACACACTTTCAATGCCAAGACTGAGCCCAAGGGATTTTTTTCAGATGAGTTTGATAAAAGGATGGTATAAGTACCTATACAAAGCGTCTACAGAAAAGTGAAATCAACCTCATGGCTTTTGAAAAACTAAGGAAAAACCAAGTCTGTCTTCAACAGTGAGAGGTGGCTTTGAGTTAGTTTTGCGAGTGGCATAAACCAGCTTACTTTGTTGCCTAGATGAAGCAGTAGTATGATCTGGTAACTGAATTCACTTTGACTGGAAATTAAAGTTTGTGTAATTGCTTGATAGAATAAAAGGCAAAAGTACTTCTGTTGGAAAACTGTCTTTGATCCCTTTTCACACTGACAGAGTGTGGAACATACAGTTCCTAGAGGGAGTAGAACATAAGGCAAGTCTGTTACTGATAGCATGAGGTGCTGTCTGGCTTCTTGCAAAGGTTAAGGCACATGTGATGTGATCTTTGCAAGACTGTATTTAGCCTTTCAAGGAGCAAAGTAACATGTTAAATGATTAAACAAGAGAAGCCTAGGAGTGCAATACTAAATAATTGCCTAAAATGGGCACAGTTCCCCTCTTGCTTTTGCATAGGCATCCGAAACAACTTTTAGATGATACATACATACAATTACATTCATTGTGTGCAAACCCATGTTGCAAGTATCTTTCCATGTAGTACTGATGCTGCAAAAAAAGCAGCGATCTAATTACTCATGCAGAAGTTGCCATAGTCTGTTAATTTGCTGTCTAGAATAAAAACAGCCAAGCCCCGTTCATATTGCAGTTCCAGTTACGGTGCGGAGAACAGGGTCTCCTGTTTTCGTATTCCCTCTTGCAAGTACGAGGGTAATTGGATTGTGCAGTGAGAGCACTCGTGGTAAAATTGCTTGCCAGAAATATATGGGGGAATAAATTCTTCCCAAAAGGAATAGCTTTCTTTATGCCAACCCCACAAGAGCAAAAGGAGAGAAGAAAAAAACTGAGACGCTGACTCTGGGCTGTGTTGTTCTCTGGGTATATCATAATTTTACACTTCCTTGACTTCTGCCAATAATTTTGACCATATTGAGTTCTTCACGGAATTATTTTTTCTATTTTTGTCTTTTCTCCATAAGACAGTTTAATGTGCAAGTGTGCCTTTCTGATATTAATGCCTAGCAACAATTCATTCATACAGAATTCTTTTCAGGTTTTAACAGCTATTCTTCATTATTCATGTAGAGTGTCTGACTTTTAAAGTACTGTTTATTTTCAGTCCCATATCCCAGCTTCCCTATTCCAAAAGATGACTTCTGGTGGCTCAGGTTAATTAAGAGCCTTTTTTTTTTTTTTTTAATTTCTCTCCAGGTTTCCTTTGAGGATCTTAAAATAATTAATACAAAAGAAAATAATCATATTTTGAAACATGGCGAGTGCCCCTTCAGTGGAGATAATTAAATGCAAAGACTATATTAAATAAGCTTGCCCAGGTGTTTCATCGAATGAAAAAAATTTGTTTAAACATTATCTTCTGTAAGAGGGATTAGACTGCTTCACCATCTTTGTGCATCTAAATTCATCTCAAGGCTTATCAAATTTGCTGAGTGCATGTCTGCATTTTAAAGGGATTGTGTCATGTTAACAGAGGTTCTCACTGAAAACAGAAATGCTTCCAGGCATCCGACATTTAGCCTTAGAAGCACAATCTGATAAAAAAAAAAAGACGGCAGTTAATGGAGTTGCTATGTAGAGAGTTAGACAAAGATAATCCACATTCATTCATGTCGTAACAGTTATATTTGATACTTAGTTTCAAACTAAAAAGAAAATACAGCAATTTTAGGACTAGGACATTCACAGGCTCATTTTTTGTTTATTTAAAGAGTAGAGGAAGGAGTTCAACATCCTTGTGCTATACCTGTATCTAGGCAGGCTACCTGTATCCTAGGCAGCAACATGCAATAGCCTCTTGAGGGGCACTGCTGTCCAGTCTGGAGAAGACAGGGAAGAAGTGAAACCTGCATTATAATCTGAGCTACGGTAGTTGGCGATATATTGTGGGAATAAGGATGCTCTCCTGGAGTTTGGGATTCTGCTCCCTGTAAGGCAGAGCAGGTACAAGGATTGGGCTCTCCCACAACTCCATGGCTGCTCCATACCCCACTTCTGGCCATCCTAGAGCGTGTGCATGTGTCTCTTGCTTATTTCAAAGACTTTTATTTCATTACAGTGTGAAAAATATTCAAGAAGTATAAGCTCAGATCTTCATGTGCCATGGGATTTTATGAGTCAGCCAGCTGTAATACGGCACAACCTGCTCTCAAAAGTACTGACTTGTAAGAAAACGATAAGCCTAGAAATCAGGATACGAAATTTTAGAGGGTGCTTGCACAGTGGTGATGCACAATAATCTAATAAAGTGTCAGTAGCTCATTAATCAAGTAAATTTGCTGGGGTGGGAGGTAACATTAGGAGCATTAGGAGGTGTATTATACAGCTAACCTCATTCCTAGCACTGTGCAGTATGTGCGGTTCAAAGCTCTGACGATCACAGCTGCACTGTTACAGCTGGACTCAGCGCTGTACTTAATTACATCTAATAACGTGTCACCCAGAGCTGACGCTTTGTTTATCAGTGTAGCATCACAATTAGCACCCACATTTATAAGTACTTTTCAGCATAATTTGATCTCCATTCTATCATGTATAGATGAGCCATCAGGTAATGATACAGCTCAGTAGCATTGATCAAAGCTGTATCCCAACTCAAGTCCGCATCAAATCTTTCAGATAATAGGGACTTATGACCGACATCAGTCTTCTTTGTTGATGGTTTGAATACTGATCTGTCTGCCAGTGCATTTGGGCTACGGTGGCATTTGAGAAATATGTATGAAAGTCACTATAATTCTACTGAAAGAAGGAAAATAATATATGGGTTTATTTTCAAACATACCCACGTGTGAATTAGGTGAGCAGAAATATTATATGTGTACAGGCTGTGTACAAACATTCGTCCACAACTGCCACGCGCATCTCTTGTTGGTGTCCAAAGTTAAGGGCCTGTATGGATTGCATAAACAGATTGTCACCATTAGTGCACCTAGCCCTGATTTCATAATATGAAGCCCTATTTTAATTTGCCTGAAACAAATACATTAATCTGAAGGATGCCTGCCCTGTATGCAACTTTCAAAACCATTATTCTAATAAGTAATTTTCTTCACATAATGGAAAACTCTCAATGTGTGATGTTTAGTGAACAAGCTTGATGTGCACTAAAGTCCTTGTTCACAGATTTATCTTGCTTACTAGATAGAAACATGGAAGTGGTATATGTTAGTGAGGTATTACAGAATTAACACTTTAATCATTGCAATTAGTTATAAATCTCACATATTGTCACCTTTCCTAGGCATTTCCAATTAGACTGCAGAATAAATCTGTGCCTGGGGACTCTGGGTATCCCAAAGCAATACAGGAGTATTGTCAAAAGACCAGCCAGGCTCACTAGAAACAGTTTAGCTCTGTTTGAAGCTCTGTTTTATGCAAGACAAGGTCATCCAGTCACTACTCCCTCTTTTGAATCCTGGATGTAAATTACCTGACAGGAAAAGAAACGACGTTTCTTTTGCCCATTAAATGATTACTGAGCAAAAAGATCAAGGCTTGTCTCATTCCCTGGCAAAGAGCTCAGCTTTCAGCTGTAACCTTAATTCCTTGTTGGATCTGATTCTATCTAAGAAACCTTCCGTTTCTACAAAGCGGGTAGGCCAGTGACCCTTTATCTGATTTCACCAATATAAAGCATTACCTCAAAGTTGCAATTTTATAAAACAAGGCCCTAATCTTCCAGTGCAGATCACCATGGTTAGTAGCCGCAACGAGGAGGGACCAAATGTTCACACAAATGTTGCCCAATTTAATTTTGAAAGATGAAGCTAGTCTCACCATAACTAAGGAATTTTCTGCTCATGCTATAGGTCTTAAGATCAGCCCTATTCTATAGATGCACCATCTGAAAGTTGCCGAGTAGATACCCATCAGCAGAAACCAAATCTGTGATTCATATACAAAAATGACTCTTAAGGACCAAAGTCCAGATAAAGCATGACTGTGAGACACTGAAGTATCACATCCAGCTTCCTTTAGAGCCATCTGGAAACCTCCTTATTTTCTTCAGCACTGTCGTATCAGGCCTTACATCCTGGCAAATAAAGGGCATGATGTTGCAAGGTGCCAGGTACCTTGAAATTTTATTTGGCCTGAAGTTTAAAGGGCTCAGTATCTCACAAAGCCGTCAAAGTCAAACTGAAATAGTCCTCTTCCCATCCTCTTTTCTTTCTGCATTGTACTCTGCTGAGTTGCTGAAGTGGGCTTGCAAGCAGATGAAAAGAATTTGATTTCCTCACTACTCGTGGGCTCTCAACCATGTCCCTCATAAATAAATGATTTTTTTTTGGTCACTGAATCTTATATTTCGCCCTCAAAGAAATTTGGCATAATATCCAATGAAAAGAATAATTGAATAGCACTTGGTATAACTATTGACTATAATTCAGACACCACACCACTGCACCCAGTGTAAATACCAGGGGCCTAATGTTCTGTAAATTAATTGAAGTGGAAAGTCCATATTCACAGTTCATCCTGATGAACTCGAGGAAAAAACCCAAGAGGGTAAATACTAATTCTAAGATAGGGTTTTTTTAGTATTGAGTAATGAATTTTATAGTGTTCCAGTAGTTAAATCTCTGCCTCACAGGATTCAGCTTTATATCCATCAACTGTCCACAGTATCAAATATTACTAATCATTTGGTATTATATAGTTATTATTGTAACATAATCCCTACACACACTTACACTGCTGTAAGCCAAAGCAACACTACTCAAGCTGCCCCAGAGCAAAACCAGTCTCTGTGGAAGCATCCAGAGAATCATCCTTGAGACATAAAGATATCACTTTGTCTGCCACAAAAATGTTGCCAACTTTAGGGTGAATGTGGCTACTGTTCAACAGGGCACAGCAACACAACCCAGCAATGTGGAACAGGAAACGAATAAAAAAAGACCACATCTAATTGATACTTAGATATGGTAGGATGTAATTACTCATGCTGGAATTCATTCAAAGCATCAGCACTCTGAATGCTCCCTTATTAAAAAAAAAAAAAAAAAAAAAAAAAAGTACAATCAGTTCTTTACTGTCCACCAACAGAGAAGACTTTAGTTTGGCAGCTGATGGTTAAAAAACAGCTGATGGTTAAAAAATTGGTTTAATACATATTTCTGGTTTTCATGTCATTGTTAGGTTTGTTAAGTTATGTTACCTCAAATCTACCTCTGCACAAAGAAAGTGGTAGCTCAAGTAAATAGTACTTAGAAGTTTAGCAGCACTTTACAAGTTTAAAGTTCATTATAAATGTTGCCTGCTTGTGCTAATTTCCACAGCACTCCTGAGGGAAAATTAAATAGCAGAACCACTTTACAAATGGTGAGGCAACAGAAAGTTGTTACACAACTCATATTTAGAGCTAATAGCAAAGCTGGAGTATACATGGTATTTTTTGTTTGGTCCACTTTTCAAACCATGACAGCATGTCTAATACAAACGTGTCTTCATGTGATCTGTGCAAGTCTGGCCAGGAAATGAATATGAAAAAAGAAGGAAGTCGGGTAGTAGTTTATTTCTAAAGAACGCAGTCATTCGTCTGAAAACCACTGGTAGACGTCATCTTTCCAAATTGCATAGGTATGATCATGTCAAGGGATCCCACCTCTAATTTGAGTAGAGCTGGAATCTGGGTCCAAGAAACTTAAAAATTAGGAGTTGCTAACCTAAATCCTTAACAACAACAGAGCAAACAGGTTGACACTGGATTAAAATTCATGTTAGCCAAAACAAAAAAGTGAAAATTATCATCAGTGTCAATGAAAATATCTCAAATCTACCTCTGACTCATGTATGCGTGGGTAACAGGTAGAGGAAATTAATATATCCAGGAAATTTTAACATTTGTGGAAAAAAACCCAGCATCTTTGTTATTGTCATCTGTCTCTCTTTAAACATCCCATTAAATAGGCGATCTCCAGTGGATCAGCTCAGCGCTCTCTGCCATTCATGTGCTGTGCTCCCATTGAAACTCAATCCCTTGATGGACACTAAGTGTGATGGACGCTTTCATCTGCACTGACTGTGAAGACTTTTCATGTTGTATTTAGTAGTAATTGTCATATTTGCATATTACCAATTGTGAAGGGTTTTCACAGTTTGTGGTTGGTTTTGTTTTGTTTGTTTGTTTTTTCTTCTCCCCTAAATCTTCAGATTCTGGAATCCTGTGAGTAGTTTTAATACTCAGTTTTAATTTTAAGAGCTGTGAAAAAGAGCTAAGAATGTGATCCTAGAAAACTCAAGCAGATAAACTTCTTAACTTCTGCCAACTTCTTAAAAATAATATTTTTTTTAAAACTAGTATTTTTTTGTGTCTGTCTTTTGTGTTCCTAGGGTTGGTAATACTGTCCTTAATTTCACTTTTTATAAATGTGAAATGGCAACTTTGTACATACATGCACACCTCAGAAACCTGTTCATTAAAACACAGCCTGAGGTGGCCTGACATTCTAGCACAGTCCCAGTCCAAAAATCCTGAAAATCAGACTTCCAAGACATAAGATTCTCCATTTGCTAATTTAGACGTCACAGCTGCAAGCATTACTAATGAAATCCCTTGCATTACCTTAGGTGATTTTGACATTTGACATTTTTTTAATCCAATTTCTTAGGCTGTGGATCTTCTGAAAAGCTTCTTTCTCCTTGTTACAGAACAACAATTACAAGTTATATTTGAATCTCAAGTGTGGATAGAGGACATTCACGCTTTCTCATTTTATCACTTAATTATTTTGAGCTGGTTTAAATCCAGCAGTGACAAAGGTGGCAGTTATCAAAGTCCGGTGTCCTGACCACCACAACTGGTAATTCAATGTAAATAAAAGAGATATCTTTCTGCACCTAATTGTCAACCATTGGGAGACTTAAAACTCTGAGGACCTTGGGTGAAATGTGCCCCACAGGCACAAAATGATCACATCACCTCGTATATGCTGATCCCACCTATAGCTGTATAATGGATGTTGTACCGCATATATAGGACTTAGACGCTGAACAGAGGAGTGCGGAGCTACTGTAAACACCACTCTGGCTTGAAACATGGTAGAAATAAGCTCAGCAAAAATGTTTCAGACAATTGAAAACAAAACATTGACTATAAATTTGACTGAGTATACTTGATGAAGATGAGCGTAATGAAAGCCCAGCTGCTTAGCACTTTAGACTTTCAGCTCACACTGCTTATGTGCAAGATGATTTTGCTTCCAAATTGAATGTTGCTGGCTGGAGCTTTATAGGTAGACTGGATATATGCACTATGTCTTATTTTAGGAGAAAAGAGTAACAAAAGTTAAAAAAATGAAATCTGAAAACCAGCCTCAATAATGCAAACAAACTGTAAGACAGCCCCTTCCTCTCTGCAATTGTTAATGTTGAAATCTTTCATTTTTACTGATTTCAGTGATGAGAGAGTCCAGTCCTGCATTACTTAGCCTCTCCTGTACCTTAAACAAAACAACCAGACAATGTCAGAACAGACATTTTTAACATAGGTTTTTTTGTCAAAATTTCATTACGGGTCTTAGCAATTTTTCTACAGCAAAACAGAATGAAACAGCATAAATATGATTTAATTAATACTGTCAGATTATAGTATCTCCATCCCCTCTTTAGAATTATGCCAGTGGCAGCAGTTTCAATTTCTAAAAATAATTTCTAATCCATAATTTTATTTTGCCACCGTGACAACTAGTAACAAACATACCACCGATAATATTTATCAGCAAAATCTTTCAAAAGGTATCACATCTGCTTAAACAATTGTGTGACGTTCCTCTCTTATACATATTTGGTCAATTTTGGAGACATAGGGTTCTGTTTTAAGACCCTATACTGGTTGACAATAGAGGTTGGCAAAGATACTTCAGTAGAGGATGTCAAATATTGCTCCACAAAGCTATTATAAGGCCCCGTTAAAGCAGATTGCAGAGTTAATGTAGGTTTCAGGACCCCGTTTTAAGACAAATCATTGTTAGAAGGTGCTTGACTTAATTTTTCTGGGGCTGATATTCATGCTTTACATTGTACTAATAAGACAAACTGCATGGCTTGTGAAGTAAAGGACGAAACTTTTGTTTTCTGCTGTCTACTGGAACTTCTAAAGTTGGTCACTCGCCTTGATAAATTTGGTATCCTATTGCCTTAACACCTTGAAATAAGCCTGTCCTGTGAGTGCAAATCAATATGTATTTGCAAGGAAGAAGGTGACAAAACAGTCATGCTCTTTTCTATAAATCATACATCCTCCATTTCACTTCCTTTTTAATGGCACTTGGAGGAGCAGATGGGCTGAAGATCACAAATGCTCCCCTCCTCAGCCAGCTCAGGGGTGGCATTCAAGCGTTCCAGGAGCAATTCATACTGACCTTTGCACTCAGTAATCAATATGAAACATCAGTAAAGTTTGACTCACCATTAAAAGTGTTATTTTTGTTACACTGCTGAAAGAAGATGAGGCTGATGGGAACCTGCACCATCCGAATGGCTCCAAGGACACCTGGTCCCTACACCTCTCCTTAGCACTCTGAGCCATCCAGCACCAACACCCTGCACAAACTAAAAACTCTAATGCGTAACATCAGCCTCTTAAGAAAAGTGCGTTGTTCCTCAGAAAGAAGGCAAAAGATATGAAAGATGTTGCCAAAGCCTTTGTTGTGTACACCTGCATGGAATTTTCTTAGTGAAAACTTACATAAGCCAAATAACCCTAAGGAGGAAACATTTCCATCATAAAAAAATAGCCTCCCAGTGGCTCCCAGCCAGCCCAGTCTGTGAGAAGAAAAGGACACAAGCTCCTCTTGAGCAGCACCATTAAAGCCGGGTAGCAATCATTTTGCCTACACAAAAATCATCCCACTGAAGTCTACCCAGTGCAAAACCAGCATTATTGCCTAGGTACAAGCCAACAGCAGGCTTATGCTACTGTTCCGGGGTATACTTACGGGTATTATTTTTGTGAGTTACTTTCATTGCTGCAAAGGCAATGAGGCTAATCACAGAAGTGAAATAAGTGGTATATAGTCAAAGCCAAGCAAGACTGATTTTGAAGTAGTACCAAACAAGGAAAGTTGCAAAAATTACAATTGTAAGAGCTTGGGTTGTATTGGGTTATATTTTTGTTTCATAATAAGAATAAAAATAATCTAATAGTGGTCTGGAAAAAGAAAGTTTTATTTCCTATTTTCAGCGCTAAGAACACCTACATGGAATAACACCGTATTCACAGCTATTTTTCCTCTACCGCTATTATCTGTAAGCTGACATGGAAGTCAATACACAATACAGTCTGGCGCAGTGAATGGAGTTATTATGAGACTGTAAGAATTTGCGTCTCCTTTGCAATCCTTGCATTCAGTATTGGCCATTATGGATTTGCCATAGGAGGAGGTGAACCAGCAATCTGCGCAGCCCACATAGTACATCCCATTGTCTCACTGGGACTTGGTGAGTTTTCACATCTAAGCTATTCACAGTTTATGTATACAACAGAGCTAAAATGGAGTGTAAATACCTTAATGTCTTCCTTGCGTACATCATTCCTGAGCATTAGCTCTACATCTGTAGAGTATTGTCCAAGCTGCTACAGATGCATCTGTTTAAATGTGTCTTAGTTTTTAGCTGACTGTGGCTTTTTGACACGTCCCATCAAATAGCCAATAATGATGTATTTTTTGGCGTTCCTAAATCCGCTTCCCATGTCTCTCAATTACTTGCCCCCAGCAGAATGGCTGCAGTTATTTGCTTGTGCTTCACTGTGTCATTTGTGTTATTCTAGTTCCATGTGAAGTATGACTTCCTGCCATTTATTTGCTAATGGCGACTAGCTGCCTTTTCCCCCAAGGTTTTTTTTCCCCCCATATATCTTAAATTATTTGCCGGCCAGAAGCATAATTATTCTTCATTGTCAGTACATTCCTCAGTTTCTTCAGGTTCTGTTCACATCCAGCAATATAGGTACTAGAATTACTTAGCAACAATTAAACTTCTAGAGTAGAATTAAGAGGTATTTTCAAAGTACCAAATCCAAACAGCATATAATATATTATCTGACAAGGACAAAAAAGACAACCTAGAAAAATGCCTTGGGACTTATGATTATTTTTTTTTTTTTGGTGATCATCATCTTAGATTACAGTCTTTAATTCTGAAATACAATTCCATATTGGCATATGCACAGTAATGATGCAAACAGCGTTGGCAGGGTTTTTTAATTTAGTTTTGTGAAGAAGAATGAATGTTTAATTTAATCTGCTTGGAATCAGCCAAAACTAAAGCCCACTGAAATCTGCTCTGTGTTATTTCCATTTGCCAGTAGAAAAACACAATTTTGTAGATTTGTTTATTCAACCTCCATTAAATACTAGTTACTGAAAAAGTCTTTTGTGCATTTCTGGGCATCACAGATTGCTAACCTGGAGTTTGCTGATGAACTGCTGATGGGGGATTGAGAGGACTGTAAACCTCTAGCAAGGAATGAAAATACATAAAGAAAGAAACAAACAAAAAAAGCTGACGTCAGGATAGAAGTCAGTGAAAGCATGGAGGCAACAGAAGAGTGTGTATCCTACACAATCCCATGGTTTGGCCTACTTCATTATTCCTTTTACTGTTTTGTGTATGCTCTCTTTCCAAACCGTACAATTAGAGGATGCTCTGGCACTGTTTGTATATATTATAGGTGGGACTTTAGTATCCTAGTATTTCCCGGTCTGTTCAAACAACAAAGTGTGCCCAGACCTCTTGGTGTTCAGCCTCGAATCCCCCTGACCAGCCAGCCTTCCCCTCCATACTCTGCTTGGGAAAGTGACACCTTTAATCATTCAAATCACAAATGGGGCAGACAAGATGGATTTGGGATGTGGTGAACCAAGTCTGCAGCTAAACAGCAAGAACCGGTATGAAACCGGCATGAAAATCGTGCTAAACATGTAGTTCTGCATTAAACAGTGCCGGGGACGATTACTGGGAGATCGGTAAATTCTCTCTTGGTGAACTGTTCACATGATCTGCCTTGCTCTTGGCCATACCAGCCAGCACTCTCCCAGGCCACCCCTAAGGACACTTAACAGATTTTGAACTCCTCGAGGACCATTCCCAGCCGGCAGTTTGCGTCCAGCCACGTTGTTTTGTAGGGTAAGACAGTTTACATGGGCAGGGTACATCATGCCTGTTGGTCTCTTTACCAGCAAACGGACCTGGATACTTTTAATATTCCTAATCTAGATGTAGCTTTACAGCCCTAGCATCCCTTAATGCACCACGGGGGTATCCGCCCTAAGTCCTACGCCAAGCAGATTCACTGTTACCCAGTATGTCACCATATTAGGATTTGGAAACAGAGGAAAACCCAATTGTGATCCATCTCTGACCAAAAGAGCCTTTTAATTCAGTGGAATAGCAGCCGGCAGTTTAATTATATGTCAAATACTATTATATTTCTATCTTAAATACACAGGCACAATATTGGGTTAGATGTGTAAAGTACTAGCTCCACATTATGTTGTCAAGGAAGAAATGCGCAGCATTCAGATCGCAAAGTGTTTTACACAATATTAAAGTTAAAAGGTTAATGATGAGAAGTGTGAGAGAAAGTGCTATAAACAGATTAATAGAGAACTGTTTAGAATAATTTGTATTAAGTGTAGCATTCATGTGGATATTTGCTTTAATACCGTTGCAGGCAATATTCTCCTCTCATACTTTTTAAGCTAAAAATATTCTACTTCTGTCTGGTCTACTTCAGACTAGATAGTAGGAAAAACATTCAAAGTACATTTTCTTTATTACTGTGACAACTTTGAGAGGGACTCCATGGTTTGACATGATTCAGAAAAAGAAGGCATCCACAAGAAAGCTTGTGGAAGAACGAGGGACCTGTGATTTACCAGCTATTAACTTGATAATAGAGGCAGGAGGAAAGCACCGCCGGATTGTCCATCTCAGCTTTTTAAGTTTCCAGTCTGTCCTCACAGTAACACATACTCCACTTATGCTTCGCTCCTAAAATCAGGTTTACAGTCTGCAGCCTAACATATAAGCAACACAGATATAGTTGCAACCTTTACAAAAGGACACAAATTACTACTCACAACATTAATCAATTGTCCTATGTTTTACTGGCGGAAGTCATCAGTGTAGACAATAATCGTAAAAAAAAGAAAACAAATCTGTCTCTCCAGCAGGTTCAGTATTGCTAAAAAGCACAGAAATGAGAAAACAAAACCAAACATTGTGACAACAGACCAAGATAGTTGGGAAAAACAAGCACTTTGAATACATTCTGGAGGCAGTAAATGTCCCTGTAAATTGTGTGCATCTGAGGGTTCACATGCGTATCCAATTCACATAGAAATCAGTGTAAAGCTCTAACTATACTTTCTATCGCTCAGCAACTCAGAGAACCTCAGCATGAATCTCACAGAAAACAAAGACAGGCTAATACTTTTACCTAGGAGCCTGTAATTTAATGCAGACTAAACAAAATGGATATATTTTAAAATGTTTTCTTATTTGTTCCAACAAAATCTGAAGAGAAAGTGTTGTAGACCTCAGTTTGAGTTCAGTCCGGCTGAGTGTTAAGAAAGAAATACTGGTGTCACCTCTGACACAGTGTAAAACAGCCATCATCAACAGGAAACCTCACATCAACAGCACTTACCTTACTCTTTCCAGGATAAGGCCATGTAACTCCTCTGAAGCAAATGCAGCAAAACTTGGCTTCACTTTTAACACACATAACAAGTACGTGCTATAGAAGAAAATTTAGCCTCCTGATCTCAGTACAGTGGGTGGTTTGGTCCCACTTACACCCAGACCCAGAGCAAGCCCCGGAGCTTTGAGCATTTCCATGTAATGGTACCAAGGGAATAGTCGTCAAGTGCTTCTGAACAAGTACCTCTGACTAAAGCCTGCAGAAGCTAATTACAAGCCATACTAAATGAAGAGGATCAGATGGTAAAGTGGGAAGAGGCTAAATCATTTTAAAGCTATGATGGTAAGTTCTCCCATTTCCTAAAAAGTTCCCATCTATAATGCTGCAAGGGATGGAAAAATCTGCCTTTCTCTTGGCAAATTATTTCAGCTGTTGATTGACATCATGAGTAAAACTTTGCACCTTACCTTTACTGTGATTTTTGGGGGTCTTAAATATCTTCTTCTGAGAAGACTCTTTTGGAGTCCTTTTTGCAGCTAGAATAAAGCCAAACAAAATCTGATTTTATAATGATATAGGCCTTGAAACTAGGCCTAGGCAAAGCCCCTACTTAGTTACACAGGTGGCACACATGTAGCTTTTAAAGTCAGGGTATCTGGCTGCAAGGATTGCTCCTGTTTCTAAAAGAGACACTGTTAATTAAACAAAAGGTTTAGGGCTAGGCATGACATAATGCAAGAACTAGAAACTCCCTGGCATAGCTCTGTTGCAAACAGCCTTCAATACAGTGATGTTTCAGCCAGGAAAATATACCATTTTGGTGCACGGTACCGATGGTAAGAGGGAAGGAGGCTGAGAGCTGCCCCTGACTGATGAGTAAAGCACTTCTCTGCCATCCAAGAGGCCAGCAGAAATTGAGATGTTAACCCTGAACGTCACCAGTGTCTGTGAAACGGCTACAGCTCCTCGCCTGTGCAGGGGAGGGCTCTTGTGTCCCAATATGTAATAGGGTGCAATTGGCAAGCCAGTGCAGACCGTAATGCACACCGTGTCCTTATTAATGCTCTTTGGGCACGATAGAATGGAAGGGCCATGCAAACATGAACGTGAGATTGGGAAATGAGTTTCCCAGAGTTTACTGCAAAAGAACAGGATTTATATTGCCTGCCACTAGCACTTCAACTTACCGCCCCTGTGGCTTTGATGAGGCTTTGACATGGTTACGCTTGATGCTCTCACCAGGAGGCAAGGGAAATGCACTGGGGGAGACGAGGCTGCTGCGGGGTGAGAGTAGAACCGGTTAGAAACACCGCGAGCCCTTACCAAGAGCTCTCTGGCAGAGTGGGAGGATGTTTTGCAGAGGGTTCATCAGTGTTACAGCCCATAGGTCTGTACCTTAACCTAACCCACATAAGCAGCTGTAGCTTATGTGGGTATGTCTCACGTGTCGTAGCGTGAGGGGAGTCAGCTATCTTAAAAGATGTGCAAGAAAATTATACACATATAAATTGATGAAACAGTGGGATTCTGTGTGTCTGGTTGAATTTAAAATAAATAAATGAATAATGTTTTTGTTTGTGTTGCGTGGTTTGGCTGATGTAGGTTATGGCTACCAGCACACCCAGCAGCTCCTGACACTGCAGAAACAGTCCTTGTAATTCTATAGCAGTGTCCAAGTGACAGTGGGTGACAGCAAGCGGAGCACGTTTTAGAAGCCTGCTTCTGCTCCGCTTGGGACTGCTGACTGCTTCAGCCCCTAGCACAGTACAGATTTGGAAAAGCATGGCTATGCCTTAAGGCAACCTTAGCCCACGTTCCCTTGAATCTCACCCACACGTCCCAAGGAATCTAGTTAGTGCTTCCCCTCTTAATACTAAAATTAGGATGAGACATGATTAACCTGCTCCTGGTGGATATTCCCCCTCATTTCAATGATTCAAAACAGGTCCAGCAGCTGTGGCTTGCACAGTGAGGAGGCAGCAGAAAGTATCTTTCATGTTTAGAGGAGACTGTAGGTTTGCTCTTCTGAAGCAGCTAGTATTTCTGAACTTAAAAATAAAACATGACGCCATGAAAAATGTGCATGTCCCACATTACTTGATAGCTTTTCCATCACTCTATGAATACAGAAAACACTTTCAGCCCATTTACACCTTTGTGGCTCAGTAATGAAAGTCTATGTGAAGAAAAAAAAAAGGCCTAGAAGAGTTAAGCCTAGAAGCTAGTCATTACTCTTCTTGTCAGTGGCTGTATCTCAGTGAACTTTATAAGTAATTCATGATATTCCTTTTTTTTTTTTTTCTTCTTACTCCACAGCATAGTGGGACTATCCATTGAGACTGTGATTCCTTGTTGGGCTTCACAAAGAGCCAATGGTTGACCAAGAAGGGACAAAGGAGGTTTGTGAATCTGTGTTGAACTGAGGGGCTATTACATTTTTAGCTAAGTTTGAGAGGAGAAAAACGTCATCTAGAAACAAAAGGAGCATACTCAATCCATATGTCAAAGCCTAATAAGTCCTGTCTTTGATTTTGTAATTGTGAATAGATCAATTAAATGGATGTTACATTCCTGAATGAACCCTTGTAGTCTTTATCCGTTTGTGGCACGAAAACGCTTTCCTGAGTGGGAACCAGGGGTTCAGGAAACAAAGGGCTCTTGAACCCACTTTCATTTCCTTTTCCCAAAGAGCCCAAGTCTGAAATGGTCTTCAGATGAAACCAGAAATTAGGACTCCACGCTTAGGCGAAGTAGTAAGTGAAGCCTCTCCACAACAGTTGCACATCTGGGTGAATGAGAAAAAACATAGACAAAAACTTTTCATTTGGAGCATTTCATGAGAGTATTTCTGAGAGGTAAGAGCACTTCAGAAGTTGAGGATCATTTGTTTCCTCCTTCTCACAACCTATAATTCTTTTGTAGCATATGGAAAAGTGGCCAGGTACATCCTTTTCCTTCTCACCCTCGGGAAGGCGATAGCCACAGGGCCGGGAAGACAGGTGAAGCCAAAGCCTGACAAAGTGCCTGCAGCTCCGATTCACCTTTACGGAGTTACACCATAAACTGAGCAGTCTGAAAGGCCGGAGAAGATGAGCATGCCAGGACCAGCATGACTTCCACTTCACATGATCAAGATGGAAGAGGAGGCTTCAGCTGCTGCAGCATTGGCCAGTGTTTAATGGAAACTGAGCTGGGAAAAAGAAAGGAAAAGCAGAGGGCATCGCAGCGAGGATCTGCCAAGACGCCCGGCACCATGAGCCAGTGAGCTGGGTGCTCTGCCCAGGCGGCCGTCCTGCTTCAGTGGGTGTGCGCAGCAGGTCAGGGAGCTCCGCTTTTCTGAAACCAACCGGGGGTGCAACAATCCCCAAAGAAATATGCTGTTAAGGACAGCAACTATGCTCCTGGCACCATCGCGGGTTCTCCCTCCTCTCCACAGCTGATAACACATCTCAAAGGCAGAGATTTCAGTTCCTGCCAGTTGTCGACCCTCTGCCTTCCACCTTCCTCCCCCAGACTGCCAAAACACCAGCCACCTCCTCCTCGTCTAAGAGCTAAAATTGGTACAGCATGTGGATACTTGCACACTGCAGTGACAAACACAGATGAAGTTAACTTTAATTTTGCTTATTTGTGTGACTCTCTGCTTGCCTATGTGATATCATTAACAACACCTGGGCTCTGTAGCTCCAAAAAGTCACCAAGAGAACAGAAGTTTCAGCAGTTCCCATAAGAGACAAGTTGATCAGGACACTGGAGAAGAAAGATTAGTCATATATTGCGTTTATGGAAGGCTGTTCCCAAATGTCCAGGCACCAGAAAAAGTGGGTTCATCTTCACCCCTCCCTTTTTCAGGCATGGGAAGACTACAATATAGAGAGAGCAAATGACTTTGCTGAGGTTAGTCTTGAGTCACCGGTGGAGCAGGACACAGATCCCTGGTGCTAGGGCTTATTCATACCATCCAACACACAGTGACTCAGCAGTGAAGCCAGTTTCAGAAACCAGATCCAAATCCGGTTCATCAAAGTCGCACAAACTCTAATGAAAGATGCCTATGTATCTCATGAATAAGCTTGTTCATTCATGCTCCGTTCATTACCATGTCCTTCATCTGCAGGGCACGGTGCAGAGAGATTGTCAGGTTTCACACATTCACATGGCACTCATTTATTTGACTCCTGCATCATGCAGAGCCCCATTTACAGAGGAGCTTTGCAAGGCTTCTCCAAATCAAAATCGCGTGAATCAAATCTGCGGGTGAAGCAGCTAATAAGTACAGTCTTAATAAAACAGGGACTGTTGCCTTTTAGCTTGGTTCTAGAGAAACAAATCTTAAGCATACGCTCGGTCTATCTGTCTGACCCCAACCTGCCTATTGCCTTTGAACCCATTAAACACCACCAACAAAACATAGAAAGGAAGTCAGTTGAGATATCAGGTCCTTGCAAGTGCTGCAAAAATTGATGGTTGTGTAAAAGAGAGATCTCAAAAATACCCTCACTGTAGGAAGGATACACCTTTTATGGGACACTGAAGAATCCACATAGAAATGGTCCCATTGCTAAATATCTAATCTAAAGGATTTGCTGATTTATCTGACAGAGTAATTACTGCTTAAAAAAAAAAATGGAGGAGAGAAAGTTCCTGACAGTGTCATAAAAGTTTTAAGGGAAGGAAAATTAGGGGTGCCTAGATTTCCAAAACCAGCACCCTTCTAAGAAATAAATCCCAAATTAGTGCCGTAATTAATCGCATAGCAGCCTATGCTTCTGAGATTGTGGGCTCAATTATTTTTGCCATGAGAGTTAGAAGAGATTAAGAGGATAGGGGCACAGCATGCTGATTAAGGAAAAAGAAAAGCAGTTTGCTCAGCAGACATCTTGTCAAAACCACATCCTTTAATCTGAAGTACAAACACTAAGACCAGCATTGCAATGATCTGTTTTAGCCATTAGAGCATATAGTATTCTGGGGCGCAGCAGTGGGGAAGATGAAGTAAGTACGGTCATTAGGGTGCAGAGGAACTGCAAGGTAAATGTCTTTCTGTGAAAGTATAAACACCGTTGTCTAGACGGTTTCCCATCAGGAGGAACTCGGGAGCTGGGCACAGCCCTCCCCGGTTGTTAACACTTGAGTGGGGAGCACGGTCCCTGGGGGAGGCCCCAGGGATGGCCTGATCTCTCTGCTAGACCTTTTGCAGAGAAAGGACGCTTCGTGCAGAGCCCGTGAGCCAAGCAGCAGGCTGCAAGTGGGATCAGTGGTGCAACTCCAAGAGAAACCACCACAACGCCTGAGAAGCTGGAGATAGAACAAACTCATCTCTCTCCAGAGAGTGTTGACAAGTGTGGAAGATTGACTTGTGTGTTGAGCTCAACTCCACGGCCAAGACTTGGTCTGAAGAAATCTGTGGCCTGAGAGACTGAAGATGAGGCTAAGAAAGAGGAAATCTTAAGTTCTGTCAATATTGTCACTCCCATGACATGTAAACTTGTTTACATGAGAAAATCTTCACCTTTCATTTTTGCCATCTGTCAGCTGTACTAAAGTGCTTTAAAATGTTTGTTCACACAAAATTAAAAATAGCAATTTTTTTTGTCCGAATGCTGGATAGATTTAACATGCTCTGCCACAGTTCAACAGTTCAGAGGAGACTTTGAGCAAACAGTACCTGTACAGTCAGGAACCAGAGACTATAGACAGTCTTTTGCAATGTTAATTCACAGTTCAGTCATGGTGTCGACAGCATAACAGCAAGAAAAGCAACTTTTCCAGCAAGAGACCTGGGAAAAAAGTCCATTGACATATATATACGCAAACAACTCTAGGACGTGGTTCAGTTAAGCTGGCTGCAGTCGGCGCGTTGCATAAAGCTAGCCCAATGAGGGGTGGAACCTACATCTCTCTACCAACTCTTAGCCTAAGAAATGCCTTTGTTTCTTCCCCCTAATGTAATTAAATTACATTTATGATTTGTCAGAATTTGCTTGAAGGCTTGAATTTATGACGGGACACTAGCTCATCCAAGCATAAGTTGTTTAAGAACATAAAACAGAGTGGGAATTGTATCCGCAGTATGAGCTCCCACAACTTCGTCATTTGTAATTTATGAAAATGCAGATACATGGCAAAGAATATGTTCTCTACAGCATTTTCTCCATCATATCAGTGCAGAAACCTAATTCACTTGAGACTTGACAAAATAACCCCATTTATGACAGTTGCCTTTTTTTTTTTTTTTAATCTATTCAGTTTTCTGAACATCAGCTTGGTGGAAATCTTACTAGGGAGTTTGATTAAATATTAACAGTATATTACACATACATGTATTTTTCCAGCTAAATGTACAATGACCCAAGGGCACAAGGATGTGAGCGTGCATACACGAGCAAGTAAACACATGCACAAAGTCACTGCCTTGAATGCAGGCATGGAATTAAGATTAAATAAACAAATAACTTCTGTCTATGGACATCAAATCCCCAAACTGACGGGGCCTGACAAGTGGGTTTGTCACACTGAGTATAGCAGTCTCCCGAGGAAAGGCTCGAGGGACTTTGCTGCAGGATGCACACAAGGCGTATAAGAGAGCACGTCTCTCCTGCCACCCCACGTCCATGGAGCATCTGCAGGCACATTCAGAGCACCTGCTGGGGAAAGGCAGAAGCGTGCGAAAAACCATGGGCACGCAGGGAGAAGGCACAAAGTAGCGCAAGATGCATCTTAACACATGCCCCCGTGGGTGCTGTGTGCACCTGAAACTGAACGGACACTCTGAAACCTCGGCAATGCTGCCCTGTCCTTCAGTCCCTGCACTTCCAATGGTGAACTTGACTGACAAGTTCACCAGATCAGCAGGCTGGAAGGTCCTTCCAAGAACCGCAAAGCTAGGGGCTATTTTTCGGTTGTCCGACAGGACTGTCACATCCAGTATGCGACCAAATGGAATGGGTCAGTCTCCGGACAGTACTTCACATTACATTACAACCCCTGGGTATTATTTGGATCAAGGAGCATCTCCTGTTTCCTTACTCCCCAGTTACAGCTCTGTGCTGCTTCTGAGCAGAAAGCAAATGTCATCATAGCTCTAGAGATGCCAGCCTTTCCAGATCACATTAAAATCATTGGCAGAATGGCGATTGCCCAAAACAAAAATTTAAGTAAGCATATTTATCTAATCAACAACATTCATTTTGGCTTCAAAAGAAAAAAGCAACCTTTTTTCCCCTATTTAAATTATACTAAAAACTTCCAGTAATATTTTTACATAACTTTGGACCAAAGATCTCAAAAAAAATTAATAAACCTCACAAACCTCTTAGTTTAATAAAAGCTACCTTTAAAATTTTAACAAAATAAATGAACAATATTTTAACAAAAAGGAATTTCCTCAATTCAGGTAGAGTCTGCTCCAAAATCCCAGTGCAGTGGG
Organism: Aptenodytes patagonicus; assembly: GCF_965638725.1. Lineage (NCBI taxonomy): Eukaryota > Metazoa > Chordata > Aves > Sphenisciformes > Spheniscidae > Aptenodytes > Aptenodytes patagonicus. Next base: position 141,001,974 of record NC_134950.1, read on the forward strand.
ATTCCTCTACTGACTATATTGAAGCTTGCACCTAGTCCATAGCTAGTTTCTAGTAGAACAATGAATATTTTTTTCATCTATTCACTGTTTAACTCGGTGTTTGCAGAATGTGACACAAAAAGATGTTTCTGACTGAATACTGTAGGTTTGCCAGAGGTGCGGGAATCAGTTTTGCTAACAATTTTTTAATGAATATTATTGACCTCATATTGTTATTCGTGTTTGTTGCTGCAGAACCCTCCACAATCTTGTGTATAAGCTGTGTATTCTGAATATGTGCACAGGCATATGTATTCACGAGAATAAATGGAACAAATAATATGGGAAACAATGTTTTAAGCAATCTCCTGCCAGCAAAATGTATAATTATTTTCCCTGGAAATGACAAAAATTTAATGTAAGAAAACTAATAATGAGTCTGCTCTGTTGGAAAACACCCCGGCACAGGGGTGAACAGGGAGGTTAGAAACCTGTAAGGAGGAACATCTCTTTTCTAATCTCATTTTTTCCTTCAAGTCTGTTAATGTGCTTTGTGAATATCAAGTAATTAATTCCCAGAACCGAGAAGTTTTTAATGTTTGTTCCTTTCTCCTTCACAGTCCCACTCCAGCTGCCTGCCTGGGCAGCCATTGCTGATCATCTGGAATTATCAGGTCCTTCATCTTTGTGAGTTAGGCACAGAAAGTCTACCTACATACGACAGTGTAAGGCCTGCAAGGCTGTAAGACACATTTCATACATGAACACATGGAAAGTTTTGTTCTGGAAATCCCAAGAAAATACATGGGTTACTTATATGAACGTTAACTTTACTATTCACTTTCAATGCATCTCACATGACAGCTAAGCTAGAAACTGTATTTCCAGCATCCTCCACCTGACATGGCCAGGGTTATGGCCTCCAGGCATTGTTGTATTTTTGCTTAATATGCTTTCTGATACAGCCTACAAGCCAGACATTTCCATCACACGAGTCGATGCTGCACCATTTGTAGGCAGGAATAAGGTCAGAGGAAAGTGGGAAAGGCTGAATAAACTATATCAGGAAATGATTTGGATAACGACATGCTGAGAAGAGGTGATGTATATCAATATTCAGGACCCACATTTAGCTTGATATACTGTCATATGAAAACTTCAGTCTGTATGTCAATTCAGTTTGGGCCATTAGCCATTTTTTCCCCAGTCACCCTGTTCCAGAGGGAACATCGCTCTAGAGACAACACTGGATGATACAGTCATTATTTATCATCATGACATCCCTCCTGGGACTGTTAACAAATGAATCCCACATGTCTCTTGAAAATCTGTCAAGACCATCAGTATATTACAAAGAAGGCACAGACAGTCATTATGTAATAATAATTCTGCAAAAATACAGTTTAAACAAGGCAATATTAAAGCCCAATAGCCTATTCATCAGCAGAAACCAGAATAATCCTTAGACTCGTTGATACTATCAATGTTTATGTCTTTTATCATGGGCCTTCAGAGCTTAATAACTCAAATGTGTATTCATATACGTGTACACATACACATATACACACTTTTTCATGCACCAGAGTTCAAAATTACAGTGCACTTTTACTCACTGAAGAGAAGCAAGCTCTGCGGGCGAAGGCTGTCAGGACATCAGTAGTACCGGTACCCTTCTTCTTCCCATGCAGAGGTTTAACGTCTAGTCTCATAGTTTTTATTTTTTCTAGTAGACGAACCAACCGTATTGATTGGTCTCATACTGAAACCTTTACCAAATTCAAATGCCTCTCATCTTGATTTAACCAGTTTTAGGTGGGCTCCGCTATGCCTAAGAGATTCCATAGAAACTCTGGTGTCTCTTTGTAAGCCGGATACTCCGCTCACAAACTACGACAGGGACCGAAGCTGCTTATGGGACCCTGCTCCTACAGCAGAGTAAAACCCATTACCTGATAACATCCTTATAGTTTAAGTTTCCAAATTATATTTTAATCAGAATATTGCTTCCTGGAAAATTCCTAATTTTTCTTCCGATCCAAAATAAAATATAAATCTTTCCATGAATACCAAATTTCAGCCAGCACTGATAATTTAATGCTAAGACTTAGGCGTTTGAGCAGTAATCTGTAAACAGCTACAGAAGGAAAAATAAAGCATAAATAAGCCTATAAAAGAAAGATCAAGATATTACAATGACAAAAGCCAGATATGTCTCTGGAAAATTGTTTCGGACTTTGAGTTTTGTACTACACCAATAAAGCAGCACTTAATGCATTTGGAAGAACTCAGTTTAAAAAAAAAAAAAAAAATCAAGCAATTTTCAGACAAAATCGTAACAGTTTGGGAATCCTTTAAGCTTTGAACTGTCCAAAATGCATTTTCAAGATACATGACACTGCTTCCTTGGTATCCTGATTATTTCATATTACTTTTTAATAGAATTAGGGATGCAAGGGATAAACCATCCTTTCCCCCCACCATGGAAGAGTTGTGTATCTTTCTATCCAACTACTTGAAATTCTGCTAAAATTATCTTAATTACACTTTACTTCTTGCTGCGTTTGAATGACTGCTTTTCTTATGCGTGACACATTTAGTATTTCATTAGCAGGACCTTCAATTTTTCAAAAGGACTCAAAATCATTTGTTTTATGCTTCTAATTAAATGATTAAGTTGACAAAGGAAAACACCAAGGGATTTGTAACAGACAAAACAATTAAACTACTACATGATTCTTCTATGGAAAAAAATAAGAAAAAAAAATTGAAAAGAGCTTAGAATTAGATGAGTTGTTTTGCTAAACAATGTTGTAAGGATGATTTTTACATCTACTTTAAATTTCTCCCTCTGACACCTGCATGCTGATAGCACTGTTATGCAGGAGCTCATTTTACTTTTGAGGGTTTTTTTTTTTTTTTTAGTCAGTTCATTGGCAATGATTCTTTGCACAATTTAATTTCTCCTATCACCACCTGCCAAATGGAGAAGTAGAGAATTTAAATTTGTTAAATAAGAAGTCATATTCTCGCCCAAGAATAAAGCACGGAAGCCAGAAGTTAGAGGAGACATCTATTCATTCATCTTTTAAATGAATGGCTTCATTTTGGAAAGTACTACACAGATGCAAATCTCATTAGCTTTCCAGGGGATATTTAAAAACTGGTCCACTTTATCAATATACCAAATATACAGTCAGCATTTCAGCCTAAAGTACTAGCAGACGTAACACATTTGTTCTTCCTTCCTGGTAGTTTCTATTGGGATATTGGAGATATATATACACACACACACTTACTTTTTTTGGTGTGTGTAGTTATATTATTAATACATATTCTATATATATCTTATATAAAATATACTTTATAAATATATATAATTTTCTTTATTTCTTAACAACTGATATTTTGTTTTCTACAAGGTTTCACCAAAGCAGTTATTACACAATGTATCACATCAACTCTGAGGGAGTTAGTTTTCCATTTGAGAGAGGGATTTATTTTTATTTATAAAAACTTAACATTTCAGTGACATTGTATGTACTTACATATTCAGATATTTCATGAATTATGACTATACTTTGCTAGTTAGACAAAGATTCAATATTTGTCATTTTTTATGTTTTTTTTCCAAGGATGCTCGATGTTATCCAACGAAAGTGCTCACTGATCTTGCAGCACTGCATGACCAGTGGCGATGAATAGAAATAAAGATTTTCTGTGACTTCTATACCATTATCAGTTGTGAAGTCGGCTCTAAACTCCCCTGACAACATCACCATTTAGCATTCATGCAATTTGAATGGATTTTTTTTAGAGCAGGATTTGTTTACTTCAGCTAAAGAATAGTCACAGAGAAAAATGAAAAGCATTGTTTTACCTTCAAATGACCAACCCCAAACCATCCTTTTTTGAATGGTGTTATGCTAATGATAAATTTTATTTCCATGAGTTTTCAGCATAGTAATCACAGGCTTAAAGGGGAGACTGCAAATGCAACGGATCAGGAGCCCACATGGGAAATGTGTGCACGTGCGCAGGCGCATACACGCACAGACAGGCTGAATCACCGATCGTCTCATATACCTCCACAATAAAGTAATTGCTCTTCTTGACACTTTAGATGAGATTTGGGTCAGATTCTGTACAGCCCCAGCTGATGTCTCCTGGCAGTTACTTGCACACCTCCGTGCATTGCACACCTTCCGCTATCAATCAGCCATCCTAATGGAGTGACCGCTGCCGCTGCAAGGCAACGGCGCTATTTGCAGTGTGCCCTCCTGCAGGAACCCAAGCCCCAGGAACTTGGGTACATTCATTTGTAAGTCTCTTCGGTAATTAGTTCGCATGATCAGGCCTGGGAAACAAAAACAACAACAAAAAAACCCCCCTGCACTGCTGTGCTATAGCAATTCATCAGAGGTCATGGCCACAGTGTCTAGCTATATGACCGCATCTGCTGTGGTCTCACAATAGCAGCTGCGAACCTAGATTCCAATTTTCCTGAAGACATAACGGCAAAGAAACTCTGGATTGCTGGAAATAGTTAATTGTACATGCTTGGACTGTAGGTATTGAACAATTATCCAGAAGTAGTCATGCATGAGATTCCACCCACTCCTGGTTCAGTATCACAATATTAGCAGCGTGCAAAGGCTGTCCAGATGACTTTCCCAAAATAGAAAAGATAAGTTATATCCAGGAATGTTTTTAGTGAAGCCCACCATGAATGCATTACATTGTCAGATCAAGGTTATACTGATTACCCTGTAAGGTAATATTGCTAACAGTATCTATTATTCAAATAGCTCAGGAGACTAAGAAAAGGAAAAAAAAAACCCAAAACCAAGCAAAACACCATCCTCATCAACCTAAAATCCCAGACCAGTTTGTCTGTTGCATGGTGACTGCAAATATATCCTGCAATGTCAGAGATGTTCTTCAATGCCTTATAGACGTAAAAACTGTGGAGGAGCATAGATGTGAAACGCTAACCAGCCTGCTCACTGCATTTGTTGTTACATTAAACATTTGCACCCTCCAAGTGAATTTCCCCTCCCCCAGCTACTAAGAAATAACTCAGTCACCCGAGGTTATTTTTATTGACCAGATATCCATTTACTACAAAGTTAAGTGTCTACAGAAAATAGATGCCGCTCCAGATAGACTGGTACATGTAACTCTCAAATATACTCTTGTTCATACCACGGGAAAATTGCTTTTCAAAATCTGATTTGCATTAATAGTGTTGATTAACCTACATATCTTGAAGATATTCTATCCTCATAAGTCTCTCTGTAGCAAAGGGATAAGAATATCCACATTTTCAAAATAAGGCAGTTTGCTTTTTAAAGGTCACAATTTGAGAGCCTGGGAATGAATTCAGGAATTTTTTGGTTTAAAATGCTGGGTCCGAGCCATTAAGCAATACATCTGATTTTAAATAGATTACTAGGTACAAACTTCAAGTCTACTATGCGAGTGCACCAAAAATTACACAGGGAGGCATGTCTGAGAAATAAGATTTTCCCAGGCATGTGTTAGAGGCTGAATTTGGGATAGGTTTCTCAATGTACTATTAACAACTTGCTATCTAAGGGCGATCATACGGTAAAACTCAAAAGTCTGAACAAGTACCTTCTGTATTTCATTCTCTAGGTAGCAGCACAAAGTACCTTTCAAAGTTCAGTATTAATTTTATGTACTTTAAAATACCGATGAAGACATCTAGTGGAGAACGGGGTCAGAAAATGATACCAAGATAGGTACACTCGCACAATGCAAAAAAGATTTTTTACTTATTAGGACTCTGTAGCGCAATATATATTTAAAGCCATCACTGTGACATGTTAAGGGAAACATGGATAGTGACAAGGTCTTGGAGCTGCCTCAGTAATAGCATAGGTGCCCCTGGGACAGAGTCCACAGCTATTGTTTTTAACCAAGATCCTCTCTTAACAACGTTTTCTTAGTTCAGCAGCCTGAACAGAGTATCTCACGTAAGCACCTCTATGTCTAACACACATTTATCTGATTCTACCTGTGTTCGTGTTAATAAAATGGTAGTGGTATTAATCGCTGTGCCGGTAACATCCCCTCCCACAGATTTATAGTGACCTTGCACAGGTCTAGGTTTAGGAACAATCCAAACCTACTGAATTCAGAGACAGTCAAGGGTCATGGTTTCAGCAGGATAAAAGGTAATGTTGATTTACAGGGAATGAAAATATTACATCAGTCTCTTCTAGAGTAATTTTGAAATTTGTAATTGTATAATTCAAACATTTTTCTTGGTGGTGGGAGAGCTTCTACAAAAGCTTTCCTTCTGCCCGGGGCCTTTAACCCACCGCTTGATTCCCCACGCGCTCGGCCCCTTGCCACCGTTCCAGAGGCATGGGCTCGCCCTCTGCATTTCTGCATCCAGGGGTACTGGGAGAAGTGGCTGATGCCCTTGTAAGGCCACTCTCTGCCATCTTTGAAAGACTGTGGAGATCCAGAGAGGTCCAAAAGAACTGGAGAAAGGCAAATGTTGCCCCCACATTCAGCAAAGGCCAAAAAGCAAATCCAGGAGCTACATACCAGTCAGTCTCACTGGGAAAATCAGAGCAAGTCCTCCTGGAAGACACTCATGGGAAGGAGGAGGGGGTGGACTGGGAGCAGTCGGATCGGATTTATGAAGGGGATATCATGACCACCGTGACTGGATTTGGGAATGAAGAGAGAGCAGTCGGTGTCATTTATCTCCACTTTAGCTTGACTTTTGAGACCATCTCCCACAATATTCTTGTATCCAAGCAAGAACATTATGTTCTGGATAGGTGGACAGCTAAATCAGTTTAAAAACTGGCTGGATGATTGGGCTCAGAGGGTAGTGGTTAACGGGCAGTACTCTGACTGGGGTCAGGAGTCTGTACTAGGACCTGTCCTGCTTAACAACCATATCAGTGACCTTGAGAAGGTGACAATGCACACATCCAGTTTGCAGAAGACACCAAACTGGGAGGGACTAGCTGATACACTCAAGTGGAAGACCACCAGTCAGAGTGAGGTGGACACGCTAGAGGGATGGGTCCTAGGGATCTGATGAAATTTGACAAGGAGAAATGCAAAGCCCTGCACCTGGGAAAGAACAACCCCTGCAACGAGACAGCCTTAGCACCATGGGGCTGGGGAGCAGCTGTGCTGAAAAGGGCCTGGGGTGCTGGCAGACAGTGAGCCGAGTATGAATGAGCCAACAGCATACCTTGGCAGCAAAATTCTCTGCAGCGTTTTTCCAGTCTTCTGAAGACGACTATCATCAGTATCATTGAATCACTGCTGGTATACCATAGGCAGACAGCAAACATAGTGAGACATATTGCCCCAGCACAACTGGGCAATAATAGATTAAAAAAAACCCCAAACAATTCAGCTTGAATGTCGAAGCAGACTGTGGTTATCAGGCCATCACAAGAAGAGCAAGAAAACGGATTTGAAACCTGACAAACAGATTTTGAGTTTAGTAAGCTTTAAGTAGCTACACAGACACAAACAGGGGTTGCTCAAGGTCTTTCGCTGAATTAAACGTCTCAGCATCGACACTGTATTCTCGCTGCTACTCAGTTAATACATACTCAGGTCTCTTACGTTTTAAAATCCAAAATAGATCTCTGAATGGGAATATTTCACACGTTCAGAATGAAAGCCGTATACTGGATTTATTAGATTAAAAATCCATTTCATCTGAACAGTTCAACAGGGACAGCCCTGCTCTTTTCTGAAAGGTTATTTTTGCTTCTGGTTGCACTTAAATACCGGGGCGGGCTGGGCGGTGAAGGCCTGGGAAGCAGAAACACACTTTTAACCCGGTTCCCTTCCTCAGAGAGCACTCTTCAGCTCCTCAAGCATCGCTTGAACTACACCCGCCTCGCTACGGAGGCTGCTGCCACCGGCACATGCCGCAGGCTCCTGGCTCCACCTATTGAGGGAAGGCAGCAGCGCACGCCGACCTTGGCAGGTTAGTTTTCCATCTGCAAAAAAAAAAGATTAAACAGCACCAGAATAAAAACTAGGGTGCCTCGGACTGCACTGTAAGTAGCAATCAGTTAGATCTGCAAATAAATTGGCAATAATAGCGGTGGGGTTTTTTTGTTTTGGGGTTTTTTTGTTTGTTTGTTTGGGGTTTTTTTTGGGGGGGTGTCTTAGGGGCCAGGGAGGGTCTTTTAAATAAAGGACCCTGCATACTCCTTCCCCTGGGTTTAGCTGGTCTCATCAAGGTTACTAAGTAACCTTCAGTTGTATTCAGCATTTCTACTGCTCTTTTGAGAAGGAAATTGAATCCCTCCCACGTTTGAGAAGCCCAGCTTTCAGTTTAAATAGGATTTTTCAAGTATTAGCATATCAAACAGTGTAGTTGTCAGCATGCAACATAAGATTAGCACATTTTATTTTTTTCTAAGTCTCAGCTTCCTTCTGTCCTACTCTTTTGCATTTTTAGTGAAGGCAAATGAAAGGCAAGCTTGGTAGCCATCTGCAGGAGCCAGACACCAGGTATGTCTACACAACTGCTTAATTTGCTTCCAGAAATCAAAGAGTGGCTTAAATCTGCTGGGTCCCTCCACGAACACTGCTGGCCCACCTAAAGTCTACAAGGCAACACTTCAGTCCTGGACCCCCGAGAATATTTACCAGTACTGAAGAGCTGGATCCTGGCATGCCACACAGGGTGGTAGAGAGGCTAAAGAAGCCAGGATCCTCTCCCGATCATAAATCGTTCAGAGGGAAGTCAGGCACGTCAGGACACATAGTATGTTAAAAGTGGTGTGGAAACAGCAACTCTGCCCCATCTCTGGATTGGCAACAAGCAAAAGTGGTTGTAGACAGTACGAGTCTATAGTTATCTAATTAGTTAGAATCTATATTCTGCAGCAATATTTTGGGCTTCTAAGGCTTATTTTAACATTTCTTTGCATATTTGATGAAAAGTTCACAAACTTCGTGTCAGCATGGAAAGTGAAATAGTTGCACTGATATGTGAACGTTTAAACATATTGAATGTAAAATTCAGTCACAAGTTTATGGTGGGTGAATTCAATCGCTTAAATGGATCTCCACGCAGACAGCTGCTAACATTCCCCAAACCTAAGCTATTTAAGACAGACTTCATGTTTAAGAAATAATATATATCCCAGTAGAAGGTAAGCCTCCAAAACTCATTAAAAACATAGGTCTTTACTTCTTGTTTTTCTAGCTATTACCATCTATTGAGGTAACGCTTATATCACTCCTCTGAACAGTACCAGAGCAACAGTCTTGTGGTATGATTGTCAGAAGAAAAGTCAGACAAAGGCAAATTACATTCATTTCTCAACCTCAACTATATTGCTAGGGCTGCTAGAAGTACTACTTCCTAAAAACCTCTCAAGAACGATATACATCATTACCTTTCAGGTGTCCATAACTGCAGTCAGTGAAATGTTAAATTACAGTGATGCTGAAGCTCCTTAATCAAGTTCTAGTTTTACTGTATTAGGTGACTCACTGGCTCATGAAAAATCAGCTCCATTATGGAGCAGGGTCAACTCCATAGCGCCCATGACAGCTCATTAAACTGCGTGGCACCTGCTACCCATACACAGGCAACACGAGTGGAGGCATCTCAGCTCTCAGGCTTAGGAGGCAGGGATTCCTGGAGAAGGAGGGGGGGGGGGGGGGGGGGAAGGGGGGAAAAAATCAAAACAAGAATGTAGAGGGATCTTTACCTCATCTGGCATCAAGAGACTTCTAGCAAAATTAAATGTGTGATTTGGTATTCCTTAAGTTGCCAGATAGACATCATCTTCACACTGGAAGGCAATTAGTGTCATTCATCACTAGTGTACCCAAAGTCCTCTCAGGTGAACGTATTAGCACAAAAACATATCCCAAGTACATGCTCAGTTACATAGAAAGCTGTATGAAAATTTGAGAAGAGGAAGGCAATCTACAGCCCGCCAGGGAAGCTTCCAAAATCTTTCAGAAGTTTCTGTCATTGTCAGGTCTTTGAAATGAGGCCATTTTAAGATGTCAGATCGTTCAGTAGATAGATCTCAAAAACATCTACTTTGGGTATTCTGGAATAGCAATTTTTGGGTCTTTAAATTTGTCCAAATTCACATTTCCCTATTCCCATCTGTCAATGTACTCCCTTTTAATCTTCTTCACACTCTCCAGCCAGACAAGGTGGTGTTTGAAATTTGCCTGGTATGAATTCGCCTTTGTACTCCCCTACCTGCTCCGGACGGAAAAAACAGGAGAGGAATCCAAATCATGTAGTTGGAAGTATTTGGATCAAATAAAACTGTTCACTGCTAAAGACATAGTTTTGCCTTGCTGTCCCCTGACAGGTAGAACAAAAGAGAACCAGTTCTTCACATCTCTTCAAGCTCTTATTTATACATTGCAAAATACTGCTTAAAGGTTATTGTTCTCCAATTTATAGTGTTCAGTAAAGGACTTGTCCAAATAGGGAAGTTTGGACAATGGTTATGACAACTCTGGGAAGGAAAAAGGACTATATGAAAAAGAAAATAGCAAGCATGACCGTAGTTATTTTCCCATCTAAACTTAGTTTAAAAAAATATAAGCCTTTTTAAAGAGATCCACAAACTGAAACAAAACAGCCAAAAAACCCCCTACACACTAAGACCCGCATTAGTTATCCATATCAGAAAACCAATGTAGCAGTCATGAATATACAATGGGTTTCTCCAGGAGAAGCCTTAAAAAACCCCCACTAAGGTGTTCCAAAACATCTGTGTAAGACTACCTGTAACATTTGAACATCACGGGCATTTTGAATGTTTCAAAGCCATGTTCTTTGTTGTCCAGCTTTTAAAGGTTAAAGCTTTTAGGCAATAATGGTTCCTTAAAATAACTTTGTAAATAGCTGTACTGGGTCTGGCTGGGATGGAGTTCATTTCCTCCATAGCACCCCATGCAGTTCTGTGTTTTGGGTTTGTGGCTAAAACAGTGTTGTAACACACCAGTGTTCTGGCTAACGCTGAGCAGTGCTCACACAGCACAGAGGCTTCGTTTTTCATTGCCGCCTCCTCTTTTTCCCCCACTCTGCCCAACCCTGCAGTGACTAGGCTGGGGGTGGTCAAGAAGCTGGGAGGGGACACAGCCAGGACAGATGCCCCCAGCTGACCAAAGGGATATTCCATACGGGACCATGCTCAGCAACAAAAGCTCGGGGAAAGGAGGAGGAAGGAGAGACATTTGGGGTTATGGTGTTTGTCTTCCCATTGTAAACACCTGCCTGTTGATAGGAAATGAATTCCTTATTTTGCTTTGCTGTGCACACACCTTTGCTTCCCCTATTGAACTGTCCACCCTGACCCATGAGTTTTCCTGCTTTTGTCCTTCTGATTCTCTCCACCATCCCACCAGGGGGAAGAGTGTATGCGCAACTGGGTGGGCGCTCACCTGCCGGCTGGGGTCAAACTACCACAACAGCCCAGGTTTTTAACTCAGTTACAGTAGTAGTCCAGTCAGACAAGAGTAATTCATTCACATTCGGTGCTTCGCTTTCAGATACTCCAGTTTATTAGAGACTTAACACAATAAAACATAGTATAAAAAAAAGTAGATTGCAAAGTTTTCACACCATGGAATGCCAATAGTTACAAAAATTGAAATCATACCATTGAAAATACATGAAAGCTTGTGGGAAAAATACAGGGAGATAGGGAGAAAACTTGTGGGAGATAGGGAAGGAGGAGAGAAAAGTATTAAGTCAGTTTAAAAAAAAAGATACATGACCCAAGCTTTTTTTAATAGAAAATTTAATATCATTCTTTGAGTCAAACAATCCTGCCTAGAAACATATTCATAATGAAGTTAACTCCAGGTGTTGAACCTCTAAATAACAAGATCCTTTGTCCCAGTTAACTTACATGAAGATAGCTTCTGTGTCCTACAAGTCACTCCCAAATACGCCTTGACTTCAAGTGTTTATCATGCTTAAGTTGATAGATTGTTTCCTACACAGTTACAAGAACAACAGTTTACAATTCTTGTTACAAAAATAGGTATCACTCATTAGTATTTCTATACATATCTCAAGCTATTATATGCACACTCTGTACAGTGGATGTTAACAGTGGTTAAGTTTGCTTCCTTAAACAAAACAAAAAAAGAACTAAATCACTGACAGTCAGACCCAAAATATTCAGGCACCGTAATATACTTGCATGTCTGGTGCTAAATATCCCTGCCCATACAAAGCAAAAGCAGTTTCAGTACCCAAAAGACACATGCATCCAGGTTGTAAGACCGTTATGATGGTTGGTGGAAGAGGACAGTATGAGGATCAGTATGTTACTGCCACCGAACAGTCTCACACTACGCTGTAGGGCCTGACACTAACTTTAATTGTACAGATTCCCTGCAGACAACCGTTCCTGTCAGGCCTGCCTACAGGCAGAAGAGCAGGTTTACACGGCAAAAGCTGTAGGGCAGCAGAACAAACGACCCCAAACTACCCCTCTGGTAATGACCAGAATTCCCCAGCTAAAGGTAAAATAGGAAGGTGACTTCTCAAGTAGACAAACACTGGATGTTTTTGCGATACACAAATTACTGTTTTCAACATGCTTTGGTTGGGTTTTGGCTTGGGTTTTATTCCTCCCCCCCCCCCGCCAACAAACAAAAAAAACCCAATCTGGACTTTTTGGCACAACCAGGGCCAACACTAATAAATGTTTTGCTGGTTGCAGTAGTCCGTTATTGAAGTACATTGGTTGCACTTACATTACTCATCCTTCCCTTTCAGAAGTAACAGTAAGCCTGGAAGCATTGCTAGGGTTGTGGCATTTTGTTAGACAGGCAAGTAAAAAATTTAGTTCTTAGAGGTATTACTGCTAGTCTTACTTATCTCTTAACTCTTGAAGTCCAGCCCAACTGATGTTAAGGTTCACGTAGCTGCCCAACTCTGAAACAAGTCACCCATTTCAGAAGATGCTGTCTGGGAACAGATAGATGTCCCACTACCGGTTTGGGGGGTGGGAAGAAAAACAAAACCACAACTAACTCCCCCATCACCACCACAAAAAAAGGAAGCCTTAAGTACTGAATAAGAAATAACACTATTTTTCTTTTAACATTTTCTGAATCTAAAAATCTCTCTCATACTACTCCAGGCACCATCCTTTCCATCATGAGGGCACAACACTTCAGTCAGATGGTTAAAGACCTTAACAGTTCAATCCAAGCACTGAGAGACTCAGTGCTTAAATGGTTAGCTTTATACACCACACACTAAAAAGCCCAGAGTCATGTTTGCAATGTACTACTATAAAAAAAAAAAAAACAACAACAACTTATTCACTTGCAGAACTTCAAGGACAATTTGGAGCAAAGTCAACTAAGGCATGTACTTAAGTCTGCCAACATAAGGCTGCAAAATATAAACACCACAATGTTAATATCAAGGTCATGCACGCATCAGAAGCGCATTGAGAACTTCAAAGCTATACCACACAGGAAAAAGATAGTTATGCTTGCCTTCATGAAACATTAAGAATTAAGCAACTATCCCCTAAATATCAAGATGAGTAAACAGATTATGACTGAGCTTCTACAGGCTTTTTCCCACACCAGGAATTCAAGAGAAAGTGTCAGGTACTACATCTTTTAGTAAGAGCGCTTCCCTTTAAATCTCTCCAAATGGATATTTGATGGTTAGATCTTTGAGTTTGTTTGGTGGCTTTATTCGTTCATTTTTAAAGCATCATATTTAAAACGTAAAGTAATTTTGTTCTCCAGGTCAGAATGGCCAAATAGCCAACATTTTTACTCATTTAAGTGTTCCATATGAATTTACCTTAGGTTATAATTTTGAAATTTTACAGTTATTCTATACAGAATACCTTAAGTTTTGTTTTTCAATGGTGCCATTACAGTGCAACATCTGGACCACTGTTTTAAGAGATAACTAACAGAGCTTCCATTTTAAAGCGCAACAGGTTTTGGTACAGGAATTGCTGCAAAACATTCAAGTGAAAAGAATTATACTAGAAATAAACCCCTTGAAACACAACGCTACAATGCCAGTATGTATGTATTTAATAGTATTCGAAGATTATGGGGAAGCTACAAGTGGAATACGAATCACTTCAGAAAACATCTTACACACAGGAAAACAAACCAGAAAAAAGATTACGATTCTTCAAGTTGACCTTCCGGAGAGAATTTGTACTTACTGATTTACAAGGAACTGAAAGGCCTGCCTTTTTTATTTTAAAATAAGATAAAAAATAAATGTGAAATAATTACAGGTCTGTCACTCGGATCTATTCTCATAGCTTGTTTACAAAGTTATATGAGTTAATACTGACTTCCTTTGCTCCCTTAGCATGTTTCCAAGCTCAGCCACAGAAAATCAAGTCTAAGTTAAGTATTCAAACAGATGTCTTAACTATTAATTTTAATATACCATCTCTTCAGATAAGCAGGTAAGTTCAAAATCTTGCCTTGTTTGGTTAGTAATATGCTGACAGTTTCGCAAGGACATACTAGTACACGTGGAACCTTAAGCTTTTGATTTTCCTGTAACTGACTTAACTTGAGGATTCTTCAATAGGATCTTTACTCCAGCCTTTATTTTTAAGGTGAGAACTCTTAGTCATTCAGTAAGTCTACATCCATTACATATCCCAGATGACAGACATCAAAAATAAGAGTTGTATCTTCCCCCTTCTGCCACATTCACGGAAAGAATAATTCCACTCATAATTATTTTACATTAGCCAATACCAAGAATTTCATGCAACATAAGGTCCAGAGATTTAAGTACGTATTTTGTTCAGCATGTCTACCAAACTTTCAAAGGTCAGTCCGAGTCTCAATGCTGCATAAACAGTGTAACCTCCCCCCGCCACGCTTGTTCAAGCAGCATTCGCTACTGTCACCAAATAATTTTATCACTGTGCCATTCCAGTTATTTTAGATTACCTTTTATCCTTTGAAGAAAAATTTGTTTTAAATTGATATAAATACCTGCCTAGAGCAGTTTTCTTGGTTTTGGGGGTTTTTTTAAGTTGAAAAAGAACAAACAAAACACAACAAACCCAAAACAAACAAAACCAACACTCTAAGTGTAAATACTTAGGCCTAGAAGAAAAAACCCATATCACTTGCTGGCTGACTTCAGGTCTGACATGGTTTAAATCAGAATTCTCTCCCTACCCTCCAATATAAACAAGTCTTTCCACAACAGGTAACATAGTAGAGTTTACCTTTCTGCTTCTAATCAGCTCCCCACTATCCTGGTCTTTAGTTATCACCTATATATACACTCAGACCATCAGACAAGCTTCTGCGTGCATTTTATCAGCCACAGGACTGAACCTCATCTATACTCTAGGAAGATTAGAGTCAATTGTGAATTAGTTTCTCTTATGATTGTAAGCTGTAATAAAGAATGTTTACTTTTAAGTACCCAGATTCAAGAATAATTTTCAGAATGTAACTACAGTAAGTCGTCAGAATTGACTATTCCAGTTCCAGAAGTCCTCCAAAGCCAAAAGCTGACATCTTCATCTTACCAACAATTACATGAAACTGACAGTTTAAGTTCCAAAGTTTTTCATAGACATTGAGTAATTCAAACATAGCATTCAAACAGAGGAAGGTTTTTTATGGTTACTTAATTTCTTTTAAATCAGTCTTACATCATCAACATTCTTTCCCCCACCCACCCAATTAGGTCCACCTAAGAAAGGCTGATAAAGAAAAGAGTAATAAAGACATGTACCTTCACTGAAGTACTGGAGCATAAGAGATTGTTAGTTGCAAGAAGTTACTCAGCAGCCTTTTTCCATAGTGTTTATTGCTAATTCATTTTATATAGCTTATTTCCAGGAGATGGGCAGCATAAAAACTGCAACATCTATTTTAAAAAATATATTATTCATTACAATGCAACAGTCTCAATAATACCTTCTTACAGCTGCATCTTATCTAATTCAGAAATAAAACAATCCTAATCTAGTTAATTAAAAAGTTTTGTACCTAACCCTCAGAACAGTCAGCCTTCAGAAGTCAGGCAACTTTGGACCCAAAAGTTACAATCACCATGTTTGATAATAACCCCAGAAATTCTCACTGTGCAAACTATCCTGCTGAAACTATTTAACAGCTTTGTTATAAGTCAGTCGCATGATTACATCGGCATTTAGTCTCAGAGAAAGAATTGCTTTATTCTCCCTTACATAACTTTGATGTGAACTGTGCGTGCTCTGGAGATTCAGATAACTACTGCACTGCTTATTGAGCCTGCACACTAAATATACACGCCCCAACATATTAACACTTACAAGTAGCTTAGATACACAGTACATTAAAACAAAAATGATGAAAATTTACATCAAGCTGCCCAAACCCATGCTCAAACAGTTTCCCCACCTAGTTCCAACTGCACAATCTTGATTCTAATAGCTGTACTCAAAAGTTTACTAAAAAACAAAGTAGAATGACGCCATCAGAGTCTTTACCCATTCATTTTCAACAGTCTTAAATTTTTCCTTTGTCAGTAATGATTCTAGGGGTTGGTTTTTGTTTTGTTTTTAAACCCAACTTTAAATCTAACAACATACATTCTCCTTATAATATCGCAGAGGTAGCAGGAGGGAATATGAATCAAAAGATGCCAGATTCTAGAAGTTGAACATTCAAGTATAGTGTCATCCAAGAGAGCTTCCCTGGCTTTCACAGACTGCATGTCACCTCTAATCACGTATAGCAAATAAAAAGTAGAATCCCAAAATAAAGAACTATCAGCATTGGTTTACTAAGAGAAGTTTCACACCCAGATACCTCAAAGTAATCTTGTTACTTAAGTAGTAATACTGTCAGTTTCAATAGTCAAATATCAAGAACTGAAGTATAAACTTAAAATTTATGAGTATCAATTTTTCTAAAATGCTCACATTTCACCTAAACACAGACATACACACAGTTACTCTAAGTGATGTGCCACACTGTAAGGAAAGGTCCCAATTCAGTTCAAGAATCTGATATTCCCCCTCTCCCTCCCACCACACAACTCGACAGAAGTGTTTACAGTAATAGAAAGCAAACAGAAGGGGAAAACACAACATTTAACAAGTGCATCTATATACATTTTGCACCTTTTCCCTCCTTGCATCTAAAGTGAACAGGTCACCACGTTCGCTACGCTTTACATGCACATACTCTCCACATAGTACAAGTCCTATTCAAAGGATCTCTGCAAGCATCAACAGCAGTCATTCCACACTAACCAACAGGTGCTTTTATTGCGGAGGCTGAAGTACATTTAAATATTCTGACTGGCCCAGCTGGTAGGTTGTGTTTCCTCCACAGTCCACATACTGGTATCTCTCCTGGGATATTTGCTCAGAGTGGCCAAAGTAAGAGGTTGTCACCGTCACTCTTAAAAAGACAAAAACAGAAGAGATTTGTTTTGTAAGGGACTTCAGTTCCCTATTCTAGGGATGAGTGTTTCTACGTTACTAGGGTTTTTAAGGAAGAAGTTCTGGAACAAAATACATAATATTATTAAGAAGAAAGTTTTAAATAAAGTTAAAACAATACTAGTTTACCACTTCAGATTTTCTCCATGAAAGACACTTGCTTTCCTGAGCACAGACTTTTTTTCCTAAAGATGATGGTAAAGCTGAGGTTTACTCATTAATACCTTGCTTTGCAGGGAGAAAGCAAATGATGATTCGAGAAGCTACATCCACAGTCGGTCTACACCTTCCCCCTCCTCCAAAACCCAAACACCCCACCATGCTGCTATTTACGCAGCCACGAAAAGCAGGCTCTGGCAGAGTACCAGAAGCCTGTAACCACTTGAAGATCATGAAGATCTCAGCAATTTTTTTTAACAGTGGCTGATATACAAACTCATTTCAAACTATGAGACCTTAGTAGCTCCATGGCTACAGCCCAACTGCAGAGCAGATACAGTAGTAACAGTTCCACCTATTCAGGTGTCCTTACACTACCAGAACCTGTCAAAAGACACAGTTCAGTTTCAAGAACTATGAAGCTACTACACTAGAAAGCAAGTTGATTTCATTTTATCTATGATGCACAGACTCCAGAATTAACTATTTCTGAGTAATATTTCAAAGAGAATTATATGGCTTTTAAAGTTGTTTCCAACAAATAGGAAGTTTCCATACTTACTGCATCATCACTACTATGTTATGCACTTTGATAGATGCTAAAGTACAGAAGTCACTGCAAAAAAGAAAAACAATTGTTATATTTGCATCAAGCTTTTACAGGTAATTATCTAAAAAGCAAGAATCGTGGCTTCAACTGGAAATTCTGCTGTGTATATAGAGAGTATAGAGTTGCTAGCAATGGCAACTAAAATACTTCTTCAAAAACACTGCCTGTGACTGTATACTCACCTAGGTCTACTTTTATATACATAGTCTTGCTTTCACGTGAATTATATTCACATGTGCTTGCTTACATGTAATGCTTGCCAACAAAAGCATTCTGTGAGACAGTGGTCACTCCATCTTTCAGAAGCTAACCAAAGTTAACCGGAACAACTACATTAAAGCATGTCAATACCGCTTCGTCACTGATAAAGACTTTTACTATGAAGGGATATAGACATAATTTGCAAATTTCACTTCATGTTATCAAATTTATACATAGAAATGAAAATTTACAACAAGAGATCAATGTTATGCCAACTTCAGCAGCTTTTCATGTAAAAGTAGCAATTTCTATTAAAAAAAAAAGTCTTGAGGGCTTGCTATTCTTGCTCAAAAATATCAAGAACTTAGGAAAGTCCCTTTTTTTTTTTCTCCACTCATCCACTTCTGTATTACGCAAAGTGACCTTTAACCAATCTGCAGAGATTTTGAAGTTATTGTCAGATTTATTGTTTTCTTGCAAGATACCTTTTCAGACTTACATTTTCTGACGTGCACCTACATACCAGTTATACAGAGCACTATGTAAGCGTATACTTTTCCCCCCCTCCTTAAATCAGTTGCTCTTGGTCACAAATTTACCAGCTCTGGAATGAAAGGCATGTGATCAGTGCAACAAGATTGCATGGCAGCCACCCACAATATTTGCATGCCATTGTCATTCTTTTCCCCAGCACCAACAAACGTATGATGAACTATTAAAGAGTGAGTGAACACAGGTGATTCAAATTATATGAAAATACAAATAAAACAGTTCAGTATTAAAAGTTGTTTTATATTGGTATCTATAGTAATGACAAATATCTTGATTTTTTTTTTCCTGCTAGGCTTAAAACAGGATTTAGTTAGACCATAATGCCAGATATTCTCAGTTATTGTAGTTTTCTAATCCAAAAATACAGACAACCTGTAACATAATATAAAGCCAGCTCGTATTCAACAGCACATACCAGCTGACAAGCAGAGAGGTACAACACCAACATACTGTTTTTTTAAGTCCAGATTATCTGGAAATAAATCTGTTTAAAAAACCCCAAAACATACAAACCAACCAACCACACACACACCATCACCCCCCCCAAAAAAAAAACCAACCCAAACACACCACAGCACAAAACCGTAGCTAGGAAACTACACTGAAGGTGAACTCCACATTGAGCCAGCTCTCTAAAATAAATGGGTGGAAGTGCCCTGTATGATGCTGATTTCATCATACAAGTCTGCTGAATCCAGATGACTGTATGCAGACACTTCAGGTGTCTAAGATCTCCTGTATTCAACCTAAGCTGATTTTACAGGACACCTGCTCTCCAGATCCAAACAACTAGCTAGTTATGACTAACACAAGGCCTAAATTGACTAGCTGGGGAAACACTGAAATGTGTTTCGATCTCTACAATACTATCTGTATTACAAAGATTATCCCAGGGCCTTCACTGGGAAGTTAAGTATTTGTATGTGGAGAAAAAACCCAAACACAGTAACAAATACAAAACTCCACTAAGACCAGCTGAAGCTATGTTGGCTGGGTGTTCCAACTAAGGAAGCTCACTTGCTGTCTCCAGGGTTGCTCCATACAGCAAACCCAGGCTTTCAAGACTCACAATACAGTGAAAGAGCAGAAACCATCAACAACAATAACTGTCAACAGGTCAGGGAGGTCAACTAATACCAACTGTGTAACATACAGAAAATCTGAAGAAAATGAAAAGCTATAGTTTTGTGTGTGGCTCAAATTCTGTTTAGTACACTTTAAACACATCACAACAAAGCCAGTGAGTGCTACTTACAAGTAGTAGGACTTTGCTGTATTAGTACATACAAGAACTTAGATCCTGAATTGACACAAAATTCTAGTTATGGGTCTCTTATTACCAGTTATAGCCCATGCTTAGTGTCACTGTGCTGAAGCAATGAGTATTCGCACATATGTACAAATCACCTATTAGTCTGTTCTTCTAGTAACGTTCACAAACACTTGCGGTCCCGAAGGAGGGCAAGTCCACATTACAGACTACTGGCACTGACACATGACGTTTTCTCTGCCTCTACTCCAAGACTGCACAATCTACCTCCGAGCTGGACCAGCGAGCGCATCATTTTTCCACACTATTGCCAATGCTGCAGCTATCAAGCAGAAGAGCCCGAAATCCATTCAGTTCAGGCCACAGGCAGAGCAGCTTTTACCTGTCCGCATCTCCTTACACATCCAAAGTCATCCAGGTTTTTCTAAGAATAGTCACCAGCTTGCAGTTAAAAGTTGCAGCTATTGTCGGGAACAGACTCTCAACAGCACTGCTGAAATTAAGGCCACAGTACTGGCCATGAAAGAAGTTTCAATGCATTATTGCACCAAACACACAACTAGGTAGGTATCAGCATGAGTTCTATGAAGGCCACATTTATTTATTCCTCATGCATCCAAAGGGTGAGCAGATTCACAGGATTCAGTGTTTACATAAAGCTAACTTACGTGCCTTTAAGAGGTGACAGAATCATAGAATCATTAAGATTGGAAAAGACCTCCAAGATCATCGAGTCCAACCGTCGACCCAACACCACCATGCCCACTAAACCATGTCCCTAAGCGCCTCATCTACACGTCTTTTAAATATTTCCAGGGATGGGGACTCAACCACTTCCCTGGGCAGCCTCTTCCAACGTTTAACCACTCTTTCAGTAAAGAAATTTTTCTTCACGTCCAATCTAAACCTCCCTTGGCGCAACTTGAGGCCATTTCCTCTCGTCCTATCGCTAGTTACTTGGGAGAAGAGACAGACACCCACCTCGCTACCACCTCCTTTCAGGTAGTTGTAGAGAGCGATGAGGTCTCCCCTCAGCCTCCTTTTCTCCAGGCTAAACAGTCCCAGTTCCCTCAGCCGCTCCTCGTAAGACTTGTTCTCCAGACCCCTCACCAGCCAGAAGTACAACACTTTCTGCTTATTTAAAGTTAGTGCCCAATTTGCTATTTCATACCTATTTCAATTTATTCCAACACTTCAAAGCTGTAAGATTCTCTCCCATCCCAAAGGGGTTGGCATCCACTGGAACTACACACAGACCTGAAGTCTAAGTAGTTAACTCTTTCTGTTCAGTCTGCATTTCAGTGTAAGAGAACCAACATTTGGGTTTATTACCAAGATATACTGAGCTAATAGTCTGTTGGTCAAATGAACTTTCAGAAGCTATGAATAAAACAGCTGAAAGTTTAAAGAAAAGGCTGTAAACACTGCTTACCATTGTATACACATGGTCTGAAGAAAATAAATACAAATTAGCCCCTAATTTGTATAGAATTAAACACAAATTCCCTCTACCGCCAGAGAAATCTGTGGGAAAGTTACTAGGGAATGTGTTAGGGCACACACCTGCACTTTTGTCCCCCAAACCAGCGGGTCCTAGCTATTGCTAAGGCCTAAAACATTGGGATAGAGATACCATTCAAAGTGCTGAGAGCCAGGTACAGCAAGCCACTAAATAAAACTATTGAAACAACCACCATTTAAGTATTTTTCATTACTATTGAACTCACACAAAGAAAATGCCACAACAATTTGCCTCTGCAAATTCATTTCCTCTGGCTTTGAAAAAAGTCATTTTTAGCACCATCGTAATTTTTAATAAGACCCATGGGATATTTAGAGATGAGTATACTTACAACATGTAGCTCATTTCATCTTGTATGACTGTGGGCACCATATAGTCAATCTAAAAAAAAAAAGCAATGAAAACACAAGTGAGTAGATTTATATACAAAGATTAACATGTATTCAACTTCGAAAGCATATCCTATTTACCTGTTTCATATCCAGAGGACCAATGTTGGTGATGTTGTTTAGCCGTGCTTTGCCAATAACTGTTTTTGAAAACTGAACTTGGGCTGTGATATTTGCCACTTCAACAGAGTAATAGTTGTTGTTTGTTATATTTAATGTGTTCTGAAAAACAAAACACTAACAGCTATCCATTCTGCATATCTTGATAAGCACACATTTTTAAATTTGTGTCTGAGACAGTAATACCTGAAATTATGCAAGTATATTTTCCTGCCTTCTAGGATTGGGGGGAAGGGACCATCACTTAACCCCTTTCTCTTTTTTTTTTTTGCAAATATATCAAACAGCACAAACTTCTGCACAACTTCCCTCCACTGCAAATACTGACCATTTCTTCCTATCCTCAATTATTCGTTCCAGGAAACTTAGCTATCACAGGATCCTTTTCTCCCATGGCTGTTTTGCTTTATTTAAAATGAGGAACTCTACCAAAAGTCTTTAGGCAATCCTGTATTGACTGCATTACCAAGAAATCAAGAAGCACGTGAAAAGAACTCCTTTAAGTTTTAAGGTGGATAAGATATCATTTTTCCTCAAAACCAGTTGACAAATGCATAATACCAGGAGAGCATTTAATAATATTCCTACATACACACACACCCCACATTTCACTTTATTCCAAAAGTAATGCAGAGAACTCAAAGTCACTGTTCCTATGAAAACAGAAGACCCAATGGTAGCTTGCAACTACACCTCTATTAGCTATAGCTACAGGAACCAGCCACAGCAGGTCCAGTTACATTTTTCAAACTGGTCATTGTATCTGCTTGTATTTCTTAAGGCACTAACTAAGCTTACCAGTTAGACCACAATTTCTATGTATATTAAACTGTCACAGTAGCACCTCTTGTTGCATTTATGCATTACAAACATCCAAACAGATAGCTAGACTTACCGTAATATTTAGATATATTATACGTCTACCCTGTTCATAAGTGACATATACTGACTTCACACCAATGTATTCAACGTCGATTGAGCGAGGAAACAGGAAGAATACAGCCAGCCCAGAAAGCAGTAAACATACAATTACAGAAGCAGTCACGTAGAGCTTTCTGGAGGAAAAAAGAGCACATTTCAGTCTCAAAAGCACATTAAACAATAGTGGCATGTTATTTTCTTTTAAGTGATAAGGAGCATGACTAGTCAATACAACTAGTTCAGTCTATTTCTACCTTCCAGTAGCTTCCAAAGGGGAAAAAAAGCTATGCTGCACTTCATGTCTATGTCTCAGAGATGTTACTCTTGTATGTACATCAGAAATCAAGTTTCAAAACATGTGGTTATCCCAACATTTGTAACTTAAAGAGGAAAATGGAAGTAGTAAATATTTATGTGCTTTGAAACATAAGCACTTCCCTCTTAAAATTTATTTATAGCAGAACTTTTGTCCCTATTCTGCAGGACTCTTGCACAACACACCCAGAAAGAAGAATAAAGCTCTTGTACGCCTTACATGAGATTCTTTGTCATAAAAGACTTTCAGGGAAGTGTTAAGACTCCTGCTAAGGAACAGGAAATTCACAATTAACCTAATATAAAAGGGGTGCGTGCGTGTGTGAGAGAGAATTAAAAATACACAAATAAAAGGCTCTACTGCAGCTCAAATTATCTCAAAATTAGAACACTAAAGTAATATGTTTCGAATTTGTACTACTATTACATCAGATATACGATCCAGGATAGTATTATGTGAAGTTACCGTATTTTTTTTTTCCCTGGTACTCATTTCTGTTTACTACAGAAACATCCAAACATTAAGAAAAAAACCAAAAAGTATCAGAACAAGAAGCCCTGAGCACTGTAATTAAACCTTTAAGTAGATCCTAGGGAAAAAAAAAATTCTATATCAGAGTGATGAATTTGTTGATTTTGCTGGCTGCTCAGAGCTTTACAAATGAATTTCTAGGCGACTTACTTTGTAGTAGTGGCCCAAAGAAGTTATCACTTTACTCAGACTTTAACACTGAAGATATATCTGCTTAGATCAATTAAGATGCTACAGAGTGATAAATTCTTGCATAATTACTGTAGACATTCAGATAAATAACTACATGAAGAGATTATACAGTGTTACTTAGCTTCATAAGACATACTGTGATGGGAGTATGCACACCTGTTAATACATAACTCTCCAAGCGTTAGAGGTTAAGGTTGATATTACTCACGAGCAGGGTTCTTTAAATACTGAATGCAAGAAAACATTCCAGTGATACTTGCTTGATTCTTCTTGACACTATCTCCTCTAAATTGCTGAATTTTAACTAGGAGAGAAGAATTAATTCTAGATTCATATATCAGAACTAACTATTAACTTACGTTCTTCTTGGCCTCAGTCTCTGATCACTGTATGGAATTAACGCTACCAGCTGATTTTCCTGCCCTGGAAACAAAAACACCCTTTCAGAATTTAGACAAACAAAGAGTAAGTATTGTTGCAGTCACTTCAAACAAAGACTGCCCATTATAACTTAAGGGCACCAAAGAATAAACACTGAAGATAAACATTTAAATTCCAGATAGGCCCGAGTGGAATACTTCTGTAGCTTATGTCACTTTCTGAAATAGATCATGGCTTATACAAGACAGAGGAAAAAACGCCAAGCCCACAAAGACCAAAACAGCAACAAACTGCCTCTGTGCTGCATACATGCACAGGAGGCAGCATGCCTCTGGCACCATTTCCTCGAGAGAAACGGAGGTACATAACAGCTTCCAGCTCTCTATGCCAGACCATATAAAGTCATAGGAAAAAACATTCAGAAGCTCGGGCAGCAAGAACTGTTCCAGAAGGCATTCTACATGTACTCTTCTGAAAAGCAGAAGTCAGGTTTGTTTAAGAACAAATACATGCATCAATTTGGGTGGCTTTGGCAACACAAGTTATATATACACTGCATTCTGGAAATCACTGGTATATACAACCACTTCTCATGGGACTGAGCTGCAGCACCCTGGAAGCCAAAAAAGTATCTACTGGAATTTCTCCAAGCAACAAGTTACTTCACTAGACAGCATTTTTAAAAGGGGGATATCTTAACAATAGAAATAAAAAAACACAAGCACAGATGAGCTGTTGAAAATACATGGACTACATCTGCCTTTACAGCTTTTGCTCTTTGCTGTACAAGAAAATGGAATTGAGATTCATCTGTATGAGAACAGAGAAGCCTCAAGACGAAGTCTGATTTGCATTTTTTAAGCCAAATGCAGAATTTGACCAGCATTATCACTCAGCTAATCAACCACCTAGAAGTGATTCCATGCTGAATCACTAAGCTGAGCAAAGCATGCTAAGCAGTTAGTAGTAACATCAACCTTCTAAAAAACCTCTATCAGTTTAAAACAGATTTTCATCTCAGCTTCAATGAAGCATCTTCAACCTTTGAACAAAACAGCACCGTCCTACTTTCATACTTTATCATGCTGAAAAGCTAAATCTGTCGAAGTAACGAAACACAATTTCATGTGTTTATTTTACAGTTTAGCCATCACATCACGTGCTACAGTATTCCCTACTAGTCATACAGTCATTCTGTGAACACTTAATTTTTTCCCCTCTCCCCTTAAAAAGCTCCAAACATGATTTTCCCCCCCCCCCAAAGTACTGAAAAATAATTAAAAAGACAGCCCTACTTGTTCTAATAACTCATGTAAAGTTCTAGCTTTAATCACATTATTTCATTAGAATGTATGGACACCATGCATTTTTAATAGTTACTGCAAAATGCTTAATAAATTAACTCACATTTGTCTAAGTATTATATCCAAGAATCCTATAGTCAAAGAAGTAAGCTTTTGAACATAGGAATCCCGCTATTACTGCATTTTAGCTAGCACTATTTTGAGTAAAACTTGCCATTGATAGTATCAAGTATTTCAAGTCAGCAAGCTACCAGAACAAACTTCCTTCTCTATAGTCTTTCAGTTAAGATAATTTTTAGTTGCATAGCTTTTCCACACTTCAAATTTGCTGAATTCAGAGGTACTCAAAGAATACATCATAGTACAAGGTTTAACAGCTAAAACACAAACCTCTTCTGATATTTGCAACTGTTTAAATATCCTGTGCCCCTGCCACTTATTTGCCGGTGAGACAGAAGTATGTGAAATATACCAGAACCTAATCTGACTGAAGCACATGTACAAGGACAATATGGCACAGACATCAGTCAATTTTCCTGACCTCCTAGTCAAAATCAGTTCTGAGAGCTTTTACACCCAATAATCTATTTTAGATAAGAGTTCTGGTAAAACCTATGCTTCCCCCCACCCCCAGCTTTATATGTTGAGCATGACATCATATGGTATGGAATATCCCCTTGGTCAGTTGGGGTCAGCTGTCCCAGCTGTGTCCCCTCCCAATTTCTTGTGCCCCCCCAGCCTACTCGCTGGTGGGGTGGGGTGAGAAGCAGAAAAGGCCTTGACTCTCTGTAAGCACTGCTCAGCAGTAACTAAAACATCCCTGTGTTATCAACACTGTTTTCAGCACAAATCCAAAACATAGCCCCATACTAGCTGCTATGAAGAAAATTAACTCCATCCCAGCCAAAACCAGCACAAGTACCA
Organism: Aptenodytes patagonicus; assembly: GCF_965638725.1. NCBI lineage: Eukaryota > Metazoa > Chordata > Aves > Sphenisciformes > Spheniscidae > Aptenodytes > Aptenodytes patagonicus. The sequence continues at coordinate 141,028,816 of NC_134950.1, forward strand.
AACACGAAACCTCATCAGTTCCTCCCCACATCAAAGGGAAGATCTTACAGCTGAAACAGAAGGCTGTGCCCTGGCACACTGCATTTGCCACTCTCTTCTTTTGCCCAGTTTCAGATATCCTGCATTCACTTTCAAAGGTCTGTTCTAAATAGCTATTCAGGTGGCTTATCATATAGGAGAGAAGTGTAATAAAACTCAATGTTTTATTAGAAGAAAAGGAAAAGCAAAGGATGAGGGCAGCAAGCAAACAAAACGGTTAGGCATGAAGACTAATGCTGTGCAGCCTACTCCTTCCCGAGACAGCCCAAGATCCTATATATTTTCAACTCCCAGCTGGGGTCCTCTGCCTAGCAGGGACAAAGGAAGGGCAAAGGAAAACGAGGGGCACTGACAGCAGCGAGGGCAGAAAATTCACTATAAATGATCAGGGAAAACGTATTGTAGCACAGGTCTACTTTTCACTCTCTGTATTTGCAGCTATTTTTGCAAAGTTATCTATTGATTCAAATAGTTTAAAATAGGTAGTTAAAAAACCGCAATGTCACAAAAATAAAGGTTTGCAAATTCAACTTGCAAGAGCTAGAGTTATGTGTGAATTTAAAGCTGAGAAGCAAGTAACACTGGCATTGTACAGACAGAAGACCCAACAGGTAATAGCCAAAGCTGACTCAATTGGTTTCATTCATCCAGTGTAATCATAACAAACTGCTTAGTGCTAAAAAGTAAAAAAGATGAAAAAACTTCACCTTGACTAGGAGAGCTATTTGTTATGGATTATTACAGTTACGACTGCACATGGTTATGAGGTAAATTTATAGGTTAAAAAAAGAAATAAAGAAAACTTACCTCGTGGAATTCTTCCTGTTCCCTGGCAAGTCGGGCAGGTGACGCTGTCTCTTCCTGTAAATTCCACATAGGGAAACTGCGATACATCTCCACATCTGCCATCTTCATTGTGTGACTCTGAGTGAACTAACCCATTCCTCATATTATCAGACACTGTGCCTCCATCATAGCCATCTTCCTTGCACGTGTGCATAGGCAGGTGAGAAAGTGATTTTCCCATGTCTAAAATAAAAGTCAGAAGAAAGCTTTCAGGGAGAAGGATTCAAATATGGCCTGCATTTATTCCTCCGCATTAGGTAACTGCTAGTCTATGGTCATTACTCCGACAAGACTCCCGTTGCCCTCTGTTCAGATCCCTTAAGACCTGCAAAGCGCTAAGGCCCTGTCAAGCTGGAGTCAATCCCAAGCTGTAAGAACCTGAACTAACTGGGAGCTTTGCTCAGATCTTCCAATACACACAGGTTGAAGGGGGATCGGTGAGAGGCTTTTGAGTTAGAACAGTACAATTGCTGGCAAAAGGTTGCAACAGTTTAGCAGTGCTTTTCAAAGGACTGTTATTGTACAGACTTTCACACAACACATTAAACTTTGTATAAAAAAAATTCAAGACTGGGCTCTAGAAAGCAAGTTTGCAATTTTCAGTGGATTCTACACACACTACAGACCCAATTCTAATAAGCTTTTTAGGTTGGACTTGTTTCGAGAACACAGGATCAGCTACTAGTTTCCAAGCTAGAAATATAAATCTCCAGGTGTTTATAAACTGATGATTCCCTTTAACCCAAAAGAGGGCTGATTCACAGCAAAGTCAAGGAAAAAACAGGAGTTACTTTAACATAGCTGCTGGCAATACGTAGCATTTATAAAGACTTTTTAAAAATGAAGTATTAATTACAAAAGCATTTTTGCTACCTATGCAAATTTTAAAATTTTCTCATTACTGTAGCTTTTCAGCCATGACACTGAAACTACCTTGAAACACAGAACACTTGAAACTAAAGGCTGTAATGAAGTGATGCAAGTGGAAACCTTCCTAATTTGCAACAGGTGGAAAACAAACTCAAAGTTAAAAAAATAAATCTGTACAGCAGTGGCAATCAGTTGTCCAGCTTATCCCCATAACCCATTTTAGTTACTTAACACAGAGACACCAGCCACTCAATTCACCAGTGTCTTGGGGAACAGGATGATTTAAAAAGCGTATGCAAAACTTCAGTTTTTCCATTGTAAGTGGTATTTTTAAAGCAGCTGCTGGTAATTACCATGCTGATTCACTGAGAAAGGAAGCCCTAAGAGGCAGATTAAGAGAGCTAACCAAGTCAGAATATTTTAAACCAACCACTCAAGACAGAACAGAAAGATCTCAGATATGGTGAGGGTAACACAAGCACTACATGAATTCATTATATTGCCACAAAGGCTAGGTAAATGTAGGAGGGGAAAAGTAATTCAACAAATGCCAACAAGTCCCAGTTACTGTTTCAGCAAATATGCAGCATTATTTTATTCATTTAAGTCATTAAACCCTTACAAGAAGGAAAACTATTTATCCTTATGCTGCTACAGCACTGTTTAAACATTCTAAGTTTGGGAGCTGTTCACTAACGGAAATTGTTGAATTGAAAAATTAAAACTATTGAACTATTGAAAAAAAATTTTCTGAAAAAGCTGTTGACAATGTTGACGATTATTCCACATTGGGTTTTTGCTTACTGTTCTCCTTGTAGCTGACCTACAGCCTTCACACTACGAAACTTGAGTCTTGCAGCTTAGGCAATAGCTGTCACAGTTACCGGTCTGAAAGCTTAGGGACCAATCCCTGGTGCTGTTGTGCTACAACTGCATTCAACTTACCTGCTCCACTGATGGTAGGCTCAGGCTATGTCTACATTAACAACCAAATACAGAACAAGCAGCAACTCCATAGAAATAAACAGTTATTGAGGATCCAACATCCACACTATACAAGTTTTTGTGTGTTTACTTCATACTACCTCTTGTCTAGACTGACAACACCCACTGACAACTGAAGTGCACCTTCTAGTTTTAGCTTCTTCCAAAATGAAAAAAATTTATGCACTCCCAGATCACATTGTGACGTGAACCAAAGTGCAGCAAGCAAGGATGACTGGGAATGCATTTCAAGAGCACACTCGTTATCTGAATTAAAATACTAATGCAGATGTATTCTCCAATGCCAACTGTACCTGAGCTTCAATAATTAGAATTTAATAGTGTTGTTCTACTGCCACTTAGGAGATATATCTCAGTTCACTAATGAGAAAACAGACAACCACCTTCAAGTGAAATGTGTTCCTCCAACATGCTCCCCCCCCCAACCAAGCACTGAACCTTATTACAGCTGACCAAAACTCAAGAACACTTTGTTCTTCTATCCAGCACTTATATGCTGAACAGTAGTAGTTCTGAGAATATATCATCTTCATATGTGACAGCCTCTATACTGTCACCAAAGTCACAAACCCTACTTCCTTAACAGCTATGCTTTGAGCCAGTCTCTCCCTCGTAACTGATGTATACGCTCCAGTCTCCTTGGACTTGTCTGGAGTTTCCTTGAACTCACAGTCTGTTAGAAAGAGTTTGGTAAATTAAAAAACGTTGTGGTAAGTGGCTTTTGTTTAAGATGTGCCCTTCAGCTTGCTATGGCACTGCAGCATGATAGTACACAGATAAAACCCAAAAAGTGTCCTAGGCACACAGAACCACCACATCCTGAGTTACATGCAAGACTCAGGGAAAAAAAATTTTTGTTTATAAACTCAGTGAAACTTTATAGAGTTAAACTAGATTATTCTTCTCCAAAGAGTTGGGGTGGTATTCTTAGCCCTTATACGCAAATATATAAACTTGAGGTTAGAAACCTACTTCTTTTTCAAAACAGCAAAAGGTTTTTAAGCGCGACCATCTTCTGCCCTGTCAGCTGTGGCTTAAGCACAAACACCGCAAGCTCCTCCGAAACAGAGAAAGCTGCAAGATAAAGCGATGACTTGGCAGTCACAAACTCGCTCAGCAGGGGCAGGCATCTCCAGTGCTGCCTTTCACGACCCCTTCAGAGACCCACCTCTCAGACACAGCCTGCTCGGTAAAGCTGGCGCTGCCAAAAATACAAGGGTCAAGAACCTCCTCGAGATTTACGGGTTTTCTCGCCCGTCAAGCCAGAGCGGCAGCTGCTCTCGCAAACATGGCGAAGTTTCCAGCCGGCGGGTGCGGACCAAGGCCCGGCGATCGCGGCCGCTGCCGGGCTGCCCCGGGCGGGCCCCTGCACCCGGCCGGCCGGCGGGTGGGGGTCTCGGCGCGGAGGGGCGCGGGCAGCCGCCCCGGCCGCCCGGAGGTAAGCAAGGCCCCGCCGTCGGCCTGCCCAGGCCTCGCCGAAGCCCACGAACCACCGCCGCGGCCCCCCGCCCGGCGCCCAGCTTCGCCGGCCTCGCAGCCGCAGGCCGCGCTCGGCCCGGCTACCGCCCCAGGCCTGCCGCCGTCCCCCGGCTCCCCTCCGCCGCTGGAGCGACCCTCCCCACCTGCGGCGCGGGCTCCGCGGGCCGAGCCGGGGGAGAGCGGGCTGCGCCGGGCACGGGGGCGACAGGACCGGAGGTTCCAGGTGCGACGCAGCTGCCCCGGCGCTAAACCCCGGATCCGGGGCGTGCGCAGGCGCGGGGCGGCGCCGCGTCGGTCCCGTCCCGTCCCGTCCCGTCCCGCCGCTGTCGGCCGCGGGCGGGGCTGCGCTCTGTTCTCCGCGGGGGCCGGGGCGCGGGGGTCCCCGTCGTTCCCTTCACCGTTCCCCTCACCGTTCCCCTCACCGTTCCCCTCGCCGCTGGGCGCCGAGCCGGCGGCTGCTGCTGCCGCCCGGCCGGGCCGCGCCTGCCAGCCCTCCCGGTCGGCGGAAGGCTCGGGAATCGCACAGAAACCGCCGTCCCGAGCGTGAGGCGGTGCCCGGTCTGAGGGGTGAGAGGTGCTCCCGCTCCCCGGGCCCCAGGGTAGGGGTAGAAGCAAGGGTAAGGGAAAGGGAAATCAGGAGACGCCGCAGCCCCTCTCCGCAGCTAAGGGACGGAGGGCAGAGCGGGTTTCCTCCCTAAGTTTCGCTGGCAGCAGTCGTTCGCTGCTCTGCCTGCAGCTGTGTGCTCCACATAAGCTCTGCGTTGCGTTAATCACAGGAAAAAAAGCGGGGATTTTTCTTCCCGCAACTGAGTTTACTTCGCGGTACCTTCACAGCCACCATCGTTACTTTCTGTTCCCTGTTTGATGATAGCTCCGGTGGAAGCAACTCGCCACACTCTGCTCCGGGGGAAATGAGATGCTCGAGCAAGGGAAGCTATGGCAGGTCAGCAAAAGAGGTGTAAGAAACGAGACGCGCTACCGCTGCAATTCAGTTTTATAACTCATGTCACATTATACAAGGTTGCTTGTACAGCTGATGTTTATTCAGGGCATGGGCAGTGAGGTGTTCTCCAAGCGATTTGCCAGAGCAAAATGAAGTACATTGGAAGTGAATAACTTGTGATTTTTGCTCTTTGTGTGCCTGCATCTGGTCCGTGAAAACCACTACCCAGTGACTATGGCAACACGGGAGACCACTGCTGTGTGGGGATGTGGGGGCAGCAAAGGGACAAGAGCTGCACAGAGGGGACGCAGCGTGGGATGAAGGAGCTTGGGGGACCAGGGAGGAGCTCTGCCTGGTTTGGGAGCCTCGTCCCAGCTGCAGGAATGAGTCAGGCTGGGGGAAACCCTGTGATTCACCCCACGTGTCAAAGCGCAAGAGCAAGCATAGGGGTAGGGCTCGAGGGAGAGGATAAGGAATCGAGGTCCTTACGACAGCTTGGGGTGATCACGAGGCTGGGGCAGGGCGCCAGGCTGCTCCAGAGGCCGGGAGGAGACAGGCTGCCTCCAGCAGCCACCAGAGCCTGTGCAGCTGTGAGGCCACCTGCAGTACGGCCCTGCCGGCAGCATGCCCGGCACCTGGCTGCAGGTCCAGGAAATGATCAGCACAGAAAATAACCTTCCCCCACCAAAACATGTGCTCAGAGGAAAAAGGTCTGCACGTATCTTTACCTGGGCCAATGCCAGCCCATTTATTCCATTTATCCGTGGAACTTCCTGGGAGTTTAAGAGCTCTTAAACTAGCTAGCTTTCATTATCCAGTTCAAGTAAAGGGGCGTCCTGCATGCTGCTCACTGGTGGCTTGACTCTACTTCTCTAGCCAGGCATGATCAAGCTCCTGACAGTATTGGCAAAAGCTGGCACGTCCCTTGTTCCTTTGGCAGACCTTCATCTGAGTCTTTGGCCCATCACTGTTCAAGGTTCCTGAGGAGCCTGTACAAAGCTCTCTGTGCAGCAAGATTCACCGTGGTACTTTGTGGGTTCCTAACTATAAACGGTGTGTGTAAGATACCTTGAACAGATCCCTGGCATGCTCAGGACCTATTTGGAGCTTGTATCTTGCTTTAGAGCACCAGCAAATGGTGCTCTAATGATGTGAATTCGGTAGGCTCAGGCCTGGCTATTAGTTTCACTGGCTATTGGCTTTTGGTTCTGACTCAACTTTATATTGATCCAAGGAGCACAAAGCACAGTGTAAAAAATAGTCATAGCTTCCAGCTGTCCAAACAGAAAGTGAGAACACCAAGTCTTTGCCTTTTAGATTGTTTTAAACAATAGTGGTAGCCAGGCACATTGACCTAAATCATCACACAACAGGGGACGTGCCAGAAAAGGTCTACCAAAAAGGTTTTTGGAACAGCTTTGGGAGGTCATACTGAGTTCTGGCAACTCAAAGTTACTCAGTCTGACAAATTCTTTCAATACAAATTTATTCAATAAAAATATTCCTAGCAAATTGTAATTAGCATGGAGATTTTGATCAAATCAGCATTTTGTTCCTTAGACTGCAGCAGTTTTTACCCAATACTTCCAGCTCTCAAACTAATCTATAAGGCCCCATGCAGGTAAGGGTGTTACAAGGTTACCCAAGAGAGTGTTTCCCTTGCTATGATAGAAGAAACAGTTGAAATCAGCATGGGCTTTAGAGATAGTTCTCTGTTACTGTAATCAATAGAGATGTTTCCTGTTAAAGACTTCTCACTATTTGCCATAGCCTTTCCTCTGTAGCTTTGACACAAACAGAATGTTGTTGGTTTTTTTTTCTCTTTAAAGCTGTCATGATGGAAGGGAACATATCTCTGGATATCTGTTTGCTTTGTGTTATTTTCACTTAGAAAGTACATGTTAAAGATATCATGTTAGAAAGAGAAATTGAAACACTGGAAGGATCTGGCTTACCCATTAGTGGCCTCAAGCTCATCCATAAATCCTCAAGCTCACCTTAAATATCATTTATTTGCTATAGGCTAAAGTAATGCAATGAAAACTGAGAATAAACAATAATATAAAGGTAAAATGTCACACCCACTATGCAGGCTTGAAAAACATTAAAAATATGTGATAAGAAGATGTACACATTAGAAGCACATTAGAAGTGCTTAAATATGTGATGAGGTGCTTAAAAGTGTTACTGAAATGGGCCACTGAGCTCGGGCTAATCAAGACAGGGTTCCTGTGATTATGGAAAGGGTATTTCACAGTAAGGAAGTACAGACTGCACAACATCCAATATTGCTGGTTCATGAACTGAATAGATAACGTCTAGATGAGGATTGCATGCTTCAACACAGACACAAATTAATCAGTTCAGAAATGCATGGTAGAGGGGTGGTATGCAATACTAGTGCTAGTAGGAGGGGTATGAAATGGAAACACTCAGATGGCATAAACAGAGAAGCTGAGATCATCACCTTTGGACTGAGTTATGGGACAGCTGCAAGTAATACAATCTCTTAGTTCTCATAAATCACAAAACGGGTGCAGTTTATACTTCCGATAGTGCATCGGTGAAGAAATCCAAGTGATGAATCTGGTTTCAAGTTGAGTTTTGTGGCTGGGATATGATAAGTGAGTCAGGTTCTTGAAAGGGCTGAAGTTAGCAATCCCTGTAGCAGCCAATTGTGCCGGTGTGCAGCCTCCCAGGTCCTGTGAGCACCTGCAAAAGACGTAGACCTTAGAAGTACCAGCAAAGAGTTATATTTACTTCTAATTTTCCCCCCACGATGAATAACAACCCACTAGTATTGGTTATCTGAAGAAACTTCAGACTGCCCACATTTATTTCATCCTTCAGAAATATAAGCTACTAGTTCTGTGAACATTGAAGGTAATGAAGCCTGGTTTCCTATGGATTTGCCTCTCGGTTGGCTGACTATTTATCTGAATTATAATAAAATTTTCTGTTACGACCGCATATACCTAGCATCTCCTCCTGCGGAATGTTTTGGCAGCAACATGCAGGCTGCCATGTTCAGAAATGGAAATGTGTAGAAATTTGCTGACTGGATAGAAAGTTATTAGGTGTTAACTCCTAAATGTTCAATCCCCGGTGTCTCCTCTGCCTGGTTATCTATTTTTATGAAATTTGTATAAACGATATTATCTCTCAAACTCAGCTGAAACTGGCTAACACCTTCAAAGTTACTGGAACTTGGGACACAGAGAAAGAGACAGGGTGATTGCATAAACCTTGTTTTCATATAGCCTACCAGGCTAAAAATGGATGGCATGCTATCTGAATGCTGAGCTAGGTGCAGACATCATTTTTATCTCCAAGCTATCTCCAAGTCCAGAAAAACAAACAAACAAACAGCAACACACACCCCCCAAACAAAACCAAACAAAAAGAATGTGAAAACTATAATCCCCATCTAATCTAGAGTATAAACTAGCAGTATGGGGGATTGCGTCCACTTACCTGTTGCTGACAGGAGAGAAGATGCTTAAGAAATCCTGTAATTACTTTAGGTTCATCATTACATCACTGGGGTTTTTGTATATAAGGAAAAGCAGGTTTTGCAGAACTATTACAGTTGTCTGTGTGCATTACACTCCTCCTCCACCTTAAGTACCCAGGGAATAGTTATGCTGCCATGTTGTAAAGATCATGTTTTCTCTAAATTTCTCTCTATCACTAGTTCACGAGGACACCCAAAAGAAAATGGTGATTCCCTATACCATGGTTTTCTTCTTGAGAAACTTCAGAAAAGAGATACAAATTAACCTGATAAAAATAAGAACAATCCTAATTTTTAGTGATTATGCCCTTGATTCAATGAAATGACAATAGTCCTGTTTTTTCACAAGTCATCCTAGTCCCAGGATGTGCTAGACTGAGCTGTACGGTGGTTGCAATGGTGACTTGTGCCAGGTCTCATCATTGAAGGGTACCTAAAGTCACACTCAGGCCAAAAAGAAAAAAACCCCAAACTATAGAAGAAGAGGGAATTCCGCAAGGCATTTCCAATTTAGGTGTACGTAATCTGAGGCAACCTTACTCCAGGCACAGGACAGTAAGACCCAGCCTATTATTTGACCAGGAACATACTGGTCACTTTTGATGTTTTATCCTATGTCCTAGTGCTGCTTTGAGGAGTGGCTGCACTAAATGTAAAGAATGAAAAACTTATGTTAAAAAAATCTACTGTATTAATTTGGTCTATTTGGATTTTTAAAAAAGTTCAGTTTTGAAACATCCTTTTTTCCCCCTGTGAAGTATTCTCTGTATTTCAGAATTGCTATGGTAAATATTTTTAGACACATTTAATACTTGAATATAGTTTGTCACAGATACTTTCATTGCTATGTATTTTCTGATGGTAGGGCCTGTGCACTGAGTTATTTTGCATGAATAAAATATAAACAGTCTTTTATAACTGATGTGTTTCTGATATATTGCACGGCTACTGATAACTGTCATTCTTGCAACATTCCATGGTCTTCTGCAGTGTATACTTTATAGTTTCTCTTTGTTCATTACACGTGCACAAACCTTAAATTCTGCATTAGTTGACGAATGAGATGATTATATTCTGTAAGAACATCATTTTTGCGCATTTCTCCACAATTCTGATGCTGTATAAGAACTGCGGCTTGCTCACTGTAATACGTGCTTCCAATACTTTCTGAGGAAAATAGCCCCTATTTCTCCTGTTTACATATTCTCCCCTTTTGAAAAAAAACATATAGCTGAATATTGATGAGGAAAAAACAAAACTGACAACAACCCACAGATCTAGACAAAAAATAATAAATCTTCTGATCGATTGGGTGAATGACCTAGTGATTATACTTTAATGCTTTTGAATAGCTTCTTTTAGAACAAGGTTTTTACAGATCATGTGCAGAACCATTTGTCTTTACCGTAGAGGAGCAGCAGTGGGTGGCAGCTGTGGCTGCCTTCAGCCATGCATACGGACATAGAATAATACTTATTGAGCAGCCCCATTGATCTTAGACTCATCTAATTTACGTATGATCTCTGCTGCGTTTCCTGATGGAGGAAAATAGCAGCAAGGAGATTCTAGCTTTATTATTTCTAATGCGTGGCTTTAATCAAATGGGCTATATGCAGAGTTAAACCTATTATTGAGAGGCTTTTTAACTTGTATAGCTCCCCAGGGGAAGACTTAAACAACCAATGGAACATTTGGCCTTTAAGCATTCAAATTTATTTAACTTTAAAAAAGAACACATTTTTACATACATTTGGGAAAAGTAATGACATGTATAAGTTACATAAACCTTTGAGAAGAGCTAGTTTCCTGCGTTTGGAAAGTTGTGTGAGTGATGACGACTCAGTCTCTCACTGACTTTGCTAACACAACAGAATTAGTATGTCACAATGCAATAAATAAATGGTTTTTGCTATTGTTTTATTTTTCTGTAACTTGATCAGCACCAAGAAAATCCACTTGTACCTTAAAAAGTTCCCATATTCTTTTTCTAAAACAACTTGGGAGAAATCTGGTATTAAGTCCTCTATCTTTCCTTTAGGACTCTCCCAGCTGGTTTAAGGCTCAGCAGGTAATGTGTGCAACCTTGTGCACAGTTTATTCCATCATTTATATATAAAAATTGATTTATGGCATCAGTCTAACAGGTGCATAAAGTACTTTTTTGAGCCACTATTAAAGTATGAGAAATGGTACCCAGAACAGATAAGTAAGAGATAACAGAAGGTACAGCATCAGGAGCAACAGTGTGAACAGATAACATTCAGGAAATTATTTTACATACAGCCTGAAGCCAGGTTGTTCCTGGCTTTTTAGCTTAAATGTTTTTTATTGTATGTATCGCAACAGTAAATATCATATTCATCAGTAGCATATGTCAAGACATCTTCAATAACCTACCTACTGTAGCAAAATTATAGATGGTTTGGCCAACATTTAAATAACTTTAAGTGCATTAGCCTGCCAGGTAATCTACTTGCAAATATATACGTATTTTGGGAGTACTATTCAAAACTCAATATATATGTATTTTGGGAGTACTATTCAAAACTCATCTCATATTTCTAGTCATGTCTAGCCTCAGTCAGCTTCTTCTGAAAGTTTGCCAGGTAAAGGTGCCAGAAGATGTGATTTTTTATTTCTTGGAAAATGGATAGAGGCAACCAGTTCACAGAGGTTACTTATATTTCGAGAGGTTTAGCTTTCAAGTGATTACAATTTTTACTTGTTACTGACTAGACCAGAGTCAGAAGCTTCATAAGAGACCTAAAAATTTGTAAGTGTCCTAGAAATGGAACGCCCTGAATTCCCTCACCTTTCAGTAGGGTCTTCCGTGTAATGGTGGTGGTGATTTTTCATTTTTGCCTGCTCAGCTGCCTCTTTAGCTTTAATAGTTTCTTTAGTAAACAAAGGCTTTCATTTTTTTCTATGTCCATCTTTTATAGGTTTTATATCTAAAAACCTTTTTTATTACAAAACCCAGCATCATAGTTTGTGAAGGCAAATAAAAATAAAAACATCTGTTTTAAGTAACTATTCAGACAAAGGTTATACTTGCAAGTGCATTTTATTTCTTCACATAAATACTTTAATAATTATTTTTAGTTAGGATATTTGCTGTGCAAAAATGCTTCCAGAGACAGTGTTAGTGTTTCTGTTGTAATATGTTCTGCAGAATTCTAGTGGATACGTATAAAAGAGATGGAATTGGAAATTAATATTTTAACTTACCATCATCAGAAAAATAATTTGTCATGGAAAAGATTATCATATAATTGCACTGCAATTATCTTAATGAGTATAATCTGTTATGTCTAATTTTTTGCCCACTTTCACACTTCTTTGAAATAGGATCCTATTAAAATGTTTTTCATTATTGTCATGACAACTGTGTCATAATATTTTATTGCAAATTTAATCAACCTATTACTGTCCAGTCTCTTACTGCGAAAGTAGTTTGGCCAGAATGGACTATGTTCCTACAGAATAGTGTTTCTAGTCAGTACACAATGGAAATGTATTTATTCCTGTAATACACAACATAGTTTTATTCTTTTTAAAGGAAGTAGAGAATTCCATTGCAACAAAGAGCAATGCCATCTTTAAACAGGATAATACCATATGAAATAATCCTTTTATTCTTTGTTCTATAATAAAGGAGAGAACTTCTGTTGTTGGGTGGTACTGTAGAGATTTGAAGAATACAGGCTTAGCTGCTTGAAGATTAAACTAGGGGTTTTCTTCCTTTTTTTTTCAATGAACCATGCTTATTTCAAAAGATACACAGTGATCTCTGATTCCTAATAGAATCTGTTATCCATTTATAATAGATTGCTCCTCTGCTGCTACAGCTTTAGATTTCAGAATTAACCCCTAGATTTTCCTTCCCTTCTTTGAGTGGTGGATACCAGAAATAATATGCATTTATTGCTAAATAGATTACTTTACAGAATTCCCATTTTATCTTGCATCTGCAGATGTTAGCCTCACAGAGGTTTGGTTGACCTTACCTGTTGACTCAGTAAGGAATCCAGTAACAAGATTATGTATGTGCAGTTAAAGGACCCGTGTCTTGGATAAAGCAATGATCATTAGTAATAAGTATATCTAACTGTGCACTTCCCTTTCTAGCTGTTTAGTGTGTTATATGCATTCGTATAATCTTTTAACAGTTTTCCATGTGTATGCATATCCTAAATAGTGCCACTGAAACTGAGAAACAATCTAAAATAGCCAGAAATAATTTGAAGTCAGTTGTGAATGGAAAAACATCTGTCTAACATTTGTATAATGTCTGGAGAAGTGTTTAGCAGAGGCAAAAATGCCCCTTTGACTAATTATGAGATTATAAGTAATTCAATCGATAGCTAACTTGTTTGAAGTTAAAAACAGAGTTGTAATACAGGTAGCCTGAACATTCAAAGGAAAATGTACAACCACATTTATGCCCATGCATAAGGCAAACAGTGGCGTGGATGACATCCAAGTTAGACCTTGAGAAAATAAAATTGAGAGATGAACACGTTTAAAACCATATAAAATTATTACCTAGGTTGCTTGAGTAATGGGAAAAAAGAAATGCTCGAAGGACAAATTTTTTTTTTAATTGAGGAGTTCACAGCTTGTTTTGAAACTGTGAACATTTCACTGATGAAACAGTCCTTGAAATCTGTGTTTCCGAGAATGTTTATGTGCAAAGTAGAGTGTTTGGACATTTCTGTGAGCGTGTGTGAAGAACAAGAGTATTTTATCTCTCAATTAGAATAAACATACGGAAAAGACTGGATTACATTTTCCCAGACTGCTGATTTGATTTCATTTCATTTAACTTCATGTTCTTAACTTCTACTCCTCCAGGGAGGAGATGCTGCCAACGTGAGGGTAGGTGGAATGTAAGGATATCTTGTTTGCGAGGATATCTGGCTAACAGCTAGTCACCTTAAAAGACAAGAACAAGAGGCAAGAGAAGTAAATTAAACACTCTGATAGCGCAAACCCTAAGGAACAGGGGATAACAAGACAGTAACAAATACGGGGATCCTTAGGGCGCTGATTGATGGGCCACTGAAGGAACCTCTGAAGCATGGCCTTGAAGAGGTTCAACCAGAACTTTGTTGCTGATAAGAAAGAAACAAGATTATCACAGATCTCATGGGAAGGTGCAAACTTCTAATGGGATATTTGAGGGGACTTGGGAGGTTCTGTAAAACTTATTAAGGCTTTTTTTGGGGGATTGTGGGAATAAACAAAATTTATTATGGCACATTTAGGAAAGGGGCCAAATGCAGGGAAAGGAAGAGATGGAGATGGATCAGAGAGGAATGAGTGGAAAAATGGAGAGGAGGAAAAAGGGGTCGGTCGTGTGTGAAACAAGCTGCTGGCCAGCACGCTTCTCTGGCTAAGCCTTGGGCTTGATTGCCCCAGTGTAGCCCATCTTGCTATTAAACTCTATTCTTCCCAACTATTTTCCCATGTGGATGTGCCTGATCAACAGTGAGTTTCGTGACAGGCTAGCTGGTGGCTGGGATGAGAGGTCAATGTGCCCGCACCTGTACACAGAGGCCACGGGTCGAAGGGATCCATAGGTCTAGGGGCCAGTGACTGGGGGGACGCGTCAGCTGCCGGAGGGGCCCATTTGTGTGTGTGCGTGACGACAGCACAGCTGGCGTAGCTGTGCTGGTGAGTTGGGTAAGAGGACTGTGAGCTTGATAGTGGGGGGGCTGGGGGTCTGATAGTCAGCTACTGGAGGGACCATAGATCTGGACCAGCTGCCAGAGAGCCCCATGTGCGTGCATGCTAGCAAGCTTTGAGCCTGATTAGCCGGCAAGTAAGAACATGATCAGGCCACCAGAATTGTTCATGTTTATGTGAGTGCTTTTGGTGTAAACCTGTGGGTATGCAGGTACTGGTGAAGGCACTGTCCTCTCCCTGGGTCACTCTGTGCTGCTAGATGCGTGCATGTGCATCTTTGGGCTACCTGCCGAGCCAGACTGCTGGCTGGACCTGGGAATGGCAACAGCAGCATAGGCAGCAACAGGAAAAAGCCCTGGGGTCTTACAGCCCACCAGCCTTAGCTTACCTTAACAGCCAGCTCCACGGCCTTATGTCTGCTTTTTAGCCTGCAGTGTGTCTACACCACACCTATGCTGTGTACAAACATAAGAGCTGGGTGTTGGCAACCACAGGAAGCAGTTGTGTGTATGAAAAAGTCTGTAATGTCAGTAATTTATAGCATTGCTTTTTAGTACATTCTCAGAGGTGGTGATACGATTTTGTAAGCATACATATACCCCAGGATTTGAAAACTTTCTAAAGAATAACCGAAGCTAATGTGCAAGTGCAGCAGAGAATTCAGAAATGTCTATCTGAAATGTAGGTGTGTTTGTAGGAGCCCTATTCATATATTACAGTAGCACATTGATTTAGTATCTTATTTCAAGTCCACCTCGTGGATGTCTGAGAATGACATAGCTTTTGCCATCAATATGATCAGGCTGAAAAGTTGCTTTTCTATCTTCATTTTTATTCCTGAATGTACACTTTTGACACTTGATTTGTGATAGCTGACACCTCAAAGCTGATATATGGCTCAAGAGTTAAGCAGCACAGGGCCAGACAGAATGAGCTAGCTATAATCTCTCAAACATACAATACTCTCTGACATCAAATGTGAAAATCATCAGCATGTGTATAGTGTCATACAGAAAAAAATACTAAAATGAAGTAGAAAATTACTTGGGTTTTGACTCAGAGGAAGTTAAGCTTTTAAACTACCTGGTATGTATTTTTCATCTCTTTCCCTTTCTTTTCACTGATATAGAAACCAGAATTATATTCCTGTATTTCATATCCACTCCTGTGTCCCTATGGCTGAGGAAAGGGAAGGGAAGGGAAGGGAAGGGAAGGGAAGGGAAGGGAAGGGAAGGGAAGGGAAGGGAAGGGAAGGGAAGGGAAGGGAAGGGAAGGGAAGGGAAGGGGAAAGGGAAAGGGAAAGGCACAAGGAGGAAAGGCACAAGGAGGAAAGGCACAAGGAGGAAAGAGTCAAAGTCTTTCCCAGCAGGCTTCTGGATTGTTCAGTACTGCACTAGGAGAAGTGCAACTATGCTACAAAGATAGCCTTTGTTTCCTATATTTTCTTTGAAAATGATAATTGACATGAAGGTAGAATTTACCAGGCTTTTTCAGGGGAGAGGAGAACTGAAGTTGCTACATCCTGAGTTACTATACCAAACATATGTCTCTTTAAAATCAATTTGCTGTAAATCAGTAGTTTTCCTGATGACAAGAAACATGTTTTGTGTATCTTAAAAAATCCAGAAGGTGACTTTGAAGGTTTGGAAAAACATAATGCCACTACTATGTGTGAGCATATATCAATGATGGTTTTAATGGCTCTAGTAGTGGTCAAACTGGAGTTTGGATGAGAATGGGCTGCCTTCCTCCAATAAAACAAAAGATGGAACAGAGGTTGTAGGTAATGTGTAACTGATAGCCACTAAAAATGTACAGAGGGGTACGAGGCTTAGAAGGAAAGAGAAATACATGGTTTCAGGCATCAGTATGTGATCTGCTAAATATGATTTGAGAGTAGCCACACTCAGTTTGGAGAGTGAAATGTGAATGTATGGAAAAGGCTATTTCAACCTCCTTGAATTAGGAAATTTGTCATAATGTGAGAAAGCGATTCCCAGCCACTGAAAGGATTTTTTGTGTCAGAAAGACTGAAGGCCTTTCAAAGAAGCCAAATTTCATAGAATCATAGAATAGTTTGGGTTGGAAGGGACCTTTAAAGGTCATCTAGTCCAACCCCCTTGCAAATGAGCAGGGACATCTTCAACTAGATCAGGTTGCTCAGAGCCCCGTCCAGCCTGACCTTGAATGTTTCCAGGGATGGGGCATCCACCACCTCTCTGGGCAACCTGTGCCAGTGTTTCACCACCCTCAGCATAAAAAATTTCTTCCTTAGATCTAGTCTAAATCTATCCTCTTTCAGTTTAAAACCATTACCCCTTGTCCTGTCGCAACAGGCCCTGCTAAAAAGTTTGTCCCCATCTTTCTTATAAGCCCCCTTTAAGTATTGAAAGGCCACAATAATGTCTCCCCGGAGCCTTCTCTTCTCCAGGCTGAACAACCCCAACTCTCTTAGCCTTTCTTCAGAGGAGAGCTGTTCCATCCCCCTGATCATTTTTTGTGGCCCTCCTCTGGACCCGCTCCAACAGGTCCATGTCTTTCTTATGCTGAGGGCTCCAGAGCTGGACACAGTACTCCAGGTGGGGTCTCACCAGAACGGAGTAGAGGGGCAGAATCACCTCCCTTGACCTGATGGCCACACTTCTTCTTATGCAGCCCAGGATACTGTTGGCTTTCCAGGCTGTGAGTGCACGGCTCATGTCCAGCTTTTCACACACCAGTACCCCCAAGTCCTCAGCAGGGCTACTCATAATCCCTTCATCCCCCAGCCTGTATTGATACTGGGGGTTGCCCTGACCCAGGTGCAGGACCTTGCACTTGGCCTTGTTAAACCTCATGAGGTTCATACAGGCCCACTTCTTGAGCTTGTCCAGGTCCCTCTGGATGGCATCCCGTCCCTCTGGCGTGTCAACCGCACCACTCAGCTTGGTGTCATCTGCAAACTTGCTGAGGGTGCACTCGATCCCACTGTCTATGTCATTGATGAAGATATTAAACAGTACTGGTCCTAGTACTGACCCCTGAGGGACACCACTTGTCACTGATCTCCACCTGGACATTAACCCCACTTGTGGTAATTAGCTGCCTCATGCGCCAGGGATCAGAGGAAAGACCATATACCATTACTCCCCAAAACAGATCAATAAGCAAGTTTCAGCAGAAAGAGATGTAAGGATACACTAAATGGTTTGTTGCATTTGAGAATGTTTAAACAGGGATCAAAACCAACCACAGTGTCAGGAAAAGGCTTGCTTCAGTTCAGTAGGACAGCTATTTTCCATTTTGACCTACCAAAGAGAAGCAGTACTGTTTGGCTCACTAGAGTCTAGGTCAGGAAACTGAGGTGTTTTACAATCCCATTGGAATGGTATCAATCTCACTGAAGCTTATTACCTAGCAGTGTGAAGAATACTGTTTTACAACCATGTTTTAAAAATAAAGCAACTACTACAGTATTTTATGAAAGGTTCAGTTCTGCAGCTGAGTGCCAGCTGTGCTGTGCACACACCTGTTGTTAGATTTAAGTTATTTTGTTAAATATCTAGGTTTCACTAAGGCTTACAAAGAGGGGTGGATGCTGAACTCCCAAGAAGGGTGGTTTGGAATTTGTGTAGAACCACAGTGACTGGTGTCTGGTGAGCACCAGGCATCCCTCAGAGCTGCAGCAGGTGCTGCTCAGGGGGCCTTCATGGCTCTGGACATAAAGGGCATTATGAAGCCTAAGTCTTCTCTTTGATCTGGCTGATATTCTAGGCACTTTTTAAATTCAAAGTATAACTTTGCTTTAAAGATCTGAAGAGAAGCTAAGCAAGCAGGGGGAGATTCAGATCACAATCTGAAGTTTGTTTTTTAAACATGGAGATATTCATGCAGGATATAAGGCTGAGTCAGCTTGTTTTGTCTTTCAAGCTTGTGTATAGACTTTTAATAATAAAGAGTCTACAGGCTTATGTTTTTATAACAATCTGGTCCTTCCCCTTTGCATTCACTAACTCTGCCACCTGCCCTGTGTAAGTGCAGGCTAAGCAATAGCACAATACTTCTGCTGCCTGGGGCTAGGGCAACTTCAACAGACGGAGAATCCTCAAGCAGTGCTGTGTCTGAGTGTCCCATCAGTGGTATCAGTTAACACTTGTGAATCTTCATCCAGCTCGGTGTTTTGGTGGCTTCTAGTTACTAATACCTCAGACTGAACTTGCATGGAGAATTTATCTTTCTTTTATTCTTTGTTTCTGCAAGCTTTTAAGGCTTAATAAACAATGTATTCTTTAACTATCTAGCCATAAGTTGTTTAAACTTGATTATGTTTGCTTTTGGGTAACAAAAAGCTCCAGTAAAGTAAACTATGTAACACATGTAAAGATAACCCTTTTCTTCACAGCCTGGTTATAGCTTTGGACAACATTTTAAAGCCTGCTAGCAATTGTAAATCAATACGTGTCAATTAAATGTACATGTGGCTGCCAGTTCAAATTTGTTCTGTATTTATTTACTCGGGTTTGGCTGCTACCAGTTATTTCACCTTTTATCAACTACAAGCAGCATGAACCTAACAATGAAGAATGATGCAAATGTAATGATCCTATTGATTGAACTAGAGATTCGTTCCTTGAGGGAGATTGAATGTACCTACTGAAACAGAGCTACTTAGGTAATGGACTTAGATGAGCTAAATTATCAACTGAAACTCTCACAGAGTGGACATCATGGTATTTGCCTCCTGAGGATATCTAAATAATAGTCAATTCTTGTCAGAAGTTGTACTGAAGCTACGCTTCAGGGAACATTAAGGTGCATCATAATGGCATCCACAGCTCAAAACAGTTCAGAAATACCAGTGAATGAAAACAAAAGGGGTTTAACTTCAAAATACTGAAAATAGTTTAGAGCTATGGTTTTCCTCAGCCTTACGGAAGATACAGCCCCTTCTTTCTTACTCCTTACCAGTTGCGTGGCTAGGTTTCCTGTGGCCTGATTTCAGCCCTACCTGTGATCCTACGCTGCAAGAGGACAGTGAATGTACAGAGCTGTCAAGACCAGCTATTTCCCCTTAGGAGCAAATGGGGAATCAATACTTCCTGAACTCATTATCTGCTGGTGCATCTGCATTGCCTAAGTGACTAACTCAGCACCCATTTATCTACAATAATGTGATCATTTCAAGATTTTGCTTTATTTCAAACAATTCTCTAGACAATTGCATAGTTACAGGAAGGTACCATCTCTGTGATATTATCGCGGTTAAGTTAAAATGTGTGATGGGAACTTTGGCTCATAGACTAGAAATGCTTTTTCCACTTACGCTTTTAAGATGTGTGAAGCAGATTTTCCTTGTTCACCCAATGGCCAGTGCACATGAAATCTCATCTTCCTGATGGAAAAAAAGTCCAGTCATTTAATTGCTTAAAACCTGAATCACTCAACCATCTTCAATGCTGTCTTTTAAAATATATTTTTAATGTAGACTTGTAAGTCTTCCAAGTTTAGTAGATGGCTGCCGGTTCTGGTGCCCCAGACTGACATCCAGCTCGCAGCACTGAATTGGTTAGGGTCCTCACCCTTCACCTGCCCGTGCTAGGACAACAGCTTTGGCTCCACCTATCTCCCATCACTTGAGACAATTGTCTTAATCCTTTAATATTCACCCTCTGGTTTTTCCCACTTTTACAAACCCTGGATCTGTTCATTCGTTCAAATGAGGTAATTCCATCGTGCTTGCAATAACAGTCCTTCCAGAGTAAAAAATAATTAAAGACGGGAGGAGGTCCGGGGACAGTAACCAAGGTCAGCCACAGCCCCAGGATGGCTGGGCAGGGCTATGGGGATACAGATGGGCCAAGGCCAGGCTGGCATGCCAGCTGGTGGGTCGGAGGCATCCCCACTGCCTGTCTGGAAAAGCTCTCTTCGTGGTCACCAGCGGCACTGTCTCTAAGTTGGCCCTGAGCCTGGGCAGCCAAACCCCCAGGTTAAGTGATACGCTCAGAGCCCTGGCACCTTGAGATGAGGTCTTTTAGAGGAGAAGAATGGGAAAATTCAGCTTGTCTGTGTAGAGGAAGAGGTTATTTGGGGGGCTTGAGGGTTTTTTTGCTGGGAGGTTAGATACATAGCTGCTGTCTTTGGTTTCAGCTGTTGGAATGTGCCTAGAGAAAGGATGGGACTGAAAAGTGACAAAACAGAGACAGAGTGTCTTGCTGGTGTTTAAACCACTGTCATTTTGATTCCTGTCATTGATAAGATAAACTTTACTTCTTCAGTCAATTCTACAAAGTGCACTTGTCATACAGGTTGCTCCGCACTGTGGGGAAATGTCCTCAAAGTTATCCTTCACAAATAGGAAGCGCGCTGTGCATAACCAGGTGCTTACGCAGTGATCATACTCCCAATACACAGTGCCTCTGGTTATGAAGCGCTGTAGGGAATATCAGGTTTTGTAATCTCACCACTTCTGCTCTTTCCTTTATTTAGTAGCTTTGCCTAAGCTTAATATGCCCGAGTATATCGGCATGGGCAATATTTTTAATATTCTTTCTTCAAAAACTATCTTAATTCCTGGACAAGAGCTCTTGGAGCAAATAGCTCTTTCTCTTGCTTTCTGCCTCTTCATTAACAAATACCTTTTCTGTTGTTGTTGATATGCAATTTCAATATAAAAAGGTCAATTTAACACAGATCGGTTTCATCACAGATCAAATAAGTTTATTGATTAGGACTATGAAGAGCATAACTAATCAGTGATGCAGAGAGTACATAGCCTAACTCCGCATGCTTAGGGATAATATTTTTACCTCCAGATAGGTATAGCTAGCAGTCAGCTTTCATTAGCTGAAGTAATAAAAGTAAATAATGTCCCAGAGCATGCAAAAACTTAGATGGACTGTTGGATGTAACGCTTGCACTTCAGGTATGCCTAAGACCCAGTTTATCAGGGTTCATCGGTTCTGGCAGAGGCAGAATCAGGGAGTTCTGCAGTGCTCTTCCCAATGCATTTGGTTCCAGTAGGTTTATTGGCTAGGTGCAAAACCAGCTCTGGTCTGCTTTGCAGCTGAACTCATGTTCTCTTAGAAAGGGGGCTCCCAAGGAGTCCTAGCATGCCTGTAAGTGGTCCTCTGTGTATCACATAGCCAGGTTCATATTGTACTGTGCCTGATCTAGTAAATTCTGCTGGAATTCATCAGGATCATCAGTAGGATGGCTTTGCTCATATCTTTGGACTAGTTAATTGCAACCCAGCTATACTGCTACAGAAATGAAGCTATTCTATATTACAGGCCAGGGTGCACAGTTAGCACTTGCTCACACCCTGCTCCCCAGTCTTATGCTGCCTATCTATCTCAAAGTTCCCTCTTGCTTAACTGTATGATTCTGACTCATACTAACCCATATATTATTCAGTGCTTTTACTTTACCTAAGTGCAATGAAAGAGCAATAAAACAGATACAGGAGCAGTCAACATTCAGTCTTTTAGGGGAAAGTCCTCCTGCTCAATTTTTTTTTGCCTCCTCATTCTGCTTTCCTGCTAGATTAGTGCCATTTCTTACTCTGTATTTGTTTATAATTTAAAGCCCTATAAAGTTACTTAATCTGCATCAGTTTACCTCCAGACTGAGAGTATAAAAGCAATAGGCACATAGGTTACCTGTTAATTATGGCCATGCTCCATGAATGCAGAAAACACACAAATCATGGTCTGATATTAAAGCCCTTGCTCAGCGGTTCTTGAACAGTTCACTAGAACAGATATAACAGAGCTGAGGCTGAACATAAGTGCATGGGATTATGGAAATGTCATTTATAATTTGTTACGAAGGCCTTATTATAATGAATAGCAAAATAAAGATAAAATGCTATGCAACACATCAGTTTCCATTACTTATAAATGGTCTCATTCAGAACCTGGGGAATATCGTGTACATACATTTTTTGAGCTCTGTATGAGTGAGGATACAATGATTAGAACAGAGGGGACCAACCCTTGATGAATATTTTTAGGATCTATCCTAATAAAATAGTAAATTATTTTGTTGCTAATGAACTGATGTCCCTAGTCAAATGTTTAAACAGAAAATGTGGTTAGCCATCAGCAAAACTGTATAGAGGTAATTGCACACTGTGTTGCAAAGTATACAAAATAGATAAACATGAAAAAGAGAAAATACTGATTTTTTTCTGTTTGGTTTCTCCTAGTAATAGGTATATTGTAGTTACATATGGTAAGAATATGTCCAAAGCTTTTGATGAAAATATAGTTTCCAAGTGTAAGCCTTGATAAATTATCCCGTATGTGGAAAGAATTGTACTGTAACTGTTTAAGTTCTATTTCTGTCTAATATTATTTGTAAATTCCCAGGACATCCAGTTGCTTGGTTTCACTACTATTTGCAGTTTCTACTAATCATCTCCCAAATTAATGCTTGGCATCAAATATTCATTCATACTGTGATTATGCTACTAGCTGGCAAGTCAGTCTTCTACTGAAGAAAATACTTTAGCAGATGAGAGCCAGAGGACAGAGAGATTAAACAAGTTCCACGAGGCAATGGCCACCAGAGGTCTTCTTAATTTCGGTTGATAGGGGATGAGACAACAAGGTATCACACTGCCAAGCCTAATTATGGCAATCAATAAAGGTGTTGGTAAAATACGGTTCAAGTTTGCCGATATTAACTTCGCAAACAACGAGAGGCTGCTCACATGAAAGAGTCCTTGTCAAAAAAGACATTTAAAACTGTGTGTGTGCATTGCTAAAGGGACATTATAAGCAAGTGTTATATTGAAAGCACGTGAACAGTGGTTGCACTTTGTGTGAACCTCCTAATAAACATGTGTACCCTTTTTATGTTCAGTAAACAGAAAATGGTTAATTTCAGGTCAGGTTTTATCCCGTTTCTGTGGATTTTGTTTGGTATTTTATTTAAATGAATCTGTAACCCAAACTAAAGGCTATGAAATTTTGTACTGATGTACTTCTAAAGGTTTCTTACTGGAATAAATCACTTTGATATTGCAGACGCCATCTTAGATCACCATAACCCATCTTGTCCCTGAGGGCATAAAACCAGAACAACTTGAAGGAGGATAAACCCGTCCTCTGAAATTCCAAAGCTCTCATGCAATGGAATGGGTGCTTTATGCATTTCTCGAGTTTTTTCTAGGTTTCACTGGATGAATTCCTGACCCCGTGCAAGCCAATGGCCAATCTCCAATAGACTACAGAGGAACCAGAGATTCACCAGTTTTTGGTGACTTTTTTTCAGTAATTTCAAATGTTCTATTTTTTCTCTTGCTAACATTGTCCTTCCCCATGCCTTGCTTTTCTTAAATTACTTCTTCCAATAAAGATGTTCATAATTAGGGATATCATTATTATTATTATTGCTATTTTTATTACTTGCAATATTCATCGTGTTTTATGAACTTTCTTTAAAGGTATTGCCATCACAGGGGAAAAAAACCACTTGTTTCAGCAGACATAGTAGATATTTGATATATTGGAAAACTTGAAACATTGTGTCTGAGAACATGCCATGTAAATACTATGTTCTGTACTTCTGTTAATGCATTACTGTATTGTGCTATTTCGTGCTTCTTTAGTGGGATGCTGGACCCTGCTGGCCAGGTTCCAAGGCACAGCACGTTTAAGAGTCAGTAATAATGTTGAAGATCAGCGAGACAGCCGAGTCCTCAAAATAGCAAATTATTTCTCTAAACTCAGTCAAAAGGGAAGCTAAACCAAACTATTTGGTTCTTCAATTGGTGGGTTGTGTAATGCGTCTGCCTCACAAGGGATAACAATATTTTCTGATACAATCAGCAAAATGCTGTGAAAACATACAAAATGTGGAAGAAGAAAACCACAAGCTTCCACTCAAAACTGAATCATAAATTATCACGTGATTAAAATGTGAGACTTATTTTTGCATCTAGGAGAGCAGCACAAGCATCATCTGATCTTTTTTCATTGCAGCATGACTCATGCTACACAGTTCATCTGAGTTCGTCTCTGCGAGTTTTGTTTTGTTGCTCCTAATGTTACAAATTCTTGGGTTTTTTACTCATCCTACTCTGGTTATATAAACGTAAAATGTAACATTGCTTCTCTAGCTGAGAAGTAAAGAAAATTCAAAGGTCAAAATCATAGATACAATGAGTCAATAACTAAAATCAGTAATGTGCCACCAACTAAAACGCACATTTAACACATTAATATATTAACTAGAAAGGGTGAAGAGAACTACAATGAGGGTGTTGAAAGAGATATGAGAAGCAACTAAGCAGGGTGGGACTCCTTAGCCTCTGAAAGAGAAGACAGCTGGGTAATAGAGGTATATAAATTATGAGTAACATGGTAATGATAAATAGGGAAGTAATGATTGTTCGATATAACTAAGAAATGAAATTATGAAGTGACAAGTTCAAAACAAATAGAAAGAGGTGTTTCATCACAAAGTAGAAATTACTCTGAGAAAATCATTGCTAGAGATTTTTAGGGATGCCAAAAGTTTACAGAGGTACAGAAGCAATTCAACATATTCACAGAAGAAAACTCCATCAAGAGTTATTCACATGGAGTAAATTTACATTGGGATTTCAGAAGGACAGGTTTGCACACCTTTAAGCTGTTCTGACTTTATGCCCTCAGAACAGATGTGTTGCGGTGGTCTAAGATGGCGTTTACAACCTCAAAGTGATTTATCCAGTAAGGAACCTTTATAGAAGTACATCAGTACCAAATTTCATAGCCTGTAGTCTGATTTACAAGCTGTTTACAAATCTACTCTTTGTGGTTGAGGAAGTCCTTTGCTGCAGGACTCTGGAAAATAGGTAGGTGTATTGGGGAATTGCCACCATATGTTTTACCTGTTCATCCCTCTTCAGCCACTATCAAGGACAGGTTATAGACTAAATGAACCTTTAGTCTGACCCCATACAGTTGTTTGGGTTTTTTTAATACTTGCATGGCTACATCACATATGGCTTGGGTACATGTACAGCAAGAAGTCATTGACAGACTCAGAAGCTATGAAAGAGTGTATCTCTAGGGCAGCTCTAGATGAGGTAGTCATGTTAAAACATTTAAATCACATGTAACATCACTGATTGTCGTGGTTTAACCTCAGTTGGCAACTGAGCACCACGCAGCCGCTCGCTCACTCCCCCCTGGTGGGATGGGGGACAGAATCGGAAGGGTAAAAGTGAGAAAACTCATAGGTTGAGATAAAGACAGTTTAATTAGGTAAAGCAAAAGCCGCACACACAAGCAAAGCAAAACAAGGAATTCATTCACTGCTTCCCATGGGCAGGCAGGTGTTCAGCCATCTCCAGGAAAGCAGGGCTCCATCACACGTAACGGTTACTTGGGAAGACAAACGCCATCACTCCGAACGTCCCCCCCTTCCTTCTTCTTCCCCCAGCTTTATATACTGAGCATGACGTCACATGGTATGGAATGTCCCTTTGGCCAGTTGGGGTCAGCTGTCCTGGCTGTGCCCCCTCCCAGCTTCTTGTGCACCTGCAGCCCTCCCAGTCGGTAGAGCATGGGAAGCTGAAAAGTCCTTGGCTAGTGTAAGCACTACTTAGCAACAACTAAAACATGGGTGTGTTATCAACATTGTTCTCACCCTAAATCCAGAACACAGCACTGTACCAGCTACTAGGAAGGAAATTAACTCTATCCCTGCCGAAACCAGGACACTGATTTTGCAAATTCTTCTTTCAGGTACTCTTAAAATAGAGCTAGAATTTTAAGAAAAGAAATTTTTTATACTCTGCTGCATAGTCTTCAAAAAGCTGGGTTTATCTCTATAGCAGGAGGTGAGAATCTGACAAGCAATATAATGAACTTTTAATGTAAATGTGTATGACTTGTAAGAAATGTATCCATGAAAAAAATTATAGCTTTACACCTTTTTGAGAGCTGTGTAAGAGGTGAGGTTCTTTTTTAAAATCGTTCTTTCATTTTTTGGGTACATTGTCGTAATTTGTGTAAGAAATGTCTGTATGCAGAAGGAAAGAACAAAAACTCTGGCAGTAACGCTGTTGCTTTAGCACTAGCAAGGCACAACCATCTCTGGTTTGCCCACAGGTTGTAATAGGTGTGATCCAGCTGACTTTCTATAAGCTACAAAAGCAGAGTGATTGCGGTAGAATATGCTGCAGTCTCCCACGGATCATTTACATGGACTTTTATCTCTTCATGTACATACGGATATGGTGACAAAACGGTCCTTTTGCTCCTGTGGCTTGCACAGAGCAATGCAATCTGTTTATTGCTATAACGGGCATTAATCATTATTCATACGTACGTGTGGAGTTTTCATTTACTGGTTAACCTGACTTTGATAAGAGGCGTCATTATTACAGCCTCCGTGAGTTAATGAAACGGTAAATGCTTCTGTCACGTGTCTTGGAAAGAAAAGCAACAGAGCATGGTGAGATGAAGCACCGAAACTTGCACTCAGCAATTCGCTTTTTTAAATGTAGCCTTTCTAATCATAAAATTATTTATAGTTTTATACATTTTTCTTTTTTATAAAAGTAAGAATTTACACCTGTTACGACCCAGACTGGGTGACTCGGGGGGGTCGTAGCAGTTTTGCGATTCCCTGGGGCTAAATTAAGGCGAAACCGGGCGATCAATTAAACACTTTATTTATGGCACAAGCAACGGAAACTTGGACAGCGTAGTAACAGACGGCGTGAATTCTATTGAGGCATTTACGAGAAGGGTGAGGGGGGATCGCCACCCTCGCACCCCGCGGTGGCGACTGCCGAGGCCCCCACCCCCCGGCGGCGGGCGCGCACGTGGCTCCCCGCCGCGGCGCCTTTTACAGTCCAGTCCCCGCCTCTCGGCCGCGCCGGTCACGCCCCTCGGGGAGTTACGTAACTCCTGACCCCCTGCGCAGGCGCCGCCGGGGGAGCGGTGGCGGGAGGGTCCTTCGGGTGGTGGTGAGCCCCTTCCTCGGAGGAGCGCGGCGTGACCTCGGGCTGCGTGTGGTGCGTCGTCACGCCGGGCCTGTCAGAACAGGGAGCTGCGGGCGCGCCGGCCCGCCCTCCGCCTCCCCCGCCTCTCACCTGCGGCCCGCCCTCGCCCTGCAGCCCGCAGCGGGCTGTGCCGCGGTGTTTGGGGCGGGCGTGAGCCCTTCCGGCCTCTCGCAGCAGCGGCTGGTTTTGAAGCGGAAAGATGTCCTCCGCATTTCGTCCACGGAACAGGGACGGTGCACCGGCGGGCTGCTGACACGCGGCCAGGCGCAGGCTCGTCAGTGCTTCTCCCTTGAGAATTAGGTATCCCCCACAAATAGGCGAAGGGATAGTTTAATGTTTTTCTTCCTTCCATTTCTGACAGTCCTGCCGTGGCTGTCGGCCTGTGTTCTGACACTGCAAATGCTTACGCATTTTACTGATCTGCATGAATATGAGATGTTCCTGTGAATACGAGGCCAAAACCAGAAAGTCTTTGAGTCAGTGATGCTGCTCATGTGTGTAAAACTGTGCAGACACCTGCGAGATCGGGGCCCAGGGGGGCAATTACCACAGGCGGTTTTGTGAGGTACGTATCTGTCTGTTAGGACCTGGCCCGAGACCAACAACTCATTTTACATTGGTCGATGAGTAGCATTTCATGTTAACTGTAGTTTACCCCTGCCCCGAACTGAACTGGAAATGATGAAATGGGATTTGACCTCTTAATGGGCCCATTTCTCTTTCAAAAAAATTGATACGCTAATATTTATATTTTTTATACGTTTCTTTGAAATTCAATTGAAAGTCATGCTATATCTCCTATTCCTTTACTATACATTATCATGA
Organism: Aptenodytes patagonicus; assembly: GCF_965638725.1. Classification (NCBI taxonomy): domain Eukaryota; kingdom Metazoa; phylum Chordata; class Aves; order Sphenisciformes; family Spheniscidae; genus Aptenodytes; species Aptenodytes patagonicus. The sequence continues at coordinate 141,057,007 of NC_134950.1, forward strand.
AACATATAGTAAAGATAACTAAATGAATATTTGAACATTTTCGTGGTCTAATTCACTGAAGTTCTCCTCCGGCCTGAGTTAGTGTGTCTTTTTTTAATGCCATAGATTTTTCATTGGCATTCATTTCATGTTCTGAAAGAGGTTTTCAGGTTCTTTTATGTTAGACGAATCTTCCTCACGTGTGAAGTACAACTGATGTTAGAACTAACGGGCCATTTTTTGCATGTGTGTGGCCTTTCCTTCCTGAAGGCCCAATAAGTGGCTTCTAGTCTCCAGTTTATTCCTTTGAGAACACATAATGTTTTAAAAGTATAATTTTAGCTAAATTAACAAATCTAGATTAGAACCCCCTCACTAAATGAGCAGAGAGCCTAATTAGATGTTAACACCCTCAGGTACAACACTGCCTGCAGAAGAGGGCTTAGAGCAGGTATGAGCCTGGGGGTGATTTATCTCTCCCCTCCCACCCCTCCCCTTGCCAGACGGGTTATTTTACCTTTAAATGCTGCTGGATTGCCAGCTCCTGAGCTGTGATGGATTCTGTGTGGCACGGTGGGTGACAGCGAAGCAGATGTGTGAGGACAAAGACTGGTTTGTTGGTGCTTGTGTGGTTCTGTCTGTAGGGGTGCTTTCTTTTAATGGCAGCAATTTAGGCATACAGTAATTTGGCAGTTTTGCAGTTACATTAGACTTATGCAACATATTTAGGGGGGAGTAGCAAAGTTATCACATTCAAAATCCCAGCATCTCTTTAAAATAAGAGTGGTTATGGCACAACTGTCTTAACTCGCTAAGAGCACTATTCCGCTATTCTGTGTAGATCCACTAATCTTTTCTCTCTTAGTGCAGGGGAAATAGCATAAGAGGACATAGATGAGGAGAAGAGTGTGGTGGGAAGCAGGGAATATATAAATATATTTAAAATATTTTCAGAATTCTTTGTTGCTGTTGTGTTTTAACCCGACAGGCAGCTAAACACCACACAGCTGTTCGCTCGCTCCCCACCCCCGCAGTGGGATGGGGGAGAGAATCAGAAAAAAAAAGAAGTAAAATTCCCAGGTTGAGATAAAGACAGTTTAATGGGACAGAAAAGGAAAGGAAAAAAAAATAATAATGATAAAAGAATATACAAAACAAGTGATGCACAATGCAATTGCTCACCACACGCCAACCGATCCCCAGCCAATTCCTGAGCAGTGGTGACCCCTCCCCTGGCCAACTCCCCCCAGTTTATATACTGAGCATGACGTCACATGGTATGGAATGTCCCTTTGGCCAGTTTGGGTCAGCTGTCCTGGCTGTGCCCCCTCCCAGCTTCTTGTGCACCTGCCAGAGCATAGGAAGCTGAAAAGTCCTTGACTAGTGTAAGCACTACTTGGCAACAACTAAAACATGGGTGTGTTATCAACATTATTCTCATACTAAACCCAAAACACAGCGCTGTACCAGCTACTAGGAAGAAAATTAACTCTATCCCAGCCGAAACCAGGACAGTATCCACCCCTTATTCTATACCATCTACATCATGCCCAGCTCCCCACACTTTCCAATACATTCCCATTAATCACCACCCCTTTTCCTGTTTTTTGATATATATACGCACAGATATAATTCCCTTAGTCTATGGGCCGTCCCTATAAAATGTTTGTTGAGTTCCATCTAGTCCATGACTTTGGGCTCCATCTGTCATAACAGTCCTTCAGGGCAGGAGAGATGGTGTGTGGTGTTGGATTGTTGCATGCTGAAGCCAGTTTTGGTCCCATCACCGCTGCACTTGTCCAGTTCTATCATCGCTGCACTTTGCTTGGTTTCATCAAAGTTCATTCTTCATTAATCTGGGTGATTCTTACTGTGATACCATTGATATGGCACCACAGAAGTGATGATATACAGTATTATATAGTAATTAACATCATACAATTTAATTCATTGGCTGTTCTCGCCCAAAAATCAAATCCCCTTGAGGTACACATCAGACTTCCCCATCCTTCCGCATTATCCACCGAGTGCACCCAGGTCCTTGAGCAAAAGCAATCCCACGGATGGGTTTGCCTTTGCCCGAGGCAGGAATAACCCAGACTGTCTTCCCCAGCATATTTTTCATGTGCACTACAGGGACTTTATTCCCTTCTGCAGTATGTAAAAGTTTTGACTGGGTGGGGCCAGCCTGATTGGCAGATCCCCTAGTGTTGGCTAACCAGGTGGTCTTTGCTAAATGTGTGTCCCAATGTTTGAACATCCCACCACCCATCTCAGTGTAGTCTTTAACAGTCCATTGTATCGTTCAATTTTTCCGGAGGCTGGTGCATGATAGGGGATGTGATACACCCACTCAATGCCGTGCTCTTTGGCCCAGGTGTCTATGAGGTTGTTTTGGAAATGAGTCCCGTTGCCTGACTCAATTCTTTCTGGGGTGCCCTGTCGCCATAGGACTTGCTTTTCAAGGCCCAGGATAGTGTTCTGGGCGGTGGCATGGGGCACGGGATATGTTTCCAGCCATCCGGTGGTTGCCTCCACCATTGTAAGCACGTAGCGCTTGCCTTGGCGGGTTTGTGGGAGTGTGATATAATCGATCTGCCAGGCCTCCCCATATTTATATTTCAGCCATCATCCTCCATACCAGAGGGGTTTTAACTGCTTGGCTTGCTTGATTGCAGCCACTTCAATCTTAGCGGCCTGATCCACCTGCTGGTTGTTTTGATGTTCTTCAGTAGCCCAACTCTTGGGTACGTGAGCATCTACGTGACGGACTTTTACAACCAGATTTTCTACTCGGGCAGCAATATCTTGCCACAATGCGGCAGCCCAGATGGGTTTGCCTCTGCGCTGCCAGTTGCTCCGCTTCCATTGCTGCAACCACCCCCACAGGGCACAGGACTGTGTGGTCAGTGCGACCCACTTACTCCACATAGCATCAGTTACATGATGTGTACAGGGGATCCTCCCTTTGAACATCCAGCCTAGCACCGGCAGTTGGGGTGCCAGGAGGAGCTGTGCTTCAGTGCCGATCACTTCCAAAGCAGCTCGAACCCCTTCATATGCTGCCAGTATCTCTCTTTCAGTTGGAGTATAGCGGGCCTCGGATCCTCTGTATCCCTGACTCCAAAACCCTAGGGGTCAACCTTGAGTCTCCCCTAGTGCTTTCTGCCAGAGGCTCCAGGTAGGGCCGTTCTCCCCAGCTGCGGTGTAGAGCACATTTTTTACATCTTGCCCTGCCCGGACTGGCCCCAGGGCTACTGCATGAGCTGTCTCCTCTTTAATTTGTTCAAAGACTTGTCATTGCTCAGGGCCCCATTTGAAATCGTTTTTCTTCTGGGTCACTTGGTAGAGAAGGCTTACAATCAGACTGTAATTTGGAATATGCATTCTCCAAAAACCCACAATGCCTAAGAAAGCTTGTGTTTCCTTTTTGCTAGCTGATGGAGACATGGCTGTTATTTTGTTGATCACATCCATTGGGATCTGATGACGTCCATCTTGCCATTTTATTCCTAAAAACTGGATCTCCTGTGCAGGTCTCTTGACCTTACTTTGTTTTATGGCAAAACCGGCTTTCAGCAGGATTTGGACTATTTTCTTCCCTTTCTCAAAAACCTCTTCTGCTGTGTTGCCCCACACGATGATGTCATCAATGTACTGCAGGTGTTCCGGAGCCTCACCCTGTTCCAGTCCAGTCTGGATCAGTCCATAGCAAATGGTGGGGCTGTGTTTCCACCCCTGGGGCAGTCGGTTCCAGGTGTACTGGACGCCCCTCCAAGTGAAAGCAAACTGTGGCCTGCACTCTGCTGCCAAAGGGATTGAGAACAACACATTAGCGATATCAAGTGTGGCATACCACTTGGCTGCCTTTGACTCCAGTTCGTGTTGAAGTTCTAGCATGTCTGGCATGGCAGCACTCAGTGGCAGCGTGACTTCGTTCAGGCCACGATAGTCTACTGTTAGTCTCCACTCTCCATTAGACTTTTGCACTGGCCATATGGGACTGTTAAAGGGTGAGCGAGTCTTGCTGATCATTCCTTGGCTCTCCAGTCGTTGAATCAGCTTATGGATGGGAATCAGGGAGTCTTCGTTGGTGCGATACTGCTGCCAGTGCACCGTTGTGGTGGTGATCGGTGTTACGACCCAGACTGGGTGACTCAGGGGGTCGTAGCAGTTTCGTGATTCCCTTGGGCTAAATTAAGGTGAAACGACACCAGGCGATCAATTAAACGCTTTATTTATGGAACATGCAACTTAAACTTGGAAAGCGTAATAATAGGCGGCGTGGATTCTGTCGAGGCATTTATAAGAAGAAAAGGAAAGAGAGGAAAAGGAGAGAGAGAGAGAGAGAGAGAGAGAGAGATCACCAGCCTTGGATCCCGCAATGACGATGACGGACGTGGCAATCCTCCAGTGATGGGTGCACGCACGGCTCCTTGGAGTTGTGCCTTTTATAGTCTAGTCCCCGCCTCTCGGGGAGTTATGTAGCTCCTGATCCTTTGTGCAGGCGCCACTGGGGGGGTGGTCGTGAGCCCCTTCCTCAAATAGACGCTGTATGACCTCTGGCCATACATGGTGCGTTGTCCTGCTGGGCCTATCAGAACATGGCACTGCGCACCCTCTGGCACGCCCTCCGCATCCTGAGTTATCTGACCTCTCCTTTAAGGTTTATCGCTGCTATGCAGACCGTGACTTGTTTTACCACAATATTTGAGACATTAACTCTCTCACAATCGGTACCTGTTGTTCTTTCACCTTCAGCAACCCCACGACAGAAGGGTCTTCTGAGAGACCGGGCAAGGTGAACAGCTGTTTCATTTCTTCCACCTCCAAGGCTGTCATACCAAAAGCCCACCGGTACCCTTTTGGGTCCTTGAAATACCCTCTCCTGAGGTAGTCTATGCCAAGGATGCACAGAGCCTCTGGGCCAGTCACAGTGGGTTGCTTCTGCCACTCATTCCCAGTTTGGCTCACTTCAGCCTACAATACAGTTAGCTGTTGGGATCCCCCCGTCCCTCCAGAAATACAGATGGTTCTGCCCCTTTATAGCTTGATGGCATTAGGGTACACTATGCACCAGTGTCCGCTAGAGCCTTATACTCCTGTGGGTCTGATGTGCCAGGCCATCGAATCCACACAGTCCACACACGGTTGTCCCTTTCCTCCACCTGGCTGGAGGCAGGGCCCCTCTAGTCCTAGTCACAGTATTTGTTACTCATTTCTTGTAAATGTGAATCAAACGTCCCTTTATTAAGATCGGAAGTAAAATCAGCCCTTCTATTCTGTCTGGGGAACTGCCCACTGGAAACTGGAGCAGCAGTTTTCCTGGAAGAACGCCCTTTTGTGATTGTTTTTCCTTGCAACTCATGTACCCGTGCCTCTAGGGTCAAGGTGGATTTTCCATCCCACTTCCTCATGTCCTCTCCATGGTCACGTAGGTAAAACCACAGGGTGGCCCGTGGTGTATATCCACTATATCTTCTCTCTTCAGCAAAGGGACTCCTACTCCTAATAGTGGAGATACTGGTTCATGCAGGTGGGGAGTAGGACCTATCCTCTTTGAGTTGCTGGACCTCCCGGGACAGTTTCTCCACAGCCAAGATGAGGGAGGAAGAGATACTTTCTTCGTATTGCCGGAGTTGGCCAGCCAATTCATCCACCGTTTGTTCCTCTCCGTCTTTCCAGGTCATTACTGTCAATGAGTTGGCATATGAAGATGGTACACTCCGTACAAACTTCCTCCACACGGGTTGTGTGCACCTGACTTCATCTGGATCTTTGGATAACTGCTCATTGTCCAGGTCATCATAAATCACCTCCAGCACGGCTAATTCCCTCAGGTACTGGCTACCTCTCTCCATGGTGGTCCACTTGCCTGGGTGACATATGACATCTTCCTTGAAGGGATACCTTTCCTTCACGCCTGACAGAAGTCGCCTCCAGAGGCTGAGGACTTGTGTCCCTTTTCCAATCGCTTTGTCAATGCCCCCTTCCCTGGAAAGGGATCCCAGCTGCTTGGCTTCCCTACCCTGTAATTCCAGGCTACTGTCCCCGTTATCCCAGCATTGGAGCAGCCAGGTGGCAACATGCTCGCCTGGACGACGGCTGAAATCTTTTCGCGTATCTCACAGCTCACTCAGGGATAGGGATCAGGTGGTTACCGTCTCATTTATGGGTTCTGCCTCTTCCTGCTCCTGTTCTCGTGATTGCCCTGGTTCATCTTCATCCCTTACTAAATGATTTTCTTGTGTGTTTCTTCTTGTGTATAGGTGTGACTGATACCGGCATGGGTTGGTTCTCTGGTTCAGCCACAATGCCTGTCGCTGGGGTTGGAATAGCCGCAGTGCCTGTTGCCAGGGTTTGACTAGCTACAATGCCTGTCGTCAGGGCTAGAGTAGTTGTGGTGCCTGTCGCCAGGGTTTGAGTAGCCGCAATGCCTGTCGTGGGGGTTGGAGCAGCCGTAGTGCCCGTCAATGAGGTTTGAGTAGCCACAGCACCTGTCACCGGGACTGATCTCCGGATGGTATTCTTAAATAATTGTTTAACCTTAAACAAGATCACGACCTGAACCACATTCAGGAGACAGAGCAATAGGACCATGCTGGTTTGAACATCCCAAGGATATTCAAAATTCTCAAGAGCTGTTGTAACTAGCCTGGAGGAGAAAGGGAAGGTGAAGGAGCGGGGGAATGTGATGTCCCCCCATCTCCCCCACAGGTTGGTTCCCCAAGGAGAAAAGGTAAGAGGTGTAATTATTAATAGTTTCTGAAAAGTGACTCCGGAGGTACAGAGATGATGGCAATGCTGAGTACAAATACAGAAGTACACATACAAAAACTAGTCTCTCAACCAAAAATTTTATTACATCATAAACCAGTAGTGTTACACAGTGCAGAAAAATGATACCCTTGATCCAGCTCCCAGAGGTGATAGACAGCACAGCAGGGAACATGTACAGCAAGTAAGGTTTTACATAACACAACTTTGAAAGCAAGCACGACAACTTTGAGAGTAAATTAATCAACATTGTGACCAGCGACTGTTAAACCAATATGATGAATGCTTATAACAAATTTGCCTTAACACACTCTGGTCAGATCTGTCGTTATCTCAACCCTTCGAGCCCCACGTTGGGCGCCAAAAGGACTGTTGTGGTTTAACCCGGCAGGCAGTGAAACACAGCACAGCTGTTCGCTCACTCCCCCGCCCCAGTGGGATGGGGGAGACAATCGGGAAAAAAAAGAGTAAAATTCATGGGTTGAGATAAAGACAGTTTAATAGGACAGAAAAGGAAAGGAAAATAATAATAGTAATAATATAATAACAACAACAACAACAATAATACAAAACTAGTGATGCACAATGCAATTGCTCACCACCTGCCAACCGATGCCCAGCCAATTCCTGAGCAGCGGTCACCCCTCCCCTGGCCAACTCCCCCCAGTTTATATACTGAGCATGACGTCACATGGTATGGAATATCCCTTTGGCCAGTTTGGGTCAGCTGTCCTGGCTGTGCCCCCTCCCAGGTTCTTGTGCGCCTGCCAGAGCATGGGAAGCTGAAAAGTCCTTGACTAGTGTAAGCACTGCTTAGCAACAACTAAAACATGGGTGTGTTATCAACATTATTCTCATACTAAACCCAAAACACAGCGCTGTACCAGCTACTAGGAAGAAAATTAACTATCCCAGCCGAAACCAGGACAGTTGCTCAAAAAACCTAACATTTTCTTACAAGATGCTACATTTCCTGTATACAACATGGTGTATTTCTCCTATCTGCCTGTAAATTTAAGCACCCACTGCAATTGGATGGATAAGATACTTTAATATTGGCATTCTGGATTTAAAATAAAATGCAAGACTCCAATCCTTCCTAAGGCAAAGGAGCCCAAGGGCAAACTAGCAATTAACATGTGAAAAAGGTTGCTGGGGGGGAAAAAAGGCTTGATTTACTTGCATGCTAAGGTAAATTAGAAATGAATACATTTCTGGAATAATTGAGTTGATTTAACATTTACAGCTTTGTTCAATATTTGAAATTACGCTGCTAAAGTTTTTCAGAACCACTTGTGCTCTCAGCAAGGTGACACCATGTGGATTGCTTTTAGTATTTCTTCTTTAGTTTTCTTTATAGTTCTTTTAGTTTTGCTTTGTAATTGATCACAGGAAAGATGTGATAGTCCTCATACTCCCTGTAAAGGTAAACTGCCCTGAGAACAATTTGCAAGAATCTATAATACCTTCCTGGCATATGGCTTTGCTAACAAAATACACACATAGATACTATCAAAGGAACTTTCTGGGGATTTTTTGTTTGTATAATTGAAAAAATTCCTGAACTTCTAACCATGCCATCAGAAAAAAATTGGCGTAACTACTATCATAGGGAAAAAAAAAGAAAATACAGAGAAAGTTATATGCAGGTGTGCTGGTTTTGGCTGGGATAGAGTTAATTTCCTTCCTAGTAGCTGGTACAGTGCTGTGTTTTGGATTTGTGCTGAAAACAGTGTTGATAATACAGGGATGTTTTCATTATTGCTGAGCAGTGCTGACACAGCGTCAAGGCCTTTTCTGCTTCTCACCCCACCCCACCAGTGAGCAGGCTGGGGGTGCACAAGGAGTTGGGAGGGGACACAGCTGGGACAGCTGACCCCAACTGACCAAAGGGATATCCCATACCATATGACGTCATGCTCAGCATATAAAGCTGGGGGAAGAAGAAGGAAGGGGGGGACGTTCAGAGTGATGGCATTTGTCTTCCCAAGCAACCGTTACATGTGATGGAGCCCTGCTTTCCTGGAGATGGCTGAACACCTGCCTGCTGATGGGAAGTAGTGAATGAATTCCTTGTTTTGCTTTGCTTGCGTGCGCGGCTTTTGCTTTACCTGTTAAACTGTCTTTATCTCAACCCACGAGTTTTCTCACTTTTTCTCTTCTGATTCTCTCCCCCATCCCACTGTGCGGGGGGTGAGCAAGCGGCTGTGTGGGGCTTAGTTGCCAGCTGGGGCTAAACCATGACAGTGAAACTCAGTGAAAGAAATGGATTCTTCTGAAACTCAGCAGCTTTAACTGAAAGAAACAAGTTCTTCTTATACGGTGGTAGACAAGATGGAAGTATAGAAATTGCCAAGTTGCCTTCTAATTCTGAAGTTTTTTTTCAGGTAAAAAAACAAACCAAAACAAAACTCTTGAAAGAGATTTCTTAGTTTCTTCAGCCTTGGATGTCTCATAGCTTGATTTCAGAGTCTTACCACAGACTATCTGTGAAAGGATATATAAATAACCAAGGCTTCATCGGAGTCAAGTGTATTTTCTATCCTAATTTCTCCCTACTCTGTAACACATTTACTCTTTTTTGTTTACTCTGAACTGAAATCAGTTTTTTGATTACATATGAAGTTTATGAGCTAATAATTTTTGAACAGAATGGAAATCAGGCTTAAAAAGAGGAAGAGAAAACTGAAGGGCATCTGTAAAGGGAAGCTTTTCAGAGATATTTACGATGCCTGGTTTTGGCAAAAGGCCAGTCAAACCTCATGTTAGCAGGTGCTTTTATGGTATGAGGCTTTTTCCACCTAAAGTGATTTTTACTCATACAAGATAAGAAATCTTAAGAACTTTTAAGAACTGAACACTGGTCTGAATGAAAGGTAATCTTAGATCAGATATTGATGTCAAAACAAACGGAAAAGAACATTTTGTGTGCAACTCAAATTGGAGGGAGGCTTTCACTGATGATCTCTTCAATTCTTTAGTACACCTAATAAACCAGCTATTTTTTAATGCTGAAAGGAGGGTGAATTTTCCAGGGAATGCCTCATACAAAGTTCCACTAATCTGTTGTTTTGTAGTGCATATACATGCACAGATGAAGGAGTAAATTTTTAAAAATATTTCTGTGAATGTTTTATAGAGATGAAGTCTTCCATTTCTTATAATATCCAAAGTATCGGGAACTGAAATCTCCAACAAGCATTTCCTTCCCTGTTGCTCATTCCCACTGTGAGAAACTGGTAACGTACTTTACAGCTGTAACTATCTAGAATGTAAACAGTTTATCAGATATGTCGGGTTCTTCAAGAATTGCACCTTCTCCTCGAGCTATTAATCTTGGTGTAGCAGAATCCCTATGTGCTGTTCCCATCAGCAGATAGAAATTGGTTGTTTATTCCAAATAATTATCTACAGGGCACTGATACTCAGTATATTTTATGTTCATAGTCACCCAGGCAAGCACAGGAGGGGAAAGACTTTCAGGAATAATTATGGTTGCCTATACCAATATGGCCACGTGGCTGGAAGTGGAATGAGAGATTGTCTCTCTTATTAGTCAGAGACAGAAAGAATTTCTTATATTCTTTATTTTAAGAGTTGTATTTAAATTTGCAAATGCTTTAAGTCGGAGTATTTGTTTCTTATGCCCTATCCATGTAGCAAATACAGTGGCCAGTGGCCTGAGTTAGAATGGCTTCTGTTTTTCAATTCTCATATTGTAATATAATAAATGTACTTGACTGAATGTTAACATATATGCATACATATCAGATTCAAATATTTTAATTAAAACACAAGCATACTGTTTAACTGGGGAGGAAAAACATTTTAGACTTATTAATACAGAATTGGTATTGAATCCAAAAGGTTTAGATTTTCTTAAAGCCACACAGGTGTTCTTGACATGGTCCTTGTTGGAAAGTTTACTGCATAAGGAAAAAATTTTGATAAAGAATAATGGCATGATCAGCCCAGGATTTTTTAAAGACAAAAAAATCTATTTATTTTTATTATTTGCTTAGAAATTTAGGTTTTTGGATGACAACAATCCAGTTCAGGGAACACAACGGCATTTAAATGAAAGATTTTTATGCTGGTTTATATAAAACCTTTGCCCACCAAGGTAAATTCATAAGATAAGAATGATATTTTTGCATTAGAATTCTTGTTACATGCTCACATACACACATTAAGTACATATAATCCAAACATTTTGCTGACGCTACTATGTCATTAGGTGTTAACATAGAAATGAGTACAACATTTGCCGGAAGCAGAGACTGGTCTTACTGTCGTAGCACTTGGAAGATGTGTAAAAGATAAATTGACCATATTGTATTTTGATTTATTTGTTAAGGATTTGACCAAATATTCATAGATAGTGACCTAATAAGACATGTCAGTTTTAGAATTTACCTAAAACAGCAAAAAAGCTGAAAGAATAAAATTAGAATATTTAAAACATGAAGACATAATGAAGATATTGTCCATTATTACCCTTTAGATTCTCTGCTGTTACAGAAAAAAAAAAAAATCTAATAAAAATGGTTCTTGTGTTTTTGAGAGTCTTTTTGTACTCAGAGCACAGCTATGTGAAACTACAGCACCGTAATAAAACACAAATAGTGTTTAGCCAAACATTTACTGGAGGGATCTAGACAGTAACATTAACTAGTTGAGGTGGATTAATGTTCTAGGACATGTTCTAGGATACAATACCTGCGGCAGATTATGTACAAGGATGATGTCAGTGAAATGTCAAGTAAATTAAATGCATCTTCTTCAGTCTTCATGTGTGAAGTGACAGAATAATGAAATTTAAATACAAATAATGGCTACATTTATCTTAATTTAGAGGTTGGTCACCCTAAATCAGGCACAGATAGGAGATAAAATAATATGAAAACTGACACTTGGTTTGTAAAAATAGTTGATCTGTAAACTCTGGAAAGTTTTTTGTTTTGTCTGAAGTAGTACTTATTTAAATACCCATTATGTATTTGATCAGAACAGGAGCTAAACATTTCTACTAAACCTAGAGCTGAGTAGATAGTACACAGTTTAATATAAAATTTTAAAAAAACAACATATCAAATCTAAGAGAAGCTACTTAAAAATGTGTCAAATTTATTATATTAGGGAAGGAAGGTGAAGAAATTATTAGCTTGGAAACATTTTTAATTAAAAATAAAAGAATTCCTAAATTAAATTAAATATTACATCCATTCTTTAAAAATTCTAAACTTACAAGATATCAAAACATCATATAAAATTAATAAAAATTTGTGACTGGCATCATTAGCACAAAAAGGAGTTCAGCTCTTTTCAGGACTTAACCCTTTGAGGTGTGTTTTGAACCTTATAATATCTGGCCTGACCATCAACAGTAGCAATAAGTTCTTCAAAATTATGGTTCATGTAGGCTGCTTTGCAATATTGCAGTTATCAGGGTTGGGAATTTACAGAGACAGCTTGGCAGGGCAAAACCCTCTCAAAACTGACTCAGGGCTAAGCTCTGAAGTGTTAAGCATTTCTGGGTTTAAAATATGAGCTAAGAACCTGGGTGGGAATATGGCAGTTCTTAATAGTTGTTTATGGATGCTTTTATAATTGCAGTCCTGCTGCTTAAATTAACTACAAGAAATTCAATTAATAAGGTAAATCAGACAAGTGGGTTATACAGAGCCACCTTCTTGATTTTTTTTTTCTTTCTCTCATTCTTTCATAAATAAATGAAGAAAATTTCAAGCTGTTTGTGCTCAGATCTTTAAGATCCTTTGCAATATGAGCGATTGCATTTCAAATAGGATTGGGGGCATTTTTGCCCTGGGTTTTGAGGCCAGTATTAACATTTCATAGTTCCCTTAATAATGAAAGGCAGAACAGGGAAAACTAGTATCCATCTAATGAAAAAGAATATCTAGTAATTACTATGAATAAACCAACAGATCTCCTAAAGTGTATAATGGCAAGCTGTAGAGTTAAATGAAAGCCAGTGATGCTCATTAGAGCCTGCTATGACACCTAGTTAGATTCATTAGTGCACAAACAAAGGTTTAAACCACAGAAGACAGACGTACGGTTTCATTTGCAGTGGCTTGTATTTGAACAAAAGGAAAAGGGAACAATTATGAAAGAAAACGGTATCGCAAAAGTGCCGTGCGGGAAACAAACTCCTGTTACTGGTTGCTTATCCTTTAAAAAAATGGTTTCCTTATATTATGAATGAGCATCTAAAAATCACAAAATCCAAAATTGAATAATCAAAGCCTCTAAATTGGCCTTTTGATCTGCTTTCTGCTTTAGGGTTACCTGTCTCAAGTCCGTAAACCAACTCTCCACCAAGGAGTGTTCCCGCTGCTCTGCTTGCCAGCGGGAGTGCCTGCAGCAGGACTGGGTGATGATACCCTGTTTTAAAGGATGCTGCTAAATTTCAATGTGGGTTTTTTTAATATTCCATCTACCTATATTAATGATAACATTTTAGGTTATTAATAAGAAAGAATATTAGCATGCTAATTTCTTGGCATTATTTATGCCACTCCTTCCCTTTTTCCCTGGTCTTGGACAAATACAATGACTTAGATGATTTCATTGCATTTTTAAGCTGCTAACATAATGGCATTGAATTTAATAATATAGCTACAATCACAGCTCCTTACAACAGGAAGGGAGTTCCTGGGAACTCCTTTCAAAGGGACTTCCTACTTTTGCACCCACAGTGGGGAGCAGGCTGGGGCACGCAAGCAGCCTGACTTCCCCTGAGGAGGGAGAGGAATCCAAGCGGCAGTCAGCTGCCGCAGGACTTCTCCTCCTAACCTCAGCCGGAAGGAGGTAGAAAGCCAGGAGCAGAGGAGCTGGGCACAGGAGGTGCTCTCCTCGCTTGTGGCTTTTGGTGCACCCCTAATAGAGAAGTGCTAAGGGTAGAGGAGCAGAAGCAGCTGAGCGCTGTCGGATTTCCCTTCCTCAATGCTGTGTTTGTGGCATCCCTCAGCCTCTTCAGAGGGGAACCCCCATCACAGGGAACATGAATTTCAGAAGATCCTCTTCCCCGTTGGGCTGCCGTATGACCACTAGAAGCAACAGCAGCCACTAGGCAGAGAAACATGAATTTATTCTCAAAAATGCATATAGGTTGCTAAAAAGGTTAAACTGACCTCAGTGATAAATATATTAACAATACAATTATACTTTTGTGAGGAACTTTTCCCTGCTTCCTTTATGAGGATTTTCTGGATAATCTATGATAATTTCTTTGCTTTTTCCTGTAGCTATATACAAGAGGCCACCGGAATTATAATCAGCGTTTCTAGATTTAAGTCCAACTAAGGACATACGTTGCAAATGAGCTGCTGCAAATACTGTAGACAAGCTTGTAGCGTTACACCACTCCTGTATGTTTGCAGGGCAGTTGCTCTGTTCTGGGTTTTATCAAGTGGAAGGAGCTGCTGTTTGGATCGAGCTGCTAGAGTAAGAACCTGTTTTTCAGGAGAGTGTTTTGGAAAGGGTAATTATGTGGGAACAGTCATTTTAGTGCATCACTTCATCATAATTAATAGTAACTGAATTAATGAGTCTAGTGAGATTGAATTACTGAGTTCAGCATGCAACAAATTGTAGGCCTTTCCACTAGAAAATGTAAAGTTTTTCTTATATATTATAAATCAGCACCATTGCCAAGGCTACAACTGAATTTCTATCACAATAAAAATTCAAATGCTTTCAGGCATTGCCGCATCTCTTCGCAATTCCCTGTCATCAGTTACATCAGTTTCAAAACTGTTAGGCTAGTTCTGGGGCATCAGGTTTGAAGTGAGGAAAATGACGGGCTCATACTCAGAAGTGCAGTACAAAAGCATTGCGTTTGATGCCAGTCTGTAAAAAAGCAAAGGTCACCAACTGCCTTAAAACAAAGAGGGAATTTTGATTATTGGTCTTAGCAAACTAATTAATTCAAGTGATGCAAATTATCTGAGTAATGTCAGGTTAACTCCTGACACCATAAATCAAAGCTATGGGTGAGCTGCATAACCTTGCTAACTAAGCAAGACCTTCACAGAGCTTAACGGAGAATTCTCCAGCTTGTAGGTTATTAAGAATGAGGCAATTTGAGCTTTTCTGCCTCTCCAGACACCTCTTGAACAAGAGAAATCCTGTGTTACAAGAGCTGGAGAGCAGAAATTTTCTGGGCTTCAGGCTTCTTTGCGCAATGAACTGTTTGCGTAGTTCTGGAAAACACTCGTTCCTTTTCTAATCAACCTAGTGCTTCTTTGGGAGCAGGTCCTTGTCTCTGTGCCTGCACGTCTTTTCTAGAATCACAACTGGCACAAAGGTCTGGCTACAGTGTCTGACTAGGCCTGCTGGAATCCAAACAGCCAGATAAGAGAAGAAATTGAAAATAATGCTTTATTAACTCAAGGCAGCATGCTGATACTTTACACAAGCATGAGAAGACAAAAGTATCTTGAAAGAGGTTTTAGTGCAATCCAAATGTGAGTATATTGTAAGCAATGCTGTACTTCCCGATGGCAGTGAGAAGCTGTACCGCACAAGGCTAAAACTCATGAAACGGAAAGTACCGTGTTATTGTCGTCAGGAGGCTGCTGAGAGGGCAAGTAGCCACAAGGTTACGTGACTGTGGAATGACTACAAGTCAGAGAGCAATAGGATTGGGTTAGTCTTTCCCACCTCTACTTCACTGTTTACTGAGCTCATTTAAATCCTTCCTTCTGAAGTAGAGATTTTGGGGGCAAACCCTGTGTTATATCAAAGGCCCACTAGGCTAAGGGTTAGCTGAGGTACATGGGGTTTTGTCTCTTTTTTTTTTCCTTGCATTTTTTCCATGACTCCCTTTTTAGTTTCTGCAAAGGTTATTCTAAGATCCCAGTTACAAGGGCCAACTTGCAAAAGATCTGTACCTTGGGCTGTACTCTCTGGCCAGTGCCCTGGGCTTGTGGCCTAAATCTGCCACACATTTAACCCTGTACATGATGTTTGGATTTTGTAACACTATAGGAACTGTGGACCTGAGGAGAACAAAACAGCTGGGGCAAATGTGAGCTGCCCTCTGTGTACAGGGGGTGTAAGTTAGGTGCAGACAATGCTGACAAATCAGGCTACAGTTTTTAGGAGCAGAACCTCAGCCCAAGTTTTCCCTTCCTTTCTCCCTGCTACACTAATGCTCTTCAGCCTCTTTTCCAGGACAGAACTTTGCAGAAAAGGATAACAACAACAAAAAAACCAAATCACCATTTCAACTTGCTAACTCCAAAGAAACGTAATAAAACATGGAGCACTGGAGATGGCATGGTGAGAAAAAGAAACTAGTAGCTGCAGTTTATCAGTAGCTGGAGATAGATAGCTGAGAGGCTGAGGGTACTTTTAATTGCTTGCTCTCAAGTGAAATCAGTCCCTGCTTACATTGGTCACACTTCCATCCCAAAGTCAAACAAGCTATTTTTAAACTGCATATGGAGAGGAAGAGAGAGAGAGAGCTCTCAGAGGTAGGACCCACTCACTCATTAAGTCATGATGTTAACGCCTGATGAGATACTAATTTGGACATAAGCAGCATGCTGGATCCCTGTGCTTAGGGACAGAGATGCAGTGTTGATAATGTAATACTCTGCTCTTCATCAGGGCTCTGAGCAAAAAGATCTTAAGGCAGCTGGGCTACCTAGGAGCCTCAGGTAGCACTGAACCATACTTTTCTTTCCAACATTTTTTACATATTAAGGGTTTCTTTGTTTTAGTTTTTGTTCTAATGAAGACCTAGGGTTTCTTCTTTCAGATCAAATTTGAGCATGCAAGTTGAATATACGATGGTCATATGTTGCATTCCTATCTTAACTGAAAGTATTACTAAAATTTTCCATGTTTTGCAGTCAGAAGAGCTGTCTTGTAAAAACACTGGCCTGATGTTCAGGTGTAGCCTATGTTTTAATGAGAGATACCAAAGCTACTTCATTTTAAGCTTTAAACTAAAATAAATGATAAGTGGAAGCACTGCTAAATGGTTCTCAGTAACATTGAGAACATCTGACCACTATGTGTGTAATAGTATATAATAATGTGCACAGACTACTCTACAACCGATTTATCTGTAAATATTTGGGGAAAAAAGGTTGCACCTACATGTATGGTCTAAGCATTTATTACTTCTATGTGGGCATAAAAGCAGTAATGAAATGATATTACTGAGTAAGATACTGAATAACGGTATATTAATGTTGAGTTCCAACTTTATATTGTATTAGTTTTACTGAAGTAAATGATAGCTTCATTTCATTGAGTTTAATTTCATCTCAATCTCAATCATTTTACATTAAATTGCACTGTTCTCTTCACTCATTTCATCCCTTGAACCATTTTTTACCCCATTTTTCCACTTTTATTTGGCCTTAGGTTAGGGAAGAGAATTTGAAGAAATTGAAAAACTGCTGAAGAGATGCAGCACTTTCTAGCTTCCTACCCAGCCCTAGAAAGAAAATGAAAGAAGTGGCCAAGCTCTGCAGGTTAACCACAAAAAGGCAACAGCACCTCCGTAGATGCGTGCGTGCAGCTTGCCCCTTACAGGAGTGCTGTTTGCATCAAGGTGGAAACAGATTTTAACTCAGAGTGTGCAGGATCTTAAAGATACCAGTTTTATTTTTACGTAGCAGGAGATCCAGAAGAGAGCACATCCCTCATAAAAATTGTTACATTTCTTCGAGTTTGCCTGGTATATGGTGTGCCAGTCACAAATACTTTCTTACTCCTTGTTCGAGACAAGGAAACAGTAATGAATAAAAAAAAGATCATACCTCTCGGCATTCACACAGGTGGCCTGGTTTTATATCTATGCTATGAGAGAACTAACTGGTTAAATTTAACTTGTAGTAACAGTAGCATGAATTTTATAGAGAATTTTAAAATCTGAATGTGGTCATGCCTTTTTCTGAACTTGCCTCCTTCCAGACTTGCCATTGAGTAGTAACATTTTCTAGAAATAACTATATATAGGCAAGAATATGGAAGGGGGATTTTTTTTTAATGGTATCTCTATACAAAGGATAAGATCTAAGCTAAAACCGTGGTGTAGCACTGGTGACCAAGACTTGATCAAAGGGGGAAGTACTACATTTGAACAGGTCAGCTCTAACGTGCTTTAAGACAAAGCAAACAGACAAATTCTACTGAAAATCCTGAAAGAAGCCATATGAGAACTCCAATTCATTTGGAAAAGATGATGTGAAGTGTGGACTCATCCTTTTGTGCTGCTAACGTGGCCTGAATGTAGCCAGAATGTCCATTTTGTTTTCTTCATTGCAGTTCATATGTATGTAGCACTAGTGTAGACAAAGTGAATGTGTTTTATTGAGTCCAGCATGTCTCTTTCCATACCACAGCAAATGGAAACTGTTTCTTTTTTCTTTTTCTTCTTTTTTTTTTGCCAGCCTTCAGTTCCTCCAGGAGTCATCCCAAAAGCATGTCCTAATGCGATGTTATGCTGCATCTTGAGTGCTTAAATGCATAGTAAATGATATATCTTGCCACCTGCTGTGGCTAATGGCAGATGGTGCAGTGGGAGAAGGATGCACCTACCTCACCGTGCGATGCTGACTGTAGCGGTGGGAGGGACTCCCCATGGCAATTCCTTTACAACCTGCAGCATGAGTTTTGATTATCCCATCTCTTAAGAGATACAAATGTTACAACCATAAAATTATCCAGCTTAATATGAATATGGAGATAATTTAAGGCGACACAGTTGCAGAGTAGGTAATGTGAATGAATATATAATTTAATATAGGTAAGTGCAGGAATGAGCTGTTGATTTAATGGGACACCATTATTTCTTGTTACCGGAGACTCAAAAAGATGGAAGTTTATTTCTGTGTGACTCAGTTATTCTTTTTTCCTTGCCTGCACAGTAAACAGCATTCTAACTAATGGCCCTGACTCATTTGAGGATAAACAAGTGCTACCTTCCTGTCTAGTCATGTATGGTATATAACGACCTACCTTCCAATTAAATTCCTTTAAAAGCTATAGTTAAAGCCCAATCTTCAGTTTACAAAGATCACTCAAGAAAACTAAAACTAGTCTTGGACAGACAATGTGCATCTGAGTCATCTTTTAGCGTAGTTCAAAAAGAAAAACAAGAAGAAGAAAAAATAATTGTTGCATATCTGGACAAAAAATAAATGATGCATCTTTTAAAGATATTAAAGGCATGTTGTAACTAGGAGGAAACTTTCTGTCTTGGGGATTTAAAAATAGGCTGTTAGGCATAAATCAAAGGGACTTTTAATATTTTACAAAATAGTACGCAGACTGACCTCAGACCTCAATGCTGCAAATGATTATAAACATACTTTATACATTTGAATAGCGTCATTGTAGTCAATCACCCTTGGAAAACCAACACATTTGTAAGCCTAGCTGTTAATAGGATTTGACCTACTTTTATCTTGACCACAGTTTTAGATGTTGTAACTTACTGTATTCATCAGCAGCCCATCTTTCAGAACATTGGCAGAAAGTTCAGTGGCTTGCAGTGGTTTGGAGATGCAGTTAGATACAATAGCCCACAGATGGAGATGGTGCTTTCTTTTGATATTATTTGGTCATTATGCATACCTTTATAGATGGAGATTTAAACTAGGAGAGGGTCTTAGTAGTTATCAGTAGATGAGTTTCTTTAAAGAAATGCAAAGTAAAATCTATTGTAATGATGTGTTTCCTTTAGAGAGTTATTAAAATCACTGAAAAGATGAATTGAAAGAAGCAGATTGTGCAGATAGTATTTTCAGCTTTGGATACAGGAAATGACATTTAATTTTAATATTCAGAAGTAATAATTTGAATATCAGGCTGTTTCATTTTTGAATCATCATAGAAGTTTAAAATTTTTAAGATAAAAACCTTTACTTTTGAAAGAACAAATGATAGGTGTGCCAGGTATTTGTGGGTTAATATTTGTATATTTATTCTTTATCAGCCCTGCTGAGTTTATCCTTTTTTTATTGCACTTTATATCCTTCATGCCTTGCAGCTCTGTCTCATAAAGTCCTCTGTCATCTATTCCCAGATAAATATTACCTTGTGGACCATTACACACATGATTTTTCTACATGAAACAGTGATTCTTGATGTATTTCTGCTTTCATTTCATGCTATCTAAGCCTCTATAATTCAATTAAATCCTTTAATCACAGCGTTACCATGAGAGGATAAGTTTCCTCTGGTTAATTTAAATTATATTATAATTTTGCAGTTCTGTTACTCTCAGAGGTCTAGAAGTCCACAGCTGATACTGGAAGGAAAGGTGACCTAGCATAGGCAAAGTCTTACAGGAATCAAAAGGAAAAAAATGTGGATTTTTTTCTCGTTTACCAGTACTGTCTCAAGAGAACCTGCATTAGCCATCGTGGGAATCCCAGTGGAGGTAGCACATGCCTCCAATGTTTTTAACACAAACTTAACTTGGAAAGGAGGAACCTGGGGGTAGAGGGACTGAGGAGGGAATGGTCATAAATGATTTGAATGTTGCCTCACAGCAGGGTTAGGATTCCAAGAAAACCATATAATCCTGGCTTTTCCTGACTTCCAGGTGTTTCTAAGTTTCTAAACAGACTGTCTTCTGTGCCATATATTGGATGATGTAACACCCATAACAGTACAGGTAAGGGCATATTCTCCCTATGTTCTGGGAAACAATAGGAGAGGAGTGTTCAGAAAACTGCTATTCTTTTTCCTGCAGAAAAAGTGGATATGAATACTTCAAAAAGTAATTTAAGCCATGTATTAGTCATCTCCCAGCAACTTCGCACCTTGAGTCAGGCACTGTTCTTTGCAGCATAACTAAAGTATAGCTTTCAATGTTTTAACACAGGAGTTTTGGACTGTTTTTTGAAAAGAGGCTTTTAATGGCATTTCTTCAGGATCTTTTTCCCTTTTTTTTAACAAGGAAACTAAGTGGAAATTCATACATCTATCAACAGAAAATCTTATCTCTGGTTAAAGCAGCAGAGTGGGATGAAATTATCAGAACTACAACACGGAAATAACAAATAACTGTCATATGGGCAATTAGAGGAAATGACTGCAAACTTCAGGGACACTCAGCTAGAATCTCAAGCCTGGTGAATTAGCTTGTTTTCATGCTTGTTAGTCTGATCATTGAAATGTTGTATCAAAAAACTGTTATATTTTTTCTTGTAAATTAATGAGCTCCCAAAGTTTTACACCAGCAACAATTTTCTACTTGCTGTTTGCCAAGTAAACTATGGTCTTATGTAACTGTAAAATGGTTGAGCTGAATAGCAGCTGGAGGGAAAGTGTAGAAAGCCAGAGGAAAGTTAGTAGTGCACCAGCATACTGTCCATTATCTGGTGACCATTTTGCTCCCAGGACTTAAAAGCACATTGTTAAAATTCTTTGCAAAAATTAAGCGACCAAGCCTGACAATGAAAACAGATGATGAAGTGACTGCAACTGGTTGCTAAGCTATGAAAAGGTTTTTGCTAACAGGTGTACGTAAGTGGAGTGCATAAATAGCAACAGCTTTGATATACTAAAGCTACTAATTGCATTATTGGTTCTTAGCAGATGCAGTGCAGGTTGTCTTTATAAAGAATACATTTGCTTGTGGTTAAAGTGCGACTTTCTAGTGAAAATGACTGTACTTAGCACTGGCAGCTCTTTATATCCCACTAAAGGCTGTTTCTCAAGTATAGTACAATCCCTTTTTTTAAGGGACAGAATAGCCTTTTATGCTTGGAAGCTAATCTGAGCTGAAGATTAATGTCCAAAGGTTTCCAGATTTCGATGAAAGTCTTGTATTTTAAGAAAGAGTATTGTTTCCAAAATATGAAATGTGGTTAATATCAAAACTTCAGATTATAATGAACAACCTAAAATCTGAGTAATGAATTGTAATAAGTCAATACTATCACCTCACAAATTGATACACACAGTGTCTAGATTAGATAAAAGTGGAAAAAGGGCCATTTCAGACCACATCTCTCCTTATGAATTGCTTCTAATGCAGGCTACCTGCCTGGTCCATAGAGAGGGAAGGGTCTCGCTGTGCCTGAGCACAACATGTTCCTTTGCTTCACAAGGGAAAGACAGTTGGTCTGGTAACATTAAAGACCTCTATTTCATCCCTCTCAAGATAACAACTCCATTTGCTGACTCATTTAGAGGTTTTCTTCAGTGTCCTACTGGCTGCTGAGAGTACTTTAAGAGTTCTTGCTAACTGGTGGATAAAGTGCTCTTCCTCTCCCCTAACTGTCTCCAGTTGCAAGTATCTGTACTGCTGCTTTACCCCATTCTGGAAGGCTAGTATTCACCAAGTCACTCCGTGGCTGTAAGGTACCCCTTTTGCCTGTGTTCCCTACCTGTTTTTATTTTAAGTGTGAACTGGAACATGTCATCATATTCCCTGCCTCCAACTCTTATTTTCCCCCTCTTTTTTTATTTTTGCAATACAGTGCTTTGTAGATGTTCTTTTATTTTTTTAAGCGCAAACACCACATAGCACTAAATCAAAATATGTTGTCAAATATCTCTATTTTACAAGCTGGTCTTTTGAGCAGCATTGCTGAAGGACAGCTATTTGGGAAACTGCTTTAAGCAACTTCTAGTTCTGTAAATCAGAAAGTAAAGCTAGAATAACCTTTGCAAAAAAATTTAGTTCTAGAAACTCAGAAGGTTCGTCAATATGTAATGTTATAGACTGACTTGTTTTTCTTAGTCTTCTTCAAGCAAATCAAATGCAATCAGCAAATTAATCTCTGTAGAAAACAGAATTAGAATTGATCAGGATTGTATTAGTAAAATGAGTGAGTCATGGTACTGCCTAAAGTTATGGGAAGCTCTACTTCTGTTTCACGCTAATTAACAGAGCATCTGTCCCCTTACCTCTCTTCACAAGCAAAATTTACTTTAAACAACAACTTCTTGTTCCAGAGATGCGCATATTGTGTTTATTATACTTTTAAAATAACAAAATACAACAGATGTTTCCCACTTCTGGGAGGGGAAGTAATAAATCTGTTATAATGAGGTAAGGAATCCAGTTATTGCAAAGGCTCAAGCTAAGCTAAAAAGGAAAGATTTTTGAGAGATCTAGCATCTCATAGAAGTTATTCAAAGATTAGGATATTTTCTAATTACAATTCCACCTCCCTCTTACAAAGACAAAACACCTGTATTGTACCAGTTCCCATTTTTCTCTTTTTTCAAGAGTAAGATTTTGCTGATGCCTACATCAGCGGTTGCCCCACAGCAAAGTGACTCTGCTGGGTAAGTCTGTCTGCGCAGCACTCCTGGTGATGGGGAAGCAGCTACCTGAACTGGCCCCTTTCTGTGTGTGTTTTAGTAATCGATTAGTCTGATTGTAAAGAGCGATAGAAAGCTATAGGACCAGGCCCTGGTAGTTGAAGTGCCAGAATTATACATTGGCAGATCCTTGTCTGCGAGATTAGATACCGCTCTCCAAACAGTCAGCTTAGCTTTCATGTTTTGGAGGACTTCCATTCTTTACCTTAGCTTCGTTATCTGTTGCATAGAGATACTCTAATATCTAAATGCATAGAGGGAACTTCCTCTGGGATATATCCGAGATATGTCTTTTGAAGGCAAAGTGGTTTCTCACTAGGTAAGGGCGGATGGGATTGAGGGGAAAATTGGAGAAGGAGACAAAGAAGTTAAAATAAATGAATATAGCAGCAAAAATGAGTGAGAATGAGGTCCTAAGGGTGATGATGGGATTTTTAGTTAATGGGTAGAAGAAAAAATGGGGAAGAATTCCTAATAAATTCTGTTCTAATGAAAAGAACAGATAATATCAGAATGCAAGGTCACATGTAAAAAGAAGCAAGATAGAGCTTACAGATATAACACAACAGATTAATCTGGACTTTTTCTTACCATGAAGCCTGAATATGCATGACAGCATCTTGCCTGTCTTCTAAAAGAATGTTAGGCATGGTCTAGTAGGGATTTAATTTTTGCTCAAGGAACTAGCCTAATGTGACCTGAACATCTGAGACTTGTCTTGAGTTTAGGCATGAGAAAAAATTGGAAGGTCATGTTTTATATTTTTCACTGGAAGCATTTTTTGAGGTCAGAAGCCTTGAGGACTATAAAAATCCTATTCTGTGGCAAGACTGATTGCATAGCTGTACAGTCATGGTGCTTCTGACTTGCAGAGATTTCCACTATGATCATATCTGGGCCTTTAGTTTATTTATTCCAGAAACACTCCTTTGGACCATGCAGTAAGTATATCTCACTTTGACCAAGTGACTCTAAACTGGAAATCTCTAGGCCCATAAAACTACTCTAACATTACGTAGAGAATGGACTTTTCAGACTATCTAAAGGTAAATATTTGATGTTATATATCTAAGAGCAGCATTATGCTATGAGGAATAAACCAAAACCTTTAAGATTTGAGCTTCTAGCATTAAGAGCACAGACTTGAAGTTTTGTTTGAACTTTTGACATGTAGGTTTGTTTCAATGACAAGCGGACTCTTGTATTCTGTCCGCATTTAAGCTAACTTTTCTAATACACGGATTGCTTTCTTTCCTTCTTTTTTTGCATTCTGAATTTTTCTTTGCACATTGTCCCATAATTTACTCTTTGGCTATAACTTAACATTTTGGGAGAAAAGGAGAGAGTTGAAGAAAACTAGCCTGTAAAGTTATCTACAGGACATGCAGATTTCTGAAGCCTTGGCTTTCCTTTCAAATACTTTTGAATGCATACACATTTCTACTTACATTGGTACAACCATAAATTAGAATTATTAAAATAAGTTTATATGAATTTATTAAATTTAATTTAGAAAATTAAAAAGCCAAGCTGGTATGCCAATGTTATAAGCACCTGTCCTAAATAAAAGGGACAACTCACTGAGGATAGTAAGCTGGAGTTGAGACTTGCTTTTTTTTTGTTTGTTTTTTAACCTGTTCATTGCTTTCTGATGAGGTGTTTAGGGATAATGAAATTAATTGTCCTTACTAGAGAACAGTCTGTGACCAACTCTGTGAAAATAATGGATTTGATCAGATTAAGCTGTGGAACCATAGTCAGCAAACCTCCTTGGTAGAGGAGGCAAACTAAAACCTCTTCCAGAGGAAGAAATACTTAAACTATACGTGTGACCTATTGATTTAAATGAGCAGTCATAAAACACATTGCAGGAGTTAACTATAGGATTTACTGAAGTAATATTATAGAACCTAGAATTAATTTGAGTGGATCTTGACACTTACTACTTAGTAGCTAAATCAACTGGCCTTCCATTTAACTAAGATTGATGTGAAGGAGAAAAGGTGAGCAACCGCACTTGGTCCAGTTACACTGTGACCATGAAGGTGATGGAGCCAGTGCTTGGGTCTGATCTAAGGGTGAAGGAATTTCCAGAGACTTGTAAGACCCCTTACACTATTTCTATGTTATCTTCAAGTATAAAATGCTAAAGGGAATACTTGACATCGTGTCATTTCCTTCCCTCCCCACATCTCCTCTGGAAAAGAAGAGTAACTTGAGACTTAAGAGGTCAAAGGGACTCACCTATGAAAGGAACCTGCACGCCACTGCGACTAGTTTCACTGTATTCATAAGCCAGCATCTGTTCTTGCAAATTGGCTAATTGTGTGTGCAAGCAGGTATTCACTAATTAGGTGCTCAGTTATCCATTTTGCCCAAACAATGGACATTTGCATGTAGAAAATGAAAGGTTTTATGGTCAGCTAACTCTTCCCCTGGTAATGAGCATTAAGCAGGGACCATCTTAAAGACATCCATCAACATTTCAAGGCTTCAGGGAAGTCGAGGGGGCTGGAATTCTCTTATGAATAAGCACTGCATAGTGTTGCCTAACAATTAAAGTATATATGTGACAATATTAATATCAGAAAGTAGCAGAACCCAATATAAATGATAATTAGGAGAAATGACAGCTCAGCAAAAAGGAGCGATAGCATCATTAGTGCCACTAGGGGCTTTGTGAAGCGTACTCTTCACTGTACAGCTATACAAAAGGGAAGGGGGTGGGGAACAACAGCTTTTGATTAGGCCAGATAGTTGTCTGGAAATTCAAACCATTGCCTAAGCAGATTGCAATAATTTTCTAATTTTCAGAAGGGCCTAAGTATGGCTTTTCAAAGGGTTTTCAATTATCCATCATAAGTGCTTTTTGAAAATAGGACTTAAGCTTGATGCCAGAGCCTTTCTTTTACCTTCTCTCCATATTGTGTTAGGACAATTACTCTAAAGTGACAAACTGGTAGCCCTGAAGGTTTTTAAAAATACATTTAAACCTAAAATGTAATGAACTATACACTGTGGAGTAGAAGATAGGATTCCAGATCTCTCTCATTTAACATTTCTTTCTGCCTCTCACATGAGGATTTTGTCTGCTTTGCAGGGATGATGTCAGTGTTACCCATGTTCATAAACCAACTTTCTAAGCTCTGAGGCAATTATAAGAGGGGAAAAAAAATAAGAAAAAGCAACATATAAAGTTGAAAATTGTTGTTACTTTCTAGCCAATATCATATTCATAACTTTTAAACCATAACTCTAGTACCTTTATTCACCATATCAAAGTTGAATAAAAGTTTTAACCTATTTTACTAAGGATATACAACTGCCAATAGCACTTTCAGTTTATATTTAAAAAAAAATCATTGCATAATTCTCTGTGTACCTCAGAGCCTAGAGACATGCTTCTGATCATGTTTGTCAATCTTGTCAGTAGGTGGTGTGTGTCCAGTGGAAGAAAAATAAAAGGCCGTAACTGAAATCCCAAATCCCAGCAGCTCTCAGCTACTTAAATGACCTTCTGCTTTGATTCAATGTAGACTTTAACAGGTCTCATTTTTTTCTGGGTGGGCTATTGCTGTCCAGTTTGTGGAAAGTTAGAAGCCATGGAGAAAGCAAGGCTTGTCCTAGTTCCCCTCCAACCTAGGTGTCTTGCAGTCTTATGAGTCCAGAGGACTCAGCCTTTAGTGTTTAAAAAGCAGCTGAGTATCCAACTCTTTAATCCTTAACTCTGGGTTTGGTTTTGGTTTTGTTTTTTTTTTAAATCAGCTAGAAAAATCCAAAACTACAAAAACCCCCAAACACTAGCATTTAAAGCCCAGAGCCTTGCGCTGAAAAAATAATTAGGTTTCTCAATGAAGAGTTTAGCTCAAAAATGAAATTTGTATTATTAATTAGATTATTAAACATGTATTAGTCATTTTTTCTGGCTTGTAAATATGTAAATATGTATCAGACATGGCAGCAAAGAAATAGCATCCTCATCAAAGCTACAGGAAACTTCGCTTTCAACCTCAAGGATGAGAATTGGTCTGCCTATTCTTTATTTGGTTTTATAAATCCCCTTTTTGACACTTTTACTCAAGTATAGATAATGCTGCTGATTTCAGCTGTAGCACTTGTGGACAGAATTTTGTGTACGAGAGCCAGATTAGTTATCCCTGTCTTTCCTCTTAGCTACACCTATCCTTTCGTTAGATGCTGAGACCGTATTACCTCATTTAAGAACAAACAAACAAAAAAATTCAACTCTGATCTGAATAAAATCTGCAAACCGCGTGCCCCCTCCAAGTGTTTCTATAGCCAGGAAAGGAAAATTGCCTAAGGTGTCAGAAGACCCAGTCATATGAATAGACATGCACAGTTATTTCCCCCTAAGGGATTTTAGAAGATACAAACATAGCTCTGCAACCACTTCTGCTGGGCAGTTTTTATTATGATTTGTCTTCTTCTGGGAATGCTTATGTCATACCAGTTTAAAGAATGACAGTATTCTGTGTGACAGTAAAATGTCTTTAAAAACTATCACAACAAAATATTTTCATATTCCATATACTCTAAAAATGTGCTACTCTATATCCACATTTCCAAAATAATCCTATATAAACCATTCTATACAATGCAGAGTTCATGCTGTATTACTAAGCAAGTCAGCTTACATAACATAATGAGATCTTCTCTGAGGTATGGGAATAATGCTCTGTTCAAAAATTATGAAATTGGTATTTGTGTATGCTATGCAATGTTCCACTCTAGTAGAAAATGATGTAATCTTCTGTAAAAAAAGTATCACCAAAGTAAAACTGATGATAAAGAGCAAACAGAAAACTCACTGTGTGTGCTGGTTTCGGCAGGGATAGAGTTAATTTCCTTCCTAGTAGCTGGTACAGTGCTGCGTTTTGGATTTAGGGTGAGAACAATGTTGATAACACACCCGTGTTTTAGTTGTTGCTAGGTAGTGCTTACACTAGTCGAGGACTTTTCAGCTTCCCATGCTCTACCAACTGAGAAGGCTGGAGGTGCACAAGAAGCTGGGAGGGGGCACAGCCAAACTGGCCAAAGGGACATTCCATACCATATGACATCATGCTCAGCACATAAACTGGGGGAAAGCTGGCCGGGGGGGGACACTGCTCAGGGACCAGCTGGGCATTGGTTGGCGGGCGGTGAGCAATTGCACTGTGCATCACTTGCTTTGTGTATTATTATTATTATTATTATTATTATTATTATTGTTATTATTATTTTATTTCAATTATTAAACTGTTTTTATCTCAACCTACGAGTTTTTTCTCACTTCTACTCTTCCAATTCTCTCCCCCATCCCATCGGGGGTGGGGGGAGTGAGCGAGCGGCTGTGTGGTACTCGGTTGCCGACTGAGGTTAAACCATGACACTGTGGAAAATAATTCCTATGTTTTGCAGGCACACCATCTCTTGATCCTGTCCCTTGGAACAGTGATATTTCCATTTGTCTGAGCCAAAATCACAGTGAGGTGCAGTCTGCATTTGGCCATACCTGAGCAATCCAACACAGAAAAGGATCCATGAAGTTTAAAATTGAAAATGGTGGTGTTCAGATTTTAGTGCATTAAAACATGACCACCTCTACTGGTCATGTTCAGTTCGTGTGTGTTAGTAATAGGATGACCTGGTACCTGCTTTTAGTGAATGAAAAGACCCCATAAAACTTTATGTTATCAGACCAGATCCTATAAATCTTTTATGTAAAACATAAGCTACTTGCATGTTTTCTATGCAGACACTATATATTTGTTCCACTTGAAAAAAAACGGTACAATTTTATGGCTAAAAATTGAAACAAATGAAATCCTGGGAGATCGTTTCGCACCACGCTGCTTCTACTCCCAGGACCAAAGAGCATGATCTTATTCCATATAGCTATGTAAGGGGGCTCCCTTGAGAGAAGAGTTGTACATCAGTAGGGCTGGAATGAGTGATGTTATATTTGTTCTTACTGGTAAATTAGTGATTTCTTGCAGCACACTTAAGGATGCTGTTGGGGATATATTTTTAGCTCTCTACAGGCACATCCAGGAAAGTCTCCCCGGTCTTCTTCAACCAGACTGGATTTTTACAGTTCCTGATTTAGCTATGAACCAGATCCTTTGAACCTTTGATATACAGCCCTTTGTAGCAGATTCAAGCCTTGTTCATTCTGCCTAAATTTCAGCTACGCTGTATGTCTTGAAATAGGATTATCTACATGTTTCCTAAGGGATGATGAGAGTAATGTGCAATTAGTCCACAGTGGGCCAGCTTTTCATGAAAATTCCTTCCTTCTATGTATATTCTGCTTTCGTTAACAGAAACTGACCTTTATATTTTGAACTGCCAACTCCCTGGAGTTTCTCTAGTCTCCAAACTGTATTAAAAAAAAAGAATGTTTCAGTAAATTATCCTTTGTCAGTTTAATTCTAGTGTAAACATCATAACTGGCAAGAAAGTACTCCTCTATTTAGTAGTTAACTAATGTTAAGAAGGTTCATTATCATTAATAAAGGTAATATCCAACTGGGGTTTCATATAGGCATTACAAGTGTAATAATGGTGTGCAATAAAGGTTCTTGTTTTCGTAAATCAGCTTTTATAATGCTAAAGCTGGCAAGCTTTTGTTTGGTATATATTGGATTTGCAGTGAATAATAGAGTTTCAAATTTCCAGGTAAGTATTTGTGACAGAAAAGCAGTAAGTCCAGTGCAGAGCATGTTCCAGGAGCATGAATCCAGGACCGGAATGTTTTCCTCACACTTCTTGTACCTTCAGCTTAAAGCAAGGGAGAGGTGGGTTAAAATACTGACATTAACTTGGGATGACACAATCTATTTTCTGCCCCCTGTGGAATAAAGATGATCAGGGATATACATCCCTCTGTAAAAATACATTGGTTTTTTCATGTAATTAATAACATTTCTCTAATAGTTTTAAAAATCTGACAGCAATTCATATTTCATAAAGAACTAGGTACGTGGCCTAAAAATACGTATACACACAAGAGCTCTCATATGTTTTGAAAGTAATTTCTATTAAATACTCTACTAAGAAAAAAAAAAAGGTTCAGTGAGTATCCTTTAGGTACACCTAGATTAGCTACAACTTGGAGAACTCAGCGAGAAGAATGAATGGATGCTTTGTCGCACTGTAACAATGCAGTCTTCTGCACAGGGATTTCTACACTCCATATACCCTACCCCTATAAGGTAGGGTAGACTTCCATCTGTCCTATCTCATGACTGACAAGTGACATTCGTACAGGTCTACTGCAACAGCTGTATGCCACGCTGTCCTGTTGCCAGGAAAGTCCCCAAAATACTTTTTCATGAGCGACTGCATGGATCCTTATAATAGTGAGATTTCCCTCAAGAGACCGCATGTGCTTATTGGCATGGCAAGCACACAGGACCACAGATATAAATTGAAGTGGATGCTTGTAACTTTATTTCCTCTTTCAATTTCTTAAAGTGTGAAGTGTTGGAATGGTCCTATTAACCTCATTGATCTGAATAAAATTGTCACTGCTTGTTGCACAGAGCTTTTAACAACAAAGCTTGCAGGCCTAAGGCAAAATAAATTTACCTGAGAAGCTAAATCCCCATGTGGATTAAAAAAAAAAAAAAAATTAGTTAGTTCTGCCCTGAAAACATTTTCTTGCTTTAGTTACATAAATTTCATTCTCAGCTTCCAGCAGCCACTTTGCGCACCCCATTGCTGTTCTGCCCTTGTGCCCGTCCTTGTTCTGGGCAATATGATTTCAGGCTCTTCTTTCCCCCTTTCCCTCCAAGTGCTCTCCAGTCTTTCCTCCTGTCCCTGCAAAGTTTTCCAGATTTCTTACTCTTGACAGCTGGAAATATTTACTGCTCTGATCTATATAGTATTGCTAGAGTTAGTGGTAGATATAAAATATCATGATATCTCTCTTAAAAGCTGATTCAAATACCAGATCTTCCAAGGCCCGCCTTTATGGCATGGCAGAACTTTCCTCAATGATCAATTTATATTCCAGTACTTTCAAGTGTTCAGTTTTTAGGGGATATACAGAACAGATACACAGATTTGAACAGGAAAGGAATGTCCAACATCTGCTTCCATTCAAGTATATTTTTTATAATCTATTTCTAGTAGATCAAATGCACCGTTAACAGTTCAATTGATGTTCTAGGAAAAGAAAATTCTTCAGCAGAAGCCTTTTCAAAGTTGTAAATCTGTTAGAAAAACTAACAGATGGAAGGTCTTCCAGTTTGGATGTTTCAGATATGACAGAAGACAGTTTTGTTTCTGAGGCAAAAACAGAGGTATCCCTAAATAGATGGAAAATTAAGTATTCTTGTGTGTTTCTTCTGCTTTAGGATCTGTGGCTGAAATACCAAGGGAGTGCCTTCAAACTGCTCTATTGCTTATTCTTGTAAGGAATAGTCCTTGAATAAAAAAAACCCCAGATTTTTGACTATGTGTTGGGAATAACATTTCAAATGGAGGAAGGAAAAATACATTTGTTCAATGATAACTCCTTTCTTATTTTAAAACAAGGCTAGAAGACAATGGTTCGGAAAAGAGCAGATAAGTGCTGAGTTGCATCATAGGCATGGGCGATGTAAGTCTGTCTGCACTTCACCATCATTTTTGCCTTAAACGTTTCAATGTAATCAGTGGTATAGTTGTGTGTGCCGTCTGTGTCCACACAGTGCTAGAAAATTAATGCTTTCTACAGAGACTGTGTAACAGGAATGCCATTTAGGGTCTGCTGTGCTGGTGATTTCTTGGGTAGACTTCTGTCCACTGAAATAATTAATTCATGTCACATAAGGCATAGAATATGTAAAATAGTAACAACCCAGTCAATTTATCACAGCTTTGCTGAACTGAGGCGAAAGCTTCCTTATCCCACTCCAATTTGCTGAATTGTTTAGCTTCTTGACTATGAACATGTATTTTCTCTTGTCAACTCCCTTAGGGAAAATTTTTTCCCTTGTATTTTTTGCATCATTACAAAACCTCTGAAAGGTTTCACAAGTTCTTAACAGATTGAAGAAGATATTTTTTGATTGTTTCTTTAAAGACTGTCTCCCAGAACACTTGAGCCAATTTGTTTTCAGTTCTCATCCTTGATTTGCTCTGAAGGGCCTGAAAAAAACCACACAGACCAAATTACAAACACACCTTGCAAGGCTGCTAGATTTCTTTAGAACGTGATGGCGATTCTGCAATATAACAGAATATTACGTCCCAGATATACCTGCCTGCTTGTTCCTGGTGTGAAATGGGGATTCTTTAAAACAAGAATGTCTGTATCCATGAGATGCTTAAGATTATATGACTTATAAGTATACGGTTTTTTTTATAAGTTACATATATATGTATGCAGAGAGAAAGAGCGCATAATTTATGTAATGGAGAAATGGAGAATAAGAATACCAATAGTATTAATGAGAATACTGGTAAACAATTCAAAGAGTTTAAGATGAATACAATGGCTAGAAATTCTAGTTTTCTCTTTTGCTGAGGTGGCAGACAAACCAGAGCTTGTGTGAACAAAAGGGAAAACAGTTTCAACCTAGGCTACCCTTTTTGCCAGTTCTTCCCTTTCCCATCCTCCCTCTGAGCTACCGTCCCTAACAGCTTCACTTCACGACCTATCTCAGCACAGGCCACGTGCATAAAAATGTGTACTAGCTTTCAAATATGCCCGAGAAACTGCATCTCAGGCAAACGTCATTACTGTTAGTGGAAAACCCGAACGTTCAGTATTAAACATTTTTTTATGCAATGGCCTGGAAAAACTCAGTCTGCTTTGCAGGTGCTGCCGATACCCTTAAAGTTACTGTATGACCAACTTGTATGGCCAAATGGGATATAGACGACTTTGACCTAATCTTTGCTCTTTCTGATAGAAATAGGAACTTAGGAGGAAGTTTTACTTTGACCATGCTGTTTTGTGTAGGTTTCATCATGAGTACCTCTTTTAGAAGATGGACGAGTCATTTTAGCTATCCATTTTTAATACTCTGAGAGGTGGGAAAAAACCCTCACAAATAACAGTTTTACTTTATAATATTAAATTCAGTGAGATTTATTGAAAAGGAATAGGAGAGAGTAGTGAAATTGTGAACAGTTAGTGATGTTTCTGAGACGTCTGAAGAAAAGAAGGCTAAGGTGGAGGCACTAATTGCCATCTTCAACTACCAAGGGAGCACTTACAGGGAAGGCAGAACCACACTCTTCTCAGGTGCCCAGAGAAAGGAGGAACGGCAACAGACACAAATTGCAGCAAGGGATATTCTTATTAGGAAAAAAGAAAGCATTCTCCACAATAAGCAGTAGTCAAAATTGAACAGTTTTCCCAGAAAAGCTGGAATCTCCATTCTTGGGGATTTTTGAAACTTGGCTGGACAAGGTGCTGAGGAAGCTGATCTAGCTTTGAAGTTGGGCTGCCTTGAGCAGGGGGTTAAACTAGATCATCTCTAAAGGTCCTCCCCAAGCTAAATTATTCTGATTGTATATAGTGATATTGCTAGGTCGTAACAATGACCTGGTTCTTCACTTGAAGTGTTAGTTTCACCCTCTTGATTTAAAAAAATAAATAATTTAAACCTGATTTTTCCCTAGATTTTGCACCAAAGTTAGGAAAGATGATACTTGTGTGCGAGACTGTTTCTGCATCAGATACTGAAGCAATTTAAAGATGACTCAGGGTACAGTGCTCAGTAAATCCAAATGCTGAGAGTAAGTTAAAAAAAAACCAAATCACTTTTGATATTTTGTACATTGCTTTTCTTAAATCTAATAAAAATAACATGAATTTTCCCGAAAGAAGTTTTTAATAATGAAAATTAAACTGGTTAGCATGGTAAACATTTAGTTTACATATCATGAGGTTAACACTTGAATATTTTTTGAAGAGCTATTGTAAACTGCTTGTTTTGGACCGTGGTCCCTTTTATGTGATAGAATAGATGCTATTATTGGATTTATAGAGCAGGTTTCTGCAAAATTCTGAATGTCGCTGTAGATTGATCACATTATTGCAGGACATGCAATCAAGCTCACAATTACTCAGTCATAGATATTGGTGCTAATCTGATATTTAGGCAAGCATTTGACATATCAATCAATGTGATACCATGAAAGATTGATTGAAGTTGATCATACCATAAGTCATTTTTGCTACGTGAAAAAAAAATCAGGGGAGACTAATGAAAAAAGGTCTTCTCTCCACTTGGAATATTTAGATTCCACAGAACGTCTAATGTTCTTTTAGAAGTAGTGAATAAAAGTGGCATTGATTCACTGCTTTCCTCAAACTGTATGAAAACAAATAACATTTGAAAAAAAAAAAATTTGCAGTAGTTACTGCAAGTAAAGATAAATCTACTGGAGATACCAGGACAAATCTATTGACGTACAACTTTGCCTGTTTATTTCAGAAAGGGCATTAAAGCAATGATTTGAGTACTCGTGTAGTTTGCCTGGCTTTGCTTCTTACCCATGTCTGAAAGATACCCGTGTGAACCCGTGTTTCTTTTTCAGGTTTGAAGTTTCTGGCATCCAGGAAGGAAAACCCAATACTTTCATTATTTAGAAAGGGAAATGTAACAGCGATTGGAAACACTCTTTCACAATATGAAGTGAATATTCATCTTCCTAAGAAACACTTCTCTTTAAGAAAAAGGTATGAGATTCTGTCGTTGGCTCTTTAATAATTCCAGAAGTTGAGTGATTTACGCCAGACCTGGAGAGCACCGTGTTTGCCTGCCATCTGTCCCAGCTAATCTCTGAATTCCATCTACAAACGCGGATGACTTACAACTTCCCTGATTAATGGCATCTATCATTTTCTTCGTAACACAGAGCAATTAATCTCGCCCTGTCCCAGGGGTCCGCCGCAGTAATAGGTTTGGGGGGAGAAGCAGCCCGCAAAAGTCCTTTTGGAAATAACACCCGTTTCGTCATTTTTCCCCTCTTTCCCCCCTTTTTTCCCTTTTCCACCCTCCCCTCCCTTTTTTTCTTTCCCCTCCTCTCCCCCCCCCCCTTTTTTCCCCCGTTTTTTCCCTCTTTTCTTTCCTTTTTCTCTTTTTCCCCCCCCCTCTCCCGTCCCTCCTTGTTTCACACTCCTGACGACGCACCAGCGCCCGGAGCTCCCTGACCCGGCTCTGGCCCTGCGCCCAGGCGCGGTGCCCCCCCGCCGCCCGCCCGCCCGCCCGCCCGCCCGTCCGCGGGGCTGGGGCCGCGCTGCACAGCGGGTAAACTCGGATCCCAGGGGGCGGCGGGCAGGTGCCCGCTCGGGCCGGGCCGGGCCGGGCCGGGAGGAAGAGGAGGAGGAAGAGGAGGAGAAGGCGGCCGCAGCTGCATTGCGGATGGAGCCGCTGGCTCTTGGGGAGGGGCGGCCGGGTGGCCGCGTGATGCCGGGGGGGGCGGGTGAACGCCCGCGGAAGGGAGCGTGGGCGGCGCGGGGCACCGGGGGGACGCGCAGCCTCCGCCCCGCCGCAGGAGGGAGGTGCTGCCGCCGCCGCGTCCCGGCGCGGGGAGCGGAGCGGCGAGGTGAGTGCGGGCGGGCGGGCGCGGCGGGGTGCGCGGTGCTGCCCCGGGGCGTCCTCCCACCCTGGGGGGAGCAGCTGCCCCGGGTTCGCCCTACCCGGGCAGCGGCGAGGTGCGCGGAGCCACCGCAGAAAGGTGCGGGGAAGGCGCGCAGCAGCCCCGCGGCGCTGGGATGGGAAGTTACGGGCGGCTGCGGCGGGCGGCCTCGGAGCCGGGCTCTCACCTGCGCCGTGCGCTTCGTCCTCTCTCCGCCGCTCGGTTCGGTTAAACCGGGACCTTGCGCACCGTGCCGGGCAGAAGCGTGGGTCCCCGGGCCGCCCCGGCTCGGCTGGGAACGAGTCGGGAGTTGGCTTGTTCTGGAAGTCGGTGCGGACTGTTACTGCCGCGGAGTTGCAAAGGCGGCGGGGCGTCCGGCTGGGAAAACTGCTCGGGATTTTTGTAGCTGTTACGTAGAGTTTAACAATCTTAAAAGCGGCTGCTTAGCTGTGGTTGCACTCTTGGGGGGTGGGGGGCAAAGCAAAAAAGTATGACGTGAAGCCATGTCTATAAAAAGCAAAGAATACGCTGGGCGCGAAGAAGCCGTCGGGAGAGGGTTTGCCAGGCTTTCCGCAACCGAGCCTTCGGCTCAGGAGTGAAACTGTCGAGTTGCTTTCTGAAAGCAAA
The DNA here is from genome assembly GCF_965638725.1 of Aptenodytes patagonicus. Lineage (NCBI taxonomy): Eukaryota > Metazoa > Chordata > Aves > Sphenisciformes > Spheniscidae > Aptenodytes > Aptenodytes patagonicus. Next base: position 141,093,304 of record NC_134950.1, read on the forward strand.
TGATTGCTCTCTCTGAAAGACGCTAGACAAAAAAAAAAAATCTCATTTGTCAGATTCCTTTGTACGTGTTACAGGAGTTGGGTTGTAGTTGCTCCCTTTATGTAGTAGCAGAAGTACAACTCTGTGCCTGGAAGCGTTCGGTGCTGTTACTTATATGGTTACAGGGTGTTTTGTAACAGGACTGGGGAAGCTGATGCTGAAAGGGTAGCGAAGAGGCATGTGAGAAGAGAGCAGAGGGGATGGGGACAGGCTTATATCCCATACGTTGAGAGTTCTCCTGGAGCACTCTTAAACAACTGAAAGGAAAGGAAAAGGTATAATTAAAAAAAAAAAAAAATCACTCTTATAGTAAATGCTGTTGGCATAAAGCTAAATTCAAGGTGATTTGTGTTTTCTTTTGATAACTCAAGTGAAATGTAAATGTGTGGTATTATGGAAACTGAAAAAAAATAGTTCTGGGTTATGGATGCATTTTTGTGTGTTGTATGCACTATTTAATGTGTAACACCAAGGTTGGGATGCTTAATTCTGAGTTAAGATTCTGATGTGGCTACATTTAGCAATTTATAAATCAGCAGTAAGTTTGATGGAGCTGCACTGGTGAAAGTTGTTTTAACAGACTCTTGTACTTCATAAAAAATGTCCACTTTTTAAAAAATGATCAGGTCATCCTTTAGTTTTAATGTTTGTAGGATAACATAATAAAATTATTTGCCCCTTGTGCATAGGTCACAGGACCTGTCCTGTCACTTCCTAATTTTAGTCCTCTTTCCCAAAGATCCTATTGAGAAAACCTTTTTTTTTTTTCTGACAGATCTCTTGGAGGGCATCTGGAAGACAGGGGGGATGAATGTTATCAAAGTTGCTTGAGAACAGCGTGCTGTGCTTTGGGAGCAGGTCATTTTTTAGGTACACATTGTCTATAATGTGTTACTGTTTTGGCCATACTATTGGCTTTATTTTGGAATGACTTAATTTCTATTAAGGCCATTGGTATAATATTAGATAATAATTTCAGACTATTTTTTAATCAAGATTTGTGTGACTGGTTAATTTTGTTACACCTGTTTTGACTTGACATTTAGCAGGGCTGTAGTGATGTATCTTTTTCTTACCTGAAGTTATCAGAAGTTTCATTGGGTTTACGGCAGTACTGGAATAATGAAAGTTTTCTGGTGAGATGGAACGTGCTCTACTTTGCCCAGATTTTTTGCCCTTGGAACGGATTGAGGCTTAATATTGTCAATGACTTGTCTTTGTAAACTAAAGATTTTAGGGCATCTTTAGCAACTATCACTTTATTCCTGGTGTTCTATGATTCGTTTTACTGGGCAGTACAACATACCAGAAATTCCAGCTGAGGTTAGGCACTTGGATCCACATTTATCTTCCCACATTGTGCGTTTTATGACAAGAGGGACTAGTGGGAAGCTGACAAAGTGATAATATTCTGTCATAGTATTTCTGTAGGCTATATAGCATGTCAGTGTACCATATATTACAGCAGTCATACGTAGTGTATTTGTCACAGCTGGCCGTAAGAGTGGGGGAAGCGAACTATGGTTGCCTCAGTTAAGACCTCCTTCAAATCCACATGAGAGCAACAAAGTTTTTATTTGGATCCTATTGAAGCATTAATGCAGTCAGAGAAGAAAGGGATAATTTTAACAGTTAGTTTGTACTTGATACTGAAAATCTTACTGAATTAATGGTTCCACTGAAGTAGGCAAATCTCGTGCTTTCCATTCTTAGTAGTTCCTTTGGTAAATATTTGGTCAATGTAAGCTGGGTAAAATTCCTTGTCACTTCTGTCTCCCTGACCACTTAAATTCTAAAGGTGCAAGACACTGCTTTATCACAATTAATCAATAGTTAATCAATGTATACAAAATCTATTCAGAATATAATCAGGAAGAGAAAGCATTTTAATTTTTGTCTGAAAAGCTGCAAAACTGTATTAAATTAATTCTTATCCATAGCACAGTCTATCTTCTCCAGCTCTATTTCATTAGAGTGAAAAGACAATGTGTAGATAATGTAAGGGATATCCTGGGATTTGTTTCTTTAATAACATGGAAAAAATTCTTGCTTCGTCATTTATTTTCTCATGTGCTTGTGACTTTTACCTGACAGGGTTTGAAACCAGGACTAAATGTGTGGTGAAGGAGATGCAGGAAAAGATGAGCTAGAATGCTAATATGTACTTATATCTGTCGTGGTTTAACCCCAGCCAGCAACTAAGCCCCACACAGCCGCTCGCTCACTCCTCCCTGGTGGGACGGGGGAGAGAATCGGAAGAGAAAAAGTGAGAAAACTCGTGGGTTGAGATAAAGACAGTTTAACAGGTAAAGCAAAAGCCATGCACAGAAGCAAAGCAAAACAAGGAATTCATTCCCTACTTCCCATGGGCAGGCAGGTGTTCAGCCATCTCCAGGAAAGCAGGGCTCCATCACACGTAACCGTTACTTGGGAAGACAAATGTCTGAATGTCCCCTCCTTCCTTCTTCTTCCCCCAGCTTTATATGCTGAGCGTGACGTCATATGGTATGGAATATCCCTTTGGTCAGCTGGGGTCAGCTGTCCCAGCCGTGTCCCCTCCCAACTTCTTGTGCACCCCCAGCCTACTTGCTGGTGGGGTGGGGTGAGAAGCAGAAAAGGCCTTGACTCTGTGTCAGCACTGCTCAGCAGTAACTAAAACATCCCTGTGTTATCAACACTGTTTTCAGCACAAATCCAAAACATAGCCCCATACTAGCTACTACAAAGGAAATTAACTCTATCCCAGCCAAAACCAGCACGCTCTCCACCCCTTATTTCACAGCATTTATGTCATGCTCAGGTCTCACGCTATCCAATACATCCCCGTTAACCACCCCCCCCTCCCCCTTCCTATCTTTTGATGTAATACACAGATATCATTCCCTTAGTCTATGGACCACCCCTGTAAAATGTCTTTAAAATATCCATTGAGTTCATTTAGTCCATGACTTTGGGCTCCATCTGTGATGGTGGTCACTGAGGACAGGAGAGGTGGTGTGTTGTGTGGAGTTACTGGGCACCAAAGCCGGCTCAGGTCGGGTCACTGCTGCACTTGCACTGCTTCTTCTAAGGCTTGTCCTCCATTGGTTCAGGTGGTTCCTGCTATAGTAATTCCTATAACATGCAACTCAAATAATGGGATACAATAATTTAAAGGTTTTTTTTTCATTACAGTCTCCACCCCTGGTCCCTTTGGGCCAGGTTATAGGGTTTAACATTGCAATGAACTCCTCCCCTTGCTCCTAGCCTGGCTAGCAATGAGGGGTTCCTGCTATAGTAATTCCTGTAACATGCAACTCAGATCCCGGGTTGCAACAATTTAAAGGTTTTTCCATTACGGTCTCTACCCCTTGTCCCTTTCGACCAGACCATAGCGTTTAGCATTGCAATGAACTCCTCCCCTTGTCCCTGCTCTGGCTGGGGCTTATCCACAGACTGCATTCCCTTAAGGTTGTACCTGCTCCAAGTGGAGCCTTATCTATGAGCCACAGTCTCTTCAGGTGTACACCTGCTGTGGCATAGGCTTATTCACAGTCACAGTCGCTTTGAGGAGCACCTGTTCCAGCATGGCCTTCTCCATGGGCCACAATGCCTTCAGAGATACACCTGCTCCAGCGTGGCCTTACCCATGGCTGCAGGCCCTCCATGGGTGTACCTGCTCTGTTGTGGGCTTATCTATGGCCACATGCTTTGAGGTGCTCCAGCATGACCTCATGCACAGGCACTGATGCTTCAAGGTGTACCTGCTGCAGCATGGGCTTATCCACAGCCACAGATGCTTCGAGGTGTACCTTCTCCAGTGTGGACTTATCCTTGGGCCACAGCCCCTTAAGAGGTATACCTGCTGTGGCACAGACATAACCACAGCCACAGACGCTTTGAGATGTACCTGCTCTGGCATGGGCTTATCCATGGCCACAGATGCTTTAGGGTGTCCTGCTCCCACGTGGCTCATCCACAGGTCACAGTCCCTTCGACTCGAGTTCATACTGGAGTTCCAGCCTGCCCAGTACAGCAGCACAGAAGCAGCAGCAATGCCCTGGCCATCTGCCAGCCCAGGCGCATCACCATTGCTGTTATCAAAATGTTCCCAGGCCCAGTAGAGTAAGATGATCAGCAGTACAGCAAGTAGTGAAAGCAAAAAACAGCCACTAACGAGCACTAGACTCTAATACACAATGAGGCAAGCAAGCCCCGTGGCAAGCACAGGAGCCTGCAGCAGTAACAGCTATAAATTTGATCTGGCACATTCCAATCAAAGCTGTCATTATCTCAAACCCTTTGAGCCCCACATTGGGCACCAGAAAGGATTGTTGTGGTTTAACCCCAGCCAGCAAGTAAGCACCACACCACACAGCTGCTTGCTCACTCCCCCCGTGGTGGGATGGGGGAGAGAATCGGAAGAGTAAAAGTGAGAAAACTTGTGGGCTGAGATAAAGACAGTTTAACAGGTAAAGCAAAAGCCGCATGCAGAAGCAAAGCAAAACAAGGAATTAATTCACTACTTCCCATTGGCAGGCAGGTGTTCAGCCATCTCCAGGAAAGCAGGGCTCCATCACTCATAATGGTTACTTGGGAAGACAAACGCCATCACTCTGAACGTCCCCCCCTTCCTTCTTCCCCCAGCTTTATATGCTGAGCATGATGTCATATGGTATGGAATATCCCTTTGGTCAGCTGGGGTCAGCTGTCCCAGCCGTGTCCCCTCCCAACTTCTTGTGCACCCCCAGCCTACTTGCTGGTGGGGTGGGGTGAGAAGCAGAAAAGGCCTTGACTCTGTGTCAGCACTGCTCAGCAATAATGAAAACATTCTTGTGTTATCAACACTGTTTTCAAGACAAACCCAAAACATAGCCCCATACTAGCTGCTATAAAGAAAATTAACTCTATCCCAGCCAAAACCAGCACACATCACAGATTTCAGTCTGCTTTTCTGGGTTGTTCTGATGTAAAAGTTACTCTTTCTTCCAGAAGTAGAACTATTAATGAGCTAAAAATATTCAGTATCTTCTTTGAGCTGTTAGTTTTACTTATCATAAGCATGGAGCGCCTGTCAGAACTGTGCCCTGTCCTCAAACTACCACATGCAAGGAAGATACCCAATTAATACAAGAAGTGATTTTTAACTCTGTTTTAATTTGCAGGCCACTAATAATTTTCCAGTGGAATCAGTTTTCCATTTAAATCTTGCTGTCACTGGGCCTGTTTTTCTTAATTACGTATATTAGACCTCTTGGATGTCATTTGCATTTTACAGGTGGAAACTTACTGTTGTAAAATTTGAGAATCCACTTTAACTTTCAGATGGTTGGCTTGTAGTGTGTGGATGTATAGCGGCTTTCTTGAAATTTATGAGTGAAAACCGAGTCTTTCTTTCCACAGTTGTCCTTTTCTCCTCTGTTGTATATTTGGCAAAAAGGTCAATGTCACAAGTTAATGAAGTTGAGGCCTTGGACTGTTGTTGTAATTAATTACTCCTCATGTTCATAATGTATATAAGATTTTTTCTGTAGTAGAAACTTAGGGATGATTTGGAAATAAAGGAAATATTCACTTGGACTGCCAATGTAATGTAGCAATGGAAAAAGCAAAATATAACCTTATGATGCCTGAGGAGAAAAGGTTCTGAAAGATCTAATAAAATATTAGTGTCATCTCACAATAACCTACAATGATATGAAATGTTCTGATCGCTCATCTTCAAGGAGAAAGAGCTGAAATTGGACCAGGCACTGAGAAGAGCTAACAGGATGGTCTGAATATGTAGCGAGCCTGCCTTGTCATAGGGAGATAAGGGAGATCCCGGTTTGTTTGACCAAGTGAAATGAAAGCTAAGTAGGATACAGAGTTCATCTGCAAATTCAGGAGGGGATCAGCACAAGGGAAGCAGAACCTTGTGATAAAGGACATTGCTGGCATGAGAACAACTGAGTATCTACTATCCTGATAAAATTTTCTTGCAGAAATTCAGAGAACATCCCCCCATTAGAGCAAGTGGGTTCTGAAACACTCAGTGGCAGCAGAGAGGGGTGGGGAAATACTGCAGAAGTGCTGAGATGGAGTTTGTCCATTTTCCAGAAGGGATTATATGCTTAGCAGTGTTATGGGCCCGGGGAAATGGCTGCTTTTAGCTCCTGTCAAAGCTTTAAATGTCATGCCACGTAACATGCCAATCCAATTCCCCTTCAATCTGTTCAAAATGCAGCTTCGGAAACCCTTCGTTCTTTTTTGGCACATGCCAATGTTTAACCCCTCTCGAGTGACTTCTCCTCTTCTACGTCAGGTTTAAGCTGCTTGTCTGTGCCTTAGCAGGCTAAAGCCGTATTGTCTGCAGCCTGTCTCTATTCTTGTTTCCTTTGCCTTTCCTTCAGCAGCCCTCTAGGCTGCCTGAAGTGGGAGATTAATCTCTCCTGCTCTCTCATTCCTCAGTTTGTGCTTAGGACTGGCTCCCACTCTGTATGACCTGACACAGTCTTATAAATTCCCCCTGAAAACACATAATATTTAAAATGGTTTCCAATCATAGTCCTTTCATAAAAGGAATATGAAAAAATGGGCAATGTAGACCTTTTTAGACATTCTTCTTTCACCCTAAAATATCAAGAGCAGCAAGGAAATTGTCCACAGTAGTTTGTGGAGCTGCAACTCTGCTAACAATGACAGAGAATTTTAAAAGAAAAGGAAGGACAAGTTTAGAAGAGCTTTAATCTGAGGAATCTTGTTCTTTTTCTCTCTCTGTTTGTGTGTAGTGCATAAGAAAGTGTCATTTTGGTTTTGTGTGGCATGCCAGCATCTTCAGTGAAACTACTCACATTTCAGATAATAGCACAGGCTTCTATTTAGCTCTCAGTTGTTTCTTAGAGATGTCTTTCAGAGTAATCCATTAGCAGCCATTGTAGAGGATGTGCTGTACTCTTTCTGGTTAAAGCCAGGATGACAAAGTTTGGGAAATACTACTCTGTCGTTTGGCGGATACTTAGGTAACTCATGTACTTTGGGACTACTTGTTTGTCTGTTTGGGTAGAAATGAGTTTACTTCTAATACAATTTTATTTAATGGAAAGATACTTTAAATGGGTAATTTTAAATGTCGTAGATTCCAAATGGAGCAGGGTAAGTGGTACTAGCCCCCCTCTGGCGCGTTAGAAGATCGACGGTGGCTGTAGTGTTACGGAAATGGAAATCCAAAAGGCATCGGACAGTTGAGTTTGAAGCTTGGACATCTTCACATTGGTCAGTGTGGAAAGAGCTGAGAGAGACATGTTTAAGCCATTAATAGGAAACTTGGACGATTTTTTTGAAAATATCTCACTATGTTTATGAAATTATTTGCCGCCTCTGTGGCTTTTTATGTCCTCACTCTTGATTACTCTCCACTTTTTTTGTTTTCTTTTTATTTTTTTAAGCAGCTTCTCCTCCTCTTTGGTTCCTAATCACTTTATTCTATCTACTCCTATGTCTTTTAGTATCTGCATCACCAGAGCTAAGGCAATAGAAAGTTTTAAGTTGAATTTTTAAACAAATGCTGTCGATGTGTCAAACGTGTAAGTATATAAGGTCTATCAGTATTGTATTTAAGTGTCTGTGGGTAACTTACCAAAAAAATATATTATGAATGGTATTATATTGGTTTTTATTATGTTAAGACTTCTGGACAGAAATTTCATGGAGTGTTTAATATTACGTTTGCTTAATAAAATTTCAGCTAGGTTGTAAAATTATTTAATTTAGGATAAATTGCCTGAGGGAGCGAATAAACACATGATTATTGCCTCAAATAATTTACAATATGGGGTCTTTACTATGCAGAGTAAATTGTGTTATCAGTCTGAAATGCAAATAGCTCTATTGAAATCTATAATGTCATAGGGAGGCAAAATTACATTTTGTAACAAGAACAAAAAGGGCATTAAAGGAGCTTACTAATTTTAATTTAAAAAATAAGGAATTATATATTTATTCATCTTTCTCTTTGTGTTATTGCTAAGCTTGAGACTTGTTTTTGTTTGTTTGAGGAAAGAGAATAAAAGTGATGAGGAGGCTACCCCAGATCACTCAGTAACAATTTTGCCATAATGTTATCACCTACTTTAATGCATGTATAGGTTTTATAGTCCTATTTTAAAATTAGCCAATATCATAAAAAAACTAATCAGAAATCTGTATTTTTCAAAAATGAGTTTTATATAAATATGTTTCTGGGTGCTGTGGTTCTTCTTTTGAAAATGTGCTGGTCAAAGTCCTTTGATTGAAAAAGCTTTTCCCACTTTGCTTTCAGGGGGACTTAAAGTCTAAAGGTGGTATTTTAGACTCCCCCCGGTCTTTAAGAGTTCAGTTCTGTCACTGAAGGGGAGATGTGTTCTCCCATTGACTTTAATGTGTGTAACACTGGATTCTAATGGTCCAGTAACTGTATAATATGGTGGTGTTCCTCCAATTAGATACATACAAAAAGATTAATCTTAAAATAATAGAGGACAATTTTGAGAAATCCACTACAGTGACCATGTGATTATGTGAATTATCAGTTGCACGTAAAACTTACTAAGGATGATGGATAGAAATCCCAGATAGAAACAGTTGTAACGATACAGCTTTTGTAGTCTCTGAAATTAATTTAATAAATGTTTTGGAGATTGACTAATATACATATAATGACTCTTTTTGTTTAGGTCAATGTAAAGTCTAATATATCTTGGAGATTAGTATTGATCAGAGTAAAGCCAAAATCAATCTTGGATTTTGAGGGTCATTGCACTTGGAAATAGGGTGCAATACAGAAGATACTGCAAATGTGAGGTTGTGGAAGGCTTTTACAGTATACTTTTACTTAGTTGTAGTGTCTAAAAAAATGGACAACCTGGTAAAAGATTAGTTATTTAAATAAATAATAAGTTAAACTTCTTACGTCTTTCCTTAGTTTGACAGATGATATCCAACCTTCTTGAAGTCGGTATTAAAGTTCCCTTTTGCTTCACTGGTGGAGGAGTTTTGTCCTCCCTGTTTGAAGTCATGAGCTGGTGTTGAGGAAAAGGTTAACCTATGTTTGTTTAGAAATATTTTTTTTTAACTGGTAAATTGTTTTCTGTCTTGACTCTCTTCCTTAGATGTTCTGGTCAAATTCAATCTGTGCAGTTGGAGAAGTACATGTGTAGAGAAGTGAAAGAGGTAAATTACAATACAATGTACCCTTCAAATATTGCATAGCAAGCATAATCAATTTCACTGAAGGTGAACTAGTGCTACTTGCTAAATAAGAAATGTTTGAACAGAACATTTTATTTTTATTTTTTTAAATAGATTTTTTTTTTTTTTTGCTTGACCTGATATAAAGTCTCTGGCCTGGGTACCTCATTTAAAAATAACCTGGTGGAAATTTTGAAGATCTTGGCTGAGAGTTTTCAACAGAAGTAAGTCTTTCTGAAAATCTGACTTGACTGAAATGTCTATTCTGTATAAAGTGAAATAGTGCAAACAGTATTTTATCCAAGATTCCTCTGTAAAAGTTATCTTGCTTTTCCCTTATATTTTCAGAACCTAATAAAATAAGTTAAGGTTGTTCTATTTATCTTCTGCACAAAAGTCGTCTTCTGATATAACTTTTTCTGCAGAAAGCACTGGATGATGTTCTCCACAGTTAATTGGTATAATTCCATTGATGTCTGTGGTGATACTTTGGCCTATCATCTAGCCTTATATATTAAAGTCTCAAAAACTATAGTTAAGCTGATAGACTATGCATTTATATTTATGAATGGATACATATTTATGATCTTAATGATGTGTTTGAATGCAAATGGAAGTTTATATATACATGCACATGTATATAAGATTCAGGGACCCTGTAGCATTGTCCTTGAAAATGAAAGCCTTCTATAAATGCAAGCTATTGATATTGGAAGTGATCTTCAAAGCTGCTCCATTTAAAGATATTTAACTATTAATAATGAGCTACATCCCAGATACACCATTAGTTTGTATTCTGAGAGATCAAAGTGCCAAGATTATAGACAGAAGTTCTCAGGCTAAAGTCCTTTTACCAGAGCAGCTCTTCTTATCAGTGGACTTCTCCTGAATTTCTCATAATAATTATCAGCAGAGAAAATCTGCAGTGTGGATATTAAGAAATTCACCTTATTTGTACCTGAAATAACACTCTGAAATGTATTAGCAGGAATTCTTAGAGAGAGGACTAATATATACCACCTTTTGCTGCACTGAAAGTAATACAGTTGCTCTGGATTTAAGGCAGGCTAGGCCAAAAAAAAAAAAAAAAATCTGATAACTGTTTTTCAGAAGAAAATTCTTTACTAATCAGAATGAACTTATTTTTAAAAATGCCTCAGAGAATGTGACTTTCAGTGTAGAAATATTTTTCTTCTTACTCAAATGTTTTGGATGGAATTTGCAAGAAGATTATTTTCCAATTGACATTCCCACGTAGGATAGTATTTAGGTCAGTTTTACTAATTAGAAGAAGTTTGTCCACAACCATATCTTAATGCTTCCTGCTCCTCTGTTTTGGATGCTCACAAAAGAAGATACTAGAATTGAATTAAAGGGTTGTCATTCTTTAGCTTCCTAAAAGAAGGAAGCAATATAGTAATAATATTATATTATAATAGTAACATTATATTTTCTGGGTTTTTTAAATTTTTTCTTCTTCAATGGAACTAATACATTGTGGTCAGAAAAAGTAATGATTTTTCCGTTGTGCTCGACCTCTATATTAACACTTGCTTACTGTAGGAATTATTAAATAAATCGCAGAAAGAACAAATCTACCTTGAGCTAACTAATCAGCCTCAAGATGCATGCGAGTTCTTCACAGCAATATGTTCTTCAGAGTATGGAATTCAAATACTAATATATTTAATATGTGAGACCTTTAATGCAGAAATGTATTATGACAAGTGATGCAGCCACCTGATTTATTTATTTATTTATTTTTGAAGGGCCCACTCAAAGTGGGTCATGCTTGCACTGTGCAAGCTGACTTTGAGAAAGTTTGGAGACGGTATGAAACTTGACCTAGATTTTTCAACTGGGACTTCAGAAACTGGCCTGAAGGAAAAAATCAAGCTTTATAAAGTTTTTTCTCTGCATGGAAATGTTGATGTTTGGCCACTGATTTCATCCCATTCGAGCAGTTCATATATTAAATGTGCATCTGAGTTAGGGACTGTTTTATTTCTTCATCGGAGAGTCTTATTCACTAAGTGAAGTTAATTATAATTTATATCTGTGTAAGAGCAGAGGAGGCTCAATTGCATTTAGTCAGGCACATATCTAAAAAGATGATGTTGTATGTCCGAAAAGCAGTTCCTTATAATTTTTAATGCTTTGTTGATTTTCAGTAATGGAATTGCGTACTTTTGAAGTAAAACACTATTTTGCTTTTAAAAAACTGAAGATTATTATAGCACTGATACTTCGTTGCAAAGCAGTGCTGCTTTGATTGGTCTCAGGAGTCTCTAGTAGTGTTTTGCTTGAACTCTGTCTCCAACTATATTAATATGCTACAGTTTCTCACAGAGAAAACAGATCACAATCCAGATCTTCTGCCTCTTACAGTATTAACTAATCATCATAGAATACTACCATTGTCTTTGAGTCTGAAAATTTTACAGAAATTTCAGTCAATTTTTACTGAGAAAAAAAAAAAGTGAGTTTTACATTGGTAAAAGCAGGACATCGGGGATGCCTGTTAGTAGTGTGGCTTGGTGTGTTGCTTTTTTAACTACTATCATAATTCTACTTTTCCAAAGTGGAAAGGTGGCTGCCAGAATACCGAAAAAGTTTGTGAAAGGAGAACAGCTATTTGCCCTCAGTTACTGTAGTTTTTGTTTTGGTGATCTAGGTTGCTCTCTTCCCTCTGAACTTCTCCAGCCCTTTCACAATCCTCTAACAAGTCCCAACAGCTCTTATTTTGCTAAGCTCTCTGCATAAAAGGATGGCCTGTCTTCTGTTTTTCTTATACACCAGAACCTGTAGTGATCAAAAAGGAGACTGATGCTTGGGATTTTTGGCACTGAGTGACACTAGTATTTTGTTGTGATTCAATATTTTACGTGTTGATCTAGTCAGGTTTAACAGGTTTCCTGTAAGCACGTACAAGGTCCACTTTAAAAATGAGGCAAACGGGTGTAGAGATCATCCGTGAGACAGAAAGCGATGGCATGATCTGATCCACTAATACCAAAGACAATGTAAAGACTTCTATTAGACGGGGTCCTCTTGGACCACTTTGTGTACGCCTTAGAGCATTTCTAATCCATTAAATTGCAATGCTTTCTAGGCAAACCTCTTCCAAGTATCTGTGGTTTTTGGCTTATAACAAATGTAGTTTTGTGTTATAAAAGTTTAGTGGTTTTCTGATACAGTTTTGCCTGCCCCATGAAAGTTTTTGGGAACACTTGGGATTATCACTTTTTTCTTCTGGTTTCGGAAAGAAGCTTGTCAAGATTTGAAGAGAGCTTCTTAGCTCTTTGTCATGATGGTAGCAGTTTTGGTGACCTAGCTGCTTAGTCAACTTGCAAAATCATTGGAAGCAACCTTATTTGGGGCAAAGAACAAGTATTTTACACAGCTCTGCTACAATCAACTTTATACTATGAATTTGTTGTATCAGAGGAGAAGGCTTACTCATGGGAAGCAGTGGAATTAAATGCCTCCCATCTGAGTGCCGCAGCTCTTTGTGTACGCTCGAGGCATAACTTGTCATAAAAGTGCTACTGATAAAACAAAGGCCCTTTTCTATTACTTTTTGTCCTACTTGCTAAATAAAAAGTACAGACAATCACAATAAGTAGCAACGCTTATTGTAATCACGCAAAAGAAAAATCAAGTTATTCAACTGAAGTAATTAGAATCTTTTTGTTGCTTAACTTCTGTGATTTTTTTTTTTAAGATTGTTCTGTATAATCTTGTGGTTAGCCCTATAAGCAGTTTCCTAATGTAATCATAGAATCAATAAGGTTGGAAAAGACCTCTGAGATCATTGAGTCCAACTGTCGACCCAACACCATGTAATGGTAATTACATGGTGTATAATGTATAATGACATTATGTAATGTCATTATATGGACTGAACCACAACTTAAGGCAACTGCCATTCAGTGCATGCGGTGTAGCAAGAATGGCTTTGGGTAAAATTGCTTTGTGAAGCATTTTGAAAATTAACTTTTTGTCATTTTTGTTTACTTGTTTCTCATGAACAAAGGAGACTTTTTCTCTCAGAAATATAAATGGCAGAGTATGCTAATGAGTCAAAAATTCCTTCAAGTACTCTAAAAGAATGTTACAGTACCAAGAAGAACTAAGGTTCTGATTTCAGGCTTCATCAGCCAAAGGATGCTGTTTGGAACAAATTCTGCCTGAGGTCGCAGCTAAAACATCTATTTAACTAGTCTTGGTATAAAGATTTATGTCTTAATAGACTTCTAAAAGAAATTAATAATTCAAAAAGACATGTTAGTAAATAATTTAAATAACTGATTTTAAGCTAATAGTCATTAGTTGCCGATGTAATATTTCTGAAGAACAGTTCTCCAATAGAAAATAATGTGTGGCAAGACTAGAATAAGAGAATAAGTTGACAGTCTTCAATATGTGAAACGCATTCTTCTACTTGCCTGCTGCCATTATTTCTCTTAACTGAGTAAATAAGCTTACACGCTTTCAGTATTTAAGATTGGATATGGACACAAGCTTGGGCACTGAAGGATGTAAGTAGTAGAAGGGACTTGGCTGCAGTTTAAGGTATACAAACATGTACAGCGTGACCAGTTCCTAATAACATTTGGGTAATGATTTAAGGTAAGTTTTTTGTTTGATATCTTCATTACAATTGGAAAACTTTCCTCCTTAAAGCCATTTAGAAAATAAAAAAGTTCATCATATACTTTAAAAGGAGCTCAGCTGTGATCTTTGGATAGTGCTGATGCTTCTGCAAGGATTCATGTGATGACATTTGGAGACTTCACGGTTTGTTTGGTGTATACAGACCTTTTGCATTTTCTTGTGGCATGACCTAGGCTTAACTCTAGAGATATATTCCCCATATCTTGTGTAGAAACCTGTATGGCCCATTATGGTTTTATTTTTCTGTTTGCAGTTTCTTATTCACCAGAAATACCATTTTGAGTCAGTGGAAAGAAAACCTTGAATAGTGTCATCTTAGGCTTAGCTAAGTCCTCAATTTATGTACAAGTGCAGTTAATTGCATTGCTGAATTCAGTATACTGTATACATTAAAATATGAAAGAAATAATATAGCACCAGCCATAACATGGGAAGACTTTTTTTTTTAACTTTGACCAGTTCAGTAACTATTTTAATAACTTCTAAATAGCTTACTGGACACTTTTTTTTTTTCTTTCAGTTCTTGATACATTACAAAGAAAATTCCTTCAGTTCTTGATACCTTGAAAAAATAATGAATTTTTTGTCAATATAAAGGAGATTTTAATGTTTGCTGTTTACTGCTGTTCATTGGTTAGATTATTAGCAATAGATACATATAAAGATGTTAAAAATACATACTGTACTAAAGTTACTAAAATGTAAAATCTAAATATTTTCTGCACTTTGAAATGTTGGGGAATAGAAAGGAAATTATAAGAGTATCTCTACTGGATCAGAGTAAAATTGAAAATTTCCAACACTAGCAATTAATTGATTCTTAAGAAAGAGTGTAAGAAACAGAGGCAGCACAAAGTGATCTTTTGCTTGGAAGAGACTGTCGGCTTCTGCTGGTCAGTAATTTGGTGTATTCCAAGTCTAGATCTCTGTGTGATCATCACGTTTAATGATTTATGCTTTACTACCTTCTATAATCCTCCTTTTTAGCATTTGACCTCCAGAGTATGTTGTGACAATGAATTCCACAAAACTGTTAAGCATCTGTAAAATAACTCTTCCTTGCATTTGAAAATTGCCAATAATTTTATTAAATGGCCTCTAGTTTGTGAGCCTCCACTTCTCTTTCATACCCTTTTGATTTTATGGGTATATGTAATGTTCTAGCCCTTCTGTATGCATCTCTCTTCCATGATGAAAAAAACTTTTCTTATAAAAGTCAAAAGTATAATCTCTGAGCATCCATGTTGCTGTGCCCTATGTCCTTTCTAGTTCTTCTGTATCTCTTTGTGATGGAGTAGAGAACAGCAACCAGAATTTGATCTACCAGGTAGCTGTCTGTTTTTATAAAGTCACATTATGATGATTCTTGGTTTGTTATCTAAATCTTTCCAATTAAGCCTCCTCCCACTCTGTCCCATTGCCAAAACTAATAGATTTTTATCTGCTGCTAGACATCAAGGTGGCATTTTCAGGCAGCTGTCCTTGATGACTCTAAAATGCCATCCTTCTAAGCTGGTATAGAGCTCATCTCTGCTTATATATAATTGGCGTTGTGTGTGTGTATTTTTTTAACACATTACATTACATTCATAGGCAGTGAATTTCACCTGTAATTCAGCTTTCCATACTTCTGGTTGTGAGGTCCTTCTGCAACTTTGACCATTCTGAATTATTAGCAGGTGTTTTCCCTTCACTATCACTTTTTGAACAGTTACCTTTTCTTCACTTATGAGTAAAAGTGTATATATAAATATATCTATATACAGATAGAGTATATTTTTTATGTATTGTATATCCGTATTATATATTCATAGCTATATTTATGCTTATATGATATGTTTTAATGAATGACTATAATTCCTTTACAGATGTAACCTATCCTCCCATTCCTGTATCATTTGTCTTCTATTGTCTTCTTTCTACTACCGTTACACATATGCAATAGATATCTATTAATAGTCTATTTATGTTACATGATTAAACTACCATTTTACACACGTGCATGTATGTGCACATATATAAATTCACATACTCCCATTTTGGTTTTAGCATCAATATAAAAGCACAGACATATTTAATCTTAGCCTTATTACTAATTTTCATATATCCTGTTTAATACTTACACTGCCAGTTTTGTTAAATTGTCAGAGACTTTCTAATCTAATTTTGTAGCCATTCTTCCTCCTGTTAAAATTATAGCAGCGTTGCATGAGAGTTCATTCTGGGGTCACCAAATCTGAGATTCATACCGAGATGTTTAAAAACAGTAGATGGCATCAAAAGTAGTTGATGAACAAAATCTGCTATGCAGCTTCACCTGGAGACAGGGATTTTTTTGGGCCCTGGATTATATTTATTTTTATAAAATTTAAACTTTGTAAGGCTCTAGCTCTGCAGTTTTAACCTCTGCTTCAGTGGGGTGGAGCAACTGTCATTTATGAACAGCTCACTGTAATTTTGCAAGTTTTGGGAAATACTTGTCTGTTAGAGAAGTTCCACAACTGGGAAATGTAATCGAAACCCAGTCTGCACAACTCAGTAAAATTCATGCTTTCTCCATTGCACCTGGCTCTCGTTGCTCTCTCTGCAATCGCTATTGTATCCTGAGAAGATTTATTCAAAGAAATACCAAGTGTGTTCATACCTTCTTGGAGCAGTTCCTTGTGGTACGAGTATTGCATATGGAGAAGCAGTTTCTGTATGTGTGCGTTCATCACAGGTGCAAACACTGCCATCGAAGCGTGTTCATAAGCATGTGGGTTCGGTGAAGGCGTGGGTATGTTCTGCAGGACGCTGTACGCACCCTTCGTGAATCCTCACCTGGGGGCAGAGGGAAGTTTCTCTGCCCTGTTTTTACATAGCAAAGCAGCAGGGACTTGCTGGCAACAGAGGGCTTGCTGTGAAGGTGAAGATTAGACCCAGGTCAAAATTGTTCATGTGCTATGAAGTGTTATGATTTTAAGTATTTTGTTTGAGAGAGCTGGCTTATTGTCTGTATGCAATACTAATACTGCTTTATGTCATACATAGAGCCTTTCAGATATTCAGAGGGCTGTATTGGTGTTTCGTATGGTTACTCCTTGGTAGCTGTGTGTTTGGATGTCTTTCCACACTCTGAACTTACAAGCACATTTAAAATATGGCTCTTAGCCTGTGGTGGGTAAGGACATTCTTGTTTGTTGTTTTCCTCGCAGTCGAGTGCAACAAGGAGCCTCTGTTTGCTGAGTAAACTTCAGTAAAGAGTTCAGCTGCGACTGAACAACAGTATTAAGGAATATCAGACTCTCCAAGCAAACCGGAAAGGATTGAACCATTTTTTTCTAGCTGAGAGGCTATGTTAACAGAATAAATAAAATTGAAGGAGAACAATGACCTCCTTATTTAAGTAAGCTAGAAGAGTTTTAAAAATGTGTTTGAAATCTGGATGTCACTTTTGCTTTATAATGTAATTAGATCTGAAGAGACGTACGTGAGATTGAGCCAATGTCACTCCGTCAGCCCTGCGCTGCAGTGCTTCCAGCAGGAAGCTGTTGCAGATGAGGAATAGGGTTTGGGTGGGTTTCTCTTGGGTTTTTTTTTTGTTTGTTTTGTGTTTGTTTTTGGTTTTTTGTTTGTTTTTTTTTTCTTTTTAAAGAAATGCTTCTTAAATACCCAGTATTTATTTGCTGTGACCACCTGTGTGATATTGATTATAATTATTGTTGAACTAGGGTACATCTGCATTTCATTTTAAAAAGAATGAACTGGAAAGCATTGCTTAAGCTCGTTAAGTAATTGTGCTTTGTTTTCATACTGAGAAAAGTTGTTTCTTGTTAGGAGAAGAACCAAATGTTTGCATATTTCCTGAAATGGTCCCATTTACTGGATGTGAGTGCTTTTATCTGAGTTCCAGTTGAAACAGTGGTGGTAAGGCTTAGCCTGAAGATTTTTAATAACAGTAGGAATACCTGTAGGTGTTACCTTTACTTGATTTAATCTCGCCTGTCAGCTATGAAGACTTGTGCTTCTTGGTTTGCTGTCTGTTAATCGGCTTTCGACTGGGCAGCACAGGGTGAAAAACTTCTCTTGTAGGCAAACAAAGTCAAAAGCCCGAGGGGGCTGAGATTGGTGCCATTTCTTACCACTGGCCTCAGAAGGAGCCAGGACTAAGCCAGAAATGTTGCCCGTCTTCCTCATAGATGCCATTTTCTCCATAGCTCCTTATCTGAATGCAAAATGGCTGGGAAAAGTAGAGAAATTCGTGTGAGCTTTTGTTGCTCTGCTTGTCCTGGAATCTGATTTATGTGAGAATACTTTTTGCTTGTTGGTGTTAGAAGTAATCAAAATAATTAAGATGGAGAAATGAAAGAGTCTTTGAGTGTTTATCATGTGAGAGAGAACTAAAAACTAAAGCCATGATTAAGAATTTAGTATTTATTAAATTACATTGAACTGGGGCTGTAAGAGGAGGAAGGATCTAGCATTTTAATTTCCAAGATAAAAAAGAAAAAAGGAATAGTTTTATGGATGGGCATTTTTCTGCAAGAGGTGGTTGTTTTCCTGCATTATATACTATATCCACTAAAACAGGCTTGCTTTTCTGTGTACTCCTGCTTCTTTTAGACTTATAAAAATGGACACATTACTTGAAGATAGAATGTGGTGTATCTTTAAAGGTCCCTTGTGGTCCTTTGTGGATAAGATTAACATCTGCCTTCACTTTAAGCCAACCAGAAGTTGTACAGAAAGTGCTAGGCACTTGTTAAACTCTAGATGAGACTTGAACTACTTTCCATTAGTAGATTGTTCTTGCTACAGGTTTCCTTCTGGCCTTAATACAAAATAGGATTAAAAACTGCTGAACTTAAATCCTGTTCTAGCATTTTGTTCTCTCATATGATTAGCTGACTTCAAGTTAAGTATTCTGTGGCAAATTTGCCAAATTGGTCCGTGCCTGGCATCTCGCAGAGGCCGGCGTTGCGCCCCTGGTCCCTCTTCAGCTCCTTGCTATGAAAAATGGCTCACTTTCTTGGTTGCTCTTGATGGTAACCTTGTGATTTTAGCATTTTTTTTTCCCCTGTTGCTTGTGGCACTACTGGAAGTTTCTGGGAGCAGCATGTTACCCATGAACTGTGTGTCAGAAAGCCCTGATCTGTTCCAACGTCGTTCCCCTGTTGCTGCAGGGCAGAGCTGGGAGCTGGGATGGGGACCCTTGCCGTGGCTTCAAGAGGCCGAGCGGTGACCAGAGCTGCAGCTCTATTAAAGCTCGGGGTCACCTGAGCAGTGCAGACACATCTCTGACAGCTTTCGCACCAGCTGTCATTCACAGGCATTTGAGGAAACCCACAAGATAAATCCGCTCATTGCGCACCCAAAGGTGAAAAGCAGTGGCGCATGGTCTGGCCATGCTGTCCTCCCTGCAGCTGCCTGAGGTGGGGGGCCAGGACCCTTTGGGGCTGCCTGCACCCCTCCAGCTGGCAGAGATCTCGCTGCCATTTAATTGGCATCCCGTATCCCCTGGGGGCTGCGGCCAGCTCCCTCCTCGCCTGGTCCCTCGGTGCCTGCAGTCTGCAGCACGTCCCTCTGCAGTACCGCACTGCCTGTGACTTGTCATTTTGGTCTAGTAGCATGGACCATGTCCCTCTGGGGGTCCTATCAGCAATCAGGATTGTTTTTCCAAGATATGGTTATCAGTTTAATTTGCTTAAAATTTGCCATGAAGAGAAATAGGCCATGAGACCTCTCTTCCTGGGAGGAGTTTCCACCAGGCGAAATCTGTCACAGAGCATTAGCTCCACGTTGTCATGCTGTGCTGCTAAGAAAAAGAGCAAGTGAAACTAAAATAGTTTGAAAACAGTTCATCTCTCTGTTAAAATTACACTCCATTATTCTGTATACTATGTGTGCTGTTAGGAAGACAAGATGTTTTAGGAACTAGGCTGCTCTGGTCAATGCTTTAAATCCTGAAATCTCAGGTTTCTGACACTTTTGCCTCTGCTGTAGATAGTTTTGATGTTGCATGAAATTATGACTTTTGATGGGGACTAAGGAGCAAATGAACTCTTTCAGCTTTTGGAGAGCCTTTCCCACAAAGTGGGAAACCATGGAGTAGATGGATTTAATACACCAGGATCATCTCACTGACCCTGATAAAGATACAGACTGCTGCTGAGCCCTTGAAGTTGTCTTTAATGATACGACCAGCCTTAATACTTGGTGGTGGTTATGCAAATGTAGGAATAAAAAAACCCATGCATGTTTACAAGATCTAGATCCACTGTATCTAATGCTTTTGACTAGATTTGGCATGAGATAAGGTTTGCATACTTGGACTCTCTAGAGGCATTCTTTTTCTTTGTGCTTTCAAAATATGCTAAGTGCTGACAACAGCCAAGCAGTCCTTAGTTTTCTCCTGGAATCTCCTAAGTTAGCTGTTCTTGAATCAGTTCTTTGTATATCTGGGGGAAGAACACTACTTCATAACAAAGAGATTGTGTATTAGTTCTAAAGGGTAGATACTTGGGTTTGAACTTGTCTCTTTTTGAGGAATTTTCCTCTAATATTTAATATCCAATGCAAATTTAATAACTAAAATCTATTTTGTTTGAACAGATATTCACACCAAAAGATTAACATAAATAACCAGTTATTGGTGTTTGACTGGAGGAAGACTAGGAGAGAGTGGACCTGTAAGGCTTGCAATTTTTTTTTTCCCTTTTCAAATCCATAATAAAATTGATGCCATGCAGCTTAGGCAGAGCAGGTTAAGCTGCCACCTGATCAATCCCTATCACTGTTTTCAATTAAGCCACTTCATCATTGGCAATTATTATAAATTATAGGTAACAATTACTTTATGTTTACTTCTGGATTGTGGAAGGTTGAGAATAGCAAAAAGCCAAGACCAAAAGGGTCTGTTGCTCCATCTTAAAACTAAAGAAAACCATCACCACCAAAAAAACAGTCCAGCAGTATCATTTAGCAATTCCATGTTTGAAGGTCTGTTTGATTTATCATTTAATCAATTCTTAATCTATTTTTAGTATGTGTTATGCTTGACTGACTGACTTCAAAGAAAAACAAATATATTTGTTAATACATTTTTTCATTAAACAGTCTCATAGCTCATTAAAATAAGCAGTCAGTCTTAGCATAATTATTGGCATTAAGGATATTGTCTTTTTTTTATATATATAATTGCATGTACTGTTGACCTTTCTATGACGTTTGCAGAATCAGTGTCACAACAAGTATAAATCTGTGGGTCATCCTGTTCCTTTGTTTCTTTTAAATAACCATTAGCTTTCTCTTTTGCATTGTGTTACTTTGCAATCTTTTGGAATTTTCCTTTGTTAAGGCAACATTCAAGACTCAGGGAGCTCTGTCGGCGTTTTATAATACTTTGGGAGGCATGCTTTCTGCTTCTGAAAACTTAAAATATTACTTCAAATGGTTGCTATTTAATAACCTATTTTTTGAATAAATAGAACATCATTATCACTGTAAAACACTGATACATCATTCTACTTCCTTAATGTACAGGAGAAAGAGCTTTTGAACACTTCTGCCTTTTGTCTCGAAAAGAACATCAAAAGGTACAAAGTTTTTAACTCTGAACTAATTGCTTGGTAACTTAGGCATTCCTTTCTGTATAACTACAGGAGCATCAATGGAGCATGTGAATTTCTGAAAGGTGCTTTCATGACCAGAGGGGCCAGGATAGTTTCAACCATAGCCTTAACAATTCTTTTTTTTTTTTTTTTCCTAATGAAGCTTGGTTGTAATAGATTTTTTTTTTTGTTTGTTTGTTTTATTAAGTGTAAATTGATCTGTGATTTAATTTATCTTTTTCTCAAATCTAACTGCGTTAGTAAATTGGGTTCTGGTGGAAAGTGGGATAATGAAAGAGCGTAACACTGAAGTGTTACAGGATCTGCTCTGTGAATTCCTTTTGAGCTGATTAAAGCAGACATCTCCTGGCCCTGAATTCAACACGGTTACAGAAGTGATTTTGGTTGCTACGAAATGTCACAGCAACACAAATGTTTCATTTAGGAAATAGATTAGCTCATCTTAGTTGAGAGGTGAATTTCTTTAAAACATACCTTTTATTTAAAAAGGGGTAATCCGTTGTAGCTTCTATATGTTCTAGTCAAAATCATGTGGATATCTTCATTTTATTATTGACACATATGGGAATATTTAAGTTTATTGAGAATATTTAGGATTATTTTACTTCTTTCTTTTTATTTCTCACTTTTCTTTGATCCTTATAAATAAGCATTACTATATTTTTACTTAATTAAATTAAGTGTTCCATGATTTGAAGTGTTCTATTATGAACTTATAAGGAAATTGTTTTACTGCTGATGTTTCACTACTATATTAGATATTCCTAATCTCTGTCTGTCTTTCTCTCTCTGGTAGGATGCTAGTATCTTTTTATTGGGAAAACTGAACTTGGATAGTACAACTGAACATTGATACAATTAGTGCAAGCCCAGTCTAATTTAAGAGAGAGCATATTTTTTAGGGTTTTCTTTCCTCAGCCAAATCATAGTAAGAAAAAACAGCTATGAAATAAATCCAATCACTTGGTAAAAACA
This sequence comes from Aptenodytes patagonicus, assembly GCF_965638725.1. Lineage (NCBI taxonomy): Eukaryota > Metazoa > Chordata > Aves > Sphenisciformes > Spheniscidae > Aptenodytes > Aptenodytes patagonicus. Next base: position 141,115,791 of record NC_134950.1, read on the forward strand.
CCATATCTCATGAAGAGAAAATCTTATGAAATCTCTTATTCGAGGCAAGTAATATCAACATCTTTCAAAACTTATATGTAAGGAGTTGCTAAATATTTAAATATTTAGGCATCGCATCAGTTGGAGATGAGATGTCGTTACCTGTGGGATAACAGGGGTGGTGTGAAGACATTTGTTGCTGTTAGTAAAGCAGATTTGATTTGGTCATATTGGCCCATAACGTAGGTTTTAATTTACAAGGAAGCCAATGTGTAATATTTTCTTTTGTCTCTGGACTCATCAGAAGATGCTGTCCCCTTCTGTGTGACAGTCGCTTGTCCTCTGGTTTTTGGCATGCTTTTGTCACTCGTCTGTTGTAAACTGTACTCTGCTCATACTGCTCTTAGTACTTAATACTTCTGTTAGTAAAGGAGCTATTTGCACCTGGGTAGCTTTAACTATCTAGCCTAAATTCTTCAGCTCCTCATTAGCCTACGCTGCCAGGATCTCATTGAACCTAGTTTCTCATCTGCATGTTGATGTCCCAGAGTCAAGATGCCAGTTGTCACACGTGGAGCACTCCCCTGATGGCTAGTGCACCTCCAGGAGCATCCAGAAGACAAGTAGCTGGCAAGGGTTCACTCATGCCACTGTGGGAGCTTTCACCATGGGGATAATATGTATTAATCATATTAATCAATCTCTGGATTGATATGAAACTGCTGCATAAGCTTTGTTAAGGATCATTAATAATCATAACTTTCTCCAACACAACTAGAAGAGCAGAGGTGTTAAAATGTGTCTGTGGACCGTTTTTCACTGTCTGGACAACCTCTTAGTTGCATACTGGAAAATCTTTGTATTTGTAGTAGCTAACTTGTAGTTAACCTCAGTTCAGCAATAAATATATTGTGGCCTTGCATCCCTGCTGTGACTAATTTCTATGTTTTTTTTTTTTCTTCGAGGGTGCTACTAGGTGATTAGCAGGAGAGAAAATTACTTTTCTCACAAAATCATGGGAACAGAGTGAGCTGTTCGTGCAGCAGTACCTATCAAAATTTTTCGCCCCAAACTTGCCAAGTCTGAGATGTGGCACTGCTTGTCTTACGGTAAATTCTTCCAGAGCAGACCCTGGGAGGGGCCAGCACGAGGAGGTGTTGGGCTCAGTGCGGGCTGGGGTGTGTGGTCCTTGCTGCCTGCGTGGTACCACTGATGGGAGCGGTGTGGGAGGCAGTTGCTCCAGAAGTGAGGTCTCCTGCACGAGTTGGCTTTCAGGTTTCCCCATCCTGTTCAGATGACTCTGAATCCCTGGTGGAACCACTCAGGGGTCTTTGGGCTTTGTCCTTAGAAAACAAAAGCCCTTTCTCTCCTAGGTATAAGTGACAAGCTGGTGTTGAGGCAGAGCCTTCAAAAGCGTGTTTTGTTGATCGACTCTCAGAATGTGTGAGGCTTCTTCCCTTAACAAATGGCAACAAAACAGATAAAAGCCTGTACGTGATGTTTGATAAACACCTTTGAAAGTCTTGAGGAGCCCTGCTGACACTTGGCAGTATGCTGAATTGTCTTCAGTATAGTCCTGCAAGTTACAAAAATAAATTTTATCCGTTATCAGGAAAGAACCTGAAAATGAAGGTGTGTAAGAATTTGTGAGCAGTCCGTTATAACAAATGAGTGCCAGGAAATGTGGACTTGATTTGGGGTCTTTGCCACTACAGGGATTTTTAAGACAAGAATTATAATTTGATCATAAAAGGAGTGAGTTGAAAGATATATCAGAAATCACACACAGTTGTGGATATTATTTGTGTTTGACTGACAGTATGCAAGAGAGAGTATGTTATGGTACATCCTTGTCATTCAAAGGTTTTATTTTTAGTCTCACTTTCACAGTTGTTTTCATTATCTCCAGCACCAAGTTTCATGCACTATAAATCATTCATACATCATAAACCATTTAAGCTGTGCGTGTTTCTTCCTGAAATAGAAATTAGAGCATAAAATTCATTTTACCATCTTACTGATACCACTTTTAAAACTGTAGTACTCTGTCCTTAGACCCAAATTCTGCTTGCCTTGACTCTCAAGTTGTCTCCTAAGTAATTAAAAATATAAAATGGTACCTTTTTAGTGACTGAAAGCCTTTCAATTTTAGTTAAGTTTTCATTAAGTCCTTTAATGTGTTCAATTTCTCCCCTTTTGTTGCTTTAATAAAAGGTGTAAAAATCTGGATTGATATGAAATCTTTCAGGAGCTTTCATAGTTAATATTGTTGAGTCTTAAGGTTTCCCATGATTGCCAAAAAGCTGAAAGAATGTTGGAACTGAAATGTTTTTGATAAAACCTAAAGAAAAGCAAATGAGCTGATTTTGCAGTACTTAAATACTCAGCAAAATGGCTCCTAACAAATTTTGAATTCCCAGCTTGTGACCATGATACTGAGCCCATTTTTGCAGACTTACAACTGTTAAATGCACATCATCAACAAGAACGCTGCTGTTACTTCACAAATGGCACTGTAGCCTGTTTTCAATATCTTAACTCTTTCCAGGTGGGACTTAGATTTTTTTTTTTTTTTAAACTTATTTTTATACCTAACCTCATCCAAGCTAAATTCTTTCAAAGACTTCCAAAGAGGTGTTTTACTAAACCCTCCTCTATCACTGTCAGCCAGTAAACCATACTGTGGTTTCCTCAAAGGTCACAAAGAAAAAAAAAAAAAAGTCTTTTTTTTTCCTCATTATGATATTCTACAACAGAGTACTTTGTTTGCTACAGTATATGCTCACTCCTGATTGTGGCTGGAATTCAGCTGGGGAAACTTTTCAAGGAAGGATCTTTTCCTATGAGCCCTCCTTTGAAATTGGGGCATTTTTCTCTGTTGTCACTTGGGAGCAACATGATTTTGCAGACCTTATCTATAGCTGAAATTGGGAAGTATAAGTTATAGTTTAGTGTTTGTCAATACAGTTTTGCAGAAATTCCAGTTACTGTCTATGGAGAATCATTCTTGCATAATAAATGAATTTAGAAACTGTCGTTCAACTACCAAAAAAATGTTAATGTGAATCTTTCAAAATGGGCCACCGCAAATGAATTTAATTAGGGCATGCTGTCCCAGAAAAGCTCCTGCTTGACTTTGAAGATCTGGAACAAAAGTTGTCATTAGACAACAGCTGACTATAGGAGAGAAGAGGCAGCAGGTTTTTTCATTGTAGGTTTTTTTTTTATTTATTTAAATTGCCATGTTTACATTTTTTTGCTTAGCGTACGCTGGTATATCAGTTCAAAATATAGCACAGTTCGACATGAGTAAAACTTTGTTAAAGTGATGGAAAATTGGGAAATTGTTGAATGTAGTGCTAGCAGCACTGAACTAATAAGTACTAGTAATATTGCGTGTTAATTTTGTAATACTTTGTCCCCCTCCCCTTCCCACCCCTGTTTTATTTTTTAATAACATGTAATTGAAGGAAAGTTATCAGATAGCACAAAAGCTCTCCTGAATTGTATTTAATTAGAAAAAGTACTGTGTCTTCTCTAGTGCCTTACATGTTAGTGTAGGCATAAACTTTTCGATACGTATGTGCTATTTAACTATAAATACTGCTTTTTATTAATTCTTGTTTCAGAAGATAATCAGATCACGTGGAGACTTCCACTGGGTGTAACTCACTAGTGTTTATTAAAATCCACTACTCTCCATGCTGTAGCTGTGAAGTGTTTTTTACAAGACAAGAATAACAAATCAGGCACATCTAATTGAAGCAAAGTGCTCTTAGACCTTGTTAGATATAATCTAATACATACTGTTTGTCTTGGTTTACCCTCTAAACTGAATGGGTTTTGAAAAATGCACATTTCACTGTGCAAATAACTAGATAGTTAGCTGACCAATTGCTCAGGCAAATATAAGACTTCAAGCCATATTATACAGATGATAATAATGAAAGCATCTTGTTAGTTTATAGTTTAAGACATTGGTTGGTCAAATATTTACTCAGCTCCTGGTCTTAATCTACATTTATCAAAGAGTGAGACTAAATTGTATTTTTTATTTTCATTACTTTTCAAATAGAAGCAGAAGCATGTTGCAGAACATTTCTACCGGAACATCAGTAATAGTGTAAATTTTATTCATTTTTTATAAATTCTCAAAATATATGATGTAGAATAAAGTATGGCGAAAAAAGTAGATGAACGTATTTTATTTCCCAGCTAGGAAAGTGTCGTTTCCTAATCTGTGTTTCTTATTGAAGCATATGTGTGAGCTGAAAATATTAGCCAAGTGTGCTTTAGGCTTGAGAGTTGAGTTTCTGTGTCTAGCTCTGCAGTACTGTGGGTATGCCCTTTGCACCACGTGTCACTGCCATGCCCCACATGGACAGGACTGATTGCACGTGTGGTACTCTGGTAGTTTTTGCATGTGAAACAGGTCTGAAGTAACACTGAAGAGTATTGAAATTTCTGCAAATACACAGGACATCTGTGGGGTGGCTTTTTTTTTTTTAATGGACCTTTCATGTTCTTGCATCTTCTCAGATGTTAAGTGGAGATAATCTAGTAGCTAAATAATCTTGTTCTAACTTATTCCAGAGACCAAAGAGATGGCTTGTCTTTGTGCTCATACGCTCAGAAGAAATAGGTGGGAAGGTGAGAGATCTACGATGAAAGAAGATCAGGAGATGGGTAAATGAGGAAGTAAAAGGAGGACAGAAACAGAAGTAGACAGAGTATCTAGTTGCAGCCTATTCAGACAGTCTCCTGAATGCTTACCAGGAAAACCAGAATGTCAGTTTTGATCTGAAAGTCCAGAGGAACAGGACCCATGCATAAGATCCATGGAGTGATCCCACTTCCAGCATCTGCAGAGGGGGTGGGAGGCAGCCTGGCGATGGGGCACTGAAGGAGAAATGACACTGTGACAAAAGTCGAAAGGTGTGGGAGACAAGCTGATCACACTGGGGGTTGTGGAGGATGACCGTGCTATTTTCCCTACGAGTTTCTGACAGTGAAGCACAGCAAAGAGATGTAGGGATGTCACAGGTTGCGTAGAAACTCACACTGCTTTAGTCCGGGCCTGAGTTTATGTATCTCTTCTGTGTGTCATACCGCTTATCTGGCATAGTGGGTCTACAATAGATCACCAGTAGGAAAACTACGTCTTGCTTTTTTCCCCTGAATCTGATCACTGAGGTGTTTTCTAAAACTAGAATTTTTAGTGGGGAAAAGAGGGATTAATTAGCAAGTGCTAAAATAGCCAAGTCAAGGTTTCACATTCTGTGATTCACATCCCAAACTCAGACAGCAAAGCTTTCCTGTAGTGGGGTAAATCTCTGTTTGGCCCCTCAAGACAAGGGTCTTGAGGGGCCCCTCAAGAGACAGGGTCCTGCCTCTCTTCCTGTGAGCTGAAGTGGAAGGAAGGATGGGGATGCTGAGTGGGGCAGAGAGACAGGCAATAGATCTGGAGAATTACTGCTTCTCCTGCCAGCACAGGGGCATTGTGAGGGGTTTTATTCTCTGAGGAGATGCTCCTGCTGTAGTAAAAGCTATATAAGCTGAAGAGAAACTAAAGCATTAGAGGTTCCCTCTTTTGCTACTCTTTGTAATGTCTCTTGATTACGTAAGGCAACAAAGCTGTGGTGGTTGTATTGTTGGGGGTGGAAAAACCCCCACAACTTTTCTATGCCTCGATGATCTGCTTGCTCCTAAATACAGTTTTCTGCCTTCGTGGGCTATGCTTAGAGCAGTAGTATAAAACTGAGCTAGTTCTAATCTCCAGCACCCTGTCAAACAGACTTCAAGAGATTGTGTATCACGTACGGACAGCTTTTCTCAAAAGTAATGATTCTTTTAAATGCTAATGATAAGTTACACACTTTATGAACTGAGCTTCTGAAATGAATCACAAAAGATCAGAGTAAGCCTCAAAGGGATCTTTTAAAGGAGACACTCCAGACGTCCATATGGGTAGATTATTTTATCCTTTTAGTACCATAAAATGCTTATGTTCAGTTAAAACCACCTAATTAGATTCCTGCTTGTAGCCTGGTGTTGTGTTTTTTTTTTTTTCCCTCCATAAAAAGGTAGTAATATGTCTTGACTTTTATTTTGTTGCAGTCTGGACTATTTAATAGAATTTAGCTAAACCTCAGTAGAAATAGAGAGGGCTTAAATTGGGTAGAAGCAAAGCTCAGTTTCGTACTCGTATTAATAAGGTAGTAATAGTTCACTGAACAGGCCTAATTGTGTGAGAGTGAGATGAAAGTACAAAATGAATTACCCTGCTGTAACTTAAGATTAAAGATGTATAGCTTTTACAGGAGGACTGATGCAGTGGATATTTGCAATAGAGACTGCAGGAAGTTTGAAAATACAAATGTGTGGGGTAGACCTTTCAAAGACCTCTCCGCAGTGGTATATAGGTACCAGGGCAGCTCGTACAGATCAACCCATGCTGCCCTTGGTTTGAATTTTGATAGGTGTGTATTTGTTGCAGCCTGAAAGTCAGTGTAAAGTGCAGGAGCTGTGTAGGACCCTGCCTGACCTGCGCAGCCATCGGCGCTCGTAGGGACCGCAGTTACGGAGCTGCTGGTACTGGGAGGCAGCTGCTTACTCGGGTTTGTGTCAGTGAGCTGCAGGCACAGCTTCTCTGAAAACTGCTGGGGATGGCACTCTGTACCTGACAGAAGATTTTCTCATGCTGAAGCTATGGTTTTTGTTGTGGTATTATTTTATTTCCGCCCCTCCCCCCCCCCCCCCCCCCCCCCCATAACATAACTTTTATTTTGCTACTGTTTTAATGGACTGAGTAGGTGGATGTTAGTTATACAGCAGTTTGCTTGCAGTCCATTATGAACAAATTTTTTCTGGCTTGGAACGAAATGCAAGTTTTAAAACTTCCTGTTGTATCAAACTTGTTCTTAAATATTTGTATTTATTTGTTGTTTAAATAGCACCTTTTGTATCATTCACATTCCTTGTGACTTTAAAATCACTAAGAGCATATTCCAACGATTCACAACTAGTGTCATTTGGTAGGATTTGGTCCGCTTCACATGTGAGGTGGCTCTTGGAGAAATCTTAGATGCCAAATCTTGGATTTCCTTCACATGGGATCCTAACTGTGACCTAAATCAAAGTATTGCATAAGATTTGTTCTGCAATAGATTAATTTCTTAATTGTTATAGATGCATAAAACAGATTTCCACCCCCCTAGCCACCCCCCCCCCCCCCCCCCCCCAGTCTGTCCAACTTCTTCATGGCAGGCAGGAATTCTGAGCTTTTGAAAATCCCAATATAATATCCTTTTTAAAAGGGATGCAGTGTCACATTGAAACTTTTTTTGTAGTTTCTTTCTTTGCCAGGCTATCAAGCAAAAGACTGATGTGAAAATATTAATAGTAGTTGAGTAGTTTGATTTAGAAAATTAAACTTCCAAACTGTACCTTGCATAAAAGCAGAAGATCCATATTATTTCTCTCATTGGACAGAGAAGTATTGGATAACACGGCATGGATACTAAAAGTATTGAGATTTTTTTGGCTATTGGGATTAAATTAAGACATAAGAATATTTCTCTAAACTGAGACTTTACCAATTCTATATTTTAGAGTTGATTTGTATTCTCAAACCTTTTTGTTCAAGGGTTTAAAAACAGTAAGAACAATTTGATTGTAAAGTTCAGATATTTATCTTTTATATTAGTACATAGTGGGATGATTGATCAATGTACTGCACAAATACCACACACAAAGCTTGGTTTATTTTCCACTCATAGGATGTTTCCAGCTCCTGTGTTCAAGTTGCCATAGATGAAATTATCCCTTGAAGTTCACGTTGCTGCTGTCCTGAGTTTTGGCTGTGGTATCTTTTGTTAGTGTTTTGATCTTTCATCTTGTTGAGTGCTGTTGTGAAGGGCTGTTTGCATTGATCTAGATTCTGATGGCAGTAGTACTTTGCAGTGGCATGCATGCCCTGGACTTAATCTGTGTTGTGCTTATAGATCAGACAAGAACAATTTTTTTTTTTCCCACGTGTTCTTACATGTTTCAGAATAACAAGTATAGTTTAACATTTCTGTGGGTACTGGTTCTGAGTCGGGATTGAGCTATTTCTGGAAGACTCTGCATGTTAAATACAGAACTAGAATGGTTAAGGTTTCCAGAGCCCAAGGTAGACATTTTTAACCAATTTTGTGATGCTGACTGATAGCTGAACACTCTGTACAGAGACCTGGGTCATATCTTAGCACAGCCTGTCCCATTTTGCTGGCACCTGCATCAGTAATATCACCAAATAATAGTAATTATGTATATAATCAAGGCAATTTGAAATTAAACCTTTCAAAGGAAAAATTAAACACAGTGTTCAGAACAAGACAGCAAGACTGTTGGCTTGGTTTTTGGTTAATTTAGAGTAATGTTATAATTTTAAGTGTTGATTGAAGTTACTGGCCCTAGAACATCACACTCAGAGTCCATTCAGCACTGTTTCATGTTCACTTGAAACAACAACTGACTTGTTCAGTGCACGGAATTGGTGGGTATTGAGCAAGTTATCTAATACCAGCTGACAAATACGGGATTTTCAAACTGGGAAAGCTTCTTGCCTTAATAAGGAGTATCATGCACTTACTAGCCAAAGCCATTTTTGTAATTAAAATCTTTATTAAATCTTTTCTGAAGAATAGTAAAAGGAAAATGTTTTGATATGTTACAGAGCATTTCTTAATATATCAGTGCAATAAAATGTGTATAAAACAACTTTATTTTTAAGCCTTGAGATAAAGGTGTTTTCTCCTGCTAGCTATTATAGAGTGACTAAACCCAAAATACACAGGGAGAAACTATTTTATGATCCTAATGCTTTTATAAAATAATTCTTACGAGGAGAAGGTGCTTGCGTGTGTGTGTGTGTATGTGTGTGTATTTCCTAGCTAACTATGGTACTAAACAGTTTACTCTCAAGTTCTAATTCCTTATTCTATGTCTGGACTCATCTTTATAAAACTCAAGCGGAGACTGAAAGCAAGTCTGTGTATGGCATCATGTTAATACTAATTTGTGAGTTATTACCTTAGTAGTGTAGAGTTTTTTTAGTCCAATTTAGATGTTTGGTCATATGATAAATACGCATCAGGGATGGTCTGTTTTGCTGCATGTAACTCAGGAATAACTTCATAAAGATTGCTTTTACTGGGTGCATTTGTTCAACAAGTTCCCAATACTCTTTAAATACAGCCCAGCCTTTCCAGCTTGAAAACTGTTCATTTGTTGGCCCTGCAGTTGTGTCCGTGCCCATTACACGTGACCTCAGGTGTCGTAGAAGGAAGGCACTTGACGCCCGGGCTGGGGCTTGGGGTGACGCTGCAGCAAGAGGCTTCATCTAGCAGTGCTGAACAAGGGCCGAGGCACTGGTGGCTGCCAAAAGCCACGTCGTCACCTCTCAGCTGTTCGCAGCTGTGACTGTCGTGGCAACCTTCTGAAAATGTACAAAAGTAGCACCGTGGGTCTGAGCAGCTGTGGGCTTCTTCTGGTTTTGCCGCGCCTGGCCCCAGCCACCTCTTTCTGGATGTGGTCCTTGCTCTGCTCCCTGGTGGCTTGTCACTCTGGGGGTGTTCCCTGACCCCTCAATTGGAGAGCCAGAGTTCTACACAGATAAACACATTTCTGAATGGAAAATATTAGTTATCTGTATTGCGTTGTGTTCCCTTCCCTGAAAGAGTGTCAGATAACGTGGTTATGTGCATGATGTATTAAGCCCTAAATAATATGAAGGAACTGAATTATGTAGCTAGCTTTCCTTAAACAAGATAGTGGGAGGATGATGAAACTGAATTAAATACAATGTACGTACAGAACTGTGTGCCACTGGTACAGTAACTCAAAACATTTTGTTACTCAGTTGTCATTAGTTGCCTGTTGGATGGCAAGAAGGTTGACTTGGAATCTCATGTTTAGCAATCAATAAACTTGTCAATGCTCTCACTGAATAGGTTAAAATAATGTAGCGTTTTATGTAAATGGACTGTGTACATTTGTAATGGTAGGCAGTCTGTAAAAGAAAAAAAAGTAAAGCATTTGGAATTTTTTAGTGGAAATTATGGTATTGTGTAATTTTTTCTTACTATTTAAAAATTCATTTTAAATGCATATGAAGACTTTGTCTTCACTAATGATTCCACTTAATAAAGAAGTAATATAAGGATACAGCCATGCTCTAGGGTATTTGAAAATTGCCTCGAGTTTTCTAAGTAGTTCAAGGCATTTGGATGAGATAGGTCTAGGGCTGTTGCAGATCCTGTGACAAATTCATGTCACATTTTGTATTACATTTTGTAAGATAGAATTTACTGTTTCCCCCTTTTAGATAATCTGTATGAATAGGAGATGCCTATCATTTAGGAGATTAATGAATGGTTATCCGTGAGTAAAATTTATTTTCTGTTACCTCTCAACTATTTGTGGTAACGTGATGTGTGTCATGTTATGGGGTTATAGATTACTAGGATGACAAAACCGAATAGAAATTATAATCATTTATGTGAAATAAAAGAAAAAGTAGGTAAAATCCAAGCATTCTGTCCTGCCATTGAAACTGATGATTTCATTTGAGGTTCAATTTCACCACGAAACTATTGAAGTCATCTTACAGGCATATCTAAGTGCAAGTTGGCTAACAGTTTTTGTTGTGATCTTTGACTGTAACCAACCTCAAATAATATATTTTTTTTTTCCCTACAGTGATTTTGGGAGCTCTTCACATCACCTGCATCTCATATTTACTTTAGCTACTATGTTTGAAGTCAAGAACCTAATTTTTAATGGAGATATTCTTGGCTTGCACCCTAGAGGAGATTTACTTATGTTATATGTCTTAGCTAGACAGTGTGAATACCCTCCATGAGCCAAACTGTATGTCCATGGTTGTTCAGTCAGCTTCAGTGCACTCAGCAGGATCACATGGATACAGTAGAGATCAGAATTTGTTTCGTATGCTCTGTTAGCATATATTCTTTCATTGAGAATAATAGTCTAATATATTATTCACTCCTTTCATGAAATCACAAGGATGTGTGTAATGAAAATGAACATTATGGGTTTTTTTTTCATGTGTGGTGAATTGTTTATAAAGTCCTTTGTATACCCAACAAAAACCCTCTCACTGGGAGAATTGGTTTGGGTGAGTATGTTAATTCTGTAGCCAGAGTAAGACTGTATGCTCATACTAATCAGTTAATTCTTGAAAGGAATTCCAGTAAAGTAGGTAATCTAGGCCAAATATGTGACCAATACTAGGTATCCACCATAATAGAAGCAAATTGCTATGGGCTAAACTCTGTAGAGTAAAATAGGACAATAAGCATTTCTAAGACTTCCCTAGGGAGAGAAAAAGACCTTTGGCCTAAATTTACACTCTGACAAAAAGAAAATACATTTTTATTCCTTGCATTTTAAGCTAATGTTACTTGTCCAACACTTGGTTGGAACCTCTGTTCTTGGAATTAGCGGTTTGTTAAGAAACTGTAAAAATTGCAGATGCACTGGATGTGGTAGCATTCTCTCACCCAAATTTCAAAGTACTAATATAAGTCTTTCAGGCTTCTTTTTTACAAATACTTGAACTATGTGGTTTTAGATGTAAACATCTGGTTTTATATACTTTTCTTGTGCCCTAGTGTTCCATACGCCCATTCCTTTATATAGTATTTCTTGTAGAAGATCCTAATCTAAGAATGTTAAACAAAATATGACTGTTGTGTTAATAAGAATATTGTGAAAATGGAAGATGGGTGTTAAAACTACGTGTACAGAAGCCTATTTTGAAGACGTGTTGTGTGAGATCTTTGCACGGTGGTTTCCCTGCTTTCTGAGAGGTAATTACCATGGCAGTTTGTTGTTAGGCCACTTACGATGCATATATGAAGTAATCACTGGAAGGCTTAAAAAAACCTGTTAAAGAAAGTGAGGTTCTGTTGAAGGAGAGAATCTGCAAGAATGATTCCAGTGTCAACAAGACCTATTTGGTACCAGATTTATCTCTGTGCACAGTGGTTGTGGAACAAAAGCCTCCACAGGTTTTGGGAGTCCTGGCCAACAATTCAATATGAGAGAACTGAACTGTGGTGCAGGTAGTTTGATAATAGTGTCTTTGTGGTAGATAACAGTAAAACAAGACCATGTTTTGACTGAAATGGGTGATAGAAGTTGAAAGCTTCTTGATACTCAGGTCTTAATTCAGAAGTGGTTTTGAAGAAATGGAATTTGTGGTTCCCGTTTAAAGCTCATTAACTTCTTTTTATGGCTAATAGTACGTTTTGTTCAAGGTAGTATTTTGGGACAGCCAAAACCATTTTTAATTTCACATTTGCTTTGTAGATTTATCCAAAGTATAAATGACATCATCTTTCAGCTTGGTGCACTTGTAGATGTCAGGAAACCGAAGAGCTAGAGGAACATCCATTCTTGCCTTCAAGTTTACCAGGTAGACCAATGGCTCGGACATTTCCTTTAGAAATAAGCCTAGTATTTGTCTTCTCCTTTTGTCCAGAGGACTTGGATCCATAGTTCTCATTGCATAGACTAGGGGGAAAAAATATTTTCTGTTAATACTAACTTACATTCATTGAAGCATTCTGCAGCACAAGATACTACACTTTAAGAGGTTAGCTAATTGCAACTGGGATAGTCGTTCTTGCCCTTTTCTCCAGTGAATATTCAGTATTGTCTTACAAAACTGGCCAAATCTCCTTGAGCAAGCTCTCATGCGAATCACTCTGGACTTTGATCTCCGTTGTTCCAGGGGAATAACAACTGTTACGGTAGCTCATAAAACATAATCTGGCCTTTTGTACAGTTGATTCTGAATGTTAGTGCCAAGATCTTAATGGATTAGAAACTTCCAGGGAGGCATTAATGTCTTGTGACAGGAATTTCTTTTGCAGAAGATGGCCCCGCTTTAGGGGATGTTAGGTAGCTGCTTCAACACATCTAGAGCTTCTGTGTTGTCCTTTGTTTTACTGTGTATCATCTATGTAGTATCTAGTAAAAAGCTACATTGATTTCTGTGAGATGGCTTTCCTGAGAAGGAAATGGCTGAGAGTGAAGGAATATGTTGCCCTTAAGAGGCCCTAAATTTTCTTTGCCTTCCAAGCTTAGTGATAGTCTTCCAGGCTTAGTGATAGTCTTGGGTTTGAAGATGAATTAGAAATGTTTGGTATGTCCTACATGGTACAGGAGGAAATGCCCGTATAAATGCCATGAAGCACTATCAAATGTAAAAACTTGATAGTAACTAAGGTATATGATCAACTGGCCATGCATAAGAACTACGTCAGGCTTTATTTACTTGAAGTAGCTAAATGTTTTCGTTATTTCCAGGGGTATTCTACGTACCTAATTTATCACCACAAGCTTTCTATTTTGTTTTTTGGACTCTCAATCAAATCAAGCATTTCTTTACTGAGAGGGTGGTCAAACCCTGGAACGGGCTTCCTAGAGAGGTGGTTGGTGCCCCAAGCCTGTTAGTTTTAAGAGGCATTTGGACAATGCCCTTAACAACATGCTTTAACTTTTGGTCAGCCCTGAATTGGTCAGGCAGTTGGACTAGATGATCGTTGTAGGTCCCTTCCAACTGAAATAGTCTGGTCTATTCTATTCAAACATGATCTGTGAGCTGGTTCTGCATTGAAAGTGTAAATAATACCTTCATACTGATGTGTCTGCCATACTCCAGAGGGTCTGGGTGCATGCATTTCTTCTCAAGTTTAGCTGCATGTTGCCTGCCTGACAGCACCGGGAGAAGATGCCCTCTTGAATGATGTAACTTTCCCTAGAAAGAGGGCAAACAAAAGACTTCAGGTTTCAAATAAAACTGAGAGCAAAGATGTTCAAACAGGATAAAAATAGGCCCCTGAGAACCTGAGACACCCTCTGGGAGACACTTTGGTCAGACTTACGTAGAGTTTACGGGATGCTTATTTCCAGATCAAGGCTGAACATCTGGCCTATTTAAATAAGCAAGGCAAAGGTAAAAATTACATATGAGTGATACATACAGTTGTTTGTACATATGTATATATCTATATGTAACAGCTTTAGGTTCCCTGAGTCTCTGTTAGCTCTGTAATGAAATTTTTGCTGAAATTCCTGATGTTTAGCAGATTAGATGGAGAAGTAGCTTGGAAGTCCTGGTCCTGCTGCTTTTGCAAAGAAGTGCAAGTCCTCAGTATTTTCAGCCTGTCCAGAACATGCCCATGTACGTGCTAGATTCCTCCTCAGTGAAATAGAAATCACTGTTTATCTCTAGGAACGGTGCACTGAGGTGAATGTGTAGGCCATAAGATTGTCACACTCTGTGGTGAGCGTATATCATGTGTCCTAATCATGCTTCAGAAGAGCTTTTCCTATGAAGCTCAGATAACACACAGTCTATTTCCACTGAAGGGTTGTTTTTTCTTTTCTTTTCCTCTGTAGCAGTCAATCACAGTGACATGAGGTAGGATTTTGCCCTTATTTACACCCTGTCTAGGCTCATTCAGCTCCAGGAATCACAAGAGGCCATTTTAGCCATTAAAAAAGAAATGTCCTTGCAATGTCTTCTGACAGCAGTTTGTGTTTGCCAGTGAAAACACGCACTGCTGTGTCACAGTTATTATTTGGCCTGAGCATTTGCACAGATTATAGGGTGCTGTCACAATTTCTAGTAACTTCAACAGTCATTTCTTTTAATAGAACAATAGAACCAAATGACCCTTGATCACCAATTTTTCGTAATTGTTTTATTTTGCATATCCCACACTAACCAGCTTCCAGATGTACATCAAACTGTTCTAGTCTGTTGTTGAGCCACACATTCAAAAAGGGTTTCGTATTTTACTTACTTTTATAGAAATAGAATATAACACTATATGAAGTTTAGTGACTTTTAAAAATAGAATTTCTACAAGCTCAGCTAGCATCTGGTCTAAATGTTCACTTAGAGAAGTCAATTTATGTAGCAAGTTCATATTTGGGGGCTTGATAGAAGTGACCATATATCCTGAGAAATACTAGCTGGTATTCCTAAAGAGATGTGAAATAATGCTTTTAAATATCATTTTTGGGGACATTTTAGAAAATAAATGGCAGTTTGGGAGTTTGTCCTCGATAATACGATTATGTTATAAAAAAAAAAAATTAGCTGTGTTTGCTTGATTAAAAAGTGAGGCTAACTATTGTCTTCAAGCATGGAAGGGACTACAAGAAGAAAAAGGTTATTACCTCTTCAAACTGTGAAAACAGTGTGTTTATTCTTAACTTTCTCTGAGTTACTTACAAGGATTTTTGAACTAACCAAACCCATTTTATTTACAGATAAATTGAACTGCAGTCACTGTTGGTTTTGTTGTTTAGCTACTGTCTGTGCTTTGTTCCTTTGGCACAACTGAGCTCTGCACAGTAAATACTGAGCTTCTCTGCATTGAAGATAAAAATTCCTCACGGGTGAGTCTGAAATGCTAACAGACAAGAACTAACAGCAATCACAGACCCACGCTTTTCTTAAATAGGCAGAAATACATTTTTTTGACCTTGTTTTCTATAACTTAATGGCACAGCCAAGTATATGATTAGAAAAATCACAACATAACCAGAAATGCCTTCCTAGAACAACATACTAGTTGCAATTATCTCTGAAGTTTGCTGGATCTGTGTCTGATAAAGGACTGATTTTTATTACTTATTTTCTCCTCCCCAGCCAGTTTGAGGGGAAAAAGATACTACCTGTACCACTAACCTTGCCTCACTTAGGTCTTCAGGCCATCATAAGTCTAGTAGGATACATTCAGCACTACCTAGAACAAGCCTCCACTGCCTACATTTCTTCTCTGGTGGAAGAGGACAAGGGAACAACTGATGGGTGGTTTTCATATACTATACTATGGGGAGATGCTTAGAGACTCCCCTCATGAGAGGGATAAGGAAACCCATAAATTCTGAAAGAAAAAATGGTCAAAAATGAATATAAAGATCTTGTTTTCAACCTATTTGTTCAGCAGCTGATACTTTAAAAGTAGGGGTATATATATTCAGTGACCTGAGAAATTCCATTTCATGCACTGCAGAAGACTTGGAGAATTACATCTAAAGTCCTGCATTCTTGAGAGAGGTCATGCTAGCTTTGTGTTTGCAGTTTAGCACTTTTTCTGTAAGGGACAAATTGTGACATGGTAGAGATGGACTTGATGCTGTATTCCTGGATGTTTCTCAGACTGCGCACACCAGGTTTAGAAGCAAGCGGTCTCTGTTGTTCTCCCTGAATTGTAGCCCATGCTGAAGGGTGGTCATTTTTTATTTCTTTTTATTTTCTTGTACAGGTATGGATATCTCATATCCCTGAGTCCTTGTATTCAGAAACTGGTGTTACAACCTGATAAACTGAAGAGTTTTGTGTGTGTTTTTTCGAAGTGATGCAAGCAATATGAACTAAAATATAGAATTTAATTTTCTTTTAAAGTCTGTTTAAAAGCTTGCCCTTTACAAATAGCATCCAAGATGAACATTCTTTTAATTTTGTATCTGCAGATATTGACCTGGGTGAATAGTTACTGGCAGCTTCTGTTAAGCATCAAGTCAACATACAAGAAATATGAATAGGTTTTTTAAATTTTATTTTTAGTGAATGTCATCAAAAGTAAAAATGGGAGGAAGTTAGGTACAAAGGTATACACCAAAAACTTGCAGAATAATGTGATCATTTGATAGAATTCAATGTTTGAGATTTAAAAAACCTTAGAATTAAAATGCTTGTCAATCAGTGGGATTGTTGGGGTTTTTTTTCACTGAAGAAGTGGTTCACGTGTTTTGTATGCTGTTTCCCTGGAGTTTGGCTGAATGAGAGTGTGGAAACCAACTATTTAAACTGTTTTCATTATAATGATCTCTGCTACTCTCTCCTGTATATGTTGCATGGGTTTAAATGCAGTTGTGCTTGAAAAAAAGGTAATAAGTTTCCAGCACAATGAAGCACGAACAAAGAATGCTTATGTGAAGATTAAATTGATGTTCTTCAATGCCGATATTTTTTTTTTTTTGAGCAATGTCAATCAACAAACAAGGCATTGCAATATGCAAACCTTCAAATGAAAAAAATCACAGCATGTAGAAGGAAGGATGAAAGAATATGGGAAGAACAAAGCCAGTTTGTGGTAAAAGCAATGTATATGTGTTTTGACCACTTATTTAAAAGGTTTTTTTAGAAATGATCTATGCAGTAGTTAAGGCTTTGAGTTTTCTTTTTTTAGGCATATGGGAAGGAGAAGAGTTGGGGAAAAGGAAGAGGGAATTGTTTTTGTTTCTAAGGTATGCATCCATTCAATTACAAAACATGAACAAGTCTGCAGTGTCTGGAATTTTAAAGTAATGTTTTCTGCTTTTTCTTATTTAACTTTTTTTCCTTCAAGAAAACAGGAATTTGATGTATATGAAGAGAATTTCTCTGCCCAGCACTGTTCTAGGCTGGACTTGAGTACTTCATCTTTTAAACACAAATGCATTTAATTGGAACTACGCATGAAAATATTTATAGATCATAAATTTGTCTGTCTTAGTGTTGGTTGATTCTTTCCTGCCTTTTCAGTACTACATCCCTTTTCTGCTTCTGCAGTCTTAAATGTTGCTCCAGCTCCTGCCAGATTTCTGGGCACTCAGAGCTCTTGGCCATTCTTATGTTGCTCAGATGTCTTCATGTAACCTGTGTATTTTTACCATTTCCAGTCATACCCCTTGGCCTTTTGCAGGTTATTTCTTTTTCTTCTTAATGTTGGATTTACGTGGGAAGCCTGCTATAGGATGTTTAAATGAACTTAGTTGACCTTGACATTTCCCTGCCCACTGATATCTGCCCAGTTTTCTTTCTATCTGCATCTCTATTTATACCTCTTATCACATATTCTTTTTAGCCCTATGTTATTCCCTTTACTGGCAATTTTACTTTATTTCACTTTTAATTTTTTTAAATGCATTTTTCCTCTGGAGGTAAGTGATAGTGTCCCAATTCTGTAGAAAACAGTAAGCCATATAATGGCCTTGTACAGCTGAAATCAGTCTTTCTCAGTAACTGTGATTTAACCTTTTTTCTTCAACACTGTTTTTAGGCTTAATGTTCCTTTGCATCTAAATGTTCAGATTCGTTGGTATTCATGGTTATCAAGTTTAGCTGGCTAGTTTAAGACCATTTTTGTCAGCTTACAGGGATATATTTGGCTTATCTTTACTAATCTTAAGTCCCATTTCTCTTCAAGTCTCCAGACATGATGATCTATATCGCATGTTCTTGCTTTCTTATGTTAGCAGAGTTATCAGCATATCAAAAAAGTTGCTGCAGGCTGATCTTTAAAAACTCCACAGCAATCACATTGGTTTTCCAGAACCACTGTGTGAAGCTGTAGCAATCCGGCTGTAGGGAACCATGTATCTCCCTGCCTTAATCCTTTATTAAGATCAAATGGGGCAAGGACTTCACTCAGCATTAGTACTCTTACTTTTTGAACCAGAAACATTCCTTTGTATCACTGTAATAATTTTATAAGGGGTTCCTGACTGATTGCAGTCCAGAGGCCATCTCATGCTATGCAATGATTATATGCTTTCTTTAAATCTGCCAACTGTGTACTCTGATCTTATTTCTTTTCTCTCTCTTTCATTATCAACTATGTGATTTGAAATATTTGAAACACCATGGAACTATCTTCGCTTATTCCCTCACTTACTTAAAAATAATTAGATGAGAAAGTTATTAACATTGTTAATAGCCTAGGATTTTTTTTAAAAGAATGCTGTGCTGCAGTGGAAATTCTTTTTTCCCTTAGCTTTTTACTTCACAAAAATTACTTAGGTAAGCCAGCGGTTACTAACACAGTTATGCTTAAACATCACACAAATTTTTAAGTTGGTAACTCTTTAGTTTTCAACCTCTTCATAGGATTAAATGTTGAGTTTGGAAAACAGCAAGAAATGTAACAATTAAGGTTCCAGCAAAACATACCAGCTTGCAGACAATAAAAAATAAACCTTAGGCAAGTGAAAAAGGGACTGAGGTAGGCTCTCTTCCCTGTATGTTGCTTTTTGCCAAAATGCTGTAGGCTTACACTTACCAAGCTAGCCCCAGCATAGTAACTCTTCTTGTCTGCCTTACCTGGAGTAGAGCAGATTGCCAGGCAGGCAACTCTAGGTGGGAACTCTACACCACCTCTTTGGTGGTGGGCATTGATGGTCCCTCCTTCAGTCTTGCTTTGTCTGGTGGAATGATGTAGTGGAAACATCACTAGACAAGGTACTTGGGTAAAAGAATGTTTATTTAAAAACCTGGATTTGTAATAATAGAGCCAAGTTACAAAAATATAGAACTATGAGTTGTTTTTACATTATACTGAACAGTAATGAATCTCCTTATCAGCTCCAGTGTCTTATCTAGCTTTCGAGTTTGGTCAGCGTGACCTGAAATCTTCTGAGAGCTATGATTTCTGTGTTCCTAAATTTAAAGGAAATATCTAGAACGGGCTGTTTGAGAACCTTCATTTTCTCTAACCAGGGATAACATGGCTTGATTGTAGCTTTCTTTTTGGACGATCCTTATTCCCAGAGATTATACCACTGGACATCATATGGTAATACTCCTCCTCATCTTCCCCAAGTTACTTAAAAATATTTGTAATGCCTTTCTTGATTAGATTACATTTTTGGCTTTAGGCTTTAAGGTGCTATCCCCTACCTGCAGCCTTCTTAAGGCAGAATGCCTTTGCAAAATGTGTGTGTAAATATTATTAATTATTTCAAAATTTATAACGCTTTTTACTGTCTTTTGTAAGGAGATATCTGTTTTCATTGTCTACAGTGTTGGTGTGTGTAGCCGAGTTAGACAGCATAAGCTCCACTTACAGCTGGAAGAGACAAAGAAGCACTTCAGGGTGTGTTTCATTTATTCTAGATGTCTGCTTGGAGAGTGACTTACTTCATTCTTAAGCTGCATTGCCTAGGAGGCTAGCTTAGGTATCTGTCTTATAATGTCTATTTTTAGATATATTCTGTGTATGTTAAAAGGTTAATCTGAAGATAGCAGTGTTCAGAGGGTGCAGCCTTCGCTTGACAGTTTTAAAATTTAGGGCAGCCCATTGCACGAGTGCTTGGTTTAGATTAGGTTCAGCATTATCCCAGGAAATGGAGAGAGATATAAGAAAAGAATACAAAGTACTTTCTAAGATGCTGGAATATAAATTTCCTGAGAAGAATGTATGGGCGACAGAGAATAATTTTGTTGGGGAATCTCTTCACAGAAGCTTGACATTTAAACCTGGTCTGCCAGAGAACCAGCCATGAATATGAAATCCAGATGTCATTTCTGTGCTTGTTTACGTTTGTTTCTTTATATTGTGGATATCCACATCTGTAAACTATGTAATGATATTTACTATAGCATTAAAGTTCATTTTTTACTATTTTTTTTATTGTAAAGAATGCCAGACAAAGTAAGGAGTGACTACTGAATTGTAACTGCCAAAATCTGAAATCAAATAAACTAACCCAGGTGGGAAGCACTTTCTGGAATTAATCAGGCATCTTTTAATTGCTCTTAGTTCGACTTGCATGGTTAAGGCACAATATATACCGGTCAGTCTGATTCATAAACTTATATGAGCCTGAGTATCTGATATAATCTTTTTTTTTTTCTTTTAGATCACAATATACACCAATATTTTCTTTACTATCAGTATCATTGTGGAAAGCAGTGATTACTACTCATTTCTCCCAGGTGATTTACAGAACTTACTTTGGCAAGAATGGCATAAATTGAAATCTTCCTTTAGGTATCTCAATGAGCAGTCTCTTTAATTCTTCATCTCCCTGGAACTGCAGGGTAACTTCCTAGAGTCCAGGCATCCCCAACCACCACTGACACCTACTGCAATGCAAAAGCTAAAGCTGAGGCCAACAGGTTAAGCAAATTATAATGCTATCCACAGTGTCTTGCTTGCTCGCTAGTAACTCCCAAATCTGAATATCTATGAAAAGTTTGTTTTAGGTAATAAGAAATATTAATCTGTAAATGAACCTCTGAGATGCAAATAGAATGTGCTGAATAAATACCAGTTATTATTCATTAAAATGCAAATGTGGATAGGCACTTTAGAGACAATTTAGGTAGTCAAAATAAATGAAATAAAAGACAGAACATCAGTAAGTAGACACTTATAAGATGCATATAATATATGATTGCTGGACACACGCATCATAAAGCTCTGTGTTTTTCTTTCAGTTTTATGCTGCAGCCTCACAACAATTTTTGTCTCCGATGACTATTTAAAATATTCAGGTACCACAGCTCATACTTAAATTTTATTAGATGTGTTCTAAAGATAACTTTTTCTATGGCAGTAAATTTTAGCTGTGTGACTTGCACTCACTTTAGTGAATTCTGTAGTTAAATCCCTGTACATTGTTCAAAAAGCCTACTCTCAGTTTACAGAGCATAGTGGATTGGAATATTTTAGTTTAACACTTAATGAGCATATGTTTTCCAGGTTTACATAGGTTTTATACTTTCAGTTCAGCGCACAGGAAAACCATGAAGCCCTCTACACACAGATGTCAGTCGGGTAACTAAGAAAAGTGACAATGAAAATTTTGTGTATTTTTCTTCTGAAGGATATGGAGGGCTCATTGAAGTAAGCGCTCGGAAGGGTAATGCTCAACTTGAGAATGATTTGTAGTGGCTGTTTTGGTTTTAAAGTGCTATCATGAAATGTGAATTGAACAACAAAGTGTACTGGGACTTTTGTGACATGGACACAACTGTAGTCTGTTGTTGTTATTAACTTTTAAATGTCCTTTGAGATTATAAATTTGCAGCAATCTGCTAATGGCTCTATCATAACAGAGGTTGCACTTGGTCTGATAACAATATTGTTAGGAGACTGCTTCATTAAGCCATATCTGTGTGTACCCATGCACATAGCTAATTAATGCTAAGTATAGCCACATGTCAACATTTAACCCTTCATTATCTCTTTAGTTAGATCTTGAAAAGATCAAGTAACATAAAAATAATTGTAGGTAATGTTAATCAGTAATCTGTTGAATCTCTTGAATCTAGAAGGAAATGGGATCCAAATATAAATTGAGTAATGGTACCCTATCTACTAATAACCATATCTTAAAGCGAATTTGGTTTAGATATTATTGAGAACATGAATTTTTATATTTGAAAACTATTTATTTTTTTTAGTGAGTTCAAGTGACTGATTTTCATGGTGTATGGAAGAGCTTGTTTTGATCTTTTCTTCTTGTGGAATATTATTGTGAAATTTAATCATGTAAGATCCTTTTATAAGTACTATGACATAAAATCTAGTAAGAATGAATTGCTTTTTATTCATTTCTGTTTGCCATATGATAGCACCAAAATGGGAGATTATTTTAATGTCATTAGAATTAATTAACATATATTTGGCAAATATAAATTATGGTCCAAGTCCTTGGTGAATTCCAAATTACATTCAAATTGCAATGCAATGAGTGGTATTTTATAGAGGACAATCTCCAAGACTTTTTCCATTTGTGTCAATCCCTGAAGTATAATGTGAAAGAATCAATAGGTAAAGTCCCACAGGAATTGTTTTGCTCTTTCCGGAAGCCAGGCATTCAGGGGCATCAAAACCAGATACAAAGCAGACTAGATAGCAATCTGGAATTGTAATGATGTGAGGAAATGAAAAGGCATCAGAATTAAATACTTCATATCTTCATTCTGGTTAAGTATAGCAAAGGCTGAGGAAAAGGAGGGTTGAAAGAAAATGTTCTATGTAAATGCTGAAGCAAAAGTTGGATTATTGTCCTTTTTCCTTTATGTATGTTGACCCTTAAAGTAATTGGGATGGTGATGTTTGTAAATTTTCACACTGGTGTCACTCACTGTTTGCCCCTCTGCCAGCTAGAAGTGCCTCCAAATAATAAAAAAGATGGCAGATCTCATTTTCATACGGGAAGGCATTTTACTCCTTTTCTTTAAACACGTAGGCAAAGGGCACAGTGTGTTGTAACTGATAGAAATAGAAATTCTCTGCACAGTGGCAGGAGTGAAATAATATCACTGTGAAGGCTAGAAATAAAAATCCGCATCCCCTCCCCATGTGAAGAACACAGATCACAGACAAAACCTCATTTCTTCCTTTGAGTTTACTTCCAGTAGTTGCATCAGGACCTTTCAATACTTGTAACATACCATTCACTTTATATTACCTTTTTACTCATTCACCTAATGCCTTCACCCATCTGCCCTGCTGTCTGTTGTTATTTCTCTCTGTTAAGATGAACTGGTATCTCTACAAAATAGAATGTTTCATAATGGATTTTTTAAAATTTCTATTATTTTTCATTTTAATGTCATTTAGAATCATAGAATCACAGAATAGTTTGGGTTGGAAGGGACCTCTAAAGGTCATCTAGTCCAACCCCCCTGCCATGGGCAGGGACATCTTCAACTAGATCAGGTTGCTCAGAGCCCCGTCCAACCTGACCTTGAATGTTTCCAGGGATGGGGCATCCACCACCTCTCTGGGCAACCTGTGCCAGTGTTTCACCACCCTCAGTGTAAAACATTTCTTCCTTCTACCTAGTCTAAATCTACCCCCCTTTAGTTTAAAGCCATTGCCCCTTGTCCTGTCACAACAGGCCCTGTGATGCTGGGCTTAGATATGGCAGTAGTTATGTCCCTATAAAAGCCTGCTTGGGCAAAAGGAGTCACAGACTGTGCAAATAAATCTAAAGAAAACCGTCCAACGCCAATGTGTTTATAGCTATGGTGGGAACTCTGTGATTTAAATTTATTTATTTAATGTAAACCTTTTTGTAAAATTAGTATCTCTGATTTTATTATTATTCTATTCTGATATATCTGTGGCTTACAAAATGTACAGTTGTAAAAATACTCCTTCATTCTGTGTTACAATAAAAAGTGTATTTGCAGATGGGACTATTAGATACATGTAAATGTGAGAAAAGATACAATAAGGAGAAAAAAGATCCAAAGTGGATTCAGACTACTAACGTATCTGAGACACATAATTTCAAGACAGGACTACATATGCAAAATTAGGAGTTTAAGATCTGACTTTATACTTCAGTTTGCGTTTAATTGCATAAAGGATTCTTCCAATGAACTTGCAAGGTCTATTGTGTATTTTTATGTTGTATTGATTATTTTATTTTTTTCATTATGTGATGCGTGTTACAGATCAGGTTTCCAAAGGCTTGAAAACTTCTCATATAGTACTCCCAAGTGTAATGAAAAAATTTCTAACTCTCTTACACCCAAAAGAGGTAAAGAAAAAAGTGAGCTATCAAAAATGCTCTGTGTGTGTGTGTGCACGGTCTGGCCATATTTTACATTAGAAGATTATAATTTCTGTCAAGAGGGGCTAGTTATCTGAAAATAAATTGCATGAACTGTTTGTATTCATCCAGTTCAACTCCACAGAAGGTGAAAACACTAGGTATTATAATCGAGGACTATTTAATGGATCTACATAGAAATTACAGAATGCAAAAATGTGCCATTCATAGTATTATTGGTATAACGGTTGTGATTGAATGAGGTATTCTGAAAATAAATCTTTTCAAAACTGAAATGTATATGGGGGGAAAAGTCTGTAGGGAAAAAAAACCTACCTAGCAGTGACCATTTGTTTTGGAAATGAGCAGATATGAATCAAGCAAACATTGGAAGACTATATTCTTATTGAAAATTAGGTTTATCAAATGATGATAAAAAAAAAAGAGCAAATCCAAACCAGTGAAAATAGTGGTAGTTTTACAGACTATTAACTGTCAGCAAAATAGCATAATGAATTATTTTTATAGCTTACAGGGAATTTCATATAAAACGATCACAAAGGTAGCGAGCAAAACTAAAACATAAAGACACTTCTACTTATGTTAAGCGGTACCTTTGCCAAGGAATGAGAAAAATGTATCCTCTGGTGAGCAGGAGGTCATCACATCAAGGCCACTTTAAAAAAGTTTGAGGAAGATCCCTGTTTCCTGGGTTTATATCTTTTAGGAACTGAAATTACTGCACTGGTCAGAAAATCATCTGTTGTTTGGGTCCCGCTTTAAAACATTAATTTTAACTCATGATCTTCTATGTATTAGAAGAGTAAACTGAGATGCTTCTGGCATTCTAATTTTAATAGTCAGGTTTCTGTTGGCAAGTCAAATAACAGGATTCATATTCTTGGTTATAAATTTTGGGCGGTGTATTGGTGTCATGATGTTTGCTTGTGCAATCTATTGCAGATTCTTGTAAATGGCAGCAAATGACAGCCCTTCACTGTGTATGTGTTTCTTCTGAATGCTGTTGGTGGCACCACTATTTACTAGTGGAAGGCTCAGAACTAGGTTTTTTTCTTTTAAAAAACTTAAGCTCAGTTACGTGGCAGGAGGAGGGAGAACATCTACATCAACTCTGTTGCATTAAATCATTGGGGCTGCACTTAAGTCATAAGGGTTGGAATTGAGTCACAGGAACGTGTGTCTTTCTGCTTTTGCAAAGGATATTTCTCTTTTTTAAATACTGCTGTCATGCGAGGCTTGATAGACCTAATTGGCCTTAGGGTTGATGTCCGAAGCATTTCAGCTTTGGTCTTAGGAAGGGAGAAGAATCTGAACTTTGTCTTGTTGATATTTATTTCACATCTATCAAGTAGAAAAAGCCATAAAGAATTACAGTTACTGAATGTGAACTGTATCTCATTCCTTAAATGTAAATACATTTATTTTGAAATGTCAAGAATAGGCAATCCACCCTTTAGCAGAAATTATTTTGTATGGTAAGGGCTTGTCAGCATTTTATTATAATTCTATTCTTCAGGCTATAAAAATTTGCTTCAAGCTGAAAGCTGAATGTGAAATATCAGCCTCATGATAAACTTGCTTTATCAAATTTGGCTGAAATTGGCTTCATTTTAAACATTTCAGAGGTTCAACCAAACAGAAATTTGTTGCTTTTGACCATTCTGCTGTGTGCATTACTCAAATTAACTTGTATATATATAATTGGTTGTTTAGTGGTGCTCATGTAAAACTCTTGGGGTGTTTACTTTAAATGGCTGCCATTTATGTGGACAAAAAATAAACATTAACATGTGAATGTGATTTCCCCCCTATTGCCTCATCCGAATATCTGCATATTAGAGTTCCTAATTGCACCCATACAGCTTGGTCTAAAATTCTCTGAATTAGAGTAAATGTGTGTCATGGTTTAACCCCAGTGGGCAGCTCAGCCCTGCACAACCGCTCACTCACTCCCCCATGGTGGGATGGGGAGAGAGTCAGAAGGGTAAAAGTAAAAACTTGTGTGTTGAGATAAAGATAGTTTAATAGGTAAAGCAAAAGCTGCATGCACAAGCAAAGCAAAATGAGGAATTCACTACTCCCCATGGGCAGGAAGGTTTTCAGCCATCTCCGGGAAAGCAGGGCTCCATCATGCATCACAGTTGGGAAGACAAATGCCATCACGCAGAACATCTCCCCTTCCTCTTTATTTCTGCAGCTTTTATTGCAGAGCATGACAACATATGGCATGGGATATCCCTTTGGTCAGTTGGGGTCAGCTATCCTGGCTGTGTCCCCTCGCAGCTTCTTGTGCACCCCCAGCCCACTTGTTGGCAGGGCAGTGTGAGAAGCAGAAAAGGCCTTGACTGTGTCAGCACTGCTCAGCAGTAGCTAAAACATCCCTGTATTACCAACACTGGTTTCAGCACAAATCCAAAACACAGCCCCATACTAGCTACTATGAGGAAAATTAACTCTAGCCCAGCCAAAACCAGCACAATGTGTTAGTTCAAATAAGTCTAAAAGCCCAGGAAGATCAATTTCCACTTCCTTGTATTACTGAGAGAGATTTACTGCTGAATGGAGGTACCTAACTCATATTGCCAATTCAGTAAAATAAACCACAAAAGGATATTTTGTTCTGTTTCACAACGGGCTTCTTACTCTAAGTCCCCAACTTGTGCAGTGGTGGCATACTAATATGAAGACCAGCATTGCTTTCTGATAATACCAGACAGCTCATTATTTTAAACTTTCCTCATGAAGAAAGAAGGAAAATGATTTTGGAATGTGGGATTTCAAGTAAAATAGTCTTATCCACTAAAGAATAGTTCAGAATGGGAGAGTGAGTGACAACAGTAAAAAGAAGCTCTCAACTTTGTGCCAAATTGTGGTATGAATTGTATGTTCTGTCATTTGACCTTCCAGCAAAACTTCTAAAGCTGATCTGATGGCACTGAAACTGCTGATGCCAATGAAGTTTTCTTATGATACAGTACTGTATGAGTGGTGGGACATTGTCAGTTTGGTGGAAAAATCATTAAGAATAATGACCTTAATCTGAAGAGAGAGGTTAAGTGAGCTTAATCTCGATAGCAGTAAGAATACTTTGAGGTTAATTTACAGTAAAAAAACAGCACATCTCCTTCAGTATGCATTTTATCATCATGCAATGGGTAAGTACAAACAACCAGAGAAAAAAATGGTTCTTTTCTAGTTTTTTAAGGAAAAAAAAAAAGTATCATGAGGGTGCAAAGGACAATTGTTTCTTGTTACTGCAGTTCTTTTACAGTGGTCAATATAAAACCATAATGTTACAGCTTAAATGTGGAGAGAAACACTTTGTACAATAAGATCTAGATTATGTTAAAAGCTCAGGTTGGGCGGGGCTCTGAGCAACCTGATCTAGTTGAAGATGTCCCTGCCCATGGCAGGGGGGTTGGACTAGATGACCTTTAAAGGTCCCTTCCAACCCAAACTATTCTATGATTCTATGATTCTTTGCATAAAGTTTTGACTATGTGCAAGTTTTCTGTCCCTGATGTATCTCTTTCTTGGCTTCTTAACAGTACAAGCTAAAACCGGGCAGGAAGACCTCAAATGAGATTAGGTATAATCCTAGATTTTCTCAGTGTAGGCAAACATGGGTGCGACTAAGGAAAAAGTGGTCCTTATTGCGGTCCATCTTCTTATATTCAGCTTGTTCTTCTCTTCTGTGTCCTTCATAAGACAGAAGAGGGAGGTTACATTGGCAATAAGGCTCAGTTTTTGCCTGAACTCCAAGAAAGGAATTGGGACATAGAGCAAATGGAACAGAAGAGAATGGCTAACAGTTATGATTTTTTCTGTTTAGCTGGCATATTTCTCTTACCTAAGGAAACTTGGAGGTGTGATTGTATAAATGCAGAATCATTCTGCCTGTCCTGTACGTTACTTGGTGCCAATGTGCTGTACTTAGTATATTGGATTACGTTTATACCAATTGGTTGCCTGGGCTGATTCATTTGTCAAAAAGTTGGACTTTTTTGATTTTAATAAGCATCTATAAAGATTCAATTTTAATCATTTGCAGTAGTAATGGCTGACAGGTAACAGACTGTGTTTAATATTTATTTTTAAATAGCTTCAAACTGAAAATAAAAATCTCTTGCAATATATTTGGAAAAGTACGGGCAAGACTAAGCCATGATTCAGAGGAATGTCCTCTTAAATTAGAACTTTTAGACGAATGGAAGTAATGTGATCAGATGGCATAAGTGGAAAAAAGAATGGGAAGAGATAAAGTTCAAAACAGATGCCTGGCAGCAGTTTTTCACAGAAACAAAAAATGTGTGGAATGACCTTCCAGACACGATTATGCTATGGAGAGTTAAGTATTGGGCTATTCAGGGAAATTAGAAAGCATCCAGGAGCATGTGGGGCACAGTAAGCTTTGAAATGGGGGGAGCCATTAAAATATGCTTATCGTCATATGTTCTTGGATATACCAGAGATATTAATGCTGAATTTACTACTGGTTGTACATAGTTTAGAACATCACTACACACTGTCCGTTAGTACCCTCTCCTTAGTGAATTACTGGGGGAACTTGTATGGGTAATTTCTTTAATTTTTGCCTTCTGACTTTTTATCTGCTTATTTATAGGTTTCTTCTGAATTCGCTGTGCAGAAGTTGCCTGTCCCCGTGATACTGCTTTAGCATGCAGTGGAATCGTGACGGTTGCGAAGTCCCTCACTAGCAGTGCATAATGAATGTTTCCTGTGGCAGAAAGGTGTGTTTTGTTTCTACTACTTACGACTTTTTAGACATGGAGGAATTCCATGTGGAATATTAGTTTGTCTCTTTCCTATCAACTCTTTGATACTTCTTACAGAAAATTTGAAAATTCTTTAAAATCAATAGCAATTATCTTTGCTTAACTGAGGCACGATTTACAGATAGAGCTACAATCTGCATAAAGCAGTCCTACAAGTAGACTAAGAAAGCAGACATGATTCTTATGTGGATAACAGTAAACTGCAGTTTGTCTAAATTAAATGTAGAGAGTTTCAGGTTTATATTTTCGTTCCAGTTATAAATATGTCTGAGCAAAGAAAACTGTCTCTAGGCAATAATAGCTAACTTGCTGTTGTGCACTTAGGTTGTCTCTCAAGTCAAAAATTGATTGTGAAACTGTGCAGTTCATCATAAGTGAATCTATCTTTGAGTAACTTAGCTTTGACTAAAAAAGTAATCATGGTAGCAGAAAAATGTTGTTCTTTTGTTCTGCAACCTATGTGTTTATATAGTTTGAGCATAAATCCTACGGTGATCAAAGTTGGAAAGATTAATTTCTGACCAGGAGATGAAAGATTCTTTTCTCTAAAATAGCATGATTTTTAGTCAATTTGTGACCTTTGGGGGCAAAGTCAGGAGTTTTTTGTGCAGCCACTATTTTAACAGTCAATAATCTGACTAGGGTAAGAGTTTTGTATTAATTATATTTCAGTGAGTGAAAACCTATTAAAGTCACTCTTACATACTCGGTTCTAACTGATTTGCTTTTCCACTGTACGTGACAGATCTGACCTCACAATAACTTGGACACTTCATTTTCATAATCAGAAGGCTGCAAACAATTAATTTTTTTCCAAATTATTTGGTTTAATATAACAATTATTGGATAAAATTCTATGGAAACTACAAGAATTATGGGACACAAAGTCCCTTGGCAGGTAGGTATGGCTGGATTGTCTACAAACTACTATAAAAAATAAAATCCTTTCAAACATCCTTAACACTGCTTTTATATGAACTATATAAAATACGCAGTGCATATGATTGTGTAGCTGTTGCAGTTAGTTGTCCTAACAGACAGATGTGCTGTCATTCAAAATTCATACCAATAAATCCTGTAAAATATTTAAAACATTAAAATATTTTTATTGTGCTACATAAATCATAGATCTTGCATGCTGTTATGAATATTCTAAAATGATGATGTTTTCCATTTTATTTTTTTTAATTTTGGAAATAAGAAATAAAAACTCTAAGTTAAATGTTAATAATAATGATTGCATGTGAGCAATTGAAGATGGAATAAAACCAGAATGTTTAGGTATTATCATGAGAAAAGGGAGGGAGTAGTAGTCTTTTTAGTTGCTATATTGTATAAAAATAATTGGTTAATTATCATAATTACATTCTTGTTCATGATATCAAGGTCAAATGAAATAATAGTAACAATGGAGGGATGTCATTTTACCGATTCTGGCAGATATTAATTGAGGAAATAAGAGTTTGCTGGTACAGAAAAGAGACAGGTGAATATCGAACCCAGAGGACCTTCCTCGTATTTCATATTCCTTACCGTCTGTGTTGGCAATTCCAAATTCAGCCATGGACTGGGAAAGGATGGAAGGTTGCATCTCCTTTTGCATTTCCATTTCACTTCTTAAAAAATGCTGTTTTCAAGATAATATCCCAGTGGAATGTATATATTTTTAATTGTAATTTCAAAGTTTAGCTTTTTTAACACAGAAACATTATATTCTGAGTTCAAATTCACGTAAATATTTACATTTTGGAACGCTGAACTCTGCTTTATTTATTCGGGTTCTAACAAATTTTCCTTGGTCACTAATGAAAGTGATTAATGGTTTCAGCAAATGAGTGTTGGCTGTTCCTTTCCCGTACCCCAGAAATCTTTAATAATAAGAGGAACCATTTACTTTGACCGGTTCAGTGGTAAAAGAAGAAATAGTCTGAAAGTCTTATGCCAGTAGAACATGGAGAGTATAAAATGAGCTTAACGTTGGTTCTAAACCCAATAGACAATTAACTGGACAGTATTAATGAATGTTCAAAGGCATTTTGATTAGTCCATACTATCAGCTCAACTTACTAATAGAGAAGACACAGTGATAAAGGTGTTAAAAGAATTCTGTTGAATAAGCAGTGTTGTTATTTTGCCCAATCCCTGGCAATGTAACAGCATATGAAGTATAAAGCCAAAATTATCAGCTGAATAAACGCTAGAATGTTTTGTTTGTTTTTTATGCAAAACTGTTGTTGTGGTAGGTAGAAAATATTTCTTCCTAAGTCCTCCAACAACTCATTTTGCTTTATCTAATGAGATTTTGTGTATGTTAAGTAAAAGTTCTTGGATATAGGTTTGAACATGACAGTAAGGTTACATAATTGAGCATTCAGAGTGTGTGTCTTAAATTACAAAAGCAATGAATTTTTCCTGAGCCTAATTGACTGATCTGATTTAGCTAAAACTTTGTAAAAATGTCATCTTGATGGACATACGGAGCTTGAAAGCATCATCTGAACATTTGGCAAATGTAAATGTGAGTTTAAAAAAATCTCAGAGTGGAAACAGTTTTTGGTTAACGAGATAAAGTTCTGAATCATTCACTGATACATCTGCCCTCAGCTGATCTCTTGCAATGAAGGGAGAGCAATGAGAGAGGGCTGGGGGGCACTGGCTGCCTCGGGTGTCTTCCACTGCTCCCAGCTCTGACCAACACTGGCTCTTAGAAATTTTTGGCTGTTAGAACTAAGGCCATAACAGTGTGACTAAACGCTGCAGTCTTAGCCCTTAAAAGATGAAGCAGTCTTTGCTGAAGGTGATCTTTTTTCCGAAAATGAATTGGGCGTGTTTTGTAGCGATTGTAACACATACAGTGTTCCTATGATATGAAAGATTTCATTTTTTCATTGTGTTGCAGAGCACAATGTCTTAAATAGAGTATGAACAGTACCAGATTTATGAAACTGTTTGAATGTGGTTATGCTAAAGATTTGGTCTTTGGTGCTGTGAGGGGGGTTTTGTTTGTTTTTATCCTGTGAGTGGGTGGTGGTGTGTAAATGAAAGGAAAATAAATTTTTTCTCAGACCACCCAAAGAAAAGTTTAAAAATGACTGAAATAGCTGGACATTTCTGTTAATACATGTGTGTCAGTGCTTGGTTAAAATTACGTCACTTAAGCAGATTTACATTTTGAACTGTCAAAAAGGAAACATTTGGGTTCCAGCTGGTAGTTAACCCCTACCCCCTCCTCCCCAGCCTCGGCTCCTCTGGCAGGGTATGTATTCTAGAGGGAGGACCTAATCTGTCTTTTATCCTCCCTAATTACCCCTATAATTGAATGTATATGTCTATACCCATCGCAATGGTTGTGGCTCCATCTTCCACTTCAGGAAGATGGCATTACTGAGTCACATCTGCCACAGCTAGCATTAGAATTTCAAGTTTAGGGTGAAAATGGGATTTTACGTAAAGTTTGTAGGATTTCTGGGAAAGGAGAAGAAAGGGCATCTTGGGGTTTTATTGTCGTAGTCCTTTATTTTGCTTTTGCCTTTTTTATTTTTATTTTTTTTTTTTTCCAGTTTTCCTTATTTATCCCCTGTGAGCCTGTGGCAGTTGGTGTTGCCCTTGCACAGATTTGAGTGGCATGACTTTTGGCAACAGGCTGCATCAATTCTCACTGCAGATAGCTGTTTGTTAGCTGCCAGCAGCTAACCCTGCTCTCCAGCTTCTCGGTGAAGAAGAGTATCTTGTATCCACCCGTTAAGCAGTGTAATCTGTTACTGGCCTTCTCCCATCAGTCCTGTGCCTTCACCCTGCTGACTTTTATTCCTGCTTTACCCCTGCCTGTCAGGCACCCTGCGACCTGGGAGCCCTCCCAGCTTCCTACGCATCACATTATTTTTCAGTAGCTGGGAGGAAGAATTATATCGTGATCCATGGACATATCTAGGAGACTCATTTAATGGATGGCCAGGCTGTCAAATATTTGAAGGTGATGTAGGAGGAATGTTTCTTGCCAGTTTGAATTAAGTATCAGAAAGCTGGGATTTGCAGTAAGTGTTGAGATTCTCAGCTTGCCTGGGCGACAGCTGCCTGCCTGCAAGAGCTCTGGAACCAGAAATTAAACTGTGGCATGGCTGTGCTTGTAAAAATGTCAATATTTGCCTGCTGTGTTGATGACAATTTTTAGTTCTTCTTGTAAAATGTTCCCTAATTAACCACTGGCAGGTGTCTCTTCATGGGAATTAAATGTTTAATTTTTCAGAAAGAAAGGAAGAAATATTTCTCAGCCAACTGGGAGGAGTTGGCAGCTGTGCCCAAACTCTTTGATATTGCGAAATCGGTTATTGAACTGAAATGGAAAGTCAGATTAAGGCTTATAAAAGTTGCATGATAATTTTGTTTCCTTCTTATTGGTGTGACTTGTATGTGATACGCAGCTCTGCTGAATCTTTACTCTGTATTTTATGTGGGTGTGTGTAAATCTGCTGCTTGAACTGAGTCACATTTCCTTTGTCCTCGCAATCCTTCATGAGTGATGCAATTAAACAGCTCATGAAAAGCAGTATACTGGTAAAAGTTGTTTTAGGACAGCGTTTAAACAGTTAAAAGAGTTTATCTTAGGCCTATACTGTGGCGATGAAAAAAACTCACACAGAAAACTGTAAGTATTATTAAAGGTGTACAGCTACTGTAATATGTGTGCTAATTGTATGCTATTCTTACACCCCTTAAGAACTTTTTCCCTATATACACACCTACTTTGGGTAAGAGGGGAATTTTTAGGATGTTAAGTGCTGTCAAATGTGAGTTAATACCTGAATTTTGGTGCCAAAACAGGTATAGACCATTAGTCCATGCTGCGATACGTTTCTGATTCTTCTAAAATAGTGATTTTTCTATTTTTAGATTGGTGCCTTATCTTTGCTCCAAAGTGAAAAATAGAGGTGGTTGGAAAAGATCTCAGTTGGAATAATTTTCACTAAAAGGAGGAAAGTCTTAATGGGGATGGCAGAAAGCCTGCTATAGGGTCGTTCCTGCCAGATACAAGAAAGTATTATAGTGAGATTTTTCATGGACAATACATTTACATAAATAGGACGTTGTTAAAACAGCTACAAAAATAGGACTTCAGGAATCAAGGGAACGGGCAAAATCAAAACTGGTGCTTTGCTTCCTTCATCTGTATATGCAAGATCTCAGTCTTCTAGTGCATGATAGCCTGTCCCAAAGGGGAAGGAGCTTCCACACCTGGCACTACTGACGCAGCAACCAGCAATGTGGAATTGCCTTTACAGTAATAATACCTCTTAATGAATAAATTGGTACTTCTCATTACTCTGTTTCTTACTCTTTATTGTACACATACCATGTAGAGAACATGCTGACGTAATAAGTAACAATTATTTTTCCAGTCTTTGATGGAGGTATTGTAAACTATCCAGGCTGGCTGAAAAATAGAGAGTCTTGAAACTCGGAAGTTGTTTCTAAGAATGTGTGATGACTTGCAGACTTCTTAATTCATTAATTGAAATCTTCAT
This sequence comes from Aptenodytes patagonicus, assembly GCF_965638725.1. NCBI lineage: Eukaryota > Metazoa > Chordata > Aves > Sphenisciformes > Spheniscidae > Aptenodytes > Aptenodytes patagonicus. Next base: position 141,150,475 of record NC_134950.1, read on the forward strand.
CTTTGTTTTCTCAGAAATGTGTCTGGATTAGTTAATGATGTACGACACAGTAAAATAAATTTGTAACTTATTTCCTATGTAAAAAGTTTAGACCAAGAGTGATTTCTGATTCATTACATTTGCACCACTTTCTATGTTTTGAATAACATTTTCGGATACAAAGTGACTCCTCAGAAATACTGTAAAATGAGAAAACTTAAGGGCAAGTTGTGCCATTAGTGAGTGATGATACTTCTATCTGGCAGTTCAGTCAGCTTGAATAATACAAGGTTTATGTGATTTATTACCTTACAATGCTGAAATAGTATCTACTAATACAAATGTTTCCATTAAAAAAGAAAGGGAACTTATTAAATGGAAAAGATAATGTTTTATTAATTTTTCTTCCTGGTTTTATATTCTTGTGCCCTGCAGCTCTAGTGCAGGTGTTCTAAGTGCAAATGCAAATACCAACTTGCTTAATGGGGTAATGAAAGACAGTGGAGGAAAGTTATGTAACGGATACTTACTAAGTGTAAAACATATTCAAGCCATAACAAATGATATATTAAACTGTGGAATTGTCTCCTGAGGATAGAAAGGCATTGCATACCACTTCTTGAATAGTTCTTTTTCTAAAATTGGATGTGGAAAAAAAAAAGGCCCTTCCCTAGTTCTGCAGATTCTGAATTCTTTTTGTTCATTTTACTTGAGTAGGATAATTTAACATTTTCCCCCATTATTAACCCAGCTTCCCTATACAGTTAAAAAACAATGTATTGAATTCCTGGCTAGCAGCTGCATTATCAGGAAAACCATTATGGAAAAACAGTTTTCAGGAAAATTGCTTTGTCTTCAGATTATGTCCAGCTCTGTACAGCTTTGTGTGGAGCATTGAGGACAGTAATTGAGGACAGAATCCAAGGACATAGTGCATTGTATAGTTTAGCGGGAGAAACAAAAACTGCATGTTTAACACGTTCAGAAATCTGTGATTAGGTAATTAAAGATTTTTGTTTTCAAAACTACAAGCTTTTGAAACTGGACTTTATTTGTCTTTTTAAAACTAATATGCAATATTCTAGGACAGCTTCCGATACACTAGGCTTCTCAAATCTTTCCAGTGGTGTAATATCTGGGCTACTTGCTAGAATTGTTTTCATTTAGTAACATACTGTAAAATTCAAGTGTAATTAGCAGTATAACCATAGTGATAAGGTTATAAATATATATAATTCAATGCACATTTGAAAGGAGATTTCTTTACATTTAAGCTGGCTTTGCTTTTAAGAGAAATGTATATGGGACAACCTCATGCATGTTTTAAATGAATTAGATAAAGGTTTGGAGCAAATGTACAGTAGTTTAAACTTTGTGTAAAATTTTCTTTTAGGGATGAAGTGGTAGACTGTGGTACCAGAAGTTTTGGAAGGTGTGCTCTGATGGCATATGGCACTTTGTCTTTTGGCAGCTCATACCAGATCATTTTAGGTAGGATCCAGCTTGTTTCAGTCCTGAACTACCAACGCTAGTGTCACTCACAGTCTCTCTCCTCCTTCCAATCCTTGATCCTACCTCTTTTCGAAGATTTTCTTTTCTGATTCCTTACATAGCATTCTAATCTACAAATTTATTTCCATTCCCTGCCATCATGTGCCCTTATGGAGGCAGCATTGTGAACACAGGGTGGCTGCTCCAAGTCCACCTCACAGTGAGAAAACTAATTGCCAGCAAGGTCTGTGCTTGGCTGTTGTAGCGATACTTCTCGTGTTGGCAGGATTGCACCTGCGTAATTAGTCTCACACGCAAGGTGGAGTGTAATTGGTGTAATGAAATCTTTGATCAGTGCTCTCCAATTGCTGTCTCTGCTGGGAATTGCATGACTTGTGATTCTTAAACCTTTATTATAATTCTAAGTGTTCTTTTCTTGTTTTGAGTAGGTCAAGAGGTATCTCTCTGGTGCCAGACAATCTCTACTTGCTAAATTTCAAACTATTCTAGCTTGAAAGAATATCATGACAGTCCTTCTTAGGGACTTCATTGTCAGTTGTTTATTTTTTAAGTTGTGGGTGTTGTGGTGGGTTTTTTTTTGTGTGTTTGCTTTTTTTTATCTAACTTCTTGTTATTCACCACTCCATAAAAAGAATCCAGGCAAAACAAACCCAAAATTGTTACCTCAAGCACCACCCTGAGGAATATCTTTGGTTGTAGAATAGCTAGATTAAATTAGTAACAATCAACTAAAATATGGTCTTTCAATGGAAATTGTTAATGTCAAGCACAGGCATTACTCCCATGAACTATATGTTTAAGGCTAAAATTTTAATTGCAAAGCCTTCTATATACATTACAGAAACATTCCAAAAGCCATCCTTTTATTTTTATGGAATCTCTAATCATTTTATCTTATTACTGTAGGAAAAATAGGGTTGTGGTTTTCTCTTTCTTTTGGAGAGTGGGGTTGGTGGGAGGGTGCAAACAGTTGTTAGGTTTTTTTCAGCACTGATGCACTTCTCACTCCGTTATGTTTCATGTGCATTTCTTCCCTATCTCATGGGAAATTTTATGTTGTTTTTGTCTGTTCTCCTTCATGAACACAGAAGGTATGTCTTCATTTCTTTAAAAAAAAAGTCTTTCATAGATCTTTTATTTTGGAAGTATTTCTTGCTTACCTAAGCTTATTTATTGAACTGATTCCTCCGTTACAACATAGCTCAGATGTTAAATGAATATTTATTGATGTGGTTCACTGTCCCCACTTGACAATTTTGCTAGGTTTACTTGTTTACTTATTTTCTTCTGCATTTATCTTCTGGAGTTTGGCTCAAGGGTTCTTCACGAGTGGAACTGCACTTGTTTTGAAAATCTGTTATAAAAATATTATTTCTGATGTATAAAATCTCATCTTCTAGAAGACTGCAAGGTACCTCCAGTCTAACAGTCGTGATTCACAAAGAAATGTGTGCTATTGTTAATCCAGAGTAATGAACTGCAGGTACATCTCCTCTGGTATTATTTCAGCTGGACACACTTCTTAAAACTATGTCACACTGATTATATTAAAGTTATATCGTATTGCATGCATGTCCAAAATCTGGTTGGTACATATACTTTTGTTTAATGTATAGATATTTAATGAATACTTAATTGTGACCATTTTTAGTCATGTATAGTATTAAATACTGTAGTTGAAATGTTCCAACAGTGGATTTTTTTTCTCCTGTCCTTTTTTCATTACTGATGTTTTACCCTTAGGCCTTTGCAGAGCTGAGTTGCTGTTTGACAGCGTGGAGGCAGGGGTTACTGTGTACCTGGAGCTAGCACTTGTCCTGGGCTGCGGCAAGGCGCGCGCTTGCCCTGCAGTCCATGGGTGCTGCTCACGACACTGCCGTGTATTGAGCACTGGTGGGTCCTAGCAACACCTGCCTCTACGCTGGCTGGTTCTTTGTAGTACGCTCTTCCTAAGACCCTTCTGAATCCTACTGTAAAAAAAATTACACAAGAATATTGTCAGTTTGAGTCTACCTTATTGAAGACTTTGAGGTTTGAGTTTTTTAATGCTTTTTGTGTTTCTACCTCATCTCTGAAATCTACGTGCTTCTCCGCAGGATTGACTGCTCACACTCCAAAACCTAAAGCAATTTCAACTCTATCAGTCTTCACATTAACTCAGAATATGATGTCTTTTTCTTTTTTTTCCCCCCACAAAGCTGAAGTATCTTCAATGTTTTTAATGTATCCCCTCACCATCACAGCTGAACACATATGAAAAAGCCAAAAGTTGTACAGGATAACAGTTGAATGCTTATACTACTACTAATAAAGAGAAACAATAAGTTTTTGCTTGATAGGGCATATTTTTCCATTAAAGTATATTGACTGACACTTCCTGTGTACCTCATCTTTAATTCTTTATTTTAAATATGTCGTGTATACCCTCTAAAGTATTTTAAGGTTAGCTGATAAAGATGAGTATAGCAAACAGCCAGACTTTGATAAGACACTTGATGAAGTCCCTGGTGAAACTCTAAATAGAAGTTTAGATTCCCACATTAGCAATAAAAATATGAAGATAAATCCCTCAGCTGGATTAAAAATCTGTTAATGGTCACACTACAAGAAGAAATAACTGGGATCATTATTGAATTGTGTTGTTTCTGTTGAAACACACCTGCTTTAGGAAACACTGATATTTTATATTTTACGTAGTAGCCTGTCTTTAAGTTTCAAAATCAGTGCCCATGAAACTTGCAGTTGATAACTTGTTTCTTAAGAGTCACAGAACAGAGTAGTCCCGGGAATAATCTGGACCGGTTGGTAATATGGATTTATGCAGGCAAAGAATGACTCGGTTGAACCACAGTCAAAATGATGCGTCTAGAAGCAAGAAGTGCAGGTCATGTTTCCAGAAAGATCCTTGACTGGGGAAAGCACCGACACTAGAGAGGACTTAGGGAGTCAGAGCAGACAAAGAAACTCCTTTTGGGCTTGCAGTTTGACAGAAGTTAGTTCAGTCTCTGCCTGTGAAATAGTGCAGGAAAGACTAAAAGTCAGCATTTAGTAGAAAGGCTAAAAGACTTGTTCTTTAATCTGTGAAATCAATACTGGAAGACTTCTTAGTGATTGATGTCGATAATTTAAAAGGGTGCAGAAGAGAAGGAGAAAGTGTAGAAAAATGTCACATAAATATTGCTTGAGGAAACTTTGCAAAAACCCCTGTTTATTTCATCGACAACAATCTTAAATATTACTAGGTGTAAGATGCATAAATCCCTTCAGAGGGGGAATAAATATTGGGTGCTAAAAATATTCTGTTAAAGTAGATTCATTTCTGAAAAATACACATTAAAGAATGGCTCACATGTAGTGATTTGGAAATATTTGGGGGAGTTTAAGGTTTGGTAATAACCCAGCAAAATCTTCTGGCCCTGTGAACCCTAGAAACCTGTGAAACTCTAGGGAAACTGATATTTTGCATATAGTCAGAGATGCTGTGTGAGGAGTACAAATATCCCATTATAGTCCACCTCTGTTGTGGTGGACACAGATGAGCAAGGTTGAGATTCCATAATGCTGGCATCTCTTCATTTTGAGGTGTTTGATTTTTTTTGTTACTTAAATAATGATTATTTCAATATTATTATTGTCTTTTGAAATAGGTTTGGTTTTTTTTTTTTAATTTGGGGCAGGGGGAGGAGTGTTGTATAAAAGTTATAGGCCAGTTTTTGGTGGTTAAGACAGGTCCATCACTGACAAATATCTTGCGGTACCCACTTAGGCTATGGTCATCAGGGAGAACCTGAGGTATGGTGATAGACACTTCAATTAACGTAGTAAAAGTCACTGCCTTGCCGGATGCTAATATACACGTATGTAGCCAAGCCCCCAGCTCTCGAATCTGAGTTCCAGCCTGGCTTTGGAGTGGGTTTGCTTGGTTGTGGCATCTGTGTTTGTCAGGCTTCAGGGCTGCTGCATCAGAGCATCCTGGAATGGGGATGGGGGAGCCTGGACCTATTTTCAGTTTATTTGTTTCAGCCCATAGTTGAAGATAGCTGCATGACTACTGGTAGAGGGCTAGATAGCAAGCGAGCTGTTTCAGCAGCATTTTAGTTATTAGCAGGTTGTAGAGGCTATTCGCTTCTTTGCCTACCCAAATCTCTACATTTGTGCATCATACTGGAAGCATAGAAAAGGTTCAAGATGACCTGTGTTGGAAACTACTACATGTTTAGGTTCCTAGTTTTGTAAATGTTTCCCAGTCCAGAGAAATGATTGGCTGGACGGGAAGCATGTGAGAAGCCTAAGAACAGGGAATAGACTGGTTTATGAATGGAAGTGTTAAAGAACTTTAATTGCCATATAAATAAATTTCAAATTTTTTGTTGTTGTTGTTGCAGAAGGAAGGAACATACTCCAAATCTGGAAGCCAGAGAACATGGGCTTAATCTAATATAGGTATCTGTAGCTGAGTAGGTAACATGGCACCTCTTCTATATTCAGAGTGTTCTGATATTTTAGGGCAGGATTCATCTGACTGGTTTTAGATATACACTTCCAGGCAAGATAAATTGTATCTTATTGGCTAGATCTTTATTGACTATAATGAACTATAGCTGAAACGTAGATAACAGCAATGGACACTGATGAATCCTATTCAAGATATGTACTAGAGAACTCCCACAGGCAGTGCGATATTGCACATTTCCATCAAAATGCATGTACTTTCTGAAACAGTTGTGACAAAATTATATCCATTCTTCCCAGCACAGCAATAGGAAAGTTCAAGCACTTGATTAATGGAGAAAAAAACATCAAATGCATTGTATGGTTAACTGATTTATGCTGAAAAGTGCTGTTTATCTTTGAACTCTCGGATTGCAGGTCAGACTGGATTGTGTAACTTCTTTGTTTCAGAACATTCTGTGCAGATGTGATTGAACAGATACGTGTGAGAAAGATTTCTTTCAGACAAAAACCAATCAGAGTTCTCCAGCTGTTGTCTGTCCTGGTTACAACGAATACAGGCTTGGGAAATGACCCCAGCCCTCATAAATTGCACTAACCTTTAGCTGGTATTTTGGAGCGAGGGGAGAAAAGTTCTGATGAGTGGTTCTGACCCATTTCCCTCAACTTTCTCCTCTCAAGAATGCCAGGTACTTTACTCAAGTTTGCTTTTTGTATTTGTTCATGTACCTTTCTACATGAAAGGTTGTTGAGGCTTATTTATGTACTTCAGAGAAATAATTTTACAGGAAGTATGACTATTTTTAAGTGATTGCCAACATAAGCAGAGTAAATGAGGCATTGTTCTTTTCACTTTTGTTGTTAAAGTTGCTCGATAAACTAGTTAACTTCTGAAAGCACTTTTTTGTTTCCTTTTTCGTTTTAACATAACTTGGGTATTGACATTTGGTGAATTTATATTTTTTAATGAAAATATTGAGATCTTTTGTATGGCTTGAAGTGTTAATGCCATGTATATGCAATAGAGCTCTGGTGACTTAGTGAAAATAAGTGATGAGATGCTGGTACCTGCCAGAAGCACTGTGTTTTTACACGAACTGGGAAGTAGAATTCTGTATCTTTTAAAACTTGCAGTCAACAAACTTTTTTGAACTTAAGAGAAATTGTAAAAATGCATGGAGGAAAGTCTTACAATGGCCCTCTCATTTTGTCTTGGAACAAGGAAAGGATTTTTTTTCTTATTTGTAGTCATATTGAAGTATTGAAGTGTCTGTGTCCTTTCTAATTTTGTGGAGTATGTAATTGTTGATAAAGTTCAAAATGTAGGACTGAAGCAGTTGAGAGAATATTCATTCATTTAAAGTACAAGACATAACATTGATGGACTGGTTAGGGGTGTGAATGTTTGTCTTAATGCGTGATAATTCCACCCGTGGAGAGTCCTTTTTAATATCTTCTGGGCACTGGTAACTGTAAAATGTCCATGCCAGGCAGCGAAACAGAGAACTTTAAAATTCAAGGATAACAATTTCTGTTGTTTTCTACTCTTTTGCTAAATAGACTAAAAGAATGTAAACCCCAAGTGATCAGGCATGAATTGAATCAGTTGGGTTACCTCCGTGTCTTTGAAGTACTCATTTTAACACCCTGAGCTACTTTGTTGTTGTGTGAGATGTAATAATTGATTTAATGTTTTAGATATGTTTTTAGTGTTATGTCAGAGAGTAAAGGAAACTTCTTCAGTGCTGCGTCATAGTATGTATTTTAAATAGTGTCTCCTGATCCGTGGAAAGTCCATGGAAATTCTGTTTTGAAAACTAACTAGCATTGATAGCACTTCTTGTTACCGAATCAGCTCATGTTTGTAGTCAGAACAGTAATGGGAGGGGAAAAAAAAAAAAGTATCTTTTTTGGAAATTAAAGTGCTCAAATGCTGTAGTATAATGTGGTTTCTTAGTTATTCTGGTCCCAGTTTTATACAGTTTCTGTTGGAGTTTGCAAAGCCAAACGCTTATTCCAGACTTTGCAAGAGTGCTGAGTTCCTGAAACTTTGCTCGCTGTAAATACTGGAAATGCACGTATATGCACATAACGTGATTTGGGACTAGATTTGCATGCCTGAATGTTGCACCATTGGATCTATTTAATCTCCCATTACAAATGAATAGCCGTCCTGCCATTAAAAGGAACATGTCATGTCATGTACTTTGGCAAGAATTTCCATCCTATCTGCAGCGGGAAGTTTGAAGGGAGCGAAGCATTTGGTAGTGCAACCAGAGCTGCCCAGTGCTTTGTGCTTCCTGGGACACGGCTGCACCTGGTAGCTCCGAGACACCCAGCTGAGATGGCCTATGTTCAGCTGAGCTGAGGGAATGGCCTACAGCTGCGTTCTCTCACTGCTGGGAATATTCTGTCTTGCTGTAGAGATCTGCTCCTGGTGCAGTGCTGGCCTCAGGTGTTCACCAAAGCGTGCTGTCTGGTGGTGTCATATGCCCCGTCACCCTCAGACACTGACACATGTCCTAAAAGCCATCACAAGTAGCCCGCTTCCTCCCCGATGCCTCCCTCCGTGGCCAGGCCACCGCAGCTCCCACGGCGCCACTGCCTTTCCTCACGAATCATCATCTGAAAGTTGTGCTTTTAAACACCGTATTTATAAACACACATGTCAAGTCATTAAATATGCATAAGGTAAGTCTAAGTTTTTGGTAAATAGCTGGAATTGGTAATGAATTGAGAAAATTGGGGTGAAAGCTCAATAGAGGTGGAGAATATGTTTTTGCAAGCATTTAACTCAAAACTTTTAACTGAAAAACTCAAGGAATTGTAAACAAAAAGACTTCTGTGGAAATGTTATTGTCTAATCTGAATTAGCATCTTCATGTTGTATCTATAGCATGGTCTAAATTATTTTTGTGATCTTCATTTTTTTATTTTGCCGGTTTTTGGAATAAGGCAGCTACATACTGAAGGAGAAGCGACCAATAATTTCCAGCTTTTATCTATCTTCATACATTAGCAGTGGTTGAGAATGCCGCTTCCCAACACACTTTTTAGAAGTATCCCATTTCAGATAATGTTTCTTTTTATTGGTTCTTCAGTGATTAGCCTTGGCTTCTGTATCTGCCCACTAGCCTCTCTGAGAAGCTTACATATAGCAAACATGCATTTATATATAATTTTCAGGGGAATAATCAGGAAACTTAAATAAATAAATAAATCCCCTCACAATACAACGTGGATTAAAAAAAGCCTTTAACTATAGGGAAAGCTATTGTACAAAATTAGTCTGTAATTAATCTCAGATGTCTCTTGTACAGCTAAATTTTTTTTTTTTTTGGTCTTGAAGTCTACTGTATGCATATAAACATATATATATTTTTAATTTAAGCATTGAGTTATCTTATTTTTGCTTCCTTTGATAATACTTAGCGGCAGCTTCTTATTGTAGTTCACACATTAGCTTCATCCTTTTTTTCTGTTTTCCTGCATGAAACAAGATCATGTGCACAGTATGATAACTGGATCTTGATGAGAAGCATGTCCGTGGATGCTAACAGTGAAATGAAATCTTTCTCATTTTCAGTATATAGTTTACTTGGACTATAAATTAATTAAAGCACTATCTAATTCTGTGGGACTTCTGGTTTTTAGATGACAAATCCATCTCAGTATCTTTTTTATTTGTATTCTGTGTACAGTTATTGCACGACTTGGTGCCCATCTCTATTTTTTCTGTGACAGAATCATAGAAGCCAGAACTACAAACACACGTTCCATCACTAGCAAGAAATATCTTTATGGAGTTTGATTTCTTTTTCAGTGTTTTTTCCCCAGTAGCTCTTATAATAAATTCTCTGATAATATGCTCTTTTTTTACTTTTTATCGGTAATTTGAAGTGTCAGTCTGTCTTTCAGGATTGGGACACATGTTCCATTAACTTTCACGCCTCCCTAGCAGTCTTGATAATGGAATTGTAGATATTGAAGTAACGAGAGATAAGTGTGAGAACTTTCCAAGAATATCTTGTGCTAACATAATGCCGTACTTGAACAGTCTTATATTTTTCTGACACTGTAAACTAAAAAAAAAAAGTCTTGATAGAATGATGGATTTATATGATTCCATTCTAATTTACATATGCTCTCATGTATTAATGGAACTGTTTATAGGTTATAGAGGTAAGTCGTAACTTAAAGTTACAATATTACTACTTCTAATTCTAAGGAGTTAATAAGAGTTGTAAGCAGTCAATAGAGCCATGTTTTAGCAGTCATTTATAGCTTAGAACTCTCACACTTTATATAAGAAACACTTGCCTAAAATACCTCTAGCGACCTTGATCGGGAGATTTCACAACAGTGAATTTGGATTTATTCCCAATTCTCTGTTATTACTCTGAAAACAGTAGAAGCTATCTGCATATGAATTTCTTAAACTGTAGCCTATAGTTTCAAATTACTGAAGACTGAAAGATTACTAATATTATTTCTCTATGTGTGGTCAGCATTCTTGAGATGTTTTGTAGAATGATTAGAAATCTTGGGTTTACAAACAAGGAGTCTGTAAATTATACAGCTATCCTCAGTAAACCTAAACTACAGTGAGTGCAAAATCATGGATTCTGAGGAGCAACACTGACTGGTGCAAGCCATCTGTCTTTCCTGTGAAGTCCCAACTTTTAGCAACTACTTAGGTTCTATAGCAAGATGTAGAAAAATAATAATTACAAAAAAAGAAAAGAAAAAGCTTAAGTCTATGTTGAGAATTCAGTTATTCCTGTAGAAACCTAAAGCTAAGTTTACTGTTGGTGCACAAGTCTGTGCAAGCTTGTCCCACAGCTGTAAACACTAGTAGTCTGCACAATTCAGCAATGGAGGCTTTCTGGTCTTCAAAATTTTCATTGAAAATATATGAAAGTACTTTTCAAGCTTAAGAATTGTCATTTACTCTGTACCAAGAGAACAGTTGGTGAATGAGTGCAGCCTTGTGAAAGAGATCTCAAAGGAAAGTTTCTGGTGTTGGAAATACTTATGAGAGTAATTTATGAGTATTGTAAAGTTGTACATACCTGTTCAACAAGAGGTCACTGAAGAAGAACCTGAGCCAAATGATAGAACAATCGGTGTTATGGGAAGAAAAATCTGCAGACAGAAAACATGGCAATTGAACAAGCGGGCCAGTGCTTTGTTCTAAAAATAAATAAATGCATAAAAAAGTCAAGCTTTGGGCAACCTGTATTTTTTTGCTACGAAAAATGTTAAAAACCTGAACTTCCACAAGGCAGTTTGGACAAGCTAGCTGTTGATTTTGCAAACATAGTTTATAGCTGCTGATCATCAATGAACTACAGGTTTAAAAGTTGGTCCAAAAGTAAATCTTCTGAGAATTGGATTTCAGAAAGAAAATACCTGATGTGTATTCAGACTAATCTTGCTAATGATTGAACATTCTTTTGTTCCTCAGAGTACATTGTAATAACTCAGTAAATTTTAAAATCCTGTGATGACAAGTATGAAGTGGTCAACTAGAAATATCACCCTCTTTAGTCAAAATAACTAAGAATAACCAATACTGTGAGGTACTTACGAGATGTTCCACAAAAATAAGGTTGTTTCAACCATCGTTTTGGTCAGTTTTTCCTCATAGTCTTTTTCTTAAGATCTATTATTCTTGGTAAAAATCAGTTCTAGAGTCTTGTCAAACAGATCAACATTGAGATATGATGGTAGATCAGTTCAGTTTAGTACAAGACAGCTTTTCTCTTGTGGATTGCATGTGTTCATAGTTACTTAAGCTTGCTGGGTACTAGAGCCAATATCTAAGCAATCTACTTAAACACACCACGTTCAACTCAATTTGGAGAAAACAGGTCAAATTCTGATGTTTACTGTGACTTCTTTTAAGTAAGCATCAGACAAACTGATGCATCGGCCAAATTTGTCTTGAAAATACTGCAGGTTCATAATCTTTGCTGATGTTCGGAGAACAGCTTCAGCTTCAAGCTGATTGTAAAAGGTGAAAAATGTGTTTTATGCATTTCTCTAGTTGTGTTACATTAAATGAGGGAAGTTTTTTGCTCTGCTTTACATTAGAAAAAGTAATGTGCATATTAAGTTCTGTTGTTTATTACTCTAGGAATTTAGGTTTGCCCCTTACATGCGGAAATGACCGCACTTGTTTGGATGTGATAGGTGAATACCTATCAACTTAATTATATGCATATTTTTGTGCACTATTCTGTTTTTGTAGGGTTTTGAAAATCAGAGCCAGATGGGTTGGATTGCTGTAAGGGTAGTATAACCCTTCAGTGCTCCAATGGCATAGGTAAGGTAAAAATTTGTCCTTAGCTGGAGAGTACTGTAAAGGTATATATGTAAGTGTTGTGAAGTCCTTCTTTGTAAAGCCAGGTGCAACTACTCTATATATTCAACCCTGTGTTAGTGTAATAGCAAATGGGAAGCAGAACGTAGAAGCTAGAGCCGCCCTAGAGTAGCCCAGCCTGCACATCGGTCTGAATGATCTCGGAGGTCTTTTCTCAGTGTGGCCAGAACTGCTCTGCTTATTTACAAAGGGGCACACCTTTGTGGCTCCACTATTGAAGAAATGTACAGTCAGCTGTAATGAAAACTATTGGTCTCAGAAGTTACACGGAGTGACTGAATGCTACTCATAAAAGCACTTCATGTCAGAATATGAAAATATTGTTTGTTTGTGCTGAAAATAATTGTATTCCAGATGTTTTATGTACCTTCCAAACATTATACTTACTTTTGTGTACTGAAAATAGCTGTTTGACAACATATTTTGTAGATAAATACATAGTAAACCTTGCTTCTCTTTCCCCCGTAGTGTATCACAGATGGAGTAAATGGGGCTGTAACTCCCCTGGGTTTTTAAAAATGCACTACCTTAGTTCAGATGCTGTGGCTGCATCATTACCTCACTACTAAAACTGTCTGACTCAGTCTGGCATACTGGATGCAAAGCCCTGCTAGATTAAACTGATAGCTTTGCTTAAAATCTCTTTATGGATTGTTGATCACCAAAACAGAGACTATAACGTATTGCAAATATTTACTTGACTGCAAGTGCTGTCATGCCTGGATAATCTGGTAGATTTGAAAGGCAACAGTGAGCAGCTATTCTGAATTGGTGAGCAGCTATTCTGAATTAAGAACCAGGTAAAATGTAGAAGTAGTAACTGTAACAAGAGTTTTGACTTACCTAATTAAAATGTCTGTCTTTCAACTTGGCAGAAGTCTCTCTCTGTGGAGTTCAAAGAAAGATTTCAGGATTTACTCTTAAAATGATCATTTTTAAATGACAGGAAAGATGATTGAAGTGAATAAAAGCTTTGTCTAGAAATACTTTGTATGTGTTGAATTTCCTTTTTTATGTATGATGTATGTTGGAACACAGAATACAGCTGGAATTCATGAAAATATGTCTGCTTGTACATTCACCTCTCCTTTTTTTTTCCCCACAAACTATATGTACGTGGATCTGTGAAACCTGTTTTAAAGATTCCCCCCCCCCCTTTTTTTTTTTACAGAGTGCTTTTTTCCTCTGCTTAATTGTGGTTTGGTGTTTTGTTACTTACATAAGTCGATGCAATAAAATTGAAGTAACCTCTCTTCTAATTCAGTTGAGGAGTTTGTTTCCTGCCAAAGGATTTGTTTTGAAAAGTTGGGTCTTACCCTCTCCTCACCCAATGACAAATATATAGAGGAAGTTAATGCGCTAATCTTCTTGGAAAGCTTATTTAACAGGAAATGGCAGCTATATTTAAAGCAGGAAAGGAAAGTGTTAATTGTAACAGGATGTTGATGAACATCAACAGGTATGTGTAATGTAAGTATATATGTAAGGTATGTGTTTTGCTAATATAACTCATAGGTAGTATGAATGTATTGTGTTATTTTGATAGCGTCTGAATCCTAATGTTGACTGAAATGTCTTGCAACTTTTCCCTTCTTTTATAAAGTTTAACATGCACAAAAAAACCACTTCCGTTTGCATTTTTGAAATTATTTAATTTAGCTAAAGGATTTTCTATGTTCAAAATCCTGTAGCACAGCCACAGAAGTCCCAGTGGATAGCAATCTAATGGGCAGAGATGAGGAAGACAGCAGTTGAGGGATACTAGGAAGATGAGGATAGTTCTCATTTCAACCATGTGGCTAAGTGCTCTTGACTCAAAGGGATGTCAAGTTTAATTGTTCTTCAACCCCATATGAATGGAGTGCTCTTACAACTTAGCTTCTCTGTGCCCTTTCAAAGTATGAAAATTTCTGTCTGACTTTATGAATTTTGAAATATTTTAATTTCCTCAGTTTTCCTTACATGTTTATTAGACTTCCACTATGGCTAGGGTAGCAATTTGGAATCAAGCACAAAATAAAAAGATACTTTATGAAGCTATCATTAATATAAAACTTTGTGGTAAAGCAGTATCTCCTCGAGTTAAAGATAAGGTCCAGCCTCTCCAACGCACTGCATGTTCAGTTGTCATCTGACGGAGAGTTGCAGGATTGCTGATGCACCATCCCATTTCCAGGCATCTTCCCACTGCCGCTAGATGGGGGTCCTCTGCAGCACTCCACAGTCTTGCCTGGTGCTGAGCCCCTTCAGGTCATTCATTGTTCTACAAGCCAAGTAGCCCAGCACCTTCAGAACTGGGCTGTGTCATTCTTTTGCACTGTTTAACAGACTAGTTAAAACTTACTGTTGCAAACTTATTTTTGTGGCTCTTCTGTTTTGGATAGCACAAGCATAGGCCTTGCACTTTTCCTGTGCTGATTTCCTGATTCAGAGTCTGTGCCAGCTCCCACTAACATCAGCACTGGGGCTATTCCAGTAATTGTTCTGGATGGAGAGCATAGGAGGAGTCCTGAATTAAGCTCGTTTTCAGCAGATTAACCATTTATTTGCTGGTCCCTCTTCTAATTGCATTTTGTTTACATGACCTGTAGTTGTGGTATCATTACAATGAAGATATGAAATTTAGATATTACAAAATTACTTTGATCTTTGCTAAATAAATAAGAGGCAGTGTAATGGTGGCAGACATACTCCTAGAAATACAAGCTTCCGGATTTCTGTGGCTACCCATCTCTCCTACTTTGTACTTGTGGTTGGAGAGCTATGTTTTTAACAAACTGTCAGTCAGACCAACTACATGTATTGAAGGTCTGGAAGCAATTTCCTTTTGAAGCTTTTGTTTTCCTTTTTTTAACCTTTGTTAATGGACTATCAGGTATAGTTGGGTTAATAGCTAAAGGACTTGTAAATGTAATCTTCAGTAATATCTAGTGTTGGTTATTTTATTACCGCTGTGGCCAGAGTGGATGAAAGCAAGAAACAGCTAAGTTTTGTGCCTGTGGAACAAGTGAGATCCTGAGGATTTATCACAATAGAGCTCAATATTTGGTTATCTTCATGGGTGAAGATTCAGAGGCTAAGCTGAACATTACAACTAACCCTTGGAGAGCCTGTTTGAAGTGGGAAGGATTCGACAAAGAGGTTGAATTTACCTCAAAAGGTGCTTCTTAACGTAGTGAAACTGCATTCTGCCACTTTTAAATTAAAGGCACATCTGGAATGTGGATATTACGAAACTCAAGATTTTTTTCAATGACTTCAAAATTTTAATTTAAACTTTAATTTTTATGAATTGAGTGATTTAAATATGTTTATGGATTTAAAATTATAGAATTGTGTGATAGTGAGAGGATTGGTAAGTGTTTCTTAGGTACAAGTTATAATTCTGGTACTGTACTTCACGTATTTTAGTTTGCTCCAGTATGAATTTATGTGTATATTAATCTTTGAGATATTTTTTCCAAAATAGATTTGCTTTCTGACTGTACCTGCCCTTACAATATCAGATATGTCATTTCTCATTCAACATCTGATAATATTCTACATGTTTGGGAGCTTTAATGTAGTGCTCGGCTTTTTTAAAAAAGAAGAGCAATAAAATGATTGCTCTCCAACTCTGCAGAAAAAAAACAGCGTGCTTTGTGAATCTCCTTTTAAACATTATCCCAGCCATATTTGCTCAAACCTGTTGTTGCTTATTGTTATAGTAACATTAGTTTTATGCATGTTTAGAAGGAAGACAGTAAGTGCCTCTTCTGCAGTTTTAAGAAGAAAATTTGCTCTGAAGCATTGAGCCTATTATTGTTACTGTCAAGCTAGATAGTAATCAGCATTAATGCTAGTTCCATTACACAAGTTCTTTTTAAGATAACATATACATTCACGAATTCTAAGACATGTTGTCTCATTTTCTATCAATAGTACCACTGAATCAGAAGAAATAATAATAGATCATAATTGCAAGTATAAATTGTGTGGGCCAAAACAATCCTCAGTATTGTTCCACTCGCTTTGATGAAAAAAAAAAAAGTATATTTTTACAAAGTTTATCATTCAGCAAATATCACTATTTGGAGCAATCAAGTCAAATAAAAATAAGCTAACGGTGCACTGTGTCAAACGTGATCTTAAACTTCCATTGTTTCATTTGGCATTTCATCCCTAGAGTGGGGCTTATATTAGCCCCATCACTATTACAGGCTTTATCTTACATCAGTCAGCCACTTGTAACATTGCCTTTTTTAGGTAACTACAAAAATAAATACCTTTCTATTTTCTTCTTCCTTTTTTTAGTGTTAGTTAATTGTTTCAAATATGGAAAAAACCACAGTTTTAAATGGGTAGGGGAGCAGTAGATTGGACCAAACCTGGAGACTGGGAAATTGAACAATGGAGGCATGTTTTCATTAGATTAGAAATATTATTCTTTGGAACTCAAGGTGCAAATTATGCTGTGCCATAATGTTCTTTTCAAACACACAAGATAAAATTTGCATATCTAAATTGGATCAGCTTGAATGGGTTTCCCTGCTGTCTCATCCCCTCAGCTGCAATCTTTCTGAAATTGCCTGCAGGTGGATCCAAATAGTAATTTTTAAGCCTATTTTTAAGAGCATCTCTAAAATAAATATTTTTCTTTTAGTTTTATATTGATTTCTTGCAGTGAACATCAGCAAAAATTCTCCTGTGCTTCATCTGAGTATAATCTACATGATAATTGGAGGTTTAAATTTAATTCTGTTTACACTGACTTTAAGAATAACAATTTCAACTGGTTCAATAAAATCACATTTTTTTCACAGTGTTAAAATAACATTAGGTTTTTTTTTTTTTTTTTGATGAAACATCTTAGAAGTATGTGTAATTTCTTTATGATAAATGTGAAAAATTTTGCCATCCAAAGGTGGCCGGGGGAAGACCCTGCAAACGATCTTGTTCTACACTTCTGGGTTTTTCTTCTGTTTTTTAAAGGTAAACTTACTGATACTGTACTGATTCAGATTTCTCCCTTTCCATAAACTTCTTTCTTATAACTTCGATAATATTTTATTACATTCATCTTGATGGAAGTGTATAGATTCCCCCCCCCCCATTAAAACCATTATATTCTTAATAGATTTTTCTCAAGTATGAGTTTAGTTCATTTCATCCATCTGCTCAAATTAATTTTGTGTTCATTTGGTAGTATGACTTTTTCTGACTTAACAAAGAGAAACAGCAAAAGAAACACTTTAACTTCTGAGGACAACAGGGCTACAGTTCAAAGATGATGTATTAATTCCTGTAAAATAGAGTTAAAAAGTTCTAAGAGGAGTGTTTTTACAGTGTCTCTGCGTAGATATACTTTGATATATGTAAAAAAGTGTAGCACGGTCTTAGGCTATAATGGTTTCTGTATGTGACTCTAAAAACCGAGGTATGAATGACCTCAAGTTTATGCCAGTTCATCTATGTTTTACTCGTTATGCATGTATTTTAACAGTGCAAAATTTCCATGTAAGAATAAGGACTGTGCTGCAAAGAAAGTCCTCATGCTCTGCACAGGAGCAGGAAAGCGTTTGACGTCACGGAGCTTCACAAGCCCCTGTCCAAGGTGCTGAGGATTAGAATTCCTCTCAACGTTGTGAGACGGTATTGCGCCTGCTGCGGAAGGCTAACTCGGGGTGTTTGAGTTGTAGTCTTCTGTAAATCATTGCGCTTATTACAAGATTATATTCTGGGTGGGTTTGGGGTTTTGGTGCTTTTTGTTTTGTTTTGAGTTGGGATTTTTTTGTTGTTGTTTTGGGTGTGTTTTGTTTTGTTTTGTTTAACTTCCCATCTGGTATATGTAGTATGTTAGAGTGTTATAGAAACGTGAAATTTGGTTTGGTAGTTTTACGTAGGGATGGTTAAAACTCAACATGAGCAACTATTTATCAGTTTACCTTAACTCAGTCTGGTGTTTCTGTTCCTTTATCTGGAAGATTTGAAGGCTCTATTAAGTTCTGTGTATAGTTCTGATTTATGTATTGATGGAGTTTGTTTCTCTTGTTCTTGCCAAAGTAATTTGAAATTTTATGACAATAAGCTAGGAATATTGCTGTATCCCATAATGACGATACTCTTATATAAATCGGTCAGAAAACAAAATTCTTCATAATTAATATTTCTGGATGCAATATTAACATTGCATGGTTTTTTGAAGATCATGGTAACTGTCGTCTTCCATCTGAGTGATATTCAAGGAGGTGTGATTGTCTTAGAGTCCAATGACTATGTCTAACTCATGGAGCCTACTCTTTCTATTACCACAGCAAGAGATTAATAATACTACTTCTGCAAAAACAGCTTAAATATCGTGTGTGTGTGTGTGTGTAAGGAATAAGAGGTATATTCCGGTGGTTGTTCTTTGCCTGTAGGATTAGTTTTCTTGCTTTAAGCTTTTAGGGAATACAGTAAGGTCTAAATGTTATTTTTATTATGGAGAACATAAAATGCCAGCATTTTGGGAGAAGATTCTGACTATGTTGTGATGGGGAGAGGGGGAGTTGAACACTAGACAATGTGATGCTGTTGTGCTCAATTTATTAGTGGGCCAAGCAAGGAAGGATGGGCTGTGTCAGGGAAAGCTTCTCACACATGAAAACACACACATACACATCTTGAAAGTCAAATGACACATGGCCCAATTAGCACTGCAGTGGTTTGGCACAGCCGAGCCGGGGCGGGGGGAGAATGCAGCACTCACTCTGACCGGTCCAAGTGTCAGGCTTTGGGCAACGGATCAGTGACAGCCTGCACCACTCCCACCTTGGGCACTCTGCTTCTGCAAGGTATTGGACCTCTGTACACCAATGTTCCCCCACCATCTCTATTTGGGGGGGGGGGTGTTAGCCAGACAGCCACCGACCGCCAATCGAATCAGCCCACAATGGTACTGGGGTGCACCTTTACAGATGTTTCAGGTGTTCTTCTCCTGTCACTTGTTGATCCATGGTCTGTACCAATGTTCATAACATTTTAACATAAGTGCACATTTCCAGAAGTCACATCATGGATACTGTGTTGTAATTCTGAAAATAGATGAATAGAATAATTTTGTGTGAGAATGTAACTGTTCGGCTTCGTTTATATGATACCTAATATGTTAAGATAATATGTTTGCCAAACTATAGGTGTGGTGTTTGCTTTTTATGGGAAGTCTTAGGCAAAAAATCATCATAGTTTAATAATACGTAATTAAATTCCATGCTATTGCTTTTCTCGTTAACCCTTAGTCTTTTAAAGTGCATTTACTGTTTATAATAATTCCGAAGTGTTTCAGTGTAGCAGACAACACTTGTGCTAAGTGCCCTTTCCCATCTTCTTTTAGATCTGTTGAAAGTATTTACCATCAGATAGAACGTGGATTATTAGTTCATTAGGGAAATCAGGGTACAGAAAAGTTAATTAAAAATGTAGTTGCTTTTCTGTAAGACAAGAAATACCTTGAAAGTTTACCAATAATCTTTGTTAAAAAGCAGTGTGTGTGCTTTGCAAAGAAATCATTTGTTCTGCCATAGAGAAGCTAATTATTCTCAACACACACTAGCTATGTCAAATTGCAAAACAAACATCAGACTTTGTATGTTGTAGGAATTAAAAGACCATCAGTTGAGTTAATGAAGAGCATACAATGAATATGATCTCATTTTTGCAATGCAGTTAAAGTGAAAGCCATTCAAAGAACTGTTGCAAAAATCATAATTTAGGAGGAAAAACAAACAATAAAGCAAATGTTTACTATCTGTTTTAATTACTTTCTGCTTAGAGGTATGCATTAAGTTTATTTATTGTTTGATTTCAAATTCTTTCTTTTAATGGTTTAAGAATACAGTGGCTAATGGTCCATTCTGAAATCAAATGAATACAATCTTCTGTATTCCATTATACAAAACGAAACTCATTTGGGATTTTTTCATTATGATATCATCTGAAGATCACTACTTGAAATTGCAGGTTAACATAAGGATGGGAACGTGAAAGAGAATACAAAACACAGAAGAGAAAGAAAATTCTTGCATTTTTTTTCAAATGGAGAAAAAAATGAGACTGGGTTTCTGAATTATATTCTGAAGATGTGGATGCAATGAAAATGTCATTCCCTATTCATATTTTAATTATTTTTCTTTTGTAGAATTGCTTACAAAGAGAGCACTACAAAAAGTGTTTTCTGTAACAGATTATTTCCTTTAAACTTTCCTAATGCTTGGTGAAAATAAGAAGCTCTGTCCTGGCCAAAGACAATAGCAGTTTTCTTTTTGCAGACATATAAGAAAGATAGGAAGACTGATTGTCCTCCTTTCCTCCAAAAATCCAAGATATGTGGTTCTTCCCTTTGTCAAAACTGTGTATGCACCTAGAAAACTTAGGACATGAAGTCAGAAGTCTTGACTCTAACAGAGGCTGGGAACCCTCAGTGCACTTCACCAGTCTCTTCAGAAATGAAAATTAAATCTTGGGAGCTTAGAAGAAGCCCTGCCAAACTGCCTATACCGAAATCAAGAATAATTTTTATTAGAGATCATTGTAGTCAAATAACACAATATAGTTAAGTTTGACATTGTCCTGGTTTCGGCAGGGATAGAGTTAATTTCCTTCCTAGTAGCTGGTACAGTGCTGTGTTTTGGATTTAGGGTGAGAACAATGTTGATAACACACCAATGTTTTAGTTGTTGCTAGGTAGTGCTTACACTAGTCAAGGACTTTTCAGCTTCCCATGCTCTACCAACTGAGAAGGCTGGAGGTGCACAAGAAGCTGGGAGGGGACACAGCCGGGACAGCTGACCCAAACTGGCCAAAGGGACATTCCATACCATATGATGTCATGCTCAGTATATAAAGCTGGGGGAAGAAGAAGGAAGGGGGGGACGTTCAGAGTGATGGCGTTTGACTTCCCAAGTAACCGTTACGCATGATGGAGCCCTGCTTTCCTGGAGATGGCTGAACACCTGCCTGCCGATGGGAAGCAGTGAATGAATTCCTTGTTTTGCTTTGCTTGTGTGTGTGGCTTTTGCTTTACCTATTAAACTGTCTTCATCTCAACCCATGAATTTTCTCACTTTTACCCTTCCAATTCTCTCCCCCATCCCACCAGGGGGGAGTGAGCGAGCGGCTGTGTGGGGCTTAGTTGCCGGCTGAGGTTAAACCACAACAAAAATTCTAATTCGCAAAGTTGGCAATCAAACAAGTATTTTGTTGGCTGCCAGTCAACCAGTTATTGACAGAGAGAGGGGATTTGGTGTAGGCATATGCTTGTTTAAAGTGTTTGACATAATGAAGGGAGTTCTTTTCTGAATCCTATCAGTGTAATACTTTGCTATCACAACCCTGTAACTTTACAGGAGATTAATTTATTGAATTGTACCCTACTTGAGCCTAAGTGAGGTACAATGTGCCCTGCTATTCAGCAAGTTTCAGTATTTAGGATGTATTCAAAGACCATATAACAGTTAAACTCCTCCTTTAGATAAGTGCATGTGCTACAATAAGATACAGGCAAACTTCTACATATGTTATGGTTATGACTGTAAATCTGTAGGAAGAAGGAAGAACTGAAATGATCTGGGGATTTAACATGCAATTATCCTCCAAGGTTTCCAAAGCATGGTTTTCTAGTAGCTTTGGGAGGAAGCAGAATGTATTTTTTGTTTTCTTTATCTTTCTTCATGTAAAATTCTGAATTATTTGGTTTTGCAGTTGATATAAAAAATACTAAAAATAGCTTTTGTAAACATTGAAAATACCTCCTAGAGTCAATATGTGTGATGGAGACATTAATGTTGGAGCATATGTAGAAGGGTCTGCAGGCAATGGATGGAGTTTGGCCTACTAGTGAGAGTATTTTAGCCACATATTATAAAAATTGCCATTTTCCTTTCACTATGTGGGATATCTCAGAAGAATAAGTTTCTTATATATCTGATATATATATATAAAAGATGTATATATCTTATATATCAGCCGATATATCAGCCAGGCAACTAAAGTTAGGTGTGTTGTATCTGTATTTATATATGGGTGCTAAGAGAATTTAAGCTGACATAAATTGTGTTGATATTTTGTTTATAAAAGTGATAAATTCAGTATGTATACTAAAAGAGCATTAAGATTAAAAAATCATAAATCATGTTTTATCCTATTGATACATCTAGGAAACGGGTTCTTATGTAAAGTTTGACTTCTGCTTTATGCATGACATTCCCTTTTTTGCACTGGTAAAACACATTCGTCTCTTTACCTGAACTCAGGTTGTTATTTTACTTGAACTCAGTGTCATTCAAACATTGCTGTTGCGGTTTCAAAGTCATGCTTCGTTTTTTTAGTGCTCCCCACCCCACTTCATCTGTGTAGATTAAATTTCCTTGTCCCAGGGAAATCATGCTCCACTCATCTAGCTGGATGGTAACAACTGAACTCAATGCTGATCTAGAGACAACTGCTTTGCAAGTTTCTGTACTATTTCAATAATAGTGCAATCGCTGAGAAAACCTCTTCTTCTTTTAATCTCCTCCATACCATTTCTTCCCTCAGTGAACAGTATATCAAAGTTGTCATATATTCTGCAGAGAGTATATAGATGCAACTGTCAGTTATTTAGACCAAAGTTAGTTTTGAGCCTCATGGGAAAAACTTGTGGAAGTACTAGAGCTGCCACTAACAGTTAATTGGAAAGCTTTTTCTCTCATTTTCAGATACGCAAGTACAATAGCGATTGGAGAAAACTGGCAATAATGTCTTTTGTCACCATAGGGAAGAACAATGGTGCCAATTTAATGAATTTTTTTCCTGTCCTGAAAGTGTCACATCACCTTAAGCTTGGTTTGATCCCCCTAGCGAAGCTCTAATTTTAATGCTAATGCTGATAATTTAGAGAAGATTTTTCAGCAGCACACAGAATGTGTTAAGTGCATTGTGATCTGTATGCAGAAAATCCAACTATATGAGGTTGTGATGTCACCTATCTCAGTGCATAGATTTGGCTACTTGCTTTCTTTTTGCCCCAGAAATATTGGTGCAATGGAGTGTAGGAGAGGATGGTGCTGCAACAGCAGAGGAGGAAGAAAAGTCAGCACTTAGGAGAATGGGAGGTTTTGTTAATACAACTCAGCGTTTTGGAACTAGTTGTCCACGTGGTTTGAAATGTTATCATGCTTTCATTAATATGGGCTTAGAATTCATTAATTTTGTTGCCTTCCTTATTTAGATTTAGTTTTTACATTGTAGTTTGCTGCAGAGTTGACTTCAATGAGAGTCACTTATAATTTTCAATAGGAAGATTGATCAGTAGGAACAGATTTCCCTTCCATCCCCCGGTTAACGCACCTACTGTATAATGAAAGTATGACAGATGGAACACACTTGTGAATCTTTTGTATAAAATTAGAGCGCAAAGGATTTATTTTCAGATATTATCTTCTGTGCTGTAACTTTAATTATAACCTAAGATTCTGCAAAATATGATTATTAATGATATAATGTAGTTCTATCTTAGGGCTTGGTTAGTTAGCAAATCACAGTTGAACCTTGATCATTAATAAAATCTCACCTCATCTTACCCAATGTCAGAATGGTGTGAGATCCTTTAATCAGTTTCCTGAAGTTAAACTCCTCTTGTTTATTGATCTGTTGAAGTCAGCACAAAACACACAGCTGTACTTTTGGCCAGCCAGGGTAGGACTCTTAAGAAGTTAACAAATCATTAAAAGCTATTTCCAGCTAAATTGTGTTTGTCACTACTACTGAGCCTATCCATTTCTGGAAACCATTAAATGTATCGGTTAAGTTAAAAAAACCCCAATGAAACAACAACTCACTAAAGAAAGCAACCTTGTGTAATTTTCTTATTAATTTGTATTACTTAACTAATTTGAGAATTGATAACAGAATGTTTGAGTGATTTATGGCTTGAAAAAGACGACCAGCATTTCCCTCCTTGAAAATGGAAATTGGCTTGTCAGACATTTAGATGAAGAATGATCAATCAATAGGATTTTAATAAGGAGAAGGTTTAAAATTGACTGAAGGTGGCTTTTGTTTAAAGGTGATTTGGTATGTGCAAATTACTAAGCTCTCCCTGGAGAGGATTTTCAAAGGCAATAATGGGCACTGATTTTCTTTGTTTATCCCATTCTCTTTCTGTTCCCCTTGCCAGGGATTTCAGTATTTACCTCTCCATTGTGTCTTTGAAATCTCCCTGCCTGCTTTTGAGGTCCTGTGAATTATTCTATTTATTTGCATTTACAGCTATCAGTTTTAACTGTTATTTTTCTCCAGTGAGCATGTTGTCTGGATAAACATATTTATTTTCAGCATAAGTTCATGCTAGGCACAGGGGCTAGCTGTTCCCATTGGTTTTAGAAACACAAATTTCAAAAGTATATGCACACATATATACATGGAGGAACAGAGTTGACCTGGAAAGTCCCATTAAAATCCCACCTTTTGGTTTTCTGTCAGAAAATCTAGTATAATGGTCTTGGTGATAGAAAACTGATTTTACTGGCAACTATGGTCACTTGGCTGGTTTGTTATCTCCATTAGTGAAGTCTGTATTGGACTTTCTGAAAGTGAAGTAACTAAAGTTAGATAAAAAAAAGCTCCATTCTTTGTGCAATCTTAATCACATAGGTATACAAGCTGTAGATACATGCCAAATGCGTTAAAAGAGTAAATAGCACACCCACACAAATTCTGGTTGTCACTACTTCCTCACAGTATTTTTTTTTCCCCACTTAGGTTTCTTATCCTGATTTCAGTCTGTTTTCTTAGCTCTACCTATCGTTTACTCTTTCCCATGCTTTCTATCCTAGTGACTTAGAGGCCGGCTTTATGTTCCAGTCTCACTTTTGTACCCAATCTTAGTTTTTTTTCCCCCTCAGCACCCTCTAAGCAAGTGCATACTGGTACCACAGTTTCTGAAGAGGTTCTAATTGTGTGCAGACTTCTTTTCAGAGGTTATAATGAGAAGAGCACACTAATGGCTCCCAACAGAAGCAAAATTCAAGTTTCTTCCCCAAAGTAGAGGTTACCAAAAGCTTTTAAGTGAAAAATTTACCACTTTCTTCATGCACATATTTTTTTTTCTTTTTTATTAACACAAAAAAGTAATGATTGTCTCTCTTCTTCATTGAAATGGCTGGGACCAGGATGGAAATAATTTTGATGTGTTTTTCTCTTTCTTGTCTTTGGCTTTATCTATAAAGTTACTATGAAACTGCAAATTTGGCAGTCTTAAGAAACCGAGAAGTGTAATTGAGAGAGTCAGAGTAGTGATGCAGACCTCGCTACAAACCCTAACTGTAATTTTGTGTGTGATTAGAATTATGCTGTACGTGTAGTCTCTGCAAGAGAAATTTCAAATACAAGGACTTACTCCATGTGCTTCTGAATACGTGAACATGCTCAAAATCTTTTTGAGCAAGCTGGCGTATCAACGCTGTTGGCTTTCCAATGAAAAACGCATGCTGTATTTTCCTGCTATACAGCAAGTTCCACCGGAGGCTACTAAACAGATCTCTGAATTGATGAGAAAAGGTTGAGAGCTTGAATTCTCAATAGAGATGACACTTCCTGATAGGGAACTATCACAGACACTTCTGCAGCCAGCTGTGATCTTTGGAAAGGTTCTGCTTCATGCGGTCGGCTGTGGAAGCCAATGTAATCTGGGCAGAAAGGACAACGTTCATGCACAGAGTTTAAAGCCGGAAGGTAGAATTAGCAGATTTAATCTGACCTTCTGCAGTTCTTCGGCTGCTATGTTACATAAAGGTATTGATCTGTTTAGCCCAGTAGCCTTTCCTTAGTTAAAATGTCAAGTCAAAACTAACATTTTTCTGTAAGACAGACAAAGATGGCAAATACACTGTTGCACAAGGTAGCTTGATCCAAAGCTAGGTGGCTTCCTTGATAAATTCATTGATTTCTTCTTGAATTCCTCTAGCTTTATCTTCCAGCAAGCAGTTCTTGATGTACCTCCTGGTGGTATGTTAATGTGCCCTTCTTGCAAAGAATACTTTCTTTCCATGAATGTTCCATGCTGGGGATGTTGATTGTTACCTACCAAAGGTGCCTACAAAAAATGCAACAGCCACGTGTTAAAACAAACTGAGAGAACTACTGAAATACAGCAGTACAGATTAAAAAAAAAAAAAAAAAAAGCTAAATTACCTTTTTTGCAACCGAAAAAACCCACCCCTTACCAATGAAAGAATGGCTAGGAAAACTTCTAGATTTAAACTAGATTAAAAAGCAAACAAACAAACAATACCACCCTCCCCCCCCCCATATAATCAAACAAAAAAACCCACAAAAAACGTAACTCTGTCCAAGAATTACTAACTTACCTTAATAAAAGCAAAGCATTTGTCAAGTCAGAACTAGATGACTAGATGTTTGCTGCTCACACATTCATGCAAGTAGAATCTTTATTCATTTTCCAAAAATAACTTTTTCTTGTTGCAAAGATTTTCGAAGTAATCGAGAAACACTGAAGAGTTTAAGTATACATTATTAATATATTCTAGTGATTTTGTACACGTAATGCTTTCTTACTTCTGCACAGCTCACATACATAACTCTTAAAGTTCCTGATTTGTTCTCCAAATCCATCATCCAAAAGAATGATAGAAATTTAACAAACAGGCATTGTGATACTTCTAATGTTTGCAAAACCAGTTACTCTGGCACAACCAAAAATAATTGTACCACTTGTACGAAAGAGGCAGAAATTTCCTGGTGTTTTTTTTTTTTTGAGTGGGTTTTTTTTCCTTTAAATTACAAGTTTGAAAAGAGGATGTGACATAATATCACTCTTTGGAAGGATAAAATCAAGGTCTCTTACCTGCTATGAAAGAATAAGAGAAATCCATAAATAGCGTATTATGACATGGTCGAGTGTGACACCTAGAGGCCATACGTTTAGGATCCCTAAAGAATCACTTTTTTCAGCTGCAGGTTTTGCACACCGCATTTAATTTTGGACTTCAGGAATGGAGCTGCCAGATTTTGAGAGACGAAGTATATTGCAACATATTAATATTTTCTTATCAGATTGTTCATGTTTAGGATACTTTTTGTGGCTTCCCTGACTAGGCTCCTTAGCATTGGTAGAAAGAAAAATAATAGACCATTACTGAGTGTGGTGAGGAGTGTTCAATGCTCTGCAGCAAACCCTAAAAAAGCCCTGTACAGCTTATTCCAGCCTGAAGTTCCCAAAATCTAATAAAAATCTTGCAGGTCCCATCTCCAGAGAATCATTATAATATACTTGCATCTGTAGTAAAGTATCTGCGGGCAAGTCAGGCTCTCACAAAATGCAGAGCTAGAAGTTTTGGCCCATGAGTTTATGTCAGGGAATAAAGAGAACAAAAGCTTTTTTGGGCTGTTATGTGGATTATTTAGATCATGCATCTTGCAAAACAAACGTACATGTAAGGGAACATACCACACCTTCCTAACTTCTCCTCTAAAAGTTAGGGGTGCAACCATACCACTGCATCCCATACAGGGGATATATCCAAGGGCATCCATCCACATTTTCAGAAATGTGTGGTACTGTATTATCCAATGGGTATTGGCTGTAATAAACTCATTATAACTTCAGAGCTCTTTTCAGGAAGATAGTTGTCTTACTCATCTTTGGCAGCACTTATCATTTTCATACCTAAGTGAAGGGAAAAACTCTTGGAGATAAATCAAAATGAGCAGAGTTCAGATGAGGAGGACTTTGAATTTTCTACACAAGAAAGAAAACATTTTTCATTCTTTAGAATTTGGGTGATTTTTGTGGTATTCTAGTACTCACACAGCACAGATGGTTTAGTGGGCTACAGTTGTAGAGTTTGTAAAATATCTTCTATAGATCTAGACGAGTGGACTGAAACTTCTCTAAAGATTTCTGGCTTAACCTGACTGTGAAATTGAAGGTGGATGAAAGTCGTGCCGGACACACCTCTTCATTGAGTATTGTTGACTCTAGAAACAAATGTGCCATATTTATGTTGTACTCTGCACACTCTTTGACTTTATTATATGTAGCAATACAGCATATTCAGGATAGAAGATAGCATGATCCTGAAGCTTTTATTCATGGCATTTCATAAACAGAGAAGGGTGCTAGCATGGGACTGCTTGCTAGCAGAGGAATACCAGCAGGGTGATTCTGTTTGGCAGGCAGCTTTTCATACCCAGCAGCTAAGAGATTTATATCTTGTTCTTATTTCTCTTTCCACTAAATAAAAGGTATTGCATGCTTGTTTTGTCATCCTCTAACTGTTTAATGCTAGGAAACATGAACAAAGTAATTCCAGTATTTCATGGCTAACTCTACCTCATTTTCATAAAGGTCTTTGAGGTTAGTCTTATCTTTTTCCTAGAAAACTGCTCACTTGTGCGAGCAGTTTACAGACTCCACGGTGCTGCTGTGCTTCAAATAAATAATTGTATCTGAATAAAAGTCTACTGAGACTCATATGTTTGTGCTCCGAGGTACAACACTGACACTATTATGTTAGTGATACAGATACTAATGTCGATTGTAGTTTATTTCTATTCTTTGTCTAGAGGTTTCTTCTCAGAAGTACTTAACCATTTCTTTGGGAATGTCTAAGCCGTAAACAACTGATAAATTATGATCATTAGGTATGTATTAGAAGATGGGTTGCCAGCGTGGGCTGGAAATAGTGGTTGCACTGTTAACTGGGAGGGAGGGCCTGCATTCGCTGTAGCAAGTAGGAGGAGGATAAGAGCCTATTGGATACACTGGGGTGGAAAAGGCTAACAGCAGCTCTGCAGGTAAGGCATGCTGATAGCAGCTGAAGCTTGCAATCAGGTTATATTGCCTCTTGTGCCCGAAATCTACCTCCTGCAGTTAGGTTGGTGTGGGTGTCTCTGTCTGTAGGCGTCAGCCTACTCTTTGGCTTGTGGTTTCACTGGCCTTTCCCTGCCCTGATTGTTAGAAGATGAGTGTATGTACTGCAGAAGTGATCTAGTGTTTGCCAAAAACAGTTCTTCAGGAATCCTTATTTTTTTCCCAGACACACAAATAAACTTGCATAATAAATATTTCCTCCATTCTGTCTCTGTGACATATTTCTGAACAGTTTTAAATGCATCATAGCCTCTTACCAAAAAAAAGGGGTGACATTATTCTTTCATAGTTCATTGATTTTTGACAGAAAAAATGGTACAACCATAAAAAGTAGTGCAAAATTATTGTATTTTAATAATCTCTATTTCAGTGAAGTTTTAAAAGTATGTGGTCCTATAGTTGCATAAATATAAGAAAACATTTGAGTGTTTGTGTATATGTGCTCACCCTCTCTCATGATATTGCTTTGTTCTGCTGTCAAAAACCATTCTGATTCATTGTGCCAACTACGTGGATGATCTGTTCCCTGATGATGTTTCCGGATGATCTGAGTCACATACAAAATATTTTCAAAGGCTTTCTTTATACATTCATAAAAGTTCTAGGTAGAATCCATTGTATTTAATAACTCTGAAAACGGTGGCTTTTCCCCTAGTCACTCTGTAAACTTGACTTTTCCCCTGGTGCATAGCTCTAGCTAAAAAGCCAACATTTTCACTCTTAGTTTTTCAAAGGAATGTATAAGTGATTTATCTTTTATTTTAACTATGCAAGTCAATAAAGTTATTGCCACAGACTTCCTGATGACCTGAAAACTTTTTTAAGCCCTTAAATTCTTAGTCTTATTTTTCATAAATTATGAAGCTGGTGTTATTTTTATTAGGTCAAATATTCTCAAGTCCCTCTACGTAGCATGTAAAATAATGTGCATGTGACTAACAAACCTAAATTTACCTGTGAAATTGCTATAATTCTGTAAACTCAGAGGGCATTTTGATTTAAAACAGTATTCTGTCCAGTTCAACAAAGCAAAGGCTGAAGGGGTTTCCATGCTTCCTAAAGTGAATACAGCATGATGTAGCAGAAGTGAATAAATTGTATTTCCAGAAGTGCTTTAGCTGAGGGTACAAGTTCTGCATCTGGGTGCTGTAAATTTGTTAAGATCATGGCTTTCTATGTATCCCTTATCAACCTATAATCTCCTGATTGTTGCCTGTTTTTCAACAGCTGAGGAACAGTAATCCACACTTGCTTATCTCTCTTAATCACAGCCTCACGGTGCTAGAGCTCGCTGAGCCTTTAATTCCCTCTTAGAGGCGTAACAGAGTGGAAAGTAAACAAAGACAAATTTGCAACCTTCAACATTGCTAATTTGCTCTGATGTCAGAATATTTAAACAGGCAAGGACTTGGGAATTATTTGATCACAGCTGATTTTAATCTAATGCATGTGAAAAGGCTGAGTCTGGGAAGGTTGTGCAAAATGACAGGCGTCCCAAGAGAGGTTGACTGAAGGTTTCTTCTTTAAACAACAATAGCTCCATCATTTTCAAACTCTGGGTCCTGTGTTCTTACTGTGTATTTTTGTAGCAGTTTGCATTTTTAATGAAACTTTTTGAATATGATAGCAGTTTTCTTGAAAATTCCTCATTTGCTTCACAGTTTATAGGTGTCCGAAACCCGATCTTTAGGCTTGTTATTGCATCTGTTCACTGGGTAGTGGGTGGGAGAGATAAAGATCCCTATTTAAAAAGCTTTGTCTCTCTCCACGTTTTTGTATCATCATGACAGCCTAATGTATCCTGAATACTTTCATATGTAAAACTCAGTGTATGTTTTAAAAATGATTGATAACTTGATCTTCAAATTATTTTAAATTACACAGTTGACATTTATGCATGTATATATGTGTACATACTTGCTGGATGGGAAAGGATGTTATCTTGCATTATATATTACATGCGCACTTCATCTACCACAGAGGTGATGTGCTTACACATACATACACATTATCATATACATATATTCATCTGTCCTCACAGCAGATAGCTATATATTATCACCTGAAACAGAGTTGATAAATATGCAAGGCAAGTTAGTGTTTTTTCTCTTTTTTTCTTCCATTTCCCTTCATAAGGTCTTAATTGTCTATTTAATGCATGTGTAATCACTTATTTTTTGTTGTTTACAAAATGGATAATGCAGCATACATATTGTTATCAGGACAAATGTCTGATGCTCTCTTAATTAATATATAGCGTTCTGGTTATATCTGTTCTGGTTGTATGACTTGTGTTTCTGAAGCATGTCTGATGATGATTTCTTCTTTTCTTCTTAGTACGTATCATTTGGGATATTCCAGGGAGAGACACGTCTGGGAAGCCAGCCTTTTGCAGTCACTCGCTGCGTCGAGATTACAGCACTGGGCTATTTGTGTTTCTCCTCATCCCTGTTTCTGTCTCTCACTCTCTCCAGCTGGTGTAAATGACTGCTGCTGCCTCCCAGAGCAAGATAACCTGCTCAGTCAGCTGGAGCCCCCTGCGGACAGCTGTCTCGCTTTTAGCTGATGGAAAACTGCTACTAACCGCTGAATGGAAGAGCGTGGAGCAGCAACCATACTAGCAGCAGCCGCCGCTGCAGCAGCAGCAGCAAGAGCGAGCAAGGACTCTATTGTTCCCTCGTGTTAAACAGTTTTTCCTTTTCAACTGCCATGCACAATAGCGGGAGAGAGGTTTCCGGTCCCCTTCTCCCTGTGAAGAAATTCTGAAGAGGGAAATATTATTTGAAGAAGGTTTCGTGGTCGTGCTGCGGATTTTGGAGGCAGCAGCGGGCTGCTGGAGGCATGGGGTTGAGCGAGGGGAGCGCTGCTTTCTGCCGTGGTCCAGGGGTTTCCACCGTGCCAGCCCAGTGCGTGGGAGTTCTTGTGCTTCTGCTGCTGGGAATCTGGGACACTCGTGCACAGAGTGAATTTCAAACTTCATCGGTGTATTTGTGGAAGACCGGTAAGTAAGGATGCTATGTTAACACAACAGCAGTGTATTTATTTTTTGTTGTAAGTAATAACCTTTTTGTGTGCTTTGTGTATGTGGAGAGAGAAAGTTAAATCTAAATTACTAATGTTTACTTCCAGGATTATAGGAAAAAAAAATTGTCATCTTCCAGGATTCCACCAGCCAAGCAAATATGGCAATCAAAAAAACCCCACACGTTTGTGACTCTGTGGCACTGTTACTGGGATCTCTTACGTATTTTCTGTGTCTTCTGAGGTTTTTAACTTTGCTTAGTAGCTCTGTGTTGTATGTAAATAGCAAAGGTCAGGGCATTAGTGCCTGTCCACAATAGGAAAGAACATTTGTTACAGTTGGAGTCAGCAACGTTAACAGTGCTCTAAAAATATTGACTTTTCACAAAGAAAGATGTAATTCAGCATGTCTAATCTTTGTGCTCTGTGCTGACATGTAATATATTCAGCGTGGTAATTGATGGGGAGTTGGGTTTGTTAAATTTAGGTTTGTTGCACAGTATATAGGACACGTGAAAGCTAATGATGGATTAGGTGAAATAATCCAAGTGATGCCAGATCTCATAACCAAAGAGCCGAAGGCAAATAGGCTATGTGGATTCAGCACCACACTAGATAGATAATTTCCTCTGCTTTAATACTAATGAGTTACGTGTCTGTTTTAAAGATTACATAGTCATAACAGTGTTCCAACCTTAACTTTGCATTAAGAATCAGTGGGGAATTTTCCTGTGTCTGTTAATATATTACATTAATTCAGAACTTTAGCAGTGATGAATATGTGCATTTTAGTTGTCTAATACAGTTTTAGTTCCTATGGAAGTAGAGTCAAAGTCTCCTTTAGGAAATTCAAGTCAGTAAATATTGCACATTGGCTTCGGCAGTTGGCTTTCTTCCCTGTACTTTGCCAGGAATAAAACAATCCGAAAAGTAGTAGTTTTGTTTAAAAACTGCTTTTCCATTAAAGGATAATATAGTAGTAAGAGTGCAAATTAATCATTTGTCTGAAAAACAACTTTGAGAAGACAGTCTCTTTCCTGGACGGAGGGCCCCAGCCTTCTGCCACAGAAGCAGATCAATTTACAATTACAGTGATATCCTGAATTTTTTAAGAGGCTCCATCTATCTAGCAGCTCAGGGAGGAGATTAAAAGGAAATTCATTTAAACAAGAAGACAAGCTCTCCAATAACACTAGAAAGAGAAATCTGAGGAAGAGAAAATCCTTTGCAACTTTCACTTCCGACTGAAAGATGGGTTGCACAATGACAGTGACCCATTTTTTTTCTTTTGAATCATTGACAAATTCAAAACATAGTTTTCAGTTCCATTACAGATTTGTAAACGTTCAGCACACACTTAAAAAGAGATAAAATACATGCACAGGTTTATCCAAAAGCACTGTAGTAATATAGCATTTTCATAAAGCATTTTACATTTACCCTGAGTTGCTAGGCATCAGTAGAATGAACTCTCCAGCATTTTGTCTCCATTCAACAGTTTAGCAGATTGTATTTAAAAAGGTTAAAATAGTAACATAGGATGAGAATAACAACAACTGCGGTTAACTAATACTTATGAACATGCACTGTCAATTTGCTATGGACTTAACTCTGCTTACTTTGCATATACTACACGTGCTCTGAAGTCATGTCAGTTAAACCAGCAAGAAGGGAAATGGGGGCTGGCTTTTGTTTTCTCCCCCTTTTCTCCCTTCCTGGCAAAGACCGCTCTTAAGAAACTTTTGTCTAGGACAGGTGCTATCTAATTACATTGCCTTATGAAGAGCTAGTTCTTCCCTTCAGCTTTTCTTCTGTGACCTCTCTCCTCTGTTTTGCCTGCAATAAGGAGTAGGATGGGCATGTTCGCTGTACAATTTTTAATATAGTAACGTCAGCGATTTGATGATAACATGACAAAAAACAAGTCAGAGTGGCTGTTTTCAAACAATGAATGGCAAGATGCAGTGAATAAAGTAGTGCATCTGTGTTTGGCTTCTAATTAAATCTTCACACTCTTTTTCTTAGCTGTTTATTGAGTTTTGCTGTTTTCCCCCTCCTCTTTGTGGGAGGTTCTAGGAAGTGAACTAGGAGAATCGCTGGTCAGTCATCTGAAGGGATATTCTAGTATGGGATGTATAAAGTTCAGCTAAAGTATCAGAGGGAATAATAAAACTGAACAGCAGTGAGCTCATCCAACTCGCATGGTATTTTTCTTTTCCTTCTGTGAAGGAAATGGGTCAGGGGAATATGTGGCTAAGACTGTGTCTAGGAAATCAGCTTGATTATATGCCTTTTGGGAACTGTTATGTCCATTTTCTGCAAAACATGCTATTTTTGTATTGAATTTAGTCTGGTATCAGCTTTTGTAAGTGCTGTTCGTGACTTGCATGTGTCTGGTTTTTATTTCTAAAGATTTTTGAAATAGTATCTTGGTGTATGCTACCCCATGTCTTCTATACTGGTTTACTGCATTGTGTTTTCTTAAGGATGCCTTTGACAATAATCTGCAGGGATTAGGAGGTTTGAGTTGAGGCATTCTTTCTCCTATAAAATAACAATTGTGATATCTAGTACAGTTTCCTTTTTTTTTGAGGGGTTGGTATTTTGTTTTATGGGGTTTGGGTTTTTTGTTGTTGTTGTTGGGGGGGGTGGGGGGCGGGAGTGTTCTTCTAATTCAAATTTCAACTGTGTACTTCCAACCTACAAACCCCCATCCTCCTGTCTACTACCATCAAAATCTGAGGTGTTTGTAATACTCAGGTTAACCATTTTGGGGTTTAATTATCTTTGATTCAGCATGGACAGTGTTGTGAACAATCTGCTTTGGGCAGGCAGATTGAACTAAATGATCTCCAGAGGTCACTTTAATCTCCACCAGTCTGTGATATGGTTGCCATCATTAAGTCATTTCTACTTCTCCAACTGAAACTGCTTTGGAGTTTTGGCTTTCATAACTTCTTTGATCTCTTGTAAGAATGGGTATTTGCTGTTGCATGTTTATGCTGCAATTATGGTGTGTTTAATGGACCTTCAGTGTTTTGAATGGCATTTAGATGAACATAGTTGATCATAGTTACTAGTCTTTAAACTAGGTTTCTTGCCAAACATTCTCATTCCATACATTCTCATTCCATACCATGCAGAGCTGGTGTATGCATTTTTTTCAGATACAAATACACAGCCGTTTCATTTTGTGTGGTCACTGGGAAAGCCATCTGGTTTCTTTAGCATAAACTAAAGCAAAGTCTCCATCTGTGCACAATACCTGGCTCTTCATAGCAGAGTGATGAAACAGCTAGATTCCTGGAGTTGAGTCATGGTGTCTGTCTGCTTGATGATTTGAGGTAGAGAACAGCAGCTTTTAGCAACTCGTAGAACAGAAGTTGTGGTATTAAGGGGTGGTGATTCCACTGATGTGAGGTGGACACACGCTGCCGAGCACTGGACTTCTGAAGTTGAAAGAATTTTTGAATGACCTGTCTTGTTCATCAGTAATTGCCCTTCTCTGAGTCTACTGATTTCATTTGCAATCAATAGTTGTTTGGTTCAGGTTCTACACTGCTGCATTGAACTTCTGTGAGTTCCTGCAATGTTTTAAATTTCATTCATATTCTACCTTAACTATTTCGAAGCCTTATTGAATTGTTTCTATATATGCACAAAAAAAAAAAAAATCTGTGCCACAATTCAGTAAAAACTGCTTGTGTTAACTTTTGTTAAATGTTATTGTCCAGTTTCTTTTATTTTTAAAGTGAAGTTTTCATATTCAAGAACAGCTTATAATCTTGTTTATACTACCCACCAGAGGCTAAGATTTTGATGTATCTGTAAGTTTTGCAGTGAACAATACAAGGACTGATGATTCCTAAATAAAGACTGCCATACAGTTATCACTCTTCCAAAACAAGAAGATGCGTATTTTTCTTGGTCTGTCATTTCATGATGCAGGCCATCTATATACCATTTCTATACGCAACTGACTAAGCATAGGCATTTCTTGCCACATCAGAACTCTCCTTTACTTCCTTCTAGCCTGTGCTTCATTTGTTTTTGTTAAATCAACTGACACGGTGATCTGTGATGTGCTGTCAGTGTTGGGTGTAATGCCTGCCTACAGTTACTAATATAATTACTGAAGAGCTGAGCAAAATCAGCAAGGTTCGATCACACTGTAAAATTGCTTCTTCTGAAGGTTTGAAGTAATGCACATTACGCTCTTGAAGTGGAAGACACAGCATTGGATTGATATCTCTGGAACAAAAAAAGCGATAAGAAAAATTCTGGGAGGCAGTGCCTTTACCATCATTATCTGTTTTAAAGACTATTGATGAGATCTCAGATAGTTTATAAATCAGTATAGCTCTGCTCAATTATTTGAGCTATCTGCAATTGTGTGATACCAAGACTTGGTCTTTTGTATAACAATTGCAGTTGGATATTTTCCCCTTCTTTTTAACAAAGGTAGAACTTGAAACAGACTTTCTGTAGGTAACTGCCTTTTAAAATTAAAGGGAAAAACTCTTTGTTTCCTGAAGAGAACACTTAAGTATCTATATTTTTATGCTTATGCTGTGTGAGAATTGGTCCTTAGATAATAACTTGCTCAATGTTTGAGGCAGTAGAGAATCAGAGGAAAGGCGATAATATGGGTGTAGGAAACATACAGAAGATCATGTGTTCTCGGGGTACTGGAGGCCCTGAGTTAAATCTGACCGTGCAAGGGCCTCCTCCTTCACCTGAAGAGCCTATGAACAAATGTTTTTGCTGTTTCAAGGTGTTGCTGTGGGATCTTGTAACCAAATCGTGCTGCTTCACTGCTTGATGTGAACTTGGGTCTCAACCCCTGCCCCGATTTTTAACCTCTTGGTTTCCCACTTACCCACGGAGTAGAACAAACACCTCTGTACCATCACATCCTTGTCAGGTTTTGCAATTTTTATGCGTTCTGAGGCCCAAATCTATTTTAAAAAGAGTTTGGTGCCACAAGTGGAATTGGTGAGAGGAGGGTTTCCAACACTTTGGCTGAAATTTCTCTTCTAACGCCTTTGGTGGCTAACAAACTTCAAATCACTGAATAAAATGTCATTTTATTTTCCCTATGTATGTCCCTAGGACTGTCCTTATTTTCATGGGACTGAGTGTTCCTATCTCATATTAATGCCTGAGGAAAGCAGAAGTCCTTCCTAGGGCTGGCAGTCTAGCAGGCATTTCAAAATGTGCCTAAATACACACTGACAGGAATGATCACAAAGGAAGAGGGAGAGAGAAAAATTACCTAACCACCCCTCTGATTGAAGCACTTACCTTTCAAGGGTTGTGTCAGCTTGTTTGTTGAAGCTGTTCCATCATATAGCAGAAAATTCCCCATTAGTTTCAGTATTTTTTTTTTTTTTTTTTTTTCAAAACCAGAGTAAAGAATTTTTGCAGTAATCTCAACTTGAGACTGGAGACAGATAAGCCTATGTTAGTAAATAGAAAACTCCCGATTTTAAAGAGATTATGAAGAAATGATCAGAAGAGGCGGATTAGATGTGAAGACCTAGGGAAAATGCTAAATGAGAAAAGATGTTATAACTTGAGGCTTGACTGTCAGGAGAGGAATTCACATGTGGTGATGAAAGAGGGCAATGAGGAGCTCTTCAAGGGAAAATAGAGTTCTAGTTATGGCGTGGTGAACTTGAGCTGGTACCTACACATCCTTGAGGAGGGAGAGAGAGAGGTCAAGATTTTTAAATTGCCGATGTAAAAGGTGTTTTTCAGGATTCCTCTTTTTGATTCTCAGGCCTTCAGTTACAGAATAAGATAAAAGGCATATTAGCTGCATTTCATCAGCTTTTAAAAGAATAAAAATTATTCAAGCAAAATGTGCTAAAGATGCTTTACTGTTACCTCGTTGATTTGAAATATAAATGATCCTCCAGGACTGAACGTGGTTAAGTGTTGGTTACATATGCCCTGCATAAATTCATATTAATTAGAGTTAGAATTTACCACTTCTATTGCATTCTGTAACGTGCATCTAAGCAACCACGCTGTTTACTGTCTGTCTGCCAGTTAAATCTGACTTTTATGTAGTCAAATGGGGCTTGTCTATCTATGACTTGAATAAGGAAATATTCATTTTCATTAGGCATGTTCATCGCTCTTGCTCTTTGCCCTCATTTATAAAATATCCTTTCAGATTTTTTATTCAACAGAAATTGCACAAGGCAAGTATTAAGCCTTTGATTAATGCAAAAGGTTTTTAGTGCAGTCTGGCAACAAAGCATTTGGCAGAGATGCAGAAAATTATTGCTTTAGGGAAATTATTTATAAATTTTTTTAGTAATCTGTCCTCATTTAACAAAATCAGAGTAAATATTTAAACGTTTAGAGAAAAATTTTGTGCTGCTGAAATTCTTTTTCTTATGCAGTTACTTTGCCATATCTGAAATAGGAAAATAGAAAAAAATGTGGCTGGTATTATAAGCCTCTAGTTAAGATAAACAAGTAATATACTCTGGGCTAATGGTTGACTTCACTTGTGGGATAACATTTTGAAGCTGTCAGAGAAGTGGAAAATGGCATCTGATCATGTTGTACTGGTAGCTGAGAATGTCTGGATTGTTTTTAGCAAGTGCCCTGGAGCCCTTATGCTAACTGGATCAGCTGAATCCCTCAGCTTATAGGGATGCTGGAATAAGAGAATACCTCAAAAGCTACAGGGTTGTTTTGTTTTGTAGGCTGGCCGCTCCAGTGTTGGATTCATTCAGTTTATTAATGTCTTATAGACA
Source organism: Aptenodytes patagonicus (assembly GCF_965638725.1). Classification (NCBI taxonomy): domain Eukaryota; kingdom Metazoa; phylum Chordata; class Aves; order Sphenisciformes; family Spheniscidae; genus Aptenodytes; species Aptenodytes patagonicus. The sequence continues at coordinate 141,189,485 of NC_134950.1, forward strand.
AGGTTTTAACTTTACAGTTCCTAACTCCACTTGATGTTGATATCTTCTTTTATCATGTTCATCCGCTCAGTTGTTCAGATGTCAGAAGCGTGTATCTTTTAACACAATAACTCCAGATTTATAGGAAGCCCAATTCCCATAATATAAAGGCTAGTATTCTCAAAGACAAGTAGTAATCTATATTTTGAGGTAATATTTGCCATGGTATAAATTAAATTACACATTAAACTATGTACTGTAGCTGAGAAAGTAGTTTCTACATACGTTTATTCTGTTTATAGGATCATAGAATCGTAGAGGTTGGAAAAGACCTCTAAGATCATCGAGTCCAACCGTCAACCCAACACCACCATGTCCGAAACCATGTCCCTAAGTGCCTCATCTACTCGTCTTTTAAATACCTCCAGGGATGGGGACTCCACCACTTCCCTGGGCAGCCTCTTCCAATGTCTCACCACTCTTTCAGTAAAGAAATTTTTCCTTACATCCAATCTAAACCTCCCCTGACGCAACTTGAGGCCGTTTCCTCTCGTCCTATCGCTTGTTACTTGGGAGAAGAGACTGACACCCACCTCGCTACAACCTCCTTTCAGGGAGTTGTAGAGAGCGATGAGGTCTCCCCTCAGCCTCCTCTTCTCCAGGCTAAACAACCCCAGTTCCCTCAGCCGCTCCTCATAAGACTTGTTCTCCAGACCCCTCACCAGCCTCGTTGCCCTTCTCTGGACACGCTCCAGCACCTCGACGTCCTTCTTGTAGTGAGGGGCCCAAAACTGAACACGGTATTTGAGGTGCGGCCTCACCAGTGCCGAGTACAGGGGCACGATCACTTCCCTACTCCTGCTGGCCACACTATTTCTGATACAGCCACTTATTGACCTTAAGGACCTTATTGAAGGTCCTTTCCTACATTCACAACTTTCTTCATTATACATGTCTTTTTTTTTTCTTTTCTTGTGTTCCTCTGTGACCTGTTTTCTGTCCACAAACAAGGCCTCTCTGTGTAACGGGGCTGGGAGACCCTTTTCTGGATGTATGTCCAGTCAAAAATCTCTGTTTCTGATTCTTAGACTAGTGAAGCTGAATAAAAGTGGTGGATTCCTTAGGTGAGTAAAGTTCTGTTTAAATTCAGACTGACAGAAGTTGAAGATCTGGTTGGCTGGTGTGGAGCCTCAGAGGAGGCAATAGGCTGGTAGAGCCTACAGTTCGGGACAACAGCAGCATTGACTTGGGATTTTATTTACGGATTTCGTCTTTCTTTTTATGTCTATTTCTGTCTAGTGAGGCAGTAAAAATAGATGGGGTTACTAAAATAATGGAAGAATTAGATGAGAGAAACATATCTAGAAACCCTAAAAAATCACATTATTTGGTAAAAGTTTTCCTAAATGATCACAATTAAAATAACTGTGTTGTATTGGATATTAAATTTCAGTCAAACAAAAGTTAATGTAAGCAGTTTTGCTACCACTAGCACAAATTAATCTCCCCTAGAAATCCCATTATTTACCACTTTCATATGAATGCTGTACAGTGTTAAACATACCAGTGTCTGGGATTTCACACAAAATCCAACAGACATTTATTGTAGCAATCACCACATTCTCAGCATTAATTAGCACCGTGCATTTTGGTGTGGCTGACATTTCTGGAAGTTGTCAGTAGACCACAGTAACTGTTTTTTTTTTTAATTCATTTTCTGTATTTTGTGAGCGTTACCGAGATTGTTTTGGTGTTTTTATGTCTGTGGAATAGAGAAGGAAAACCTGGTGTATTTGCGTGGATTCAGGGAAGGAGTGGCATTAGATGCAGCCCTTATTGACTGGCCCAGGTGGAGGTTTCTTGTGTGATCCTTAGCGAACGGTGTTGCTGGAAACACAGCAAGTTTTCAGTTTGTCCAAATACCGGTAAGAGTTTTCCATAAGTATTTTGAGAGAGAGGGAGAGAGATAATAAGTAACTGTTTTCTGTAGACTGTTTATACTGCATGAAGTGAGTTTGAGGATATTAATTGGAAATGGTTTCTGATGTAATGAGACATACTTAAACATTTTAAAGATTGATGGCATCTGCTAATCCAATGAGAAATTTCTTAATGAGATACTTTCTACCTCCTGTATTATGCAAAATGAAATGTTTATATTAGTGAACAATAATATAACTCTCCCTGTGTGTGCTGGGGAATAGCTATTTTACCACTAAACCATTAGAGAAATAGAGAATAGAACAGAGAGAGATTGTTTTATAATGACTTGTGTTTGTACAGTGCCTAGCACAATTGAATTCTCTTCAATTGCTGGTGTTCCTATGTACCACAGCTTTATAACAAAATGACATAATTAAGACTTGTTAAAGATGCTGTTTACAAAGATACATTATTAACATTCTAAAAGAACATTCAAATAATTTCAAGTGCCAAAACCAGTTCAAATAGCTGATATCAAGATGCTGTACTAGAGGATAATAGAGGAGAAAATTATTTTCATAGGAAAACAGTGTTATGAAAAACCTTGGAAGCAGGATTGTCTGTGTAATAGTTCCAAAATGTGTTGTTGGGAGAAAATGTCTGCAGTAGTAAGAGAAATGTTTTTAAATGTTACTTAGCATTTCCACATTTACAGATTTGGCAGTTATCCCTTCTTCTATTTGCACGTAGAAAAACTCTTGTTTTGAATTTGATATGAATGTGCTTGATTATTCTAAAAGATCACTTGTGTTTATGTAAAGTTTTGCAGTTTTCTACTGACTGGTTGAATCAAGTGTACATTGTGATGAATTTTGTACCGTTTTTTATTCTGCTTCATTTGATTTGCTTGTGATTTCTTAGTCAAAATAATGCCCTGATTAGGGGAAGAGGTGGAGGAAGAGGGTAAAAGCCATTACAGTAACAGTAAGACACTTATATCTTGCAACAGGGAACATCAAACCTTACTTAAAAAAAAAAAAAGCCATTATAAGCCAGTAAAGAGGCTGGATCTTGAATCCAGACTCAGCTCTGCAAGTGGTTTGCAGCGGTGACATCGGGAATCTGTTTCCTCTTCTTCTGTAAAGTGACATTTATGTGAGTATAGTTTTCTGTAGGTCTCTGTGCAAAAACAAAACAGAAGAAGCTTTGAGACTTGTGATTTTTTTTTTTTATAGTTACCATATAATTCCCAAGAAACCAACGCTTTAGCACACTTGTAGTACTTGTCATATGCAAACAAAAACGGATGTTATGGAAGAGATTAGGACATTTGGGAAACAGGAAGAAAGAAGTTATCATGAGTGGAGAATACAAACATAAAAAGCATGGGGCAAGCAACCAGCAGCTATTTTCTGTTGAATACAAATATTTAAAATAGATTGTGAGATTGAAAAACTCAGGGGGCTGAGAGAAGAGCTGAATTGCTCTATGAACAGATATGGAAATTTTTTAGCTAACGTGAGTTTTCTAATGAATCTGTCTGGAAGCTATTTTTGTACAACATTTCCAACAATACGTATACCTGTGTGTGCATGCTTGCCTGTGTGATTTATATGTGATGGTCTGAAAATGTTGCTGAACCACGCTGTATGGATCCAATGGCACTACCTTAAAATACATATAGCAGTAGGTTACCTAGGTCTTCAGTGTCTGACTAGAACAGTAGCACAGCTTGAATTTGTGGTCACATCTAATAACAGAAATGTATTTTTTTATATACCACTAACTTATTTTAAGAAATTCCACCTTCACTGCTGCTGCTTAGCTTGCTATTTTTAAGAGGCATACTTTGAAGGGTGTCATTGAAACCACTTTTTTTTGTAACCCTAAATGAAATTCACAGTCAGCATTGCTTTTTAGACAGCAGCATTGGAAAGACCAACTCGTTCCTGTAAGACATGCTTGGTGCCATGCAGAAGGTAATGAAAGGAAGAGGAGGGAGAGTGATAAAGCGACTGAGCTTGCAAGGAAGATTTGTAGTCTTTAACTTGACGTGGATGAATAACTTGTGGCTCTCCATATTTCAACTTGATATATGAATGTCAACACCTTGGGAGTAGTTTGGGTACCTGAACCATAAAGCTAGGAAATTCAGGTTATTTTCTATACTGTACTTCTATGTCTTTGTAGGGAGCTGCAGGAGAAGTCTATGGGCTGTGCTGCACAAAAATGAGTTCTCTGAAACTCTGCAAAGTGCATACCATGACAGATTTGTATAGGTGATTTACGTATTTACTAGTGATAAATATTTAATTTTTCCCCTCTGTGTTTAATATACTTTAAAAGCCCTATGGAATAAATCAAGATGATGAGTATATGTACTGATTATAGTTGAGTCTTGGTTCTTTTGTCATAGTACAGATTTAAGCTATTTTATCAGATGTATTACCAATTACATGTGATGGAAGTAACTCTAAATTTATGATTTTGTTATATAGATATAAGACAACTTTTTTTTTGAGATAGCATCATTCTTCTCTTTTTCTTATCCTAACTCTGCAAGAAGTTAATTTTATTGCTCTGAGGATGTTATGTAGTATGTGCCTTGCCTTGAAAATAGTGAATTTGCTAGGTTACATGCTTCATAGTTTCTCCTGAACAGCGTATTGCTTAGTTTCTTTCTTAACACAAAAGTAATAGTCTTTAAGGATCAGGGTTCAAAAACAAAAGCTAGAATTGTGCAGTAAAGATTTTACCTTTTGGATGCAGAAGTCGGTTTTCCAAAATAGGTATGTTTTTCTGAAGCCTCACGTATAAAGGGACATTGCTGATTAGAAATGAAGTAACAATTCAGTGAACTAAAAATTACTGCTATGCAAACAGAAAAAAAGTCTCTCAAAATGACAAAATCTCTTGCTTACATAATGTCTTCATCGCTCTCATGCAAGAAATAGAATATAGGTGCGTTCATATCGATGAGAAATCTTTCTTATTATTATTAGACTAGAAACAGATGAAACGGTGAACCTGTGTCTCAGAGTAAATTACATATTGTTACTGTTCATATATAGACGCTAGTTTGGGTGTAAGCCATTGTAAGAAAAATGATAGTAGATAATTTGCTTCTGAAGTAGCTTATGTATCTCTTACAAAGATTGTATATGCATCTTCTGAACTAATAACCTTGCTGTTTTAGTAAATTAAAGGCAATCTTCAATATATGCCCATACCTTTCTAAATATATTGTTTTCTCAGCAAGTAAAACACTGTTATCCAGAGATGATTATTATTATTATTTTACTATGAATGGAATCCAGTCTGTATATAATCCCCTGAGAGTGATGAGTAGCACTCCTAGAGGCAGGCATTCATTAACAAAATATGGATTTAAGGAGAACTTGAGATGAAGAAAAGGTGCAACTTAATTATAAGTTAAAATATTAAAAGGAAGAGCAAAAAATGACTTAGTCTTGTGATGCCTATATTAGTTGCTAGTGCAATTCAGTGTTGCAATTTCTTTTCAATTTAAGACAGACATTCATCACCTTTTATGTAAATGTTACCAGAGAGAGTTATTTTGGAAAGACAAAATATGTTAAGCCATAAAACAAAGATGCCCTGCTTTCTGTATAATGAATCAGATAATATATTGCTTTTTTAACTTTTTTTTTCATTGAAAGTATTTAAAAAGAAACAAGTTATCGTTAGCTAAGGCTTACTAAAATCTTCAGAATGTTATCGAAGTAGTTTAACCTAGATAGGGAAAACAGATTAATGAATAGCACATCTGGGGAAAAAAAAAACCAACAAAAACAAACATAACAATTGGAATGTAGAACATCAAAGATAGCATGGCAATTAGAAAAAAAAGATTTACTTTTGTGTTGTATCACTTCATCTGGGTATGGAGCTAACAGGCAGAGAGTTCATCTAATTTGCTGCAGTTGGTTATAAACAAGGAGTCCATTTGAAGTAGCAGTGTTGCTTTCGGTTTTGAATTTTTAAAGTAAAGATGAAGAAGGCTCCCTGAAGATAGAAACTCATTAAGAAAGCCAAGGGCTTTTTGGAGAATACGTTCTGTTCAGGGTGGTTTTTTGTTCCCCACTTTGTATGTCTTGGAGCACGCTGCAGCTTCTAATGAAAAAATAATGCAGTTCATTAATCTGGAAAAACTTCTGAAAGTAGCTACATTCTCACAGTATTCTGGGAATTAGTTTGAACATAATTGGTTGGATGTCAATATTAAAAAGCACTCTAATGAAAAAGGAAATGCTCCAACTATGATAGTTTGCTGCTTCTGATGAAAAATTTAATGAGGCTGAATAATTACCCCTTCTCTCTTCTTTCTTCCCAATCTGCCATGTCTTTCCCAAGTTCTGCTTTACATTTACTGTAAATATTTTAAGCGGTAGGATTTCTATCACTGTAATTGAAAGACTACACTATTGTCTGCATGTCGCACTATTTTATAGCTAGTTTGCCTTTTTCTGTAATCCTTTTTCCCTTCATGACTAGATTACTCGAGAAGAGTATTTGTCAGTTGTCATGCCCCTCAGCTATCATTTAGCTGAATTGCGCTTAGTGAACTCTAATCTTTCTTGATAAATCAACCTATTAGTCTTGCGCCAAGCAGCACAGTATCTGCCACTTACATAATGGTTACTCTAGCTGGTTTAATGTGACTTTTATCTTCTAACTTCAGGTTGAGAATTACTTCCTTCTGAGATGTGATCATTGCCCAAATACATATACTTTCCATTACTGAGTTGACTGTTAATCATTTAACAAAGTTATGAAGCATATGGAAGTTGGGATTTTTCATGGGAAACCTATTTTAAGAAAATGGAACAAAACACACACACACACACAAGCCACAAAAACCACATTACTGGAGTGGAGGGCCTTTTCTTCTGATAACTAAGTTGCCACAGAGTGATATAGTATGTTTGATATGATGTACACTGTCAACATCTAAAAATTTTTATCAAAGATGAATTGAAATTAGAAGACAAAGCCTGAACCATTTTGGTGCTTTTGTTAATGATATTCTACATCTGTAAGTTACAAACCCTGAATATCAGTTGCACCACGATGACCATGCAAAACTTGATTTTAATATTCAGCTGCACTCTATAGAGACGTTTGGTGCTTCAGAAGACATTTGCTACTGTTTCTTTAGAACTTGCAACCTCAAAGATGACCTGGAATGCCAGATTAGGAAATTGATAAAGCCGTCGGTGGTTTGCTGTGCTCTACTTCCCAGGCTATGCGCCACCTTGTCACGTGTAGCGCCCATGATATCATCAAATATGTGACATTAAGAGATCACACCTTTTTCCTCACTTCATAAGAAGGTGAGAAACTTTTAGTGTAAGCTTAATAAGCAAAATGACACACATCTATGCAATCTTTTAACAGGAATTCTTGCTTTTTTCCTAATTCCATTTCATTTAATAATTCTGTGAGTTTTCCCTTTTTATCGTAGAATCATATAGGTAAATCAGATTCTTTCTAGCAGGACATTTAGTGCAAATGTATTCTCTCGCTACACAGATTGTAATAACAGTGCATTTCTGTGGGTTTTTTCATTGAGAAAAATAAAATTTCTGGGTCCAACCTTATATGCATTTAGCTCCTATGACTTCAATGTCATGACTCAAGGTAACACTTTAACAAGTGCTCAACATCAATTCTGGAACATAGAAATCATGAGGTAGAAAAGCCAGCAGTATTTTGCCCCAACATAATTTTTAGGTATTTACTGAGAAGATATTTAACTGGTATTTTTTATTTTAACTAGAAAATGAAGGCTTGAGATTAAAAATATATAAATGCAGCTTCATGTTTATTGGATAAAAAAGGGGAAATATTCTCCCTGAGAAGTTCCTAGATGTTTCTTTTTGCCATTTTAATTTATATTTTATGTTTAAAAACTCATCTTTCTTCTTTAATATGTATTTTGTAGTATCACTTTCTTCTTAAAAATATTAAGCTGTGTGCAGCTCAGTACACTGAGATTTCTTTTGGTATATCTGTTAAACTTTAATACAGATCACAGTGATGGGGCTTTTCCCATCATGGATGCATCCTTAAACTGTTATTCCTTCCTGTGTCATTGGAATTACACCTAACTATGAAAGCGGCCTGTAGAGCAGCCTTCCAGAAGCTCATGAACTTTCATTTTCTTTTCAATTTTATTTAAAGGATTTTGTCTTAGTTGCCTTCATTGATACAATATACATTCAAACAAAATGCCCAGTGTCTTGATTTTATTTCCTTTTCAGGAGATTCTTAGCTATTAGGTAGACTAGCCTTTATGCTTTAGTTAAGGAATAACACCTAATCCTTGAATTAAAAGGAATGGGAAGCAGAAGATGAAATTTTGCTAGGTGGCACTTTGTTTCCTCTTGTTTTGGAAGAATTTTTAGAAAGGGTTACTCCTTTATCCCTCAAAAATATGGATGCCTGTTAGAATTGATTCTCAGCATAATGCCGATGTAGTTTTAACAAGCAGACTTGGTAAACATATGGATACATGAGTTTTGGATTGACATAGGTTGTTTTGGCATCCTTTAATTTTTCAGTTGTAATGAAGGATGTATTCTTTGTGTGACAATTTGGAAAGTTTTACTGTAGTTTTTTGTTAGTTCCTATAGGTATTATACATTTGTAGTTGATAGTACAAGATCTTATTTAGGACTTCTGGTTTATGTGTCCAACCCATTTCTGCCTCCTTTTTGCATCTACCAACACCATTGTCTTCTATGGAATTGAAGTAATGAAAAATGCTACTTATGTGGTTCTTGCCACCTCTGAGGTCCTTTGGTTATGTGGAAAAAATAATTTTAAATTTCAATGCAGTACAGGCAAAAAGGAGTTTACTCCTTGTGATAGCAAAGAAATCTCTGAGAGGTAAACTTTTCAAGTATAATACCTGTCATTTTGAAATCTAGTAGATGAGTATCCTTGGCCTGGCTGTTGGCAACGATGTTGTATTTAAACACACATTTCATTGGTATTCCATTTTCAAAGCAGAGAATGTCATGTGTGTTTAAAAATAACTGGCCTCAAGAAAAGTTTCAAAATGAGAATATATTGTTTTAAAACCTACTTAATGGAAAAGCTTTCAAACTGAAATTTACTTCATGGTAGCCACTTGTGAGAGAGGCAATTCAGTGTGATTCCAAGCTTCTGCTTTTATCTGCCTTGATAATAGTGCATCAATCTTCAATTCTGGTAAATATACAGAAATTGTTCCTAGCAGTGTAAAAGCAATGCCCATTTTAATGTTAAAGGTCATGTATGTGCAGTGCCTTTTGATGAATTAGTAATCAAGTGATTATTTTTTGATATTTCGGTTAGTCTTTGTTTTTGTTAAGTTTTAAGATGATTCTATTTTTCCAATTTAGTATCCTTATGTAGCTTTTCAGTACAATATGGGAAGCTAAACAATCTTTCTACTGCAGGGATAGAGGATTGAGCAAAATATGAAATGAATGTATGACCATTCTTTCTTTCAGCTCTAAGACTGCCTGCAGTTTCAATGCCATCCATCTATTCACAGTAGCTGACAAGACATTTTTGTAGTTTACAAACAAGAAACTGTGTAAGGCGTTTCGGAATGCAATATTTCTTCTTGGGCCAGTGCAGTTAAGGGTTTCTTAGTCTGCAAATTATTAGAGTCTGTTTTATTGTTACTGATGTGCTTGTAAAAACACATTTCACCAGCATGGTCTGGTGCTTCTGTGTTTTAGAATATTCTTAAATACTTTGTGGTGATTAAGTATATGTAGCCTCTTGGAAATAACTATATCATTATAGTGATGCTGTAGAATTGCTTAATGTAGTTTTCATCGCTGAAAGATCTTTGCTGTCTGTTTTTCAGTGTCAGGATTTCTGACATCCTGACAGATTATTGTGACTTAGCAGATGGCCTTAGACTCGGTCTTTAATCTCAAACTGAAGGTTTGGAGTTTATCTGTTTCATTCTTAGCTGTGGACTAATAGTGGGACAGATGGATTCACCCCAGTCAGCAAAGCTGCTATACAGAGCGCTCTTTGGAGCACTAAATGTTGCTGTGAAATACAGCTAGCACCACTGTCATTTTGGATTGTTGTGCTTCAGTTTTAATGTCATTTAAAAACCTCATTTATGAAAAAGACAATTTTATTCCACTTGTTACAAAAGCCCTTTACAATTTTCAAGGGAAGTTCAACTAACTTCTAGTTAACCTTATGTAAGAAAAGGTGAGCATCTGAGAACAAATAAGGAAACAGAAATCTTCTTTATTTTGCTTTAAATGTATTAAATATGGAGATTCTTTCATGTGGGTTTTCAACTTAGTTACTTATTGTGTAGTATTTTTACTCCTTGTAGATAACTATTTTAATGAACATTTGAAACAAACTGTCTAAAAATATATTCTTGAAAAATGTTGACAGCGTCACAAAATTATATTTTAAAAAATAATTTATTTATGTATGCTAAGTTCTTAACTGCAAAAGAGATTTGTTGGGTTTTGGCTTTTTTTTTTTTTTTGAGAGGTATGTATGTTAAAGCTGTCAGTACAATGGTTGGTTATAAGTGAAACCCACAGTACTATTAATACTGCTTTATCAGCATGTTGTTTTCATACAATATGTTCTCCGTGTCAGAGTAAGAGTACTCTGCCATTAATTCAGTAGATTCAGTGACAGGTTGTTATAACTGCATCTCAGAATGTAGAGATAAAATCATGATCTCTATAAATACATATCTCTGTCAACCAGAGCTAGCTTCTTCTCTTAAAGTGTAGAGTAAGCTTCCTTCCTGCCAGTTTTTTAAAAGTTTGCATTTTGTGCTTTGTTAGAAACAATGTTTCTAGGTAACAGAGAAAAACTAACATTTTGCTGGTCAAACCTGTATTTTTCTGAGTGTTTCCTTTTTAATATCATGATGTTTTCAAGTATGAGCCTTAACTTCATCAGCATGGATTTTGAGTGTAAATTGGAAGGGAGAGAGAGTCAGTTATGTTGTCAGTTCTTGTATGTCCTGAAGTAATCCACCTTTCTTCAAAGCTTCTGCTGCTGTTTGTTTCCTAGAGGAGAACGATGGCTGGCTGTCCCTGCTTGGAAGCTTAACTTTAAATGATACTCTCTTGACTTGTTCCTGGTGTTTAGAAATAACGTTGTTTTATATAATGGAAAAAAAAAATATTCTAAAAATCATCTTAAATGTAAAATACAGAGTTTACATGAGCCTTTCTTTCTGTTATTTTAGGCAACCTTCCCTAAGCAAAGATTTATTAACAGTAAATCATTTTGCTTTGCTTAAATGTGACTATCAAATGGCATAGTTAGACCTTAATATCATAGGTGAGAGGTCATGCTAGGAATAAAGCTAAATAATTTAGAGCCAAGTAGACTAATTATTGGTGATAGAGTGGACTAATTATTAGTAATGGTTGGTTTTCAACTCCCTTTTTCTTCCTCCTAAGTATGGCATTTTGGATATTCAGTGTTTTGAACTGCATTAGAAAAATACGCCATATGGTGTTGCTTGTCTTTCCTGATTGGATGTAACACCAGCTGTTACTTTGCAGATTCCTGAGTAGACAGTATAGATTCCATCTGTAAGTGCTTAGGCATTCACTTTCATATTTGTTTTCAGTGTGGATTGTCTGAAAATTATGTTATGATTTATTTGAAAATATGAAAGGGATCTAAGTATGGATATTGTTTAAAAGTAAGTGTAATTTCAGTTAGCGGTTTGAAACTTTATATGCAAAATAAAAGCACAGCATGGTGTGGCTTTTTCGAAATGCGTAGACCTTGCTTTTATTTTGCAAAGTTGCATGTGTAGAAGTAATTAATTATATTTCTTTAAAAAAATTATAAATAACTCTATGGAGTCAGTTTACATGTATCACGTTTCCTTGTAATATAAATGACTACATTGCATAAACATTTCATGCTTGAACTCTTCACATTTATGGGGATTTTTAGAGTTACTGAACTATTTTAATTTCATTAAAATCATGAAATAATGTTTTTTCAACAATATAAACACTTGTTTATGATAAAAGCTAAAAGACTTTTCATAACAGGAATTTGGTAGTAACTGGATCAACATAATCATGAAATTGTTTTCTGTATCAGAGGTTGGATAGTATTCGTGTTTGTTTATTTAAAGTTTCCAGTAAACTTTTTTCTATTGCATCTTGCTCGTTGTGAAAGCAGAGACAGCAGAACTGACCAGTGACTTTGGAGTGCTGGGAAGAGCAGGGTATTCCCAGAGTGACCGTAAGAGCACCCAAAATCATGTGATGCAAAGGCTCAAGTCCAGGGTTCAAGGAAAGGGTTTGTACGCTTAAATTGTAGCATATAGGGCAGTGTTTATAGTACCGTGGAAAAGACTATACTGTATAGCATCAGCTTATTAGTGTCTTTCTGTTGCCTTTCCTGTTCCCCCAAACTGGTGGATGAGAACCTTTGTTCCCTTCAGGTGTTTATGCAGTGGCCTTTGCTATCGCTGCCTTACAGGGACACGTGAGTTCCCCGACTGCTCTGCACCCACCATAGGATGGGTGGATGGTTTCTAACATTCATAGTCATTCTAGTTGGATGGGTTATTGATGAAATTGCTGTTCAGATCTGATGACAATTTAATACAGTACATGATAACTGAACTGAGTGACCTTTGCTGCAATTGATGTTGGCCTTTCTCCCTGTTAAGTGACCGCTCAATTTATCTAACTTATAGGAAATACTGTGATTGCTGAATAAACTGTCTTGAACAAAGATATTCACCATTCATCTTGAAAAGCTTGAGTGGGCACTAGTAATCAGAAAAGGTCAAAGAGCCTGATTTAAGATTGTTTGAATCTAGTGCTCTTTTTCAGGGGTAAAAGTACCTGATGTAACCAAGTGTCTAACTCCGGTATTGGTATGTCTGGTGGAGGCAAACCAGTGGTGTAGAAGACCGTTTAAAGAGTGTGTCGTGGTTTAACCTCAGCCGGCAACTAAGCACCACGCAGCCGCTCGCTCACTCCCCCCCGGTGGGATGGGGGAGAGAATCGGAAGGGTAAAAGTGAGAAAACTCATGGGTTGAGATAAAGGCAGTTTAATAGGTAAAGCAAAAGCCACACACGCAAGCAAAGCAAAACAAGGAATTCATTCACTACTTCCCATGGGCAGGCAGGTGTTCAGCCATCTCCAGGAAAGCAGGGCTCCATCACGCGTAACGGTTACTTGGGAAGACAAACGCCATCACTCCAAACGTCCCCCCCTTCCTTCTTCTTCCCCCAGCTTTATATACTGAGCATGACGTCACATGGTATGGAATGTCCCTTTGGCCAGTTTCGGTCAGCTGTCCTGGCTGTGCCCCCTCCCAGCTTCTTGTGCACCTCCAGCCTGTTCAGTCAGTAGAGCATGGGAAGCTGAAAAGTCCTTGACTAGTGTAAACACTACCTAGCAACAACTAAAACATCGGTGTGTTATCAACATTGTTCTCACCCTAAATCCAAAACACAGCACTGTACCAGCTACTAGGAAGGAAATTAACTCTATCCCTGCTGAAACCAGGACAAGAGTGTCACCCAGACTGTCAATTTGTAAGTGCTAGACAGAACAAAATAAAAGTTTTAGGCTTGTCTTCAATTTTCACAGAAGATGTGTAATTATTTAGTTTTATCATAAAGTTGTGTGGGACCTTTAGTATTTAATATTTCATAGAACCAGAGACAAATGCTTATCTTTAAGGAAAATTGGTAGATATTGATCAGTTAAAATGTGATATTTGGATTAATTTATAGAGGTTATTTTCCTAAGAGTTTTTGTTGTTGCAGAACTTGCCACGTTCAAATGCATTAACTACTGCTTCTGTGCTGAAGCACAAAACGATCAAAGAGAAATGAAGAGCAATCGATCTGCATGCTTTTCTTCAACATATATTGAGTTAATCCATGAAGGTTGTTTTCTGTTTGATTATTCTGAATCTTGAAGTGTTTTAGCAGGAGATGATTAACACAGTGATTTTGTTCTCTCCTGCTTTCACTGTTGACCTGATTGCATTGGTGCATTATTGTCATGTGTGCATACAGAGTGCACAGGAATTTAGTATTTACTTAGAATATTGTATAGAATCTTGGGGTTTTTTTACCACATATGGTACTCCCCTCCCCCCCCTTTTTTTTTTCCTCATTTCAATCTGACACAATTGGAGATCTTTCAATTTTATTTTTTTTTATTTAGCTCTGTTCGAAGTCCTAACCATGGCTGTTACGACTTCTGGTGGGTTAGTGCAGTGACACTAACTGTGGATGGATACAAACATTGTTTCAGAGTTGTGTAAGAGACCCAGTCTGTCCTAACGTGCGAGTATTCACAACTCTTCACTCTATGCACCCAAGTTAACTGGCTAGTTCCTTTAGAAGTTAGTCTAATTTTGATGATTTGAATTACTTCAAATCATTGAGGTAACCTAATAAGCACTTACTAATTTTTTTTTGTACTTAATTACGTAAAGTTCAGTGTGCGTTTCTCATAGCATTGATGCACTACTGCAGAGAAGGACTATACTTACATAGCTGTGAGATTCAAATCTCCTTTGGATTGTCCTAAATTGACCTGTATGAAATACCCTGGAGGTAGAAATATAGCCACTTCGATTTCTCATCCTTATCTTGGTCAATGATGAGACATACACACAGGACACTTCAGTCTGTGTTTTAGCATGTTTTACTTTTACCTTCACTCATTACACAGGACTATAGTCATCATTCCAGTGTGTATACACATGTGTGTGTACGTGTTTATTTACCCAGTGCACAGTGTGACTTGACTGAAGTTTCATTGTGAGCTTGTTAACAGCTAGGTTAAAGAGAGTGTGTAGACTGTCTCATTGTTAATTAGTTCCCATCAGCAAAATTATTAGCACAGTAGGTCAGAATTACTACTGCCAAATGAAAGCTTCAATAATCAGTACTGTATCTGGGTCAGAGACCAGTCCTGTCATAAATACTGTGATTGCTTGGGCCTGGAGGGCACAGGGCCAGAGTCAGCAGCACCACAAAGCTGGTGATGTAGAATTGCTCCTCTATCACTGATATAACTGTATGCTGAACATTAGCAGTAGCTTTTTTTTTTTTAAGTTTTTGCTGATGCTGTGGAATATTGCCCATTGTCAATAAAAATGTTCAAGCATGAGGCAGCAGCTTGCGTAATGATTCATCACCACAGGAGATGTGTGAATTGGGATGGTTTTTTCTCCTTCAAAATACTGCGCTGATAAGGATCCCATCACAGGAGATAGTAGTTAACAGTTAAAATGCTAGAAATAGCTCTCAAGTTAACTCATCTGTCTGAATTTCTCATAGGTTTTTGTTCATACTTAAGTCAAACAGAAATAATCTGTTATATTACACATGTCTATACCTCTATGTTCTGAACCTGTACAGGGCATCTCGAATGATGAAGTGTATTTTGTGAAGAAAGTTAAAAAGACTGAGAAACAGTCCTACTGATCTGTCTTTTAAATGTCTGTTTATGCAGTTCACCTAAGAGTAAAAGGACAGAAGGAAAATGAGACTGGGGACACTTAATAACTTAGAAAGTGGATCAAGAGCTTTCCCACTTTGTAAAGGACAGCTGTAGTATTGCTCCATCTGGGAAGAACTACTCCTGCCAACAGGTTCCTCAAAGCTGTGTGAGAAGAATGTCTTAGCTCAGTTCCAAAGCAGAACCACTGTCATATATAATATATTGTTTCCATCAAGGCTGTTTTCTTTCTGAACATTACATATGTACTTACAGGAGAACAGTTGGGCATCTTCTGTAATAACCTGAAACATAAAGATATGGTTCCATTTCCTGTAGGGAAAGAAATTGTGAGCCAAGTTGCATCCTAGAAAATATTGTTGATAGTAGTTTTGTGGAAAGCAAAAGCAGGTTTCCCTGTTGATGATAAACTAACTTAATTTTTTTTTTTACTTTGATTCTACATATTTATTTAAAAATAAAGCAGTATTTTTCCAATGTTTAAAACAATAATATGGAACTATTTATGACAATATGCTTCCTGTGAACCTGTCTGCCTATCTTACTTCTGTTTATTACAGTAGACCAGAAATTTTAAAGATTATGTCACTTCCAAATTTTTTCTCTTGCTGCTCCCAGCTGAGACACCCTAATGCCTGTATATCAGTGCAACATCACTGTTTTGGTTTGAAAACAGATAATTTTTATTACATTTAACATTACTGACTTTAGAATAATAATATTTCTGTATATTTTATTTTAACGCTCTAGCACTTTGTATAGAATTACATACAATTCAGATTTCTTTTAGTTCACTTTTTATCGTTCTATTAAATAGGTGAATGAGACAAATCAATTGGTACTGTTTTCCAGGTGAGTGTCAATAAAGGTTTCTTTCTGATCTATTAATAACAGAGCAATGTGACAACTTCAAAATATTTTTTGCATATTAATAGTTTGTAAAAAGTTACAGTAAACATCTTAGAAATCATAAGCCCCGTCTAAATTAACGATGGATCGACAAATATTTGAGGTTGTTTTATAATGAGTTGAACATCGTAGATGACGAACCAACATATGATGGTGTTTAAACAGAAAACTATGCTGTTACCTGTTCAATTTCCTATGCATTTTTTCTTCGTCATAAATAAAAGTTCTTCAGAAAGAACTTTTCTTTGTCCTTTCTTCTGCATCAGCCAGTGGTCTCTGATCTATTTTGGGTTTCCAGTTTGCATTCATAAGCAGTATTTTTTTATGAGGCTTAAAAAGTCACATTAAAAATAATGGAAAAATAATGATTGTTTTGGTGCTCTTTGATTTGCTTTTGTAAGTTGAAGCCAAATGTTCCAATGACAGTGCTATATTCTCAGGCTTTGCTCCAAAACCATTTTTATGGGTTTAAAAAAAAGGAGAAAGAGACAAAGATATCTTCAGATGTTTGTGCATTATAGTTTTATCCAGTTATCTAAATCTCTAAATTTTGTATTTTCTTATGTTTTTTTAGTTCCAGTGTATATTCCTAACACTCTACGGATTTTTTTCTTACCCGTTTATCACTAATTTGTTGCAGTCTTGCAGTGTTATTAAGAACGTTTAGGGTAATATTAACAGCATAAATTAGAATGGTTTTATTTCATACTATATTTACTCAGTTGCTGTATATATGTTTTCATTAACTGGTCTCGAATGTACAAATGTGTTGTTTAGGAGACTTCATCTTCTAGTCCTAAGATCTTAAGCTTATAAGGTCACATTCTTTTAGAGTTGGCATGATCTGCTCTCTGATACAGGCTTGCGTTGCTCTGCTTCTTGACCTTGCTTTTGTTACCTCTAGCTTTTCTTTGTCGCCCTTATCACAGCACTGAAGGTGTACTCTGCAGCTTTCACCCTCAAGGTCCTGTGGTGCTGGTGCTTCTTTCCACCCTGTAAAGCTTCATTATTCTGTTAGCTAGCAGCTTAGTGTTGAATGGAAAATGTGTATCACTCCTTTGTTATGTGTGGGGTTTTTTTTTCCCCCTGTTAGTGCTAGGAATCAAGCCAAGGTCTCTTAAAGGGCAGAGTTTTGTGCCCTGTGTCAAAGGGCTTGTGGAATTATTTTTAGTAAGTGTACCTTCTTAGTTGTCATCCTCACATTCATCTTATTGCTCCTTGTATGACTGAAATAACGTAGTAAATGAGAAATGTCTGGATATTAGTGATATAGGATAGAGCCATAGAACTCCTAACACATCAGTTTGCATCCAGCCCTTGTAAAAACCCAAATCTCAAGAACTGCTGGAATTATTTTATTTTCTTACAGGTAGGCTTGGCCAGGAGTTTGGTAATGGATTACTCCGATAATGAGTGGTACTGGGGGAAATGGCATATGCTGTAAAATTGAGTGCATAGTATAGCAATAATACACAGATCTTCTTATCTCTAAATATCTCTTGCAAATGTTGCCATAATATTGTTTTAAACTTGTCTAGTCTTACAGTATTTAGTAAGTTTTAAAATTTTTTGTCATGTAGGAATTAAATATCCGAAGTCAAAGAACTTAGAAGATATGTTAAGTGAATTCTTAGCCAAAAATAAAAACACAACTCCATAGTGGGCTATGTGTTTGCATGTCGGATCTCAAACGAGTATTTGGGCCCATTTCAATTCTCATGAGAATGTTCCATTCAGGGGCTTCTCTCTCTATTAGCACAATCAAATGGGTTTGCCATGCCCTGTGTGTCCACTCTTATTTCCTTGGCATTTCTCTTTCCTTCCCCAAAGCCTGTGCTTCTTGTAGCATGCGTTTCTGGGAAACTGATTCTGTTGTCATCCTTTTCACTAATTTTGGACTTAATTACATTAAATAATCAAATACACAGTTTAAATCTGAAAGAAAAGCGGAAGCTTCAGAGACGAAAATGTTCCTAAAAAACGTGTAAATGTGAGTATGCAGGGAGGAAGCCCACAAATTACTGTCCCCACTGAGGGGAATCAAGTAAATGGCTCATACATGTACTGGCCACACTTCTACATTGCCTATCAGTTGTATATCAGTTCTTTTACACTGTCTGTAAGTTCCATCCTACAGCTGGAATAAAGGATTTATCCTAAATTCATGGTTTGTATCTAATACTTTTTCTTATTTCTTCTCAGTGTATGGCCTGGTTCAAAATTTTACCATGTTTTGGGTCCCTCCCTGATCCCCAAGCTGTGATGCTGCAAACCAGCACTTCAGAGAGGAGTCTCGCTGTCCTTGCCCTGTGCCCACGCTGATGAGTGGTGCTGGCTGTTGAGTGAACATGGCACCATGGGCTCTGGTCCATCTGTGCCATTTTGTCTAAGAAATCGCTCAAAAGAAATTCTGCTGATGGCTGTGGTGCCTGTGCTGGCTGCATCGGCCAGAGCATCCCTCTCCCTCCCTCCCTCCCTGAGCCATTATATAATTGTGTAACACTGCCAGATTTGCAGGCTGTGTTAAGAAGCTGCTGGTACAAGGCATTAGCCAAGTTTTTAAATAGTTATAGCGGGCACTCAGCAATCTGTGAAGAGAGTGGGAGAGCCGTGTCAGGACATACTGCATGCTTTGGCATGACCAGTAAATTACTGCTTCTCTGTGAGAACAACTTCCTCTGTGCTGTAGTTGTTGCCCCCAGCTCTAGTACTGGCTTACAGAAATCATAGGATTTATTGACACATGACAAGTAACTGCTATGAGACTGCTGGCAGCAATGGCATGACATCTCCTCCTACACAACTTTCTCAAAATCTAAACTCTACTTAGGGTGCCACTGGTGGTGAGGGTACCAATGACTGTAGTGGCAAGTGATCTGCTTTGTTAGACGCTTGGGTTGTTTGTACAAGTTATATCTTCCTTTCTCATTTTAAGGTAGAATTCAGTGATATTCAGTGACTGTAAACGGTGGATTTTGGCATCCTACATTTCTACAAATACACAGCGATGTACAGAATGTGAGAAAAAAACCTGTCAAAAACTGTTCATGCTAATGAAACATAGAGCTGAGAAAGAAAGATAAGAAGACATTTGACTTAAAATTCTGAGCAACCTATAAAATATTTCTTAATACTGAATGCATTATGTAACACTATGCTTTCAGCTTTGAATTTTTTTGTGTATGTATCCATCTAATTACAGACCTCTTTTGCTTCATCACAGCATGGCCCAAACCAGATATCCAAAAGTTTGAATGTAATGTGAAGCCAGTAATATTTAATATATGCAGAACTAGGAGACAGGGGAACTATGGGTGTGCAACGAGAGAGGGTCAGAAGTAGGACAAAATAAAGCATTTGATTGCTAAAAGATAAATGGATAAAAAGGAAAACAGGAATTTGGAGGTACAAAAAAAGAGCAGAGAGAGAATGAAGAGAATTAAAAAAATGTCTGATTTAAAGAAAAAATTAATATGCAGTCTGTTGACCCCTCAGGCTGCCAAAGAGTTGCTTTGCTCTGATAGGTACAGAAAAGAGGGATGAATTCTCCATCCCAATGTGTTTGGGTTTTTGATGTGGGTACCATGGTGAGGCAAA
Organism: Aptenodytes patagonicus; assembly: GCF_965638725.1. Lineage (NCBI taxonomy): Eukaryota > Metazoa > Chordata > Aves > Sphenisciformes > Spheniscidae > Aptenodytes > Aptenodytes patagonicus. Next base: position 141,209,429 of record NC_134950.1, read on the forward strand.
TTCTTTTAAGCTCTCTTCATGGAGATACTGACTTGGATTAGGTGGCTTTTGGGTAGAAGTGAAATCCGTAAGATGTGCCTTATTCTACTGTAGTATAGAGAAATTCTTTTTCTCTGTGTCGTCATTTAATATAGAACTAACACTGTTGGCACAAAATGCCATCTATGGCATTCTGTGGTGCAACTGCACAAATAATGCAAAAAAGGATCCTGAAATTACTGTCCTGATTACAACTTGTGGCACATAATTGGAGGCCAATAACTGTTGGTGTACCCCAGGGGTCAATACTGGGTCCAGTCCTGTTTAACATCTTCATTAATGATCTGGGTGGTGGGGCAGAGTGCACTCTCAGCATGTTTATTGATGACACCAAACTGGGAGGAGTGGCTGATATGCCAGAGGGTCATGCTGCCATCCAGAGGGACCTCCACAGGCTGGAGAAATGGGCTGACAGGAACCTTCTGAAGTTCAACAAGGAGAAGTGCAAAGTCCTGCACCTTCTGGGGAGGAGCAACCCCAGGCACCAATATATGCTGAGGCTACCCAGCTGGAAAGCAGCTCAGCAGAAAAGGAGCTGGGGGTCCTAGTGGACACCAAGCTGAACATGAGCCAGCAATGTGCCCTTGTGACAAAAAGGGCTAATGGTATCCTGGGCTGCATTAGGAGTGCTGCCAGCAGGTCGAGGGAGGTGATCCTTCCTCTCTACTCAGCACTGGTGAGGCTCCATCTGGACCCCCACTGCTGGGTCCAGTTCTGGTCACAAAGATGATTAAGGGTCTGGAGTATCTCCTCTATGAGGAAAGGCTGAGAGAACTGGGACTGTTTAACCTAAAGAGGCGAAGGCTGAGGAGGGATCTTACTAATTCATATAAATACGCAAAGGAAGGATTCAAAGAGGACGGAGCCAGTCTCTTTTCAGTCATGCCCAGTGACAGGACCAGAGACAATGGGCTCAAACTGAAACACAGGAGGTTTCATCTGAACATCAGGAAACACTTTTTTTACTGCGAGAGTGACTGAGCACTGACACATGTTGCCCAGAGATGTGGAGTCTCCATCCTTGGCGATACTCAAAAGCTGTCTGGACATGATCCTGGGCAGCCTGCTCTAGGTGGCCCATCTTGAGCAGGAGGATTGAACCAGATGACCTCCAGTAGTATCTTCCAATCACAACTGTTCTGTGATTTTATGAAGTTGTAAGCAATAGAAAAAGTATCTAATACTTTTTGGTACTTCTCTAAATTACAGAAAAATATTATAAATGGATTCCGCACAACTAAAAAAAATATAAGAAATTCCCTTTCAGTCACTGCCATTTGAAAATGCAGAGATAGACTCAACAAAGCATTTTTTTCCTGGTTGTAGGGTAACATTGCCTTGAGAACATCTACTCCACCCAGCACCCTGCAGAATCTTCATCCATCTGGAGTCCTTCAAACCTCGTAGTTCCCCCATCATGTACGTGTGCACATCTGTAAATGTGCCAGCAGCTTAGATGCCTTAAGTTATTCCCTCCCCTCCAACTGCACACCTTCCTTCACATACCATGACCTCTGCTTTCACTGCTGAGGCTGAATTTTGCCTTTCAACCTGAGAAGGCTTTAGTTGGTTACAAGGAAGGGGAAGCAGTGATTACTGCCACAGACTCCTTCAGAAATGCATACACAGCTAACCTGGGCTGAAATATTTGAATAAATTATTCTACTGACATATTTTATATATATTTTATACATGATGTCTTGTACTCTCACCCATGGAAGAGACAAGGTTGTCTCTTCGTTTCTGTGCTGTTCTGAAGTCAGAAAATGGCATTAGCTTTGTGCAGTGCACAGTGCCACTGAGCTCTGCTGGGGAAGAGGTACCTGGGCTCTGCTCTGACAATAGCAACAGGTTTTTGGTTCCATTGGGATACTCTTAGTTACTTCTACACAGACGGTTTCAGCCTCAAAAATTATTTTTCCAGCCAGGTAGTTATCTGAAAAATAATGTTTTAGCATTAGTTTGGGTTTTTTTGGTTTGGGGTTTAGTTTAGGTTGTTTTGGTTTAGGTTTGGTTTTGGTGGTTTGGGTTTTTTTTGTTTTGGTTTTTTTTTGTTTGTTTGGTTGGGTTTTTTTAAACTTAAAAGTCCTGCTGTGGTGTTTGTGAGTTATAGGGTGGGTTCATTGGTTCTTTTTTTGGTTAGTTGGTTTTCATTAGTGTGTGTGCATAATGTAATTGTCTCTGATATGCAAAACATTCTTATTTTGATGGAGACTACCTTAGCTGTAGCTTTTTTTTTTTATATTCACTGCTAAGAAAACAGTAGGTGGTGGTTATTTAGCCTTGGCGCTGTGAGTGAATGTAATGTTATTCAGTTACCTTTTTATTACTTTGAAATTAACATATTTGATAGGTGATACCCTCCTACAGCTGCCGTTCCTGCAAATGCAGAAAGACTGGTGTTGGTTTCATTGGCAAAGCATTGGTCTTGATCGATTGTTCTTTTGCCGGACAGTAGACTCTCATAATTTGTAGGTAAATCTTTCTTACTTGGATAAAAATTAAAGCTTAGAATCAAGTATTTATGGATCTTATTTTTGTCAACTGTAGCAATTGCTATAAAATGTACAGAATGAAGTTAAAGTCCAGTGGACACCGGCATCGCATAAGCAGTAAGATTAGTTGGCAGTAAGCACTTACCCATTCTGTGACATGGCAAAACCTGGGTCTCTTTAATCACTCTGAGGATACCCAGTATTGCCTGGCTTTTCATCTAGTGTGACTTGTTTCCAGTCAGTGCTGATATGTAGCAAATAAGTTGAAATGTGATCAGCACGATGGATTGTTTAACCTACCTTTGTCTCTCTCTGCCTGTCTGTTTTAAGGCACATCTAACTCTCTTCATTTGTAAACTTGAATCAAACCTTGAGGTATCTTCCTTACTGCGTGCATTTCTTTTTGCACTACACACTGCATACCATTGTTTGTTGCAAAAAGTATGTCAGTAGGAAAATTCAAAAATGGGTATTTGCTATTTGGTAATTTGTGCTTTGGTTTTTGATGCTTTGCAATGGAAAATTGGAATGCTTGTTGAAAGGGATTTTGTGCAGCTTTAAAGGATTGCCTTGGAAAAAAATTAATATGCTTAATTTAAATTTAACCCTTTCCTCATTTTCAGGGAGTTTCTGTTAATTTTTTTTCAATGTCGAAATTCAAAGAATAACAAAGTAGTTGTATCTGCAGTAGCTGCTGTTTTGTGATTTATAAAAATGCTTTTTCAAAGTGGCATAAGAATGGACAAGAATTTGTTCTGAAACGTTGAGAATAAAGAAAGGGATATCATCTATATATTAATAATTGACAGAAAGTGTGAATAGAAAAACATTGTTATTGTCAACCACAAAGTCTTCCTTAAGTCCATGGTCAGTTTACTTACTGCTGATTTTAAACTGAGTTTAGAGAAGAAAAGTACAGTTTGTGTATACTCTGTAGATAGGTGCTGTGTAGCTTTATATATGTGTGTGTGTGTGTATATATATATATAAAAAAGTATAACTGCAAGTTGCATTTGTACTCCAGTGCAGAAGTTAAGGTTATGCCGTTAAACTTTGTTTATATAACTGATCTAAATTTTACTTCTAATTCACTGTAACCAACTCACTTCCAAATTCATTGGTCTCCCATTATCTTCAAGCAGCCCTAGTGCTAGTTTAGCAGTTGCTCAAAGTTGCATACATGAAATGATATAAGGCTCCCCAGCTGCAAACTAACAAAAGGTAAGCACGTTCTCCATTTATAGGTAGTACAGCAGGCCTACCTTTAGATCAGTCTTAGCAATATATTCAGAAACTAAAAAAATGACCTCACCATAAAGAGCAGACAGTCTGCCACCTGCCAGAATGCAAATAAAGTTTAAGAGTATAAATATTTGAGGTACAGATGTGACCTCAAATGTGTAGACAGTGCATCTGAGACATGGCAAATCTAGGCTCAAGTCCCTGCTTGCCTACTGTAGCCTTGTGAGTTGAAGACAAAGGATTCATTCTCACTACCAGCTATGGCTGGTCAAAGCAAGTTTCATGTATCTAGTCAAATGTTTTCTTCTGGATCTGAGATCTTCCTGACAGGCATTAAAAAAAATATGCGTGTACATATATATGTATGCATATAAATAACATATAATGAGTTATATATTATATAATATATTATCAATATATTATAATAGATAACAAATTATAATATTATCAATACCATAAATATTTTATATACAACACACTTTTATGATACTGTATAAAATTATGATATGAAATATGCATAATATGTTATACATATTATGTGTATCACACACGTACACACACAGTAGCTTTTAATACATTTTGGTTTCCTGACCAGTGTGTTAGCTTTTGCTTGTAATTCATCAGCTGTCAGTGTTATAATTCTTCTGTATGGTCACGTGCCTTTCTCATACGGTTGTTTTAGATAGGACTAATTTAATCGCAAGGTTTGTGGTTTGCAAGATCTGTTATATTTAGTCATGTATTCAATCAAATTTTTCTTTTTAATGAGATGTATGTAGGTGTCAATTCTGTCTTCTACTTTGTTGTTCCTTTGATGTCCTTCTGTACTGTGACAACACAACATTTATCCTGGTAGTCTGAATTTTGGCTTGTGTCAGTCATTACTCTTGTATTGTGTTGAACAGATAGGATTGCCTGTTATTGTCAACCCCTTCCCTACAATACTTAGTAATAGGGGCTGTCTTATCAGACTACAGTGGAAGCTCAGCTGGTGTGACTTTTTTGTTTCACAAAGCTCAGTATTTTAATTTCTAGCTAATTTAAAAATATATTGTGGCAGTGATTCTGACATTTGTAATGTATTCTTTGTTAATCTCTGAACATGCAGTTCTAGGAAGCAAAGTCCTAGCACTGTAGAAAATTGAACTAGAAGGGACATCTAGTTCAGCCTTGGCAAGATTGATTTATCTTAAACCTATATTAGCAGAGGTTTCATGGTATTCATGGGCAATCTGATAGTATGTTGACTGTCTTGCTATTAAAATGACTTTTTTGTTTTATAATGTTTTCACTTCCTAATGTCTAAGCTAGGTTTCCAGAAAGCAAATTAAATTCATTATTTTTGTTATTCCCCATGGACACTGTTTTTTACTTTCTTCCATGAAGCAAACTTTTTCCTCTGTGAAGTCTGTTTTGCCATATTTATCTTTTTTTTTTTTTTTTAAACTAAAGATACCCTTTTTGGTTGTTGTCCCGTGTGTCGTCCCCCCCCCCCCCCCCCCAGTCTTAGGTTTTTTTTTCCTATAGCCCTTGTTATTCTTACTTTTTTGATTCTGTTCAATAACTCTGGTAAAAGAATTCCTAGATCGGCTCTACTTGCACAAGGTAATTTGATTTATATTTCTAAAGGTAGTTGATGAAATAACTCTGTCCAGAAAGTCAAAGAAATAATTCTGAGACATTTCAGAACAAAATAATGTAGTTTGAGATTTTGAATGTAGACCCAAGGAATACTCAGTCCCACCTCTAGAAAAATCTTTTCTGAGCAAAACTAAGTAATGTCTTAATTTTATTCCCTTTAATAAAAACATTTCATCAGCTTCCTTGTAGGCTTGACAAACTTGTCGCAATTAGACTATTTATGGCATTGATCTTTTTCTCTCCCTCTGGGTAAAAACTCACAACAGTTTAACAGAAGTTGTGGTTTTGGCTGCCTGAGCTAAAATTTTACCTCTGTTTGCATTCCATCTGTGTTCTTTAAAAAAATAAATAAAATGTTATGTGGAGTAAAAATGATCCAAGATGATGGTAGTGAGAAAACAATACCAAGCATAGCATTCTTGACTGCTTAAGATGACACCAAAGCCAGGCCAAGTCACAGTGTCAAGAGCTGGCTTTAGTGGCAACCCTGATGATAAACCTTGCTCCCTCCATTCCACCTTTAGCATGTTTTGACTTTATATTTCCTCTAACTGCCTCTCAAAACAAAAAATCCAGAAAAAAACCGTAATGGGCAAAACCAAACTCTTGTTGTTTTTGTCTTCCAGTTCATCCTCATCTCCTACTTGTCTGGTAAACGATGAAAACGAGCTAAGATAACAAAATTTTATGAAGCTATCAGTATGCCTTTTTGTCTTATGTGTAACGCTACGTAACAGCAAAAGATGATCTTTTGTTACTGCAGAGAACTGACTCCAAGGAAGCACAACTGAACGGAAGATAAAACTGGGGCGGGGGAGGGAGACCAGTACATGCTCTGGATAATGCTGCTGGCAAGGGGAGGAGGGTGGCATAAACAGAAAAGAGAAGCCATTGTCCTTGCTTTCTTCTAGAAGATATGCCTTTTTAGTACCTTTTCTTTCACTTTGTAATCCACCTTCTGTGGAAATGCCCAGAAATCCTAACAGGAAATGAAGTTTATGGGGAGAAAAAGTGGAGCAAATTACAGTTAGATGACTATGGAGAGCTTCCCCTTTGTTGGCCGCCATTTGTGGACAAAAAAAAAACTTGTCAGAGGGAGTTTTGCAAATTTGATTGGTATTGAGTGAAAAACTTGGAAGATTTATGAAAAATTTTGAAGAGGAATATGATGCCACATGTGCTATACATTGAGGGATTAATTATTTCCACTCAATTAGAAAAATAGGCAATGTACTACTTCTCAATTCAGCATTGCCTTTTAAACCTCAAAAATTTCATCTTTCCATTGCTTTATACAGTTAGCATTACGATTGATTACTGACTATTGTATCCATCAGCGCTATAAAAATATTGGTCCGCTTTCATAGTAATTATCAGAGCAGAACTAGTAAATAAATTCAGCTATGCTAATATTCTAAGTCACAGTACATGTGATAATCTCTAACAGTAATGTGAATTATGAAATTCCATAATTCTGTACAAATTAAAATAAGACATGGAATATACTTACTAGAATGAGTTGGACACTTGACTGAGGAAAAATGATCAGTCATATTAGACAGTTGCATTCTCTGTAGAATATGTTTTGAGCAGCATGTTTTACTGTGAACATGAATGAACAGGATCATGCTGCCATTATAGATAGTCATTAAGTAAGTAGAAATTACTAATTTTTTTTCAGCAGCTGACCGCGGAAGGAGAAATGCCACCTTGAATGGTTTCCTTTCTGCAGCCTGACCTCCTTCTACTTAGATGTGAAGGTGATAAATCACTGACTGAAACAACAGCAGGGATCCTTATTAATAACAACCTTCAGCTCTCTTTGCAGTCACTCCAAGTGCAAATGACACAGTTAGAAGTGTTGTGGTTTTTTTTAAATCTGAAATGTGCATTTTTTGCGAGCTAGGAAATTTGCCTAGATTGAAGGGAGCCTTCAATTTAGGTTGTTTGGTTTGGTTTTGGGAGGGGTATGGGTTTTGGATACAGGCATGTGATATGCAACTGTGGACTGACATAGGAGGAAACAGGAAGGTCAGACAGTGATTCTGTGAAGAGAATTAATTGCTGTTGAACTTTTAGGTAATGAAATTCATGAACTGGCCCTTGTCTTTCATTAGAAAGAAAAAGAAAATGTGGGTGTGCTTGTCTGGATTTTTTTTGTTTTTGAAAGCTCAGGATTTTTTTTAAAGCCCTAGTTTTTGTTGGCACTGTTCAGCTTTTTTTTTTTTTTCTTTTTTTGGGAAAAAAGTCCACATCTGCAATGAGAAGTCCAAGCAAAGGCTGGGAAATGGGCAGAAGACAGATACCTAAATAAGACAAATTTAACTTTTCTGAGACATTTATAAGCATTTTTGATCTTACCTTTGTCTTCTGGTAAAGCTTTCCTAACCTTTTAATTTTGAGGTTCCTAGTTTGAGACACCTCTATTTGTTAAGAGCAACACCTGTAAGCCAGGCACGATACTAGAGGATGTCTGAGGTACATGTGCATTAGTGTTTTAATTTGGAACAGGAATGTGTTTCTTGCACTGAATTATGTGTTGATCTCCATTTACCATGCTTGCCTTCACACTGTAAATCAGTATGCACAAATTTGTTTCCTTTGGGTGAAACTAAACTGAATGGTGCTCATTGGGAGTGCACTTGATTTGTCTCCTACTCCTAACTGGAATTTGGTCCGTGGGACCATACCACAGCTAGTCCTTGAAAAAAGGGATTGCTGTTGCTACTTTGACATTGCTTGTTTGGGAACCTCAGTTCCACCCTGACAGTGTACAAGTAGTGCGTATAGGACTGGAATGAGGAATTCTGTCATCCCTATAGACTTCTCCAGTTTCTGAGGTGTTCCTTGCCACTTCTTGCAAAGGTTTGCATGCCTACTATATAGAATGCATAAAATGTAGTTGCGCTTACTGGAGAATACATTACTTCCTTCTTCAGTAGGTCTGAGTTGGTCTCTTGTCTTTGCTGCATGACCATTCATCTGTGATTGCAAAAGGATGCCATCAAAGTTTGTAGACTTCTTATGATCGTTTTCTTCCTTTCCTATGTGAAACTCAAATGCGGCTTACTAACCACAAGTGAAGGTTATTTCTATTACAAATTTCATTTTAGCTGCCTCTTTGGAATTCACTTGTTACAGACCAGTGTAAATAAGATGGGAAAAGAACCAGTCTTTCTAATAAAACGATTAACTCATTAGAAACATACGTACTTTTAGTTGACCTGGAAGCATATGTAAATCAGGGGCAGCTCTGGGAAACAGGTTTTATTGGCTGAAAACTGTTAATAGAAATTACAAAGTGGTTCTGGGTTGTTGATTTTAGGTAGAGAATCTAATCTTGTAATTTCTATAGTATAGGATAATGAAGTAAACACTACCACAGCTATTCTCCATGCACGAATGCAAACAGTGTTTAATTTGTATTAAATACTTTTTAGTAAAAAGAACCCTGCAGGTACAGAATGTTGTTATCTACCTGAGGACGCTCAGGTGAATTAGAAAGGGTGGGCTACACACTTGAATGGTCCTCAAGTTTCTGAAGGTGCTCGTGGGTTGAAACTGCGATTCGATGTGTCGAGCACCCTTTCTCATTTAGTATCATTTGCAAATACAGTGCAGTATGAACAGTATGAGACCTGGCATCATGTGTTTGTGAGTAATTTCCCAGAAGACATGCTTCATGACCCTGCTTGTGACTGTGCTGGGGCTGGCCCGGCCTGTGGGTCCCTGGGTCTGCCCAATTGTTAGCATTTCTCCCATTGTCCTCCTCCGGTTTTGTAGATCACAGTGGCCTTGAAGGCACAGCAGCCTGCTTTCAGCACCCGCAGGTAAATCCTCTTCACTTCTATGGGTTTTCCAATTTCTGTCAGTAGTTTCTAGCTTGTTGCTCTCCACTGTTGGCTGTCACACTTCTTCCCAAACCTTGCTGTTATGGTTTGTGAAGATTGAGGCAAAAAAGTTGTTGAACTGTGTCAGTCTTTGCCATATCATCCTTCACTAACCAGCCCACATCCAACCCACATTTTCTTTGAACTTCCTTTTGCTGCTAACAATGTATTTAAATGAGTATGTTTGAAAGATGTTACATATAGAACCTATAGATTTGGGGATATATTCCGTATGTAGTGCAAATCTTGTTTTGGTAATTTCTGAATGTTCTTCAGTATGTTCAGCCAATTCTACAATATTTAGCAGCTATGTCCAGCACTCAGCACTTTAACTGAACTTGAATATTAGGGTTATTTCACTTGTATACCTCCTCTGAAAGGTAGATTAGTATTTTTATGCTTTATTCCTTCTCTTATCATTCCAGTCGTCTTTTTGAATGTCATGTAGAATCATAGAATCATAGAATCATTGAGGTTGGAAAAGACCTCTAAGATCATCGAGTCCAACCGTCAACCCAACACCACCAGGCCCACTAAACCATGTCCCTAAGCGCCTCATCTACACGTCTTTTAAATACCTCCAGGGATGGGGACTCCACCACTTCCCTGGGCAGCCTGTTCCAATGTTTCACCACTCTTTCAGTAAAGAAATTTTTCCTTACATCCAATCTAAACCTCCCCTGCCGCAACTTGAGGCCATTTCCTCTCGTCCTATCGCTTGTTACTTCGGAGAAAAGACCAACACCCACCTCGCTACAACTTCCTTTCAGGTAGTTGTAGAGAGCGATGAGGTCTCCCCTCAGCCTCCTTTTCTCCAGGCTGAACAGTCCCAGTTCCCTCAGCCGCTCCTCATAAGACTTGTGCTCCAGACCCCTCACCAGCCTCGTTGCCCTTCTCTGGACACGCTCCAGCACCTCAACGTCCTTCTTGTAGTGAGGGGCCCAAAACTGAACACAGTATTCGAGGTGCGGCCTCACCAGGGCCGAGTACAGGGGCACAATCACTTCCCTACTCCTACTGGCCACACTATTTCTGATACAGGCCAGGATGCCATTGGCCTTCTTGGCCGCCTGGGCACACTGCCGGCTCATGTTCAGCTGGCTGTCGACCAACACCCCCAGGTCCTTTTCCGCCAGGCAGCTTTCCAGCCACTCTTCCCCAAGCCTGTAGCGCTGCATGGGGTTGTTGTGGCCGAAGTGCAGGACCCGGCACTTGGCCTTGTTGAACCTCATACAGTTGGCCTGGGCCCATCGATCCAGCCTGTCCAGGTCCCTCTGCAGAGCCTTCCTACCCTCGAGCAGATCAACACTCCCACCCAACTTGGTGTCATCTGCAAACTTACTGAGGGTGCACTCAATCCCCTCATCCAGATCATCAATAAAGATATTAAACAAGACCGGCCCCAGTACTGAGCCCTGGGGAACACCGCTCGTGACCGGCCGCCAACTGGATGTAACTCCATTCACCACAACTCTCTGGGCCCGGCCGTCCAGCCAGTTTTTGACCCAGCGCAGAGTCCACCTGTCTAAGCCGTGAGCCGCCAGCTTCTCTAGGAGAATGCTGTGGGAGACAGTGTCAAAGGCCTTGCTGAAGTCCAGGTAGACCACATCCACAGCCTTTCCCTCATCCACTAGGCGGGTCACCTGGTCATAGAAGGAGATCAGGTTGGTCAAGCAGGACCTGCCTCTCATGAACCCGTGCTGGCTGGGCCTGATCCCCTGGTTGTCCCGCTCATGCCTTGTGAGCGCCCTCAAGATGAGCCGCTCCATAATCTTCCCCGGCACCGAGGTCAGGCTGACAGGCCTGTAGTTCCCCGGATCCTCCTTCCGGCCCTTCTTGTGGATGGGCGTCACATTGGCAAGCCTCCAGTCTTCCGGGACCTCCCCCGTTAACCAGGACTGATGATAAATGATGGAGAGCGGCTTGGCGAGCACCTCCGCCAGCTCCCTCAGCACTCTCGGGTGGATCCCATCCGGCCCCATAGACTTGTGAGTGTCCAGGTGGCATAGCAGGTCATTGACTGCTTCCTCCTGGATTACGGGGGGTTCATCCTGCTCGCCGTCCCCGTCTTCCAGCTCGGGGGGCCGAGTACCCTGAGGATAACTGGTCTGCCTGTTAAAGACTGAGGCAAAGAAGGCATTGAGTACCTCAGCCTTTTCCTCATCCTCAGTGACAATGTTCCCCCCCGCATCCAATAAAGGATGGAGATTCTCCTTGGCTCTCTTCTTGTCATTAATATATTTGTAAAAACTTTTTTTGTTGTCTTTAACGACAGCGGCCAGATTGCGTTCTAGCTGGGCTTTTGCCTTTCTCATTTCCTCTCTGCACGACCTAACGAGATCCCTGTACTCTTCTTGAGTCGCCTGCCCCTTCTTCCACAAGTGGTAAACTCTCCTTTTTTTCCTGAGTCCCAGCAAGAGCTCCCCGTTCAGCCAGGCTGGTCGTCTTCCCCGCCCATTCTTCTTACGGCGTACAGGGACAGCCTGCTCCTGCGCCTTTAAGACTTCCTTCTTGAAGATCGTCCAGCCTTCCTGGACCCCTTTGCCCTTCAGGACCGTCTCCCACGGGACTCTCTCAACCAGCGTCCTGAACAGGCCAAAGTCCGCCCTCCGGAAGTCCATGGTTGCAGTTTTGCTGCCCCCCCTCCTTACTTCACCAAGAAGCGAGAATTCTATCATTTCATGGTCGCTAAGCCCAAGACGGCCTCCGACCACCACATCTCCCACCAGTCCTTCTCTGTTAGTAAACAGCAGGTCGAGCGAGGCACCTCCCCTGGTAGGCTCACTTACCAGCTGTGTCAGGAAGTTGTCTTCCACACTGTCCTGGTTTCGGCAGGGATAGAGTTAATTTCCTTTCTAGTAGCTGGTACAGTGTTTTGGATTTAGGATGAGAACAAAGTTGATAACACACCGGTGTTTTAGTTGTTGCTAGGTAATGCTTACACTAGCCAAGGACTTTTCAGCTTCCCATGCTCTACTGACTGAGGAGGCTGGAGGTGCACAAGAAGCTGGGAGGGGGCACAGCCAAACTGGCCAAAGGGACATTCCATACCATGTGACGTCATGCTCAGTACATAAACTGGGAAAAGCTGGCCGGGGGGGCCGCTGCTCGGGGACTGGCTGGGCATCGGTCAGCGGGTGGTGAGCAATTGTGCTGTGCATCACTTGTTTTGTGTATTATTATTATTATTATCATATTATTATTATCATTTTATTTCAATTATTAAACTGTTTTTATCTCAACCCACGAGTCTTTCTAACTTGTGCTCTTCCAATTCTCTCCCCCATCCCACCGGGTGGGGGGGAGTGAGCGAGCGGCTGCGTGGTGCTTAATTGCTGACTGAGATTAAACCACGACACACACACTCCAGGAACCTCCTAGACTGCTTCCTCTCTGCCGTGTTGTATTTCCAGCAGACATCCGGGAAGTTGAAGTCCCCAATATGTAGATCTCATATTGTCTCTTTACAAAAGAAAATGCTTCCTAGGTGAGCATTTGCTTTTCTTGTGGACAGTAAATTTATTAATTTCATTTAAATTGAGTGACAGCTGCATAATTCTGTTTTCTTGTAAAGTCCATGAAAATGGATGAGCAAGGTCCATATACAGGAGAAGAATGAAGTTCCTCAGATTCTGAGCAATGATAGTAACAATGCCTTATTGGTATAACCTTTATAACAATGGATTCAAACATTTTCTATGCATGTGTAAGTCAGAATAATAAGCCAATTTTTAAAGTTCTATTTAATTTTATCGTTGTACGTATTTCAACACATGAAACTGGAGCAGTAAAAATCAAGCTTTCAGGGGGTTATTAGTGATTTAGCAGTGGCTGCACTTGACTTATACTGCTGCTACCCAAAAAAGGTTGCACTAGAATCCAAACAGAATGATTTGTGTTAACCTTTCTCCTAATAAATATGTAAATAAGCCTGGGCTGATTGAATCTGGAAATTAGAATACCTAAATATGATATGATACATACAGGGATACTGAAGATTGTGTCCTTCAATATAAAATGAGAAAAGATAGGTGATTAAATTGGAAGGGAAACCAAGGTTTAAATCACAACTACTTAAGTTCAGTGGTATTCTGTTCTATTTGTTTGCTATTTTAGTTACAGTACAGAAGACAGCTTCTGGAAAAAATTGCAGGAGTTGGCCATTTACAAAGATTTTTTTTTTTAGGTTTAGATGGGTAATTTCCTATCAAATTTGCCTGCCTGTTATCTCATAAATGTCCAACCAGTAGACCAGGTTGCTGTAAGATGAAGGAGTCACCTGCTGACGTAAGAGGAACACGTGTGCTTTGCTGCTTATTCTTCCAAACAGATATTCCCGTTTTTTATTTCAAATGCTGCAAAAACAATTCTGAAAAGGGGCCCAACACTCTGCCCACCAACAGCCAAGCACCTTGAGGTGAAGTGCAGCAGTACTTTGCTTGAGGGAGGGCTTCACAAAGGGGTTGTAATTTGGTCCATGTAGATTTATGGTATCTGGGCATGCACCACATACTTCCCTTGATATTAATCATTGGTTCTGTAGAGTAAACTCTTCATGACTGTTGGAAAGAGTAAACTTTATTCCAGCTAACTCTGCTTATACACTCCCTTATAGACTTTCTGTCATGCTAATTGTTAGAGAAGTGCCATTTTTATATTGGTGATCTTTGAGTTAACACTGCAAGTGGAAAAAAACGCTTTCAGAAGTTAAGTGATTGTTTAAGCATCTGTCATGCTGCATGAATAAATGTTCTGACCATGTGATATTGCCTGATGCGGTTACATCATAACAAAGAAAGGGGCCAGCCTTTTCAGGCCTCAAATTTCCTAGGCTGATGTCATTCAAAGTGAATTGTGATTGGTTTTGAAAGGCAAATTAGATCCAGTGTTTATAGAAAAATCTGGATTTGCTAAAATAGTAAGTGTATCAGTGCTTACAAAAGGGAATGCTGTGAATGAAAGGTGATGAACCCAGTTAAACTATGCATATTTAAATAGTATCAGGATCAATTTCAGTAACCCCTGTGGTATCAAGAATTCTTTTCTCTTGAACCTGAAATTTTATTTATAATCAGCACTGGGACAATTCTATGAAGTCTATTTTCTGAGTATCATCATAGTCGATGCCAATTTAAGATGATTTGGAGCAAAAGGATGGAAAGGGGAATCATTAACACACACAGAAATCAATCTATGGTATCTGTTTGCTAGCTGACCTCAGGCCAAAATAGATTGAAGATCAAAAGTAGTCAAAAGGGAAATTCTGTGTCATTATGAAATGCTTCAACGTGTCCTCTATTATGTGAGTAATGAACCTTTAATTTTGGATTAGCGTGTTTACAGTTGCAGTTTGATGTTTGATTCACAATTATACATGGTTTTGATAAGCAGAGATGGTTTAGACTGAGAAGTAACTGTGAAATGTTCATCATGAGTGTAAATATTATTTCAGTTCCAGGTACAGAGAAACAGAAATAGGTTTTCAAAAGTGGGTGGTTAATCTTAATCAAAACCAGCAGTAAAATATGAATAGGTCCAGCATTAAAAAAGTTGCTTTCAACCATCTGGTGGAAATTTTTCCCTGTAATATTTGGGCTTCTAATGTAAATTCTCATTTTGTCCAATTCACCTACCTATCAAGAGATTTCAGCAATATGTAGAAGGATGTTATGTTCTATAATTGATTAACAAATTATCAGTGAAGATGATGATGAATGGTTTTTTAATCAAACATTTACAGGAACTATATCTTAAGCTTTATAGTTAACCATGGACTTTGGAATATTGAAAATAATGAAATTAATGTTTAAGTGCTAAGTTTTTCCCACAGTAACTGTTTCTGGTAGTGAAAATTGTTCACCTAATTTTGCTTCAGTGATCTTTCATTTTGCTTGATGTCTTAGCATTTTAAAATATGGTAAACTACTAGAGATGGTGAGATGAAAAGCAAGTTCTTAGCTAGTCTCATGACTTAATAGTGCCCCAATATTTAATTTTATTTATTGTTTTCTGTAGTTATATTGGCCAGTTTTAATAATTGAATATGTTGATGAGAGGTTTTTTAACTTTCTTCTGTAAGTAGAAAGCATGTCTTTTGAACATTTTAGTTAATACTTCTGCTCCCCTCCTTCCCCCTCCAAAAAAAAAGCTTTAAATTATTTCCAAGTCATGAGTAATTATTTGTTCCTCATATATAACATTTTCCCACCCCCAATTTCAAAACCCAAAATACCAACCTACCACTAACTCTTTTTTTTTTTCCTTTTCTTTTCTCCTGATCCCACTGAAAATAGACAGAAAAACAACAATCTGAGTTTTAAATTCAGCAAATATGCAGGTCAGATGCTGATGGTGTATATTCCCTTAACTTCATGAAAGTCAGTTCTAATGTGCCAAGTTTAAGTAGCAAAGTATCTGGCCCATTAACTTGCCCCAGAGAGAATGGCCATGGGAGGGTCAGAATCAGATATCATAATGTGGATGCGCACCATTGAAAAGCCATTTTTTTAACATGTTAAGTGAGCACCTAATAGGAACTCCAGCTGTAGATAATGTGTTGTCCTCTTGTGACGTATATCTTCTCAGAGAGGATTTGTGCTTTCTGGTTACGTGGACATAATGTTGAAGAGTGCTAATAGTAACATTTCCTTTTGAAAAGTCATTAATACAGAATAGAAAATTCTTACCTCCCTCATTTTTATTTTTATATACAGTTAATTCTATCTATATTTAGCACTGTTTGATCATTTTAGAATTTCCTTTAAAAAAACCAGACTTCACCTTTTGTTTTCTCCATTCTGTTAACAATTTGGTCTTCAAAAACCACCTGAACTACTGTTCATATGCCTAGCCTTACAGAAAATTGCAAATGAGATACCTGAAATGCAACAGCAAAAATGCTTTACCTTCAGATCTTGGACATATTTTAACACTAATAATAACATGAACTTGCTTTGCTGCTCTTTAAATAAGTGCATTGCACTAAAAAATATGAAAGGGAACAAAATGTGAATTGCTATCTGTTGTAGTACAGAAAAAATAAAATGAAAAGATTAAGACAAGCTCTTCTTTGCAAGGTTGCAGTCTCACAGAGCAAGTAATCATATCTTGACTGGAATAATTCATTCCACCATGCATTACATTTCTTCAGAGCAGAACTGTAAAGTCAGTGTCTTCTGACAGAGATTCCCAGAAGTCTCTCCATAGGCTTTAAGTAAATTGGTGAAAGAAGCAGCCAAATACTTTGCAAGAGAGAAAGCAAATTAAGCAATTTTGCTCCAAATTTGAAAGTCGTCATGCTATAATACCAGCATCTTGTTTTCACATACAGCTGCTTTTAAGTCCTGGTGATTTGTGATGCCAGTGTCATAAAGGACATAATAAAACTTTGAGGTTTTATTGCAGTTCATACAACATACAAGTCTATGCCTACTCAGGATTCCTGTAGCATCACTTTAAACTACTGTTGGTGGATTCTGGCTTTGTGGATTATGATTTTTGTGTAACAGCATGATATATTCCATACTGATATGTATGTATATTAAGCTAAAATATAATCAAAGTAGTTTGGCAATATTCTTATCTCCAGGTTTGTTTTTTTTAATAATTGTCCAACTTCACATTGAGCAGTGTTCATACTAAAGATACTGCACTGTAGAGCAAAAATAAAATATCACTAACAAAATACTTTGGTAACTATTTCATGCAGGCAGGAAGATAGCTTTGTTTTGTTTAAGCTTTTCTAAATTTAGTTGCACAAACATCAAGGTCCATTGGTACTCATACTACCTTGGGAGTTTTTGCATTTTTTGGGAACCGTTGGTGAAGACTGCATTTGTGCAGAGAGTTGGGTTTTGATTGATCCCATTTTTACTGAAGTGGATTACATTATCCTCAATGGCTTAGAGATGGATGCTGGATTTACTGATATCCAAAGTTCAGGCTACTATTTGCCCATTTCCTTCATGGATGCACCCTGCTTTTCTATGTGTAGTTGCCTGTGCATGGCTGTTTGGAAAATGAAGTTTGTGTCTGGATATTGTGTATGTAGGGAGGCTAATATGGGATAAGATTTGGGTCAGGCTGAAGGGGAAAATGGGTTGGGAGGAGTAAGGGAGCTTGCAATTTAGATCTGGATGCTGTACTGGGACTTTGGAAGACAGGACTGGGAAAAGCTCTGAGAAGGAAGAGGCTGGCTCAAGTGGATCTGCAGGAGAGATGTGGATGGGGAGGCTGTGTGATGTGCGGGGCCAGGCTCTAGGCATGTGCCCAGCATGGATGCAAGTGACCAAGATTCTGGGTAGGGCAGGAACATGTGCACAGTTTTAATAAATGAATTAACATATTTCTTTGATTTTATTTTTTATTCTTATAAGTACATGTGGACTTTCAGGCCCAAGTGCACAGATTTCATTATATGTTATCTGTATTTAATAATTATTAGCTGATCTTTACTGAAAAGCAAAGAAAACCAAACCCTTTCCCAGTGGTTGTGTATGTGTTACTGTAGTTACCACACTTATTTCTCCATCCTTTTAAAAGGCTCTTTCTGTGAATAGAAATTTGTTTACAAGAATTTAAAACCATTGGAACAGCATGGCTGCATGTCCTTTACCCCTGAAGAAAAAAGGACGGTGAATTGTCTTATTAGTCCCTCATTGAATGATTGCAGCAGTTGCTTGACCTTGAGAGAAATGGGACACTGCTGGTGTTCTCCAGAGGCTGGTTTTATTAGTGTTGGCTGACCTCGGGGAACTGGGTGACCTCCATTTCACCTTCTGATCTCCCAACACCAAAACAAAGCAGTATTTTGCAACATAATGTGAATAAAAGACAAAGGATGGTTTTTTATATATAGGGGAAGAGTGAAAGAGGTTGCTGTAGCTTTGATTAAAAACCACAATGCAATATAAATCCATCTTGTAACAAATAAAAAGGCTAGACTTCTATACATAGTTTGACACTAAATTTCAAATTTAAGGTTTTCACTTAGAGGGTAATGGGCATAACCTCACTGTAATGCTACAGTTATTGCTGTTTTTTAGGAAGAGGATGGTCCATGTTGTCTTGTATCAATTACAGAGTCATCTTTCCCATTCCATTCATGATAGTACATTCTGTGCAACCACCACATACATGCTGTTAAGTATTCACTTTTTCAAATTGGTAAGTAACTTGTGTTTTGCTTTTGAAAGAGGGGCTGCAGTTGACTTGAAATGTTAGGCCGCTGTTATAAAATCCACTAATGATTCCACCAACATTTCAGGAAAAAATATGTCTGTTTGACTGTTGCTACTTTCAGCTTACTGAAAAAAACAATTAATGGATTCTTTTCCTAGTCGTTATTGATAATGTTTGGGGTAGAAGCTTGAAGTCTTTCAAGTTAAAAAGAAAGAGCAAACTCAAGCACATTCTTTTTTAGATTTAAAATTTTTGTTCATAGAAGCTTCTTGTCTACTTACCTATGTGTATGCTGGTATGTATGTAGGCAGTGCAGTCCTATGTAATCACAGCGTGATATGATCTAATGATGTCAACAAAAATGAGAGTAATTATTTGGACACACCATGTCAGCAACAAAGTTTGCTGGTTTTCAGACTGCTTTTTTTTTTTTCTTTCACTGTAGATTCTCACTGGCTTGTTTTTGGAAAATTAGTATTTCGGTCAGTGACTTAGTCATGCTTGGTTTGCAGCTGTGCTGATTCTACATCTATCCCTAGTAAAGAAGATATAATAGTAATTATGGTGTTATTGAACATACCAGTCTTGGCCTCCTTTAGCTATGCCTATCAGTCTGGCAGGACTCCAGAAGTTGCTCAAGGATGCATGGATCAGATTCTTGAGAAATGCTGTGGGCAGACAAATGCTTACCAGGTCTTCTAGTGTGTAACTTAGAAGTGTTGTGAAATGCCATGTGTCTGAGTGAGTGCCTCACCACTATATTTTCTCTAAGACTAAGAGGGAGAAAATTCAGCCTTTCCCACTCATTATTGTGGCTGAAGACCAAAACAGTTGGAAACTGGACTCCAGTGGTGGGTTAAAGCTGTATGTGAGATGCTTTAGAACAGGCGCCTGAGTTTCAGACAAATGATGGATTAACATGTGCCAAATCCTCTGCTATTTGATGTCAGGCTAATTAACACTTGCTATTTATCAGTGTATTAAAGAAACTTGATTTAATCCTACTAGTAGAAAAGCTGAGTTACGTGGTTATGGTTTAGATACAAGTGTCACTTTAGGTAAGTTGGCCTTCATTCACAATCCCAGAGGAGGAAAGGCCATGAAAGGTAAGCAAATCAGTTTGGAAGGCAAGTGTATGGTGGTGAATAATCCACTTCTGAAGGTAGCTACCTTTGTGTCCTCTGCTGTACCTTACAGTGAGATCTGAAGCCTGTACATCTCCTTTCCAATGTGCTCTGGGAATGGTTCTAAAACTAAATCTCAATAGAGCTGCATATGTGAAATTCATTGAAACAGATTTCTTGCTGTGCAATAAATGATGTGTTGCAGCATAATGTATCACAAATATATTCCTGCTTAGAGACTTACATTTTTGATATCTACAGTCTGAAAGCTCTGATACTTGTTTACATGCATGCCAAGATACTCTGGTAATTTTAATTGTGTATATATATGCTATGTCTGATTCTGTTTTCCCTTAAATCACACAAGCAACTTAAACTGCCTTTCCTTTCAGGGGTCAATGCGTGTATTGTTTAGAGTTCAGTGAGACGACGATCTTGTCAGAATATTGAAGCCAGAGGCGTTTTCAGATTGGAATGGATACAGCTAATCAAATAACAGTGCTGACTTTTCTGACACTGAAAAATTATGATATATTGTAGTATAAATTGGACCTTGGCTCAGTACTGGATAACACCCATAATTGACCTTGGATCATCTAATTTTTGTAGGAGTGTGCAAGGAGGAAGAATTCCATATTTGAGAGCAACTCTTTATCAGAGGAAGGTTTACTAGCAGGTGGGGTGTAGGAGGGAAACAATTATATAATACTTGTGATCCATAAAGTGTATATATTATATGTTTTTCCATTAATAACCACTGTTTTCTGTTGTTTCTAATAATTTAACCACTAGCTTTTATCATTTTAACCTCTGTCATGCAACTTTGACTCAGAACAAATCCAAGTTGCATCATGGTTAAGTCACGAACAATCTATTTCATAGCTGAAGCTATGATAGCAAAGTAAGAGCTACATGTTTGTGCAGATGTAAAAAGTCCTTTTTCATCAAACAGATGGCAACTTTGTAGGTGGAAATATTGTCTGATGAGGCAGTCTAGATCTGCTAAATATATATGGGATATAAGTAAAGATATAAGTGAACATGTTTCTCCAACAAACTGTAATGGCTCTGGCTGTTATTTGTTCTTACTTAGCTACATTTGTGCTTTCTGTCTCACCAATCCAAAAGTGATCATTTACATTAGAAAACTTTATAAAAACAACTCATGTCCATTGAGGACCTAGGAAGCACTGTGGTGATGTTTGGGCAAGAACATTGCTTATTGTCAAGTGGTTTATTTTAGACTAAGCAGAATTCTTAACTCTGTATTTTATCAATTTGCAGAGAGTAACGAGACTGTTTAATATTTTTCTTAAGAACTACGTGCACGTATAGAATGAGATCCAAAATTATAAGCCATGCTTACGCATCTGGTAACTAGCAATATCAAGCCTGGAGTTCTCCATTCAGAATAAAAACACTGATAAAGAGTACTCAAGTCGCAATGAAACACTGATGTATTGGTTTATGTGTGCATCCGTGTGATTACAATGAACTTTCAGTCTAAGCATCTTATTAATATTAGGAATAAGAACTCTGAGCAAGAATGAACAATAATTTTTGCTCTACAGAAAGTGAGAATTTCTGTGCAGCAGAGAGCTGGAAGACCGGTGTTTCATACCTTCAAAGATGGAGGTACCCCAAGAACAGGAAGAGATAATGGGTGATTTTGGGACCTGACAGCCCTTAGGATGATCGTGCTAATGATTTTATGATCCTTTGCTAGCACACTTTCTCCCACAGCCAAAGACTCATGCTATGTAACATCCTTGTTTAGCATAGTCTTACTTTGTTTGGGACAGCTGCACTTGAAATGCCAATAAGTGATGTTAAACTCAGGAGTCAGGTTCACTGCCCTGTAGACTTTTAGAAAATCTTGTATTTTAAAACAATGGGAGAAAACATTAAGAGGGAAGCACCAATGTTGAATTAATGTTGTGTAAGGTTTTGTTTTCCAAATGCCTATTTCTTTTTGGAGAAGCAGCCTCAGCACAAGCCAAATCTTTTCAAAGAGAGATCAAAGACAGTGAGTTGTGCTGAAGTAAAAGTTGCTGATGTGCTGAAAGCTGCAGAAGGATCCTTGGGGTGTTTGGGCCTCTGGTACTGGTGTATGTATTGTAAGTGAACCAAAAAATAATTATGTTATAGCTGAAGGATATGCTTAGTTCTACAACCTATTCAGACACTGTAGGGTGTACAGGTACAAGAGGTACAGGAAAAGGAGATCCAGCTGTGTTTAAAAAAAATAAATAAAATACATAAGCCATTTGGGACTCTTAATAAATGACTCTTTTCTGAAAGCCATATTTGATGTGATTCTTGTTCTGCAACAGAATTTTGTGCTCTACAGAGAGCATAGTCTGCCTAGAACGCTGAAGTAGAACTGTAGAAATAGATAGTTCATTGCCCAAAGGCTGTGATACAGATGGGAAGTGTAGAGCTTATGCATCTGAGATCCCTTACAGTGCATGCGTGCACGAGCATGGAAAGATCTTACGTGTTGGCTTAAAGTAGTAAATTCACATGTCCCATTGTGGTGGTAAATCTGGAACTTCATTCTACAGAAGTACATGGTTCCAATGAAAAAGGTGGTCCCCAGCCTTCCTCACTACAGCCAGCTGCTTGTTATTGACAGTCCCACAAGCCAGCTCTAGGCCTTGTACATTTATGTGGCGGTTGGATGATGTAACGGCTAGTTCTCAGCTGCATCAGCCCACTGTGTAATTTGAGATGATTTTTGGATGATCTTGAGCATTCAGCCCAAACCATGTGTGTAGGGTTTGGTTTTTTGTTTGTTCATTTTGTGGTGGTTTTTTTAATTTAATTTCTGGTCTTATGTCCTACAACCAAGCTGCTTTTCTAAGGGCTTGGGGTTGGCTGTGCTTGCATTGGATTTACTGATTGTTCTTTCTCTTAAAGATTAGAAGTAAATGACTTGTAATATATGTAACTTTCTACTTTGGGGCTGAAATTTTTTAATGTGTAGAAAGCCTGGCATGAATCAATAAAAGTGATGTCATCTATCTGTCGGATACTAGTGGTTTATCCATTCAGGTGTCATTTCTGACACAGAACTCAGTTCCAAAGCCTACTTATCCTGACTTCTCTGCAGTGAAATGCAAGTGAATAATCTGACAAATGGGATGGAGGTGTCAAAGTTCTAAAATTTCTAGGAGTTGTGAGAGGAGCAAAGGCTCAGGTCTGTGAGGAGTTCTGTAGGCTCTGAGAAGGATCAGACAGATGTTTTCATACACCAAGGGGGTAGCGCTTCACCTTTTGACATGGGTGGCTCCAATAGCTAACCAAAGAGAGAGTCTGGGGATCCTGAGCTCAGTGTGGAGAGTGCTTTAGAGAAATAATGGATCAGAGACAAAGACAAGTGTTAAGGACTGACATGTTTCTTTGGATTTCTGTATCTCCTGTGTTAAGTATTAATTATAGCTGTATGTGGGCGTGTGCATGTGCTTCAGCTGTTACCTAAACTGGAGATCTGAATTATAAGACAAGAATACCCCCTGCAGAAATGTGGCTGTGTCTGAAGTACTTGGTAGGGTGAAGGGCTCAACACTGGTTATAGCTCCTGGATAAACTGGTCTGTATGGTTCTTTCTGTGATGGCATAATGTCTCTTTTTTCCATGTGGTAAATGAATATCCAAAACACAGTCTGACTTAGGTGTCACAAACGTAATCACAGTGCAAAGAAAATATATAGCTTATGAGGTAGACTTCACCAGCCCTGTAAGTATATCACTTGTACGTTTAGAGACTAGGACACAGCCAGATCCTTAATGGAAGCTGCAGATATGAACGGGTGGAAAACATTTAAGGGTTCATAGCATTAGCACTGTACAAAATAGTGACCAAACCTATAAAACACACTCCAAAACTATGATCCATATGAATTAGACTCTGAAAAAAATCTAAGTGATAGAGTCTAGAAAAAAATTCAGAAATAAATACCATTCTATGTAGTGACTCCTATTGTCCTGTGACAGCCAAAGTCGATGGGCATGGCATGAGCAAAGTCCTAAGAATCTAGCAGCGAAAATGTTAGAGGATACATATTTTATGGGACTGGGAGAGGTGGAAGTCTGCAACAATGTCAGCCCTAGAGAAAGCATGAAGATATTTGGTTGCCTATGGAGCAGGCACATTGCCTGTGCAAAAAAAGAAGGCAAAGTCAAAGCTAACTTTGTGCCAGATGCCAAAAAAAGAAAAAAAGGCAGCATAAAAAAGAAAGGAAAAGGTTTCTGTGATCAGCAATCTCACTGAACAAAAATGAGGGGCTTGTAAAGAATAAAATAAATGAAAGTTTACAATACACACTAGAGGGTGAAAGAAGGCCTCCAAGGAATATAAAGCAACTGTAAAAATACGGAAGGAGAAAAAAGGATCTTCTCTTACTGCATAGTTTCAGGTTGATTAATCAAGAACGGCATCTTCCTGATTTTCATAGCAATGACAGGAAGAAGCTCTGATAGCATCATGTAAATCAAAGGGCATGGTTAGGAATGGGTGTATACTGCAAGTGGTGGAAACAAAGTCTCTGTGGAAGATAGCCTCACATTTTCAAAAGGTTTGCAGGATCAAGAGGTTTAGGGACTGGATCACTGCCTACTTCATTTGGAAAATCCTCATTGCTTCTCTCAGACAAGATGACACTGTGGAAATCTTCAGGGCAACCTCACAATATTCTTCCCCTTGGTTTGCCCTGCAAGTTTTTCTCAATCCAGAATAGCAGGATTTGGTCTCAAGTCATTAGGAACAGATAACAGTTCTTTGTTCCTAACCCAGTCCTGAAATACATCATTTCATAACACTGCAGCCTTTGAAGGTATGCTAACTGTGTATTTGCATCCTTACTGGGCATGTTCACTCATGCGATCCATTTTCCTTTTGATTGTTCAGGTTGGTACAGCAAAATTATTTCTGGAATTTAGGTTACTTTTCTAATAGATGCACTTAATTTGAATAAAGTCATTTATAAGCAAAGCCAAGAGAGCTACCATCAGTCATCCCTAATATATCAGTAGACTTAAAAAGCCTGCAGCTGGAATTAAGACTTGATCTGGTTGTTGATATATCTACTGTATTTGGGTCACAGTATGGCCATTATGAAGTCAAATAGTAAGATGATAGTGATAAGAGGAAGACTAATCACTTACCTAAATACAATTGAAAGGATGGCTTATGTACAAGCCATTGGTTTTCTGCCCTTTGATAAATGCATGTAACTTTTTTTTTCCCTTTTTTTATCCCAGGCTTAATCTGCTAATGGTCTTCACAGAAGGTGATTACTTTTTAGCTTGGTACAGATTTGATTGGACTTCTGTTGCAACTGCAGTGAGCATAGCCTTTGGGATAGAGTCAGGCTGTCAAATCAAAATGTAACAGTTGTCTTCTGGAGTGTCTTTTTTGGTAATAGAAGTCTCTCTAGATAACATACATTCAACAAAACCTCTTTTGCAGATTCAGTACTTTCCTAGAGCTCTGAAGCATCTTTTAATATAAAAAAGCATGAGTGCTGATGCTGAGCTTAGTGTGTTTTTTTTTTTGTTAGAGAAAATGCATATATGCTTTCTGAACATAAGGTTGGCACATGCACAGCTCAAGAGTGATCACAGCACTACTGTTTATGTGAAAGCTGCACAAACATTGTTATCCAATATATGACTAATTCTCTTGTTTACCCTTCTTTCCCCCAAAATTCAGCATTTTTAACTATGTAACAAGCATGTTTTCTCACCTTTTTAGTAGTACTTATAAACCATTGCAGATTTGCATTTTGATTGCCACACAAGTTACAGAATATTTTTGTCAAAGATTTAAATTGGGATCTCAAAAAGCCAGCAGTAGATGCAAGCAACAATGTTTAATGAGTACAGAAATGCCAAAAGAGAATGTTATGTGTAAAGGAACATATCTGCAGATGGCTCTTCCCTTATTTAGCCTTCTGGGTATTATGTACTGATACTGTTTCTGGTTTTGAACTAAACGAGTAGGTCACTGTAAGATCTTAAAAATGATGGTATGGCTAGTGATTTTAAATTTTTTGCCCGTACAAAACCAGTAACTCATAAAGCTCTTATAATAAAAACTTATATAGCAGAGCTACAGCATTTTAAAATCTAATCGGATACTGAATCTGATGTCAAGACTGATTTCACTGTCAGTCTTCTGATGTTTGGAAAGAAAAAAGAAGGGTTAATAGAATTAACTGTGGCAACTGCAAAAGAATAATGCTTGATACTTTGTCCATTCAAGGAAAGAAAAATTTAAAATGTGGTCAAAATTCATGTACATTGAATACTTTCTGAGCATGTTAGGTAGGTGGAATTCTGTCTCATTACTGCCAAATTTAGGATCACGGCTGCAGGAACATAACATTAGGAATCTGGCTTGAAGGTTCCATGTAGCCGCTGAAAATATGACATGAAAATGGTGGCTAAAATGCGACATGGCAATGTCGTCATATTAATCAGGCCCTTTCTGCATAAAGGAAACCAAGAGGAACCATTCAATTCATGTGCATAAAACATGTACTTGTGAAGCATCAAGGAGATGTTCAGCCTGCCTTGCAGGAAGGGCTTAAATGAGGTTGCCTTGTTTACTCGAAAAGTGAAACTTGAAAGGTAATGCATTTCACCTTATGCTCCAACACATTTAAAAAAAAATCAGAACGGTTTGTGCAAAAAGAAACAGCTAATAGTACATGAACAGATAGATTGAAGATGGCTATATATATAAAAAAATATAAAAAAATTGGCAACAAACAGAAATGGAGAGGGAGACTTGGAAACAGGTTTCCAGGTTTCACACCAGTAGGAGCAGTTAGGATAAAAGGCCTAATTATTTTAAGAAAAATTCAGACATTTCAAAAATGTTTCAGAGAAATGAAATATTTGTGTAAGAGAATACATGAGGTATTTAGCTTAAGCAGCAGAGGTTTGTATTTGCTGGCATTCCTACATCCCTATTTTAGAAGGATATTGCCAAAAAAGACCAAAGGCAGAAAGACAGAAAATTGTTCTATTGCAGTGCTGTCCAAACTGCTCTGTAAAAAAAACAAAAAAATTCTACTTGTACTATCTCCCTGGCTTGGGTGTACGGACCTGTAGAAGATATGATTGTAACTGCAAATTATACAGGCGAGACATGTTCTGTCCTTTGGGCCAACCTTATTCGGTTGCTTTTTTTGGTGCACTTCATGCTGCATGTTCAGCCTGCTGATCCCTAATAGCATCTGAGCTGTGAGGCCATTGCACCCTTGTGTGTGGAATGTGTGCATTATAGAAATAACTGTATTGACTGCAAAAAAGGAAGAAGCAAAAGATATAGTTAAAATGATGTCATGCATGAGCTTGTTTTCAGCTCTCTTACCCCCTTATCTTGTCACAGAATGAAAAAAGAATTATTTTGGGAGTCAAGCAAATCTGCTCCTATCTTAACTAGAAACAACAAATTGTCATTTAAATGTTGTATAAATACATCAATTTTTATATTTTGTGGATTTTGAGGGGATTGGCAGGTGAGAGAGGCTCTCAGCTTCTAACAGTGCTTTGAAACAGAAATTGTTTCCCCTACTACATCTTTTGTCACTGCTGTGCTGATTGCTACCGTACCCGCTCAGACATGACCAGAATCCCAATATGTCTATCAGCAGCACTTTTTCTTAATAACTGTATTTGTTTCTGCTTACATCTTCCATATAGGCTAAGCCATAGCACCAGATAGAAATCACTTGTCAAATATAGCAGCACTTACTATGATCTGTTGTGTGCCTCTCTCCTTCCCCTTGTGCAGAGGCTGTAGGTGCTCATTTACAGCTCTGCTTCTTGAAGAAATTTTGACGCCCCTAGAGAGGCTCTGCACATCAGAAAATCGCTGCCCAGCTTATCAAATGAGGCAGCCCTTTCTGAAAGGAAGATTACATTAGGAATTACAGAGAGTATTGAAGATGCTGATTTAGTGCAGTGGATTTGTCGCAAGGCAGTTTTCTGGCACGTTCCCTCTTCTCTGTTCCTGTCTGTAATCTCATCTACTCAACAACTTCAGCTGTCATCCACCACAGCTGTGCTGAATGCCACCTCTCACTTCTGACCCTTCTCACTCTGGCTCTGTCCCATTGTTTTTTGCATTTCCTCACTGATTTCTCAGAACAATTTAGGCTCATCCATTCCCTGGCAAGCTATGCCATGCCCTGCTATCTCAACTACAGGTTTCTGATCCCTTCCTTGATCCCGATCTTTGTATCAGTATTGCCTTATTTACCCACTTTTACAGTATTGCCCCCTTGCTGAGTTGTATTTTAAACTAATTGAATCGCATGGTGACAGGAATTACATTTTATACAGAAATTTTATACTGCATAAACACAGAATCGTGAAGCTGAGAATGACTTGGTGCCCATGTGCATCCTGAAGGGTGTTTGCCTTCACTTGCTTTCAAGGAATTCCAGAGTTGGGACCCTTTGACTTTGTGAGATGATCTATTCCAGTTCTTCATTACCCTTTTCACAAGAATTTTTTTTCCTAAAATCTAACCTGTATGATGCTGCAGTTTAACCAGTCTCCCTCTGCTACTGCTCGTATCAAAGATGTGGAGAGTAGTAGCTCATCCTCCTTGCCTTCAAATCGGCCTGTAAATGTTCTTTTTCCCTCCTGTGTGGTCTGAGTAGACCTTCTAAAAACTGCAGCAGTATAAGCAATACACCACTACCGTAAGTCCCCGAATCATTCATTAATGTCAAGAAATAGGCGGAATTCCATAGAAAAGGATTATTTTTTTAACAGTATTTTCATCATGAGAAATGTTACCATGACTGTTTTCTATCATGATATTTCTTTATGTATCTCATGATACATTTTGCTTCAGCTGATGAGTTTTAAAAATTCTGGATTTATATTTTATCTTCAAGGTTGTATAATAGGCATGAAATATGCCTACCATGAAAGATAAAAAATCACACCTGTTCCTCTATATTTTTATGGTTTCTGCACTACAGATTGTACAAAGTTCTTGTGTAAATAGGCTTAAGTAATGCTGTAAACAAATCAGCGGATTCACATAGACTTATCCTTTAAATTTTTCTTGTGTAGATTAAGTATCAAAATTTCTTTATGGTTCGTAGAAGCCACTAATTAAGTAATATGCTAATAACTTCAGAAATCTGTTCTGTTGCTCCAACAGTCTGACTGTTGCCAGTTACAACCCAATTAGTCCCTGTTTTACTGTCAAAACAAGTTCATGAAGTGTTTCTTCTTAATGCTGCTAATATTTTTGATAGTAGAAATTTCATTGGGGTTTGAGCTTTCTTTCTCTTTCAGAAACCAAATATATCATAAGTATATGTGGGAAATTATTAACAGTTAAGTGAAGCACAGAGGAACAGTATTGTAATTCTTTGACAGCAAACCTGACATTGCAACATAATAACTGAAAAATACATAAACTTAAAGACAAAAGTGCTGTTTTACTCCAAAGAAAAAAACCTTCTTCAGATGTCATAATCTGCTAATTTATTAAGTGTATTTATTCATTCTATTTAGAGATCAATTAGTAAGTCTTTTCTTCTCACTATTTTAAACTTTTTTATGTTTCCAGGTCACTCGGGACCTTAGAAAAAAAAGAAATATTAAATGAATGAAATAGCCTTCTTACATACAAAAAGAAAATTATATAGAAAAATGGCTGATCTGGGATTTACAAATATCTTTATTCATGCTTTTAAATAGAAGCTATATGCAAAAATCAGTATAAATTTGATGAGATCATAAAAGATCAAATGCTGTTACAGGCTTGCAGGCAAGTCTGGCGAATAATCATTATTCTGAGAAGGGGAACGCACATCAATGTAATCCCTTAAATAATCTCCAAAATAACTCTAATCCTGAAAATAACTTTTTTGAATTTGTATAAGGAGGAAAAAAATGAGAAAGAGGTATTAGGTGAAATGCTTATAATACAAAATCAGAGTAGATAAAATATCTTAAAGCCATGGGAGTAATACAATTTTGGTTCTTAAACTATTTTTGGCAAAAAAAAAAAGTTGTGAAATGTAAGTAACAATAAAAGCTATACATGGCGTTAAGCCATTAAGACGTTTTGCAGAAATGTAAGCACATATGCAGTCCAAAGTGGGATTTTAAATGCAGGCTTTTTTCTGCAAAAATGAAATAAAACCCTACTTTTTCATAGAAAGCAGTGAACTAGCTGGAATTCAGAAGGACAGTTTTGAAAACAGTATCAGGAATGCCATTATGGTTTAGGAAGTAGCAGCTCTGAATTGTTACCAACAATCAAAGGGACATTAGTGCCTGATATCCACTGACCTGAGAATGTGTTCAGGTGCCTCATTCTGCCCTTGTTCCCAAGATTGTGGCGGCTGTATATTTTTTTTTTTTTATATATATATATATATCTGCCTGTCTAAATACCATAAAGTATCAGAAGTTTTAAAAATCCCTCCGTACAGAATGAAAAGTAGTTTGAAAAATAAAATCGAAAATGCTTCCATGGCTACATTCCTTTCTAATGCCAATACCCTGACTGATGCTTGAGGATTTCCCTGAATGCCACCCATACAGTGGCATTGCACAAGTAATAGGCAAGGTATTCCTTAGTGGCAGTCGTATTTTAAATCATAGTGGATACTAAGCGATTATTTATAAATCAAAAGATGTTATAACATTTTTTGTCAATGTTAAAAATATTCTTAATTTTTAATTCAGCTATATAATCTTACTTCCTATGATTCAGAGCATAGATATCCTTCTGTGCCAGATTTCAACGTTTTGAAAGCCTCTGGATAGGGAACAGTGTGTCTGCACTTAAGAGTGGCTGCTAACATTGATTTTGTAGGATTATCTTTTTTCAGTGTCCTGAATTGAGGAGAAACAACAAAGATATTTGGGGTTTATAATAGGATAGCAGAACTGACTAAAAAATAAAGAATGAGGTGCTAATTCAGATGTTGAGGTTTTGGTTTGGTTTTTTACGTGTATAGCTTTTATACTATTTGGTAGATTGCCTAGATATTAAGAAATTAACATTTTGCCCCAAATATTTTTGCTTGTGTGGTGAAATGGCAATACGTGTATGTATATGTTAGGTTGTATAGCTAAAGAAACAAAGAATGTTTCAGTATTTGATAAAGGTGATTTCTACCAGATGGTTTTTAGGAAGATTGTATGTAATTAATTTACGTATTTGTGATTCCTGAGATAACGGTATGAATCAAGAATCGGACAGCTCATGGCATCAGCCGGGTGGTTCAGTGCATGCAGAACTGATGCTGTTTAACTCATGCCCAGGCTTCACATGCGTGATTGGCTGGCATTTCATATGCTGAGGGAGTAGAGACTGTGGATTTTAGTTCTTTTGGGGGTTTGGGGGGTGGGTGTGTGTGCAATTTAGTTCTTTCTGATTAAGCTATTACAGTGGATAATCTCCAGTTTTATTATTTTTCACTGGTCATTCTACGGTAGTTAGTAGATGGACATCACAGTTGTGTCCCTCCTGATTTTCTTCAACCAGCTTCCTTTGCGTCTTTCATGATGACAGCTTCTGCAGCCTCTGTTAGCACACAAATACCTTTCAAATGTATTGTTTATAGCACACAAATACACTTATATCTATGTTATTCACTGTACATAAATATGCAGGGATAAGCCTATATAAAAAATATGATCTGTTGCAGGGTATTTTTGCCTTCCTAAAGCTAATAAAGAATATTCTAATATGAACAGATGAAAATCTAATTTGTTTTCTATTAAAAGGTAATAACCTTTTAATGTGAAAGAAGTAGCAACAGGCATTTGTAAAATGGCAGTACCATTCAAACTGAAACGTCTTGATACTTCTTTTTAAAATAAGGTGGGCAAAGACACATTAGTGCGTCACATTCGCACAGTAGCATATGACAGAAACTTTGTGCTGATGCTGCAGTCGAAGTGAATCTCAGTCATTTTGCACACGCAGTGTAGTTTCACACACGGTATTTCACAACAGGAACTGACTAACGTGATAACCTCACACTAAGGTACGGTGCCAGCTTTGAAATAAGAGGTGGAGTGCACTGAGCTCCCAAACGGTGCAGCCAATTAGCACGTTCTCTAATGGGGTCTTGCTGTGATGGGATGAGAGGTTTATTTCCCTCAAACTGAAAAATATTCAGGATCCTTAAAAGTTTGGTTCTTGGGAGCTGCTTTGTATTTCCTGAGTAGGGAACAATTAGGCAAAATGCCTGTCATGTTAGAGAGTCTTAATAGACTCTGATTCTAGATAGAGCTGCATGTGTTTTACTTTCCTATTTATTGATTAGAATGGTAAAGAATAAAAAATTGCTCTAGTATTTAGATCTGAGGGAGTTTTGCCTTCCTCCTACACCATTTCTTTTTAATCCCTCAATTAATAAAGGATATAAAAGCACATTGCGTTTTGCTTATGTAATGCTAAAATTAACCCAAATTTTATGATATAAAAACTTAGTAGCATATTTATGTTCCCCCCAACCCATCATGTAAATGTATTTAAAAATAAACCAGCAACCAAAAAACCCCACCCTAGAAATGTCTCCTATTTCTATACCGTAGAAAGAAGTTTAATCTAATTCTACACAATAATGAAGGAAACCTCACTTTTACAAGCATTTACCTTGCTTATGGTTTACTGAAACATCCAGAACTAAAGGAGGAGGAAACCTACAGTTGCTCTGGCTCATGCTGTTTTCTCTTCTCTGTACAAATAACACGTTTTAGGAAGTTTTCCTTTTTTAGGCTTTCTTTGGACTCTCTATAAGCAACCCTTTCCCTTTAAAGTAACACCTTCTTGATAAGACTTGTCCTTTCATGCTTTTTCATCTCACAGTTCTATAAGAGTCAAATTTTTACAGAGTTCCCCATGTTAAGTGTGATGGCTTTTGGTACGCACTGGGCAGTGTGGATTTTTCTGGATCTTATGAAAGCATACATGATAATTTGGGGATAGAAGGAAGGATTTTATCAGCATGGATTTTTATACATGCTGATTAAAAAAGAGAGCAGTCATATCAAATCAAAACAAAGGTCGACCTAACACAATATCCTTTCTGTGACCCTGTTGTTTCTGGATGCCTGGAGAAGACTATGAAATGAGGACAGTCACGTAGTGATACCACCTCTAAATATTATCCCCGCCTCCAGCAAATTGTGTCTTTTTAAGCCAATGGTAATCCCTTTCTGTCTAATAACTATTGTTAAATTTTTCATCTGTAACCATGTCCTGCTGCTTTTTGAGCATAATCACCTAAAACAAGAAGTTCCCAAGCTGTTTTTACATGTTATGTGAGGAACCTCCTGTTTTGTTTTGGTTTTAATTGTAATTTAGTTCTACTTTTCTTTGAAGCCCCACCTTAATTTATTAAAGAAGTTGACAAATAGTCACTGTTTATTAACAAGTTCATGAAAGACAAGGCTAGTCTAAATCTTAGCATCATGCATCCCCATCATCTTATTTGTATGTATATGTGTAAATGCTAAGTATGAACCCCAGCGTAGCTATCCAGCACCTCGGATCGATGCAGTTTTTTGCAGGAAAAGGATACAATTATGAGACCTGTAAAATAAATAAATGTTTTTAAAGTCCCTTGCTTTAGGCAATATTAGCTGTTGTGAAATAGCAGTTGTTTAGAGAATGATATAGTTGTTGAGGTCAAGAGCTTAGTAGATTTCACAGAAGTAGCTATTTATACAGTTAAGGAGACCAGCCACAGTTAGAGTGTGGTCATACAGAATAGAATAGAATCGTTCAGTTGCAAGAGACCTACAATGATCATCTAATCCAACTGCCTGACCACTTCAGGGCTGACCAAAAGTTAAAGCATATATGGTGGTAACCGAGCTAGTAATCCAGCTTTTCACGGGGAATAGACCTCAGGAAGTCATAGCACCCTGACAGTGACAGCTTAAGCATGTAGATCGTCTCTTGTCCCTAAGTTGCTTTTTTTTTTTTTGTTTTCTCACAGCTTTAATGTATTTATTTAGCCCACGGTTTTCAGGACTATGATACAATTTTACAGTTGTGGAGCAGATTGATTTACTAGCTGTACTCCTACTGTGCTGTTGCAGTGGTGTTGGAGGATTTCCTTAGGTCACATTCCTGACCTTGGCATGATTGTTGGAGCAGGTCTAAAATAACAAGGGTAGAAGAGCAGGCAGTCTTCCTCGTGTCTCTGAAGGAGGACATCAGCAGAACATGCAGGGAAGCCTCTACCAGGAGTTGCTGCTTAGCCATGGGTTGTAACCATGCAGCCCCCTGCTACTGCCTTTGGGGGCTCAGCTTGTCTGGATCACAAGCTTGGACTTCATCTGGGACATTTTGTGCAAGTGTTTCAAAAGCTGGTATCGGCAATAACGTGATATGGCAAGTTTGGGTGATGAGCTTCCCAAACTTCCCCAACTTCCCTAGTGGGTAGGGGTTGGAGATCTGCCCGTTTTGAGCCAAACTTTTAACCTGTGATGTGAAAGTGGACCCTAAAGGATCTGAAGAGTGAAGGGGAAGACTGGGAAGCGTACATCCAGCCCAGCTGCCTGCTTTGTTTTGTACTGGGGACTGAAGGGAGCTTTTTCATTCAGTCCAAGAACTGTAACAAAATGTTGGCTATTGAAAAGGGGTTTGTCAGGGATGTTGAAGGGTGAAGGAAAAAATAATCGTAATGGTTCCATATGCATGAGAACAGCATGGCCTAATGTAGTCTCTGAGATGGTATGTTTTGAAGCATGTTTTCTGGGTAGTGGTTTGAGGGAAGATTTGCATCTTTGAGATGCAGCTCAGTGCCCTTGGCAGCTTGTTGTAACTCAAGGACCCAAAGCTTGTAACAGGTATAAGACTTTTCAGTCACCAGAGAGTAGCTCACCCTGACTTGTGTTTGCTGCCTCAAGTATAACGTACGTCTCTAAAGATAAGTCTATTGAATGGCATCACCTCTCTCTCTGCAAAACCTCCAGTTCCTCTCTTGCCATGCATTTTATGCCTGTCATAATATGCCTCAGTAGGAAAATTAACATGGACACTGAAGCAGCTGGCCTTTTGATAGGGTTAGGTGGTATAGGAATGTGTATAGAGGAGCAAAGGCTTGTTGGATCATCATTTTTCATCTTGGACAGTCTCAAGAGATGCCGGTTTGGCCACAGTGTGAATGCAGTTGGGGTGTTTAAGATAGAGGTACACTTATTGGCTTGGGACTGACCTATTCATTTCATAGAATGATAGAATCATTAAGGTTGGAAAAGACCTCTAAGACCACCATGCCCACTAAACCATGTCCCTAAGCGCCTCATCTACACGTCTTTTAAATACGTCCAGGGATGGTGACTCAACCACTTCCCTGGGCAGCCTCTTCCAATGTTTAACCACTCTTTCAGTAAAGAAATTGTTCCTCATGTCCAATCTAAACCTCCCCTGGTGCAACTTGAGGCCATTTCCTCTCATTTTGTCCACCTCTTCCATAAACTGCTGGGAAATAAAATCCATTTTGTTAGTTGGTGCCTAGCACTCTGCAAGCATGTAATTTCAGGTCAAGAAAACATTCCCTGTGTGAGTATTAATCATCCAGCACCTTGGACCTTTCAAAGTATACAGACAGAAGCAAACTGGACTGTAAAATTGTTATTGGTGCTAGAAGCTCTACTGGGGCAGAGGTGAGAGGCTTTATCCTGATTCCTTTATGCATCTGTCTAGCAGAGAGGAATGGGAATGAGAGGACTTGCTGGCGGCAATGTTTGCATGCTCCCCTGAGGCTTTGATGGTTGCAACCAATGGTTTACAGCAGTGGTCTCGT
Source organism: Aptenodytes patagonicus (assembly GCF_965638725.1). Classification (NCBI taxonomy): domain Eukaryota; kingdom Metazoa; phylum Chordata; class Aves; order Sphenisciformes; family Spheniscidae; genus Aptenodytes; species Aptenodytes patagonicus. The sequence goes on from NC_134950.1 coordinate 141,244,858, forward strand.
GTTTCTTCTGAAACATATTAATGGAATTCTTCTCTTTGAGTAAATGAACTTTTTTAACCAATTAAAAATGCCATTACAAAAAATGAAACATCTTTTGAAATGTTCATTCTCAATATGTATGTATCATGGAATCGTTTACTGTATTATCTCCACTTTGAAAGTAGTTCTGACACATATGCAGTGTCAAACAAAGGCATTATGTATTTCCTATGAACCAAAAATGCACTGCGCTGGAATGTGAGGGCCCTTGGTTTTGTCACTGGTTCTTTGAACTCTGTGTTGAAGCAAACTTTCAGGGACCCAGTTCTGCACTGCTGAAATGGAAGTAACGAATGGTTGGTTTGCAGTACCATTGCAGGATATGGATTTGTTAGTGTGAAGCTGTGCCTTTTGCTATCACTTCTACTTGCAGCTTGCAGGAGAATGGACAAAATAATCTTGTGTTCTGCAGGACAAAGAGGAAGACTCTGGGCAAGTGCTTTGCTCCCCACCAATGCTGGTCGCAAGCTGCAACCTCCGAGTTTTCAAGCATTGTACTCCCAACCAGTGTCATTCCCATTTTCTGAACAATAATAATTCCCTGTAATGTTTGTCATGTTTGCAGGACATCCTATGGTTAATAACCTAGGTGGTCCATACGTACTTATAACCTCATCAAAGGTGTAAGCAATACCAGGAAGCATCACTAGACAGAAGTAGGCTGCATGTATTGAACAGGTCGGTACCACAAATTAACAGAAATAACCTTACTCTATTATTACTGTTATATGTCCAGTAGAAATCAACCCTTTAACACTTCCAAAAAAGGAGAATGCATATATTTGTCTTTTATATTGGAATATTAACATAAGGCCCCAGTTAGGACTCAGTTGCTCTTAGTAGATTTCTTTTAAATCATGCATTACATTTATTGGGAATGCTTTTTGCCATCTGATAAAAGAGCATATACCTGAATAATGGAGGGGGGGAAAAAAAATCCTTATTTTTGATCCTGAAATTTCTAGGTTTTTATGAGGTGATAATGGGCCAGTCTTTTCATGCTGCCGAAGTGTTTCTTGCAAACTAAAATCAGGACATCAGCACCACTGAAATATGGCCATTCTCTGTTAGAGGAACTGCTTTTACTATTTTATTGTTTTCAAACCTTTATGTTTGAAAGGTTTCAGAGTAAGAAAGAGAAGCTCAAGATTAATTAGAAGACATCATCTTAATACAAATTATCTGAGACGATTTGTATTATCTAAAGAAAACGTCAGGTTCTTTTATAGAAAATCTTTTGCATTTCCCTTTAGACTTTTTCTTATGTCTGCTCTGTAAGTTGTGTAATACGGTTGATGTATTTATTTGCTGATAGTGAAAAGCCTGTTGGCTGTAAAGAGTGTTTGAAGTGAAACATGCAATTAATACTGAATTTGCTCGGATAAGTGTTCCATTTCTTACAGAGAAATTATGAAAGCTTCTGATATCATTCCTAGTACTAGAGGAAGGTCTGTTAGCATATGGATTAGTGACTGAAACCAAGGTCTTAAAGGCCACCAAGGGAGTAGTAGAATCACCATCTGAGCTTCTATTGTTGGATTTTAGATATTAGTGTTTGAATTATTGAAAAAGGGGAGCACTAAAATAGCTGTTTTTTTTCAAATCTCTCACTGTAATGTGTACGTTTTGTCTGCTTATTTAAAAACCAAAACATACTTTCAATAAAAGCTATTGCTTTAAATACATTTAATTCAAATTTATTAATCAGTATAAATATATTCAGTTACTTCATAAAATAGAGCTCTCTGCAGCTTTAAATTAATAGTGATTTGTAGATAGCACATGTTGTATTTTACCTTCCCTTAGAAGGCAAGAAAACAAACATTCCCAATAGCATCTTTCAATCAGATTTTTGTGTCATATTTTACTCTGTTAACACATATAACAGATTGATTGGGTAATAGTAATAGAGTACTCCAAATGAAATTATGCTGGCAAAACGCTTCCTGGTCCATTAATGGTATTTTCACTTTTACTCTGAGTTAACATCTAACTTAAATTTAATTCTGGATTTTCAGCTGGTGTCTAATTTTAATGTATGGTCAGGTGCTGTGGTCCGAACAGTAATGGGGTCTGACAACATGCTATAAACCAAAGCTTTATTGAGGCAGTAGGAGCAACAACGCGCCCACACAGCGACTCACCTAATCACCGATAGCAAACACAGGGTCATAAGCGATGCCATGGCCCTGGCGAACTGCCAGGGGCGCCTGGTGTCCGCGTCATCTGGCAGCAGCCGCCAATTGTGCAAATGCCTTTTGCATGCGGGTAAGAATCGTGACGCCCCTTGGCTCCAGCAATGCCAGCGTGATTGGAGAGAATCCTACCTTACCTCAATAATGCGGGCAGCATCCTGCCTACCCTGCCGATGTCAGGCAGGGGGCAGGGTGTCAGCAGGCTGTCTACACTGCCGATACTGGTCAAGGGGCAGGGTGTCCGGTGTAAGAAAACAGTTATTTGTGTGAACATCTTTAGGTGCTCTGCAACAAAACATTGCACTAATGTTGTGTGGATTGTGTAATTACTGTCTGTTTTGAAAACGATTTAAGGTTCTTGCTCAACTGAGGCAAGGTAATTTCAGGTTTTGAGACAGCTGAAGACCCCCACCTGCAGTAGCAGCTGCAGAAGCAGCTAAAGTAGGGGCCTTTTGTATGCGAAATCCACTATTTTGAGCTCTTATCCTTTTCTGATTGTTTCAAACCTCTCTTCCTGCCTTCCTCATGGTCACCGTACCTCAGCTCCACTAACACTTCTCATTGATTCTTCTCTACAGTTTTCCCTTTTTCTTTCTATTTCACATAAACCTTCCCAGGAATACCCAGCAAAGCAAATGATCGCTCAAAAAATTAATCCAACTAACATGTTTACAGTCATCATGTTGTTTATTCTGCATGTGCATTATACATGTCTCCCCTTAGCCTGATCTAGGTTGTGAACTCCTGGGGGTAGCACCTGGACACTAGTTCTCTGAAGCTGCGCAATGTCTAACACAGGAAGGTCAGGTGCAGTTGGTCCTTAGACCAAGAAAATGAATGTGAGTAATAGAGTGCATCTTCCAGAAAAGCATCTAGTTTCAATCTCAGGACATCTAGAGGAGAGAATGCTATCTTCTTGGTGATTTGTCTGAATGGTTGAAAGAGAAGAAAGTTGTCTCATTTCTGATTTGAGTTCGTCTATTTTATAATACCCAGCTCTTGTAAGATTTACATGGTCCTGTGCTATTCTAGGGAAATTCTGATCAACTTGCATGAAGTCAGGCTTCTTACTGCTATAACCCCCTACTCTGGAGTGGCTTTATTGCCTTTAAAAATCAGAACTGGAAGGAAAAATGCAGAGCTTACTAATTAATCAGTGTAATGATTTGCATATAATAAGCAGATGCATGTGGTTGGGAGTATATTTTATTCTCTTTGCTACCCAGCTGACTTTTGTTTCTTTCAGCAGTGCCATTCTGGGTTGAGCTTTCCTTTGTTTATATTAACCTGCTGTTGAACAAACAACTGTGCCCTCCTTAAAGTGTGCCTGTTCTCTATTTTTCACTCCAAGTAAAAGAAGCATCCTAAATAGTATTATCATAAGGAAACAAGTGAAAAAAAGGCAATGGTATTGAGGATTCAGTAATGAGGTCAAAGTATATAAGACAAATCTAGGCTCCTGCATTTGATTTATAATTAGTTTGTTATACTTCTGTATGAGGCAAATTGTTGTTATCCAACCATGAACTTTATATTTTAAGAGGGAGCAAGAGCTTCCCCAGTTCTCCAGTAAAAATGGAATTGAGTCAAATTTTACATTATGATAATTACCTCTTACACGTTCTCCAGAGAAAGAAGTGGCCATAAGATCACTGTAAATGTCCTTTGAGACATTGAAATTCCCATAACAGTTTTTTTCTTTCTTTCTTTCTTACTGAGTCCAGTGAACATTTTCATGTTGATGAGTTTTAAAAATGATTAGGAAAGACTTTTCAGTCACTCTTACCCCTTTGTAAAGAGTCTCCTTGAAACAAAATGACCTTTCTGTTTTTCAGAGCCTTTTGAAGATTTTTCAGTGTAATTTAGGCTGATAAGGATCTTTGCATCACCTATTTGGCAAGAGGGCGGGTGTTTCTTTGTCCAACGCTAACCTTTGTTCTCTACTCATTATGTCTGGTGAGGGCTGTTTTAATTGAAGTCACCCTTTCTGAAAGATATCTCCAACCCAGTTCGTTATTGATTTTGAAAGATCTGACCTGTTAAAATTTCCTTGCCAATGAGTTAACCTTCTTACCTGAAGGTGAATTAAAATAGAGAATGACACTTCTAATTTCCTAAGTGATGTAGCCAAAGGAGCTGTGCTAAAGTGGTATAATGTTAAGTCAGCCTTTTAAAAGGATAAGATTTGTTGTTTAGCCTGATGAGCCGCCTTGGGCTGTGCAACAATAGATCTTCACGCAGGTGCAGTTGCTTTCTGGAATGGCTTTTAATTGAATATTGTTATATCACAAAGAGACCCTCTTGGATTTGTCTCTCTTTCTTGAAGTTCTGTTGTAAAGTTACACCCAGGAATTCAGGTCTAATCAATCATTAGCAAAATTGAAGAATGTGAAGTGAAGTAAACTATTTAGCTACCTAGACGTTTGATTGACCTGACAGCGCAGCATCATTTCAGTAGTTTTGATGAACTGGGCTCTGTAGACACGTTTTTCAAATACATTTTTCCTAATTCCAGCTGCAGTGGCTTCATAATAAATACTCAGACAGTGTCCTAAAATATCTACTAGTGTGACTGACTATAAATGATCATGCCCCTGTTCAGATATATAGATCTCTCCCAATAATTATTTTCTCCTTTAAATCAAACTTGCACATGGACTGTTCCTTCATCATGTAGAAAATGAGAAATGGAGGCTCAGGGGAGACGTTATCACTCTCTACAACCTCCTTTCAGGTAGTTGTAGTGAGGGTGGATGTCAGTCTCTTCTCCCGAGTAACAAGCGATAGGACGAGAGGAAATGGCCTCAAGTTGCGCCAGGGGAGGTTTAGATTGGATATTAGGAAAAATTTCTTCACCGAAAGGGTGGTCAAGCATTGCAACAGTCTGCCCAGGGAAGTGGTTGAGTCACCATCTGTGGAGGTATTTAAAAAACTTCTAGATGTGGTGCTTAGGGACATGGTTTAGTGGTGGACTTGGCAGTGTTAGGTTAACGGTTGGACTTGATGATCTTAAAGGTCTTTTCCAACCGAAATGATTCTATGATTTGTTGTTTATCTAATATTTTGAAGTAGTGGGAGGAAGAATCTTAAGAATGAATATATGAATATGAATGTATATAAGTACACATTGTTCAATGAAGCTTAAACAAGGAGATTTAACGCTTGTGGTAATCCATAAAGAGTGCATTATAAAGTCTTCTCAATGTATAATTTTGAATATTTTCTGCCATTTTATATCTGTCACATTTCTTTCTATATTCAGTTGGAATTAATAATTGTAAAAATATTTAGGAATTAATTTCTAGAGTAGTTAATATTTAATGAAGTATGAATATGTTACACATTTTAAGTTTATGGGAATTATCTATTAGTTAAATTTTTAAATTCTGTAGACGGTTTTCATAATGAATTGTTCTTCCTGTCAGTTTTCTGATACAGAATCTTTGGCATGGAATTAAATAGCCGTTTCTAGAAAGGTACAGACTTTATACTAAATTCTGTAATTCATGAACCCAAAACCTTAACAAATAGCATTTTCTGACTGCCTACTTTCTGGATATATCTGGCATAAAATATAAATTTGGCATAGTGAAGTTTGGGAAACTGAGATTCTGGAAAACTCATAACCAGATACTTCCTTTGTGACTTTTGTGTTTGATATTGATATGTGTGTATTTCACAGAATCACAGAATGGTTGAGGTTGGAAGGGACCACTGGAGGTCACCTTGTCCAACCCCGCTGCTCAAGCAGGGCCACCTACAGCCAGTTGCCCAGGACCATGTCCAGACAGCTTTTGAATATCTCCAAGGATGGAGACTCCATGTCGTCTCTGGGCAACCTGTTCCAGAGCTCAGTCACTCTCCCAGTAAAAAAATGTTTCCTGGTGTTCAGAGGGAACCTCCTGTGTTTCAGTTTGTGCCCATTGCCTCTGGTCTTGTCACTGGGCACCACTGAAAAGAAGCTGGGAGCCAGTCCTCTTTGCACCCTCCCTTCAGGTATTTGTACACACAGATGAGATTCCTCCTGAGCCTTCTCTTATCTTCCCTTCTGTATTTAGATTAGAAATGATGTTCTGTCTGTACTGCTTTGTGTTCATATTTTGTGGAAAATTAAATATCACCAAGTTTTATCTCAGAGGTTGATAAAATGATCCCTAAGTTTCTGCTGACAATGAGAATTTGGTGACAGTCAAGACCAGATTTAAACCATTGTTTGTGAAGTATAATGGGTGCCTTCAAATATCCTGTAGTAACGTGAATTTTATTTACTTTAGCATTTGCATGCCTTTCACAGAAATATACCTGGTAGAGGAAGCACTATGCGGTTTATTTATCTTTACTGGATGGACTTTTAGAATTGTTGCTGGCTTTCTGAAAGAGCAGAAACCAAAGGTTTATTTCCTTCCTCCCTTTACTTATTTTAATAGCATTTACAAGTGATACCTTGCTCTGTCTTACCATGTTTTACTTTATGCTGAGCTCTCTGGAAGCATTTCTCTTTCCTGTAGAGGTGTGTTTGGTTTTGTTTTTTTTTTTAATCTACACAAGAATTCTGTCAGACCTACGTGTTGTTGGGGGTTTCTTTCATAAAATTTCCAATTTCTTTTTTTCAAAAATTTAAACTAAAAGAATTGGCTTGGTAAATATCTGATTAATACCACATGATGCATATTCTGTCATATTTTCCTTTCTAGAGGCTTTCACAATGTCTGACAAAATCAAAGATTTACAGTTTTCTTGAAGGCTGAATGAGGACCTGTTTAGAGGAGAATAGAAAGGAAAAGTGTTTTCTTTGAGGACAGGAAAATAGTAGTGACATAAAATCATTCTGGAGGAGTATTCAATGACGTTCCTCACTGCTGAACTTTGGCACTTTAACACAGATTCCAAAGAAGCAGCAAATTGATAGAAAAAATAATTTCTTGTATTTGCCTTTCTGGAGGGGAATATGCGGTTTGCCCCAATACCACGTTTCTTCCTCAGCCCCATAGCTTTGCACGTTTCAAGTCCTCTACTGCCTTCTCCATCTCTTATCTTCTCTTAACTGGGAGGTTTGCCAACATAACAACCGAGTAAATCCTTCCAAATCTACAGAAGGTCTAAGTTGATACTTAAAAAAAAAAAAAAAAAAAAAAAAGTTTTACCCACTATTTAGGGATTCTTCTGTCAAGATAAAAGAGTAAAAGAGGTGTCATTTCCTAGTAGCATCGACTAAAAGATTCTGCTGTTACTTCTTATGAAATGACCTCTGTGAAGTAACTTTAAAAATCAAAGTCAGTTCTAGCAATGGAAAGGTAAGTGGTTTTTGTGATGGAATGGAAGACTAAGGCAGAGGTCGGTCGTCGTGTTCCTGTCTCTGTTTCTTTGATGGGTGAGAGGAATTTTAAGAAATCTCCTGGAGATTTCTGATATGAGAGAGTATTATTGTGATGACCTCCTTAAAATACTTGTATACTTTTAAATTTTTGCAATAGTGATTCATTGCATTTTTAATAGAACACCTCAGGTTCTTGTAATAGATCAGTGTGATAATACCAGATCAAGTTCATGTATTTTTAAGCAGAAGTCCCTGCTGTGATTAATGGGGAGTTCTGTTTAAAAGCCAAAGTTATGATATGGTCTGAGATACTGAAATGACTGCCTACATTAATATTTCATGGAAGTTACTACTTATTTCTAAAATAAAAATGGAAAAAACCTATTTACTCAGGAGGGTTTGTTAGATGTATTTCCAACATCACAAAAATAGACAAAACCACTTATTTTAATACAATTGTGCAACACATTTGCCAGATGGAAGTAAGTAATAGTCACTTTTTTGAATTAATTATTTATCACTTGTGTCTGGAATTAAAATGATTGATTATAGAGCGCTCAGATGAAGACATTACTTACTTTGCATGCATTGCAGTGACAGGTTTCATATGCTCCTGACAAGACTTCTTCAAAACTAATATGGATCTATCTTTGTCTGATACACAGCGGCACCTATATTTTGAGTACATCCACACAGCTTAGTTGGCTTTCCTTCCCATAGTTTTAAGTACTATGTCTATATAATGAAAGCACCACAATTTTAGGGGAAAGTTGTCATTTAAAAATTGAAAATGGCTTTCACAGGAATTCGGCAAACTGTAGATGATAATGAATAATAAATGAACAGAGGATATGTTTGGGAGAATGTATCTCAGCAAGACATAAAGTCTTAGTGCACTTCAAAAGATTTATGACTGGATTGTTATTTCAGTCTAATACACAGGCAATTTAAATAATGAACTATGTAAAGGTAAATACAAATAAATATATAAAATTGACCCTTTATGTAATGTTCTATACTTAGAAGATGCAATGTTATTAAACTTCATTTGATCCAATGAATTAGAAGAAAACCAAAAGGATGACAGGTCCAGAACATTATCTAAGTGATCTTAATTAAGTGCAGGTCTCTTATTTTATTTTATTCCATTAGTGGCAAAGAAAACAACTATAAAGAATCCAGAGATATGAGAAACTTTCCTATTTGATCCTTGAATATCTATACTAGCTCTCTTGTGGCCAAGGAGGGAGAGGGATGAGATGAGATGAGAAGTATGCATGCTGTGCTCTATGAATAAGATTTCTGTCAGGAGTAAGAAAAAGCAGCAGCTTATCGTCTGGGCTTCTTGCTTTTTCATTAAAACACACCTTTCAACGCAACTGGGATTTAGGGCAAAACTCAAGGGAAAGATATTGAGTAAACTGTGTGCTTCCAGAGAGAAAATGACAGAACATGTATCCCTACTGCTATTTACTTCTTGCACGCCGTTTCTCATCAATACTTCTAAATGGGCTTTAAAAATTCATATAATTGTCCCTGACTTACACAGAAGAAGCTGAAGTGCAAGGAGACAGAAATGGTGTACGTAGATCATCCTGCAGGCTAGCAGCAGGGCTGAGAGTACAACCTAAATCTCTTTATGACTTCATGCAACCAAACTGTAGTGTTTTCTTATAACAAACTTCCTTCTACCTTGTCTGACACTATATCTTTCAGGAAGTCTGACCCTTTTAAAAAGTCAGTGTGCAAAGATATTACATTTAATTTCTGATGTCTGGTTCTAGCAGTCTAGGCAAAAAGCTGTAGCCAGCTTCTGAAAAGCTGGAGCAGTAAATTTCTTCATAGCTCAGTGAAGGAGGTTTTTGACTTGTTTGCCCTTGGCTAATGTAAGTAGAGACTGGGATTACAAACCCCTGGGCTGGCACAAGCATGATGGCCTGTGTTGACGGATGTACCCTGTGGTTGCAGCAGCCTTGCAACTAGCACTTCTGGCCATCAGCACCACAGCAGGAGGCTACGATGAACAAGGGAAAGAAATAAAAGGGCAGAAAATGAGACAGAGGCAGAAAAATAAAAGCATTCACTTGGTCTTGATGCTAATTGAAACAGAAGTATTTTGTCTTCTCTTTTTAGTATATCAGCCTGCATGTACTGAAGAAAATCACATTTAACAAACTGAATTGCGAAATTATTCATGATAGAAGTGAAAGTGATCTGATTTAAAGTCCCTGTAACCTGTCCAATATGGCTGCTTACCACAAGATTGCACGAGACTGCACAGAAATAAACTCTCCTAATAGTACCAAGAAATTGGTGCTGCAACATATGCTGATACGCAAGTGTTGTGACAAGGGCTAGCGGTGTTTTTTCAATTGATCTAATTGGGGTTCACTCTGATGAAAAGTAAAGGGCAAGCCTCAGTTGGTTGAATTAATGCAAAAATCTGCATTTCCATGTATAGTCACTGAGAATAGTACTAGCAATGAGATTTTCAAGTTAATTGAGATGTTCTCTTAGCAGTGTTTCAGTTAAAATTTGCTTTGTGATTTGTGAATAAATTGAATGTAAAATGCCGACGGGGAGAAAACAGTGAATCTTTGTTCAAAACCAAGGGGAAAACCTCATCTTAATCTATACAAATCAAATCCTCCTCTTTAATAGGCAGTGGATCCTGAATTGGTTTTCTCAGTAATCTATCCCTTAAAAGCAGATTCAGATGCAGACAGAGCTGTAAAAAATCTACAGGGACACATGTAAGGATAATTTGTGGTGATATTATTGTTGCTTATATAATTATAGAACTTTCATTGTAAAATTTTAATATTTACTCATGATTACAGTCTGTGTAATAATTGGAAGTAACTAGTGGTTTCACAGATTAGCTTGTAATTGGCTCTGCTGTTCATGGGAGTGGGTTTTGTTTTGTTTTTCCTTGCCCACTGCATAGGAAAAAATAGGTTCATGCCATGTGTTTTCTATCATTACGTTTCTGGTAGCCTTGCACGGAAAAAAAGAACAGCAAATTTAGGAGTTTCTAATATGATTTCTAAAACTGATCTTCTTTAGAAGGCAGTTGAAGAACACATGGATGTTCTTTATCTGATGTCCATACATAAGTATTAATTATATTAGAAGGGTTGTGTGGTGTGTGAGCTGGAAATGGTGGGAAGCTGGGAGGGTACCAGGGAAGGCATCATATATGCTCACCATATTTCTGTACCTTCTTCAAGCCTCTGTTCTTTGTTGCTGTAGGAGATGGGTACTGGGGTAGGTAGGTCTTTGGTCTGACTCATCTAGCTGTCTCACACAGGAGATGCAGAGCAGCTTTCAACTGTTAGTAATCAGAAAAAAACAAAATAGACATGTGTGGGAGCGATACAAGCAAAGGTTAGTAAAGCCTTTCATCCAACTTACAAAGCCTACAAGAGTGTTTGCTATGTATGGGAATCATCATTTTGTCAGAAGAGTGTTATCTGGCTTTTCAGCCAGCAGTGTGACTAGAGAGAGAACATAAGGAGAGGAGTGTGAGGAATACGTTAGTGTGGTTTAACACCACCTCTAATGAAACTAAGAAATGTTCATGAACCAGCTTTATATGTAAACAGACTGTGGGCTAGAAGAAACTGTATTCAGTGTCTTACAATATCAGAAGTATTTATTACAACGTGACTAGAGGCTCAAAGCAATGTAATTGCTTTGTAGAACATAGAAGTTCTATTTCTCTTTAAAGCATGCTGCTTCAATTAAGTATTCCTTTCGTGTATTCATTCAACATTTATTTTGGCTGCTACTGCTGTACTATGTAAAGGAAAAATGAATAGTTAGAGGAACTCATGCAAAAAAAAAGTTTGAAGATATGTTTTAAAATTGAATAATGTTTGGAGAATTAGCTTAAGTTTATAATAAGCCTAAAGGAAAGGATTTCATTACAGGTTATGACAACACCACAAAGCCAGAGAGTTCTGCGCTGTGAGCTGTCAGCCTTTCATGTTTGTGTATGTGCTAGCATATACTTCAGATAATCATGTTGCACCACTACTGCGAGCTGGAGGCTCTTGATAGCTTTGGTGTAGATAGCGATTTTCAGGGTGTTATGCCGCTGTACATTCAAATTACTCTGGGAAGAAATGTGGTATGAAAAGTGTGAGCACTGATGCAGTTTATTTAAAAATTTGAATCCACGTAGAGCAACAAAATAAATATTAAATAGTGACAAATATAAGGAGGTGGTTGGATTTTCTTTTTTTCTTTTTTTTTTTAAGTGTTGAATTATGTTTTTAGACCTGACTGACTGGGGGATGAAGAACTAGCATTATATTAAATAAAGGAGAAAATTTTTGAGACCATTTTGTTTCTTTATGTATTTTTTGTACTATAGAAATAGGTACTTTTTACCCTCTCCATGATTATAACAGATGAAAAAAAAAAATCGATATCTATTATAATTGTCACAATGTTAAGGCAAAAAAAGTACAAAGCAGACAAAAACCCCCTCTACCAAGCGAAATGTGGTGTTAAAACTACCATGAATTACGGCACAGGAGGCCACTGCATCAACACTGGGAAAGCATATTAAAATCAAATTTTTTTCTTATGGAGTACACAACCTTGTTTTAGAAACACCAGTTTTCTAATATACAAAAGGAGTACTTGCTGGAGGAAAATAAGCAAAATTTGATTCCAGTAATTTGTGAGGTTCTGGTATGAAAATGTTCAGTTACGGAAACACTGAATAAGCGTTATGCTTTTTGTGATGTTGATGTCAGAATTTAAACTGGTATGGTTACTTCATGGTAATGAAGTAACAGCTAGATGAGTCAGACCAAAGACCTACCTACCCCAGTACCCATCTCCTATGGCAACAAAGAACAGAGGCTTGAAGAAGGTACAGAAATATGGTGAGCTTTTATACTTAAACCATAGTAGTATGGTTTATTTTGTGTTTTACATTCGTGATTTTAAGAGAAATGTGAAAATGGATGGATAATGTTAATTACTGTGCCATTAATAGTATCAGCAACATGTGTATTTTCCCCAATGGATATTGATAGGGGAAAAAAGAAAAGGGCCCACACTTATAAAGTGCGTTAATAATTATGTGCACAGCTAGAAAGATATCTATGTGGCTGATTGTTATATACCTTCAGGTTTACCTTTATGCCATTGTTTGAAAGTATGTCCTGGAAAGTTGGGGAAACAATGTGAAATTTGTAGATTAGATTCATCTAGGTCACTGGTTTTTAATGTTAATTTTTATATTTCCTTGTTAATTTGAGAAATGTCAACAACTTGTTCTTAGATTCTGAAATTATTTGAACTACAGTGTGGCTTACACTCTCCCTTATACTATCAGGAAATAAAAAAATTGACCTAGGAGTCAAATCATTTGTAGGCATATTCGATTCTCCATTATCTTCCTCTGAATCACAGGTGTTATGTTTTATTACGTTGAGAATCCTTTCCTTTTTTTATCTCTCTTCCATGTCCTGATTCCATTTTCTTTGCTGCAGACACTGCTTTGCATGTTCTTTTCAACCTCTCAAAGAGGAGACGAGAAAGACAAAAGCATTAAATGGAAACGACAGTCGAGGTGATCCATAGCACTCCTGGAGGGGAGAGTCTGCTGGCAAGCAGAGCAGGCGGCAAGTCATACAGCACCCAGGGAGTCCCGCCACATGTGGGAAAGAGGCAAAAATAAAGGTTTTGTCTATCAATGATCGTCTACTGTCTTGGCACTCCCAATAGTATAAATTACAGAATCTGTCTCTCCAAATGTGGCCAGCTTGTTGTGTTGGCAGCATCTCAGATTCTGTATTTAAAAAAAAAAAAAAAAGCTATCTATAATTTATCTAGAATTACAGCGTTTTGCTGTAATTCTTCTTGTACACTTCTCAGTGTAATAGGCAATGTGTCCATACCATTGAGACTCAAGTTTCCTGTTTAGACTTTTGCAATTGGCTACTGCCTGTGATAAAAATATTCTGTTGCGGCAGCAGTTGCTTTTCCTTTGCTGCCATAATTGTGTAAAGCAAATATAGGTATACTGTACCAACTTACAGACATGCTTATCGTATTTTAATTTAGCCAAGCGGATCTGCAAGTGCTTTTGGCGGTAGCTCTGTGGCTGTTATATTCTTGGTGGCCTGCTGTTCATCTTGCTCCTTGACTGGCTCCACTATCAGGAGCTGCAGTTTGCATTCACTGCCATCTCCTGGGTCCTTCAAAGACTTCTTGATCTATGTCTTTTTGACCTCTCTCCAGATTTACTGCTTAGGCTTGAACTGTATCTTGTAATACTGGTGTCCTTCTGACTCTCAGCCCTGTATCACCCAGTTAACCTTCTTGGCCCTCATCACAGCCTTCTCCTAATACAAAGAAATTTGAGGTCTCCAAATAGTAAGGTTAGCTTGTTTCTGAACTTAGGAAAAGTAGATTTCTGCTAATCAGTCTCTCAGTAGTCTCTTTAAATACAATCCTCTCAAAATACTGAAAACTAAGCTGCTCGTTGTCTTGTGCAGTCCGAGTCTCTCTCTCTGGCATTAAACTGTTAATGCTATTTACAGGCACCAAACCAGTAACGCAAAATGGCTCAAAACCAGTTCTCACAGAAAGTACAGCAAAAGTCAGATTAAATCAGTGGTGCAACCCTCACTTGTTAAAAATGGGAGTAGTGTCTTGCTCGATGTTTTAAGACATGTTTTGAGTTTTATATTTGGGGATCGTTAGGGGCTTGTTTTGTCTATTTTTTTGTATTTGTATGTGGAGAAAAGCTGAAGGGATTTTCACATAGCCTTATTTGCCCTGGATCAAAGTTCAGAATAAGTTTTTTCTTCTTCAAATAGTGATAATTTTAATACCTGAAACAATATTAATACATAAGATATTAAATACTACGATAGCTTACTTTGTTCTCAGTTAGCTGCAAAGCTATCAGTGCTTTAGTGGGGGTTTTGTCTTGATTTTGTGACTCTGTTGTGATCACTCCCTGAAATTTCAGAATAAACTTGCAGTAATGGTTAATTCACTTACTTTCCTGCTCCCTAACAAAAATAAATGTTAATCCTCCAGAAGCTTAGAGGGAATCTTAATATTCTATTTTACAGTAATCTCTTTAGAAGACAAAGAATTACAAATGACATTTTAAACTCACTAAGACTTCAGTGACAACTCCCAACAACAAAAAAGAAACAAGCTTCCTATTTATTTCTGTAATTGCCATTCGTAATACGCTGATTAAACAAAAAGTAGATATAAACGATGGTATTTTCATGAGACAAGTACAGCTCACTACAGGTAAACTATGACTCATTCATCTAAATGTGTTTGAAACAAAATCCTAAGAAAAACTACTTTGCATTCACAGCAGCAGCTTTTTTCCCCAGTGTGAAATGGTTTGAGCACACGTACATCCCGTTGCCCAGGCGTAACTGGATCAGTGCGCAGCAGGGAGAGCAGAGTGTCTGCGTGAAGACTGCTTCAGTGGGAAAGACAGAACCTAAAGAATATTCATAAAGAGCAAATTAAAACATCATATGGGGCCTTGATTAGGCTCGACAGCTTTCCTAAAGACTTTCTGTTGTTGTTACTGGTGCTTAACATCAGCTGAGGATTTGTGAAAGAGCAGCCACCCCCCACCTCCTGCAGCCTTGAAGCGATGGTGGTGGGTGAGACTCTCTACATTGCGTTCTGCTGATCTCTTTCATTGCCGAGTTGCATATCTGTGCTACGCTAGTTTCTGAGAGATTAACTTTATCCCAAAATTTCACATTTACAAATGTTGTGGTAAATGTACTGCCCATAATAACGATATTATATAATATGAAAAGCATGTTGCAGGTGATCTGTATGTGGTTTTCTCATACTTCTGAGGATCATTCAAAGCCTCTGCCTTCACTGTTTTTTCATCACATATCTTCAGTGATATCTTGACCAGCAAGTAAAGAAACACTGTAAGCATGTGCTGAGTGCTTTCTCTTCAATCTGTGGCAATGAGAAAAAAAAATTGACAGTCGATTAGGACTACTTGGGGATGTATTTCTTGTTATTTGGACAAAGTTGCAAAGCCCCTTTACTCTGCTCAGAGATATTTCTTTTCCTGCTTTTCTGTGATCATTTTCAAATGAGAACCATGTCTGGCCTTGATGCTTGTAATGTGTTTGGGGCCACTTAAGTTAGAAGTGAATTATTGTAGGCTTTTTTTATAATTGGTAGAGGGAGAGATGGGTACCTGTAAAGGGAATTGCAGACCTCTTTTTGTGAGGTCCATATAAAGAACATATGGCAACAACGTTCCTCAGCAAGTGCTTGAGGTTAACAACAGTGACTTGTGATCCTACAAGAAAATGTGGATAACTTAACTGAAGATTTCAATGCAGTTTGCAACTGAAAACTGACAGAAATGTTGGTTAAAGTGGATGCCAGAAATTGTTTTCAAAAGAAAAAAAAAAGTTTTGCTATTTCTCAGAAAAATTTTGGTCAAAGCAAGTTTCTGTTCATATTGCTAGAAATACATCAATTTTTATTTTTTTTAAGATTTTTTAAAAGCTAAAGAAAGTAACAAAATGGCAATTCTTCTTCTTTCCCCCAAATAAGACAACTGGGTTAAAGTAAGCTGTTGAGATTGCCGAGATATTCATAGGTATTGTGAAATTAATTTATTGGAAGTTAGCTTGAAGCTCTTATTCCAAAGAAGCACCAAGTGTGTTAGGGGGTTTTCTTCCTTCCCCCCCCCCCCCCATCTTCCACAACCCCAGAGAGAAATGTGGCTAGTTGTGAAGAATGGTACCGGTTACACTTTTTTCTTCCTGATTGGTGTTACACTTGTTGAAGAAGTAGTTGGTGGAGCCATCTACAAAGATGGGGGAGATAGCACAGAAAAAGAAAGTTTGAGAGAGTGGGGGGTATGGCAGGGAGTAGGTGGCCAGACTGCAGGGGCAGAGGGATTTGTAGAGGCCGGAGAGCACAGGACAGAGTTTGCTTCCACTCAGAAAGTCACTATATGGGAGGGAAGCACAGAGTCACCATGGAGGCTCAGGGGGCAGGGGAAGAATTGTGTATAACTCATTTATTTTTTTTTTTTTTTTTTCTTTTGCTTTCAGCTTGCTTTCTTTAACACCTCACCCCCTCCACAAGTTTTAAGTTTCTGCGCAAATGAAATTTGGTTTGGTCAAGTATGGAAGCCCTTTAATCTTTCAGGGAGCTCACTAAGGAGAAAGCCTAAACAGATCCCTGCTCCAAAGCTGTGGCTTGCTTTAGGGCCCTGTCATAGTCACATAAGGAAGTATGCAGTAGAGTGAAAATTTAAGCTTTTGGAGTACTTGTAGCCTTGTACTCTAAACAGATTATTTTGTATTTAAACTTAAAAATCAACTTAATGTAGATAAGGGGGAGGGTCAGATACATCACTAATAGCTCTGTGTCAACAACTACATGAACGTAGAGGTGCTGAGTAGTAGTTTGCTCAAAGGTTCACGTAAATGTGGTTTGTTGGTACTCACTGGCAATGCTTTTATAAAATTGCATACTATTTCACAGCAAAAGCAAAATAATGCAGTTTAATACATGAGCCTATCTGTGCACCTCATCATTTTTTTGGATCCAGTTCTATAAACAACATTCTTGTAATCTAATGAAAGAGCTTATTTTTGCCCAATTATCACACTCATGTACAGATTTTTTTTCATATTCACATTGCCAACGGCAGTAGTTAGTGCATTGAGGCTGAGATTTTTATCATTTGCATTAATATAAACATGTCAATGAATTGAATTGAAGATACTTAGATGTCAAGCACAATTTTTAGGTACAATGTGATTTCGTGGATAATTGACGATTGGAAATTTGGTAGAATCCTAAATGGGCAAACTCTTCATCCGGAGTACAGTAAAGACCTGATCTTTAAAAAGAGGGATTTCTTCACTGAACACACATAGTATACACAAGGTGCAGTGATCTGATAAGACAGAGATTTGTATTTCTCAAGATGAACGATTTAGCTTTATTTCAATCGTGATTATTTTAGCATCTCTGCTTTGGTTAGAGATTTTCTGCAGTCTTTATTCTTTTAAAGTTGGCAAGTGTTCAAAGTGGTGTTCTCTGGAAATGATAACTCTTAAGTCAGTGTAAATACACTTAAATACAACAATGATTATGTCATTTGTGGAAGGCTGGTTAGAGATAAAGTAGGGTAATCATGCTGAAATGGAAACTGAAATGTATTTGTATTTAATATACATTTATTTTTCTGGATAGCTAGCTAAACCTTGGAAACCCTAATTCAAACTTAATCTGCAAAAAATATGGAGGAGTTTCCATGGTTTGAATTGGTCTCTGCCAGCTGGCATTGCTATCGAGTTTTAACGCTTAGGATTTTAGAACTACAAACAAACTGTTCAGCCGCAGTGTCTGCTTAAAAAAAGAGGCAATGAGGAGCACAGGCTAAGTGTATAGCCTATCATAAGCCCATTCCCAAACTACAGCTGAAGTTAATGTTGGATGAACAGCTGAAAATTGTGTTGAAGTCAATGAGAGTTTTAAAGCTCATGGGAATCGGTAATAAGATGTGGCTTCATAATCCTGCCAGTCATTCAATAAGAAAGTGTTGTAAATAATTTGTACCTGCCATAGTTCGTTTAACTTACTGTAGAGCAGTACCTGAATTATTTTGTTAACCTGGTTTGGAAATAAAAAAGGCTCAGCCCAGCATCTCCCACAACTTTACTCACACAAATAGTCTTTTTACTGGGGTCATTCAGATGAATGAGGATTGCGTGGCCTGGCCCCAATTTCTTCATGGAACATGAGCACTCCTCAGTCAGAGAAAATGTCTTTTGTGTGACCAACTGTCTGCAGAGAAACATCTTTGGGAAATGGTTACAGGTTTTTTTCTGAACTGCTTGTTCTTTTCCTCTTTTATAGTAAGCCAATGCACGGTGTGTATGAGGGAAGGGAGGTCTTAAAAAACCTGAAAAATACAGGGTTTTTTACCTTCTGATTTGTGGATTTTGTGAGTTGAACTGGGTGAATATTACAGTTTTTAATAATGGAAAAAGCAACTGCATCAGCTTTCAAAAGATATAGGTTTTATTGGTTTTGTTGACACTAATTATAACAACATGTCGAGTATTTACCATAGACCTTAGAGATTTAAAAAAAAAAAACCAAACCAGTAACTTCTGTTCTTTGGAGAGTTACCAGCTGGTATGTCTCTGTCTTCAAGAACTTATTCTGTATAATCACTTCACAGATTGTGTGGAACAAACACTCCTTAACTGGCTTTTAATTTTTATTTTAGTTATAATAAAGGAAAGAATAGAAGTGGCCTACCTGAAATTACCTTTATTTTTCAAAATGTATTATGTTGTTGTTCTCATTATTTAACACAATATGGAAGGAAAAGAATGTGATATCAATTGGCATCAGGGTGTAAAGAGTAGTGCAGTAGAAATGCGAAGCAAAACCCAGAACAGCCCAGGAAAAGGGTATTCATGCAGGTGAGAGAGATTAGATTCATGCCTTGGAGGGGAGGACTTTGGCTCCTATCTTGCTAGTCAACACTACATGATGACTTTGTGATTGCTCAGTTCCTAGTTCTCTAACGTGATTAATTCCTGTGTATGTTCTTGAAATTAAATATTCGATTTGTCTAGGATAAAAAGTGAAATGTGTCTGTAATCATAAAAATAGGAGATGAAGAATAGTTCCATACTTGTTTTGCGTTTTCCAAGTTCGAGTTCGTCCAAGAATGAAATTCTTAGAGATATAGGAAATGCAAAACTGGTTCTGTGAGCTTGGTTTTGCACCATGGCAGAAAAACAATTAAGTGTGCAATGTTAGCATCTTCTCTCGTTTTCCAGGTCCATGGGGGAGATGCATGGGAGATGAATGCGGTCCAGGTGGCATCCAGACGCGAGCGGTGTGGTGCGCCCACGTGGAGGGCTGGACGACACTGCCCACGAACTGCAAGCAGCCAGAGCGGCCGGACAACCAGCAGAGCTGTTTTCGGGTCTGTGACTGGCACAAGGAGCTGTACGACTGGCAGATCGGCAGCTGGAACCAGTGCCGGCCTGTCCTCTCCCGGAGCCACGAGAAGCCCCTGGAGTGCCTCAGAGGGGAGGAAGGGATCCAGACAAGGGACATCACCTGTATCCAGAAGTCCAATGGGGTGCCAGCTGAGGATGTCATCTGTGAGTACTTTGAGCCAAAGCCCCGCCAGGAGCAGGCGTGCCTCATCCCGTGCCGGCAGGACTGTATCGTGGCCGAATTCGCCCCCTGGTCGGAGTGCTCCAAGACCTGTGGCAACGGGCTTCAGCATCGAACTCGGCACGTTGTGGCTCCACCACAGTTCGGTGGGTCTGCTTGTCCTAACCTCACCGAGTTTCAGATCTGTCAGTCTAGCCCATGCGCGGCTGAAGAAAGCCTGTATAGCCTAAATGTGGGACCCTGGAGCACATGCTCAGTGCCCCATTCGAGACAAATAAGGCAAGCAAGGAAACGAGGGAAGAACAAAGACAAGGAAAAGGACAGAGAAAAGGCAGTTCGGGATCCTGAGGCTCGTGAGTTAATTAAGAAGAAGAGGAATCGAAACAGACAGAATAGACAGGAGAACAAGTATTGGGACATACAAATTGGGTACCAAACCAGGCAGGTCACATGTACTCACAGAAATGGGAAAACTGCTGCTCTGAGGTAATCACTATTTATTAATTTGCACATCTTTATTTTTCTCTGTTCAAAGTAAAGCATGCATAAGTGCACACTGGTATTATTTTACACAATCCTGAATCTCAATATGGGGCACACGCTATTTCCAATATGAACATCCCTCATCAAGCTCAAGGTGTTTCTTTGACATGAAATGTGCAAACTGTGCTGGTGATCATACTAAGCATCACATAAATGTGCACTGTTAAACTGTACTAATTCCCTAGCCTCTGTCTAAATAGATTTCCCCCAAAAGGTTGAAGATATTTGTCAAATATCTGCTCTGTTTCTGTGGTTTCAGGGAGGTTTTTGCTCTCTAACAAGTCATGCACGTTTGGAAGAGGTGATGTTACTACTTTTAAGGCTCTGGGCACAAAGACTAACAGGAGACTGGGCTGGGTCTGACTCACAATTGTAGCACAAAACAGAGAGAAAGATCCTGCATGAGAAGGCAGTATCTAGTCTTTCTAATACCTTTTGTTTTGAGATAGAAGAGCATGAAACATTGTTCGTCCTTCTTGATTTGTATGGTAAAATTTCTGAAAGGGAGACTGTGAAACTTCTTTGTTTCTTCCATGTATTTCCTCTTTTTCTTTCTCATCTGCACCTTTATGCTGTCTGTCTGGTTTTTTCCTGATATTTTTATTTATGTATTTATTATTTTACTTTACAAGAGTTTTGGCAGTCACAGATGTTTTGATAACTCTTTCCATAGGCTTCTGGGTACTTTTCTGTAACCATATTATCTTCCACCTGTTTGTTTTACCTGGCGTTCTCTTGCTAGCTCATGCTTTTTCCTTCCCATCCCCCAGAATGTTTTTGTCCAACTCAAAAATCTTCTTTCAGTCTAGTCTACCTTTTTCTCTCTTTGATGTGATTCTTTCTATTTCCTTCCCTCTAGTTCAATGCATGATTAATCAATTTTACTTCAACTGTGAAATGACTAAGATATCTTGCTGAATGAGGCTGACACCCATTGCTGCTAGGTTAGTGTTTATGAACTTTTTTCAGGGTATTTTACTTTGGAGTTTTTGTTGTGCCAGTTAAACGTTCTATCATGGAACTTGTAATTGCTTCAACCTTTTCTATCAGAAACCATGTATTGTAGTTTTTCCAGTGTAGTAAACATTTTTTGAGTGTATTTCCTTTCAAGAGAGGATCCATCAGTAAACAGGAGAATGATGAGAGGTCCCTGGCTTAAGGGAAGAACTGAAAGATTTGGGTTGTTTAGCTGGAAGGAGGGACATATGAGTGAAAATGTGAAGTGCCTATGTAAAAACCCATCACAAGGAAGAATGGAACAAGCTATTCTCTATATATTATGGATGTATAGGAAAAGCAATAATGGGCTAATCACAGCTGTGCTGAATGAGGTTAGACTTCTCAATACTGGAAATAGTGAAGTTCTGGAAAAGATTGCCTGGGGAATGTGTGGCACCTCCATCTTCAAAGGTTTATGAGAATAGGCTAGAAATGCATGTGTCAGTAATGACACACCTCCAGTAACCCTTGGTTAGGGAAGAGGGGCTGACTGCATAGCTTTTTGCAGTCTATTCTAGCTCTGGTTTTCTACAGTTCTTTCAGATTTTGACCCACACTTGGATGAATGTCTGCACAAGGAATCTCAAAATCAGCTTGATCAGGCAGTCCCAGGTGTTGGCTGCAGCACTGGCTCAGTGCCGGTACAGGAAGAGGTTGCCTTTACCCCTTCCTTTTCCAGCCTCCCATCATGCATCCCACACTGTGCCTAGCCTAGGAACATCATTACCCTTTAAATACAGGGAATAATTTATTAAGCATATCAGTTGCTATCAGATAGCAGCCAGCTGCTCTGTTTGAAAGTCCCCAGGTTTTTGTAAGGTTAAACAAATAATTCAGAACTACCATATTAAAAAAAAAAGGGTGTGTGGGCATTCATGTGCTGAGGCTCTGATAAATGGTAAGAGAAAATAAAACTATAATTGGAAGTCAATGGCATACTTTTACTCATCATCTTTACACTCACTCTTGAATTCACTCAGATCAGTAACGCTGTCTTAATTTCAGATACCTCAGCGTATTATACCATACGTGCACATTTTAAGCTGTAGCAGGGAAATGGATGAAACCCTCTTGCCTGAGGCAGTGAAACAATAGATAATACAACATAGGAGCAATTCTTCACAGGAGAGAAAATTATACAAACAATGCAGTGGACTTTTTGATGTCTAATGGATAAAATTTTATGTTGTAAACGCACAAAGGATTTCTGCTAGTCTTCCCATCAAGTTTAACATAGAATCTTTTTTCCAGTTGCATAGTGAAAACAAGAAAATTTGGTTAAATGACTCATGTGAGAAATTCCAGCACTGATACCTTGGCTTTAGAGACCTGTCTGTGTATGTCATCTATATATCCATTTGTTTCATTTATGCTGCACTCTTCGCTAAGTGGTCAAATGCTTTATTCTATGATTGGCATTCCAGAATCTCAAGCAACAGAATTATTTTTCTGCCCAGGCTGTCAATGCAGCCAGCTCAAATGATTTTATAATCTCCATCACATAGTAACTGTGTTACTAAATAATATAGACAAGTAAGGTGACTGGAAAACCTGCCGTGCCCATATGAAATGCTCTCCAGCTTGAATAGTCCATTTTCAGGGAGTTTTGACTTTAGCAATCAGAAACAATCAGCCCCCTGGCAGCATGACTGAAAGAAGAAGAAAAACCCTCAGGCGAGTAATATTTTTTGCAGAGGTAGCAATATTGGTATAGTATAAAAAGGGTTTCAAAAAACAAGTTTCAGAAGGGTGCTCCAGAGAAAATGGTTCTGTAATGCTGTCAGCAAAACTTCAAAAAGGCGAATTCTCTCAACACATCAGCACGCCAGGCATGGTAAAGAGAAGTGAAACAAGAAAATCAAAGTGTAATTTATACACTTTATTGCTGAGTGAACAATACATAGTCTCCTGTGAAGGATGAAATATTGGATTTTGTGTTGCTCATTCGGCAATAATGTATGTGTTACATGGCCTATATTTGCTTTATGTTTCCCTTAGTCTGAAATTCCGGTGCACTGAAAATATCTTAAAAACAGAGTTGTTGGAGTAATTCAGTAAGAATTCAGTAATTAAAGCTGACGTATAGAATGACTGTTCCAGATAGCTAACAAAACCTGGACAGTGTTGCTGTTAGCATAGAGGACAATACTGATCCTCTGAAATGTTTCCTTTTTTTTTTTTTTTGTGAAAGTGGAGTTTGCCAGACGTCCCGCAGAGAGCTGTTAGACAACAAACTGTCAATGTAGAGAAACATAAAACATGTGTAAAAGTTCATTTTGAATTACAAATCTGTTTGCACTATTACAAGTTGTGATGATTGTGCCTCATTAAGCCTATCATTTTCTATTGTAATATATACTCTGGTTTTGCTTTCTTCTGCTCTGCCAAATTGTTACCATTGGGTCTCAAACACTTCCTCATAATTGTCTTCCCGAGCAGACTTTTGGGGGAAAGTTTAGCTGTTTTGGCTGTTTTTGTACAAGTCTAAGAAAAATATTTTTTTTAGCAGTGTTTAGTTCATGCAACCATTTTACTGAGATGCTTTATTGAGAACCCATTGGGCTGGGGAACAAATTTGATATTTGGAAGGACTGGAGCAGGTTATGAGCACAGACATTTATAACTGTAAGAACATGGAATGGAACGCGAGTATCTTCTTGGCCTGTATGTTTCTGCACTTCAGCAAAGATTTTGAAATTCACTGACAAAGCACATCAAGTCCCCCTGTAGCAGTTCGTCCACAGGCGTGGGGACAGCCTGCAACTGCTAAGGATCATTGAGCTCAAATGGCTGCACATGGGGCTGTAGTTAAAGCAGTTCTGCAAGGATATAATGACTATTTAAAAAAAAAAAAAAAAAAAAACCAGGAATTTCTGCACTATTTCCTTTCTCTTTCTCCATCCCATCTCCATATCCACTTGGATATGGCTTATTTATCTTGCTTAAGCTGTGACCAAAACACCCCTGTCTAAATTGGGGGAGAAATGGGGGAGACCAAGTAGGAAACTGTCCCCACCGGCTCTTTTGCTGCAGTCCCCAGAACTGGTTAATATTCCCCTGGCAGCACCTCTGTGGCAGAGACCTGTTTGTAAAGCCGAACGTTATTGATGACTTGAAGTGAGAATTCAAGAAACAGTAAAATTTTAGATATATTCAGGGCTTTTATTTCTTTGGGAAATAACCTTATGCAATAACAGCGGTGGAACATAATGGTGGGAAAAAAAAGCATCCAAAATTTAAGAAATGCTGACCAGTTTCTGGGCAGATGGTTTAGCCCCTTTATGCATTTGATCATATGATCATGTTTCATTTGTTTCACCTCTGTCCTTCTCAGAGTGTTATTTATTTTCATCCTCCTCACTGATTCTGTGCATTCATGCAATATCTAATAAACTATATCCACACCTTCTAATGAATTAAACTCTCCTGGAAGTTTCCATAATGGTCTCATTGCAGTGCTTTACTAACTTTCAAGTTTGGGAGAGTTCAAGCTTTTATTAATTCCAATATTATAGTTGAGACATGAGAGATGACAGTAGGGCTGAAATTATTGAATTGTCTTGCTAATTTTGGGCATCTGGTTTGAGGTATATAATACCCGATTTTTTCAGCTTACTTCACATAGACCTGTATCTGCTTAAAGCACAGCCACTGTATTCACTAGTGGCCACAAGTCTTAAGCTCTATACCCAGGGACTGAGGAATTAGAGAATGGCTAACTGAGTATTTAGGCTGGTGAGCAAGTGATACTCAGGATGTTATTGGCAGAAAAAGAAGGAGAATCTGCTCCTCTAGGATGGCATTTTAGCTTTGTTCATCTTTCAAGGTCCTGAAACCTCCTAATCCAAGTGCTCACCTTCCAAATCATGCAACAAATGCCTCCATCCACTTTATGGACTCTCACTCTCCTTTTAAGTTATAGGCTGTGTGGAGGAGGATAAAAATACAGCATAAGCCTGTTGCTTTCTTTATGCCATTGATTTGGAGAAGCAGACAAGTGACCCTGAAGTATATGCTGTCAGACAGCAAACAGAAGAGAGATTCAGACATGTAATACAGCAGCTCAGTTTGTTGGACCCTGTAATATATTCCTTGCTTAGAAAAGGTCTTAAAAGATTCTCTGTGCTTCCCTGAGCTGCTCCATGAGGCAACAGGCAGAAAGGGTGATGTGTATGAAAGTGGCAGTGGCTAAGGTGGAGTAGCTTCAAGGAGACAGGCTGTGGGAAGGTGAGGGAATAGCGATGCAGAGAGGACAGGTTGTAGAGATGAAGGAGCATAAGCTTGTTCACTGAGGACCAGATGGAAGCATGCATGTCTACAGGTGTTTTTTATGTTACTGGAAAGGCAGCTCTGCAGCTGTTTTTGTAGAGGAAGCCTCCAAGCTTCACCACATTGTAAGGGTTTAGAAGCCATAAGTGGTTCACTAACAGAACACCTGTAAATATCACATATTTGGATCATGAACTATATACAGTCAGCTTGATAAATTAACTTGGAATCACTTAGGGCACATGCTGTTAACAAATGGAGAACAGGGAAGAAGAAAGTAACCATGGAAGAAAAACCTCCTGATAACTAGAGACTGCAGGGTAATTGTCAGATGCATTGGGATAATGCATTGGGATAAGCTGCCTGTTGGAAAAGGACCTGGGGGTGCTGGTCGACAGCCGGCTGAACATGAGCCGGCAGTGGCCAAGGCCAATGGCATCCTGGCCTGTATCAGAAATAGTGTGGCCAGCAGGAGTAGGGAAGTGATCGTGCCCCTGTACTCGGCACTGGTGAGGCCGCACCTCGAATCCTGTGTTCAGTTTTGGGCCCCTCACTACAAGAAGGATGTTGAGGTGCTGGAGCGTGTCCAGAGAAGGGCAACGAGGCTGGTGAGGGGTCTGGAGAACAAGTCTTATGAGGAGCGGCTGAGGGAACTGGGGTTGTTTAGCCTGGAGAAGAGGAGGCTGAGGGGAGACCTCATCGCTCTCTACAACTACCTGAAAGGAGGTTGTAGCGAGGTGGGTGTCGGACTCTTCTCCCAAGTAACAAGCGATAAGACGAGAGGAAATGGCCTCAAGTTGTGCCAGGGGAGGTTTAGATTGGACATGAGGAACAATTTCTTTACTGAAAGAGTGGTTAAACATTGGACCAGGCTGCCCAGGGAAGTGGTGGAGTCCCCATCCCTGGAGGTATTTAAAAGACGTGTAGATGAGGTGCTTAGGGACATGGTTTAGTGGGCATGGTGGTGTTGGGTTGACGGTTGGACTTGATGATCTTAGAGGTCTCTTCCAACCTTAATGATTCTATGATTCTATAATAAAAATGTAAAATATTATTAGAGAAACAAGATGCAAACATATTGCTTTCCTACCATTTTTCCACTGTGCTTTTAGAATTTCCATGAATTTGAAAGTCAGAAGCATCCTGTAGATTTTTAATGTGATTTTGGTGGAGACGGTAGTTTCTGTGGATATGCATAATATTATTCACTGGCTGTTCCTTTCTATTCTAAGTACCTGCTCCATCATCTTACTGAGGCTGCTGTTTTGACAGTGGCTTGTCAGAATTGCTATACATTTGACATACCATGCCAAAATCTAGATTTAAGATGGAAATGTACACACTGTGCTGAATAATTGAAACAGCAATGAACCATTTCTTTCTCCACACCATGTTTTAACTCTTTTCATATAGTGAACAGTTGTTCTGTCATTTAGATGTATGGCATTCATATATTTCTGTGCAAAGCATCAAGATTGGAGCCTTTCTAGAATATATTTTTTATTCAAATACATGTAATTGGTCCTCCTTAGCAAAATATAATAGCTTTTAATGTAATGAGGGTCGAACTGCATGTTCTGATAATCTCTTATGGCCATAAATCTTATGAATGAACGAATGAATTCTATGAATGAATGCTATGTTGAATTTCTAGCCTTAATTTAGTAAGAGATTAAGATGCACAGTGGTAAATGGAATTAGGCACTGAGATCTTTAACAAAGGTTCTCCTTACACTGTACTTTTATGCGTCTTTTCTGCCTCATTGTCAGAGAATTTTTATGTTAATTAACTTCAATATGCCTAAATCAATAAATATGAATCAAGCAATATTTTTTCTGAATTTTGGACATCTTTATATTGGTATCATATCATAGTCTGTAAATAGTCCCGTAAGAAACAAACTAGAATGTATTACTTGTTTAGAGCTATTTTCTTCTTTCTATTATGCGACTGCTAAGCATAGGGGCATACCCTATGTCCCAGACTGTTTTCTCGGTGAGCTTTATAATGTTATGGTACAGCATGTGCGCTGAGCATCTTCCTGGGAGATACTGTCCCCCAAGAAGTGGGGGACTGCACAGGATAGGAAGTCACAGAGTTCTGCTTCACTTGCAGATCCCCAGAACGGCAGAGTTGGATACTTCATTGCCTAACTTTCAGTGGTCCCACTGAAAATAAAACTGTCCAGCCTACCTCCTAATATTGACCACTTTTTTCCAAATGTTGGAGACTGAAATGAAACCAGTGATATTGTCAAGGCTAAGCATCAATGCAGGGAACAAATCTAAAATAATATCTGAAACACAACTAATATTAGTAATATAATTTTCAGTATTTTTTTTTTTTATTTTAACATCAGTATTGCATATTTTTATTCACAAAGTTTGGCACTGTCTTTAGTTTTTCTTTGCCAATAACTTCATGAATCCAACTGTTAGTTAGAGTCAAAATAAATGCTGATTAATGCTATGGAACAAAAATTCCCCCCCAAAGAGCTTTAATAAGTCGTCTATGCAGACTATTGCCAAATAACCTGCTCTACCAACTTTAAAATTATCTATAGCATGGGATGTGCATACATGTCACTGTATCATTGGACTGTGAAAGATAGTACCTCTTTCTAAACGCTTCTGCTTTCTTGTCTCCTCGGACACTCATGGTATCTGCAACAGCCCCACAGTAGCTGTTGTTGCCACTTGTTTGGGTGTAGTAGAACTTCTTGTTGCTTTGCCTGTATTAGCCGATATATTTTTCCTTGACACAGTAGTTGTAATCTGTTTGCTTTTCTCCCGTAATGCAGAAAACCTGAGTCGTTTTGTTTTTTTCGAAACTGTTTTGGCTGTGCATCTTTGTTGGCAGAATTAATTAAAGTTGTGAAAGGATCATGGGAAAGTAGTCTTGTGAAAAGCACTTAGGTGGACAGTACTGAAACTGTAACTGAATAAAAGTTGCCTCATTGTTTGTGCGATTATAACAGCCCATTATACTGTGAGGTACTAACAGTTTCTCAGAACAATGTACAATATGACCAATACTAAACAGTGCAGCTGTAGGGAAAATGAATCAGGATTATGTCATGAGGGGTATTCATTACATTTGCCACTAGGAAAAAACACAGGCACTGTATTTTCACTAACTTCTTTAAAGAAACAAGTGTGTGCCAACCATAAACTGAAACTCTCGGATGGACTAGACTTTACAAATTGCATTTTATATCTTCAGAGTAACTCATGGGGGTTATCTAAACTCTGGATTTAAATCACCTTTCTACTATTTCTGCTGTCTAGTACCTGTTAATAAAACAGAATTATTTTTTTCATTTAATTTTATTTATGAGAAAAAACTCCTTTTTTTTTTCCTTTATACCAAAGAGTTTATCACAATCTCTTTCAAAATCCAGCTATACCTTTGATCCAAGAATGGTATAGTTTATTTGATTGTTTTGCTTTAGAGGTTAATGCATCCAATAGGCTCTATGAACTCTGAGGAGAACACTGCGTAGAAGATAAATAACTTGTTGCAACACACTGGGACATTGTGCTTGATTTTTGTCTCCATATGTTAACTCCAAAATCCCTATTACTCCTACAGAGCATCTTTTAAGGTTCCATGGTGGTTAGATAAAGAGCAAGGAGGAGACCCTACACATGCAATGTTAAGATCTGGATTTAATCCCAAATAACACAAAGGGTTAATATTCAGCATGAATATTACTGGATTTCCTCAAGCCTCCATCCGAGAGTGATCACTCAAGGTTGACGTAGAAAATTGCACACATGGGTATATATATTTCAAAGGTTGATTTGACCTTCTGACCCGACCAGATTATTTCTGTGAGGTAGTTCTGTTAGAGGGAGTGAGGATCTAGGTTGTGGGACTGCCCCCGGGAAGTTAGATTTTCCAGCAGTGTAAGCCTGAGCTTTTCTAGGATGCGATGCTAATGAGTGGTGTGGTACATGTTTTACCCCTTCACTGTGAGAATACAGTTACGAGAAGCCGATGCGGTCTTTGGAAAGTGTTCCTGTGGTGGGTTGACCCTGACTGTCAGGTGCCCACCAAAGCCGTTCTATCACTCCCCTCCTCAGATGGGCAGGGGAGAGAAAATATAACAAAAGGCTTGTGGGTCAAGATAAGGACAGGGAGATCACTCAGCAATTACCGTCACAGGCAAAACAGACTTGATTTGGGGAAAAATTAATTTAATTTCTTACTAATCAAATCAGAGTAGGGTAATGAGAAATAAAATCTAACCTTAAAAACACCTTCCCCCCATCCCTCCCTTCTTCCCGGGCCCAACTTTACTTCCGAATTCTCTACCTCTTCCCCCCCACGTGGCGCAGAGGGACAGGGAATGGGGGTTGCGGTCAGTTCATCACACGTTGTCTCTGTTGCTCCTTCCTCCTCAGGGGGAGGACTCCTCACACTCTTCCCCTGCTCCAGCGTGGGGTCCCTCCCACGGGAGACAGTCCTCCACGAACTTCTCCAATGTGAGTCCTTCCCACGGGCTACGGTTCCTCACAAACTGGTCCAGCATTGGTCCTTTCCATGGGGTGCAGTCCTTCAGGAACAGACTGCTCCAGGGTGGGTCCCCCACACGGTTACAAGTCCTGCCAGCAAACGTGCTCCAGCATGGGCTCCTCTCTCCATGGGTCCACAGGTCCTGCCAGGAGCCTGCTCCAGCACGGGCTTCCCATGGGGTCACAGCCTCCTCTGGAATCCTCCACAGGCTGCAGGTGGATATTTGCTCCACTGTTAACCTCCATGGGCTGCAGGGGGACAGCCTGCCTCACCATGGTCTTCACCACGGGCTGCAGGGGAATCTGCTCCAGCACCTGGAGTACCTCCTCCTCCTTCACTGACCTTGGTGTCTCGAGTTGTTCCTCTCACATATTCTCACTCCTTTCTCCAGCTGCAAAATGCGCAGGTTTTTTTCCCCTTCTTACATAAAGACGCTACCACCATCACCAATGGGCTCGACCTTGGCCAGCGGTGGGTCCATCTTGGAGCTGGCTGGCATTGGCTCTGTTGGACATGGGGGAAGCTTCCAGCAGCTTCTTACAGAAGCTACCCCTGTAGCCTCCCCGCTACCAAAACCTTGCCATGCAAACCCAATACAGCTCCTTACAGTCTCTCATTTCTTTTAGCAATCTACTAAGATTTAAGCAAACTTCAAGCAATCTACTTAGATTCTCTCTACTGAGAAAAGTAAATTATGCTTGTATTCAAATCCTGCTTTAATGTCTTTATTGTTTTAAGGATTCTTTGGGAGTTGGATCAATGTTCATTCATGGCTGTAGGATGTCTTGCAAGGACACTGTTTGTCCAGCTTAGTGGGGTTTTTTTGGTGGGGTTTTTAGTTGTTATTTTTTTTTCAATCACAAATTTACTTTCTGATTCTTTTCCAAAAGCTTTCTCTAGCTTTAGTTTGCCCTTCAGTCAAAAATGCAGCCTTTACAAGCCTGCTTCTGTGTATTTGTGTTTGTGTGTGTAATTCTGGTTTTCAAGTGCTAAACTAACATCTAGTTTTGGTGTTCTCTAAGCAATTTGTCACTGTTCCAAGTCTTTCTGCAGACAAGTTTGTTTGGTCAAATGGGTTTGTATGTCAATAGTTTTCATCTTGTGGCCAGTGGGAAAGATTGAAAACCATTTTGCTAATGGTGTTCAATGATGTAATGTCTCATGAGATCAACAAGAATTCAAGAGAGACTCTCATGGTTCCTGATGATACAGCTGGTTGTGGGGAGATGCTTGATGGCACACAGGACATTCAAGGTCAGGAAATGGTTAAATTATTCTGCTTTAAGGGAGCCCACTGTGTTTTCTTTTATCTGCCAGATAGTGTTTGCTTTTCTTCCTTAGTATTTAGATGAAGCCACTTAAAAACCTGTTAAAGGATTCTGGATTTCTTTAGCATGTTGATTGTGCTTTGATCTGAAACCTTCAGAAGCAGCTCCCTTTTTCTGCTGAACTGCTGAACCTCCTCATATCATGCTTAGTATGGGTTTCTTCCAGGCAGTTAGCCTAGTTTTTGATTACATCTTCTTCACTCCTCTCAAGTTTTTAATTCATTCATTCAATCTTGGGTGTTCAAATTGCAATTATAT
Organism: Aptenodytes patagonicus; assembly: GCF_965638725.1. Classification (NCBI taxonomy): domain Eukaryota; kingdom Metazoa; phylum Chordata; class Aves; order Sphenisciformes; family Spheniscidae; genus Aptenodytes; species Aptenodytes patagonicus. Next base: position 141,276,526 of record NC_134950.1, read on the forward strand.
TATGTTGTTGGGATTTTGCTTTGGAATACAAGCAGAGCTTGTATTTCTTGCTGAAAATGGAGTAGCCTTCTTCAAAAAGAATGATAAAGTTCCTTCCGCAGAGGTACCGGGGTTGAACTACTCAGCAGACAGGGTGGGTTCTGACCCCACAGCCCTTCCTGATCATGGAGGGCATGTGATATTTAATCCCTGTGATACTATATAGTATGAGAGAGGCAAGGGGAGGAAGAACGCCATTTCTTCCTAGGTTTTTTGCATGGTGTCTGACAACGTAAATGTCTGTTGAGTGTCACTTAATAATGCCTGCTGTGCTGAGCTTTCGTGAGGATGGTAAGATATGGGAGCGTCTGCTTTCCATACTAGGGTTAAGGGTAGGTTGGCCATGCCAGGACTGGAGCAGCCTGGGCAGACCTGTAGGTGCACCTACAGGGAACTTTAGAGCCACAGGAGCAAAGAGCCTGTGGACATAATCCACTACCACATCAAATACTGATCCAGGCTTGAAAGATCACAGTTTTCAATTTATAGGTAAAATTCCACTTAAGTCCTTTTCAATCCAGCTCTAACCCATGGCTTTTGTTTCCCATGAGTGCCAAAAGTTTATGTTGGCACAGTCTCCCTCCTGAACCGTAGCCATGTTATTCATTTTGGAACAATGGAAGTTTCTGTACATAGTCAAAAGGGAAATCAGCTAAAGAAAAAGTAAATATATCAGGATTCCAAGAGAATGTATACAGTGAATGAAAATAAGGAATAATGGCTGTGAAAATTTCATTAAAGAAAACCAAAGCTGAATGTCGAGAACGGTGAAGGAATAGAGAAAATATGGCAAAATAGTGGAAACAAAAATTATTGGAGAGACTATTTGGCTTGCATTAACCTTGTCAATTGGGCTCTATTTCTTTACATTATAGATAAAACCAGTAAATAGTGTTTCCTGTTAAATATCAGCACTGGGTGAATTAATTGAATTTATTATAAAGGACATTCTCCACTGTACAAGTTTAGATTTAGATTACAAACCTCACATTGGAGCTCTGTTACATTTGAACATGAAGAGCAGCTGTATTGGGAAAAGCACCAAACTGATCTTCAGAATGATGCCTCCTTAATGAGTTGGTTATGTGGACTCATATTTCCATCAACTTATAGATTGTCCAGATATAGTAATGTGCAGATATTTTGGGAGTGTCCTCAGCATGAATCTTGAACAGCCCTCAAATCCAGGCCAGTTTTACATCTCAAAGTTGCACATGCAGTAGAAAGGATCTGTAATTGCAGGATATAATGGTGTTCAAATAAAATGAGACTAAGTGAAAGAGAACTCTTGGACCTAACAAAGAGACAGTTGAGGAGAGAGCTTATAGAAGTCTCTAAGCTCGCAAATGCTACAGAGAAAGTGAATAAAGTATAGTTATGTAAAGCCTGAAGCCAGAAAATGAAATTAACAGAGCAATTTTAAAGCAAAAATAGCTATCTACAGCTATCAGGGAATAAAAAAGGTGTGTAACTCATTGTTTCCAAGATGATGTAGATGCCAAAATCTTATCTGGGTTCAGAAATCATTTACACTAATTTATGGAGGAAAACTCTATAAAGGGTTCTTCAGTGCAAAGACAAAACTTGTGTTCAGGAAGTCTTTCAGCCACAGTTTGCTGGAAAACTGGAGGGTATGTTGGGAAAGTGTGACTGAATACTTGCTGTCTTTCCATTTTTGCGCTCCATTTGCTACTGCCAAGGCAGGTATCAGACTGCATGGATTTTTAGTTAGAACCACTCGGCCATTCTCATGCTGCTGTTCATCTTTTCTCATTAACTTTTCTTTCTAGCTATCAGTTCAATATGGTATGGCGGAAACACCAGCAAAAGTAGAAAATCTCTTAGTTCTACAAGTAAATTATGTATAGCTCATGGAGTAAAATGAGTCCTGCTGCCTTGCTTAAAGCCTATTTATTTTCCCTATTCATTCTGCATAAATTTAGAGATCACTCCTATGGTCATGCATTACCATGCATTTGGCTTTATGCATGCAGTATGCATGGCTTTATCCATTGGAAAAAAATAAAAAGAAAAAAAAAAGAATTTTTTCCTAGTTGAGCTTATAGAGGAGGAAATTCCAATGGTGTCTTCCATGACTTTTCTACACAACTTAACAGATAAATTTTGAGACTGAGATTACAGACACTAAAACAGGTCATTGGCATATAAAATCAACTTGTCCTGATTTTTAAAAATTGTAAAAGCGTGATTCACTCTCTGATAGAAATTTAGGATACCTCAGAAAGAATTGTTTTACTACTTGACTAATCTAATTTTATCACACATTTAAAAGCTTATCTTCCAATGAAGACACTGCTTTCAACTACACAGCTTGCTCATTCATACACAGGTACTATGGTGCAATTTGCTCCAGGCTTATGCCTCAAGCTTCATTCTCTATGTGTCTGTAGCCTTAATTATCCCATAAATTACTTTGAAATCCCCAGAGGAAGCCTTCCTATCCAAAGCGATATTTAGTTTTTATTTATTGCTGTAAGAGCAAAAATGAGGCTACGGAACGTGAGTAGACACAAATTCCTGACCACATCTCCAAAAGAGGCTGAGCAGCAATTATGTTCTGTATTTTGCCCTTTGAACCAGCACTGCCTTTTTCTTTAGTTCATTTGTCTAATCTAAGTCTTTGAGGTCAGGAATAGGTTTGATGTTGGCATAATAGCAATAGGGCTCATTCATCCCCTGTGATGTTTTGTTTTGCTTGGGATTGCCTTCTCTTTCCACTATGTCATCTATGTGCTTATATACCTTAAGCTTCAGTTCCCCACTATTATCTATCTATTGTCTGAAATGGTACTTTCTCAAACCCCAGCCTTACTTCAAATTGTATAATGCCCTCTTCCCTGCCAAAAGACAGACACTTAGGACACTGTCATTTGAATGTATTCACTGGATTGAAAGCAAGTTCCTGCAGACTTTACGTGTTATCCCTGTGCTACCTCTTCTTGTATCCATCTGCTCTGTTGACTTATAACAGCATTTTAATGCAACTCGTGCTTTTCTTTGAGCTTCCCAGGCAATTATCTGGACAGAACTGTAGGATTGATAGTGAGGACTTGTGCACTCCCTGTGCTTTTTGAACAGCTAACTTTGCATACAGTTTATGCTTAGAAGTTACTGAAAGTGCACAGAGCATGGAGATGTTTGATGCAGAACTTCTAGTGTTTTCGGTGGTACCGTGAAATGAATGTTAACTGTCTTTTTTTATCTTCTGATCTGTTATCTGCCCATTTGCTTTTTCTTCTGTGGGAAGATTCATCCAGGTTTGGGTAACTAAATCAGACGCATAAATCCATCAGAATGCGCAGAGCGATTTACGTGAAATTAAGCCTTGCTTTAAATTATTTGTGGAGATCAAATCTGTAACATTAGGTACCAAACCCAGAAGACACTATTTTGTGTAACAAAGACATTCCCAGGTTTCGATTAAGAATTAATGTATGCAGTTTCTTGGATCAGACATTTAAAGGAAATGTGATCAACCTTCTCAGCTAATGTATTACATATGCTGAACTTTTTAAATGGCACATGTATCTTTCAGAGTTAGCATTTTTATACAATAGAGTATTAGTAAGTTTAATTATGAATGTCTGTATATAGTCATCTGCACTGAAAGGTATGGGAAACATCTGTTTCTCTTGGTAAGATGAAGTTTGAAAATCTTTTGCAAATATTTTAAAGGTGTCAAGAGTAAAAAAAAAAAGGGGGGGAAGAAAAAAAGATCTTTGAAAAATGAGAGGGGACTTTGGAACATCAAATTCATTGTTCCCAAATTTCCTGGGAAAGGGGAATATGTAGAGATGCAACATGAAATTAAGTGTAGATTAGTTTAGTTGCAGGTAATAGGTATACATGCACTTGGGACAGGGAAAGGTGGTAGGGAGGGAAAGGATTTGTAATCTGCTCTGGAAGCTATTCTATTACCTTCAAAGAGATTGAAGCACTTCCATAATCATTTACTTAACTAAAGAGTTTTAACTGGGTCTTGTTTAGAGAGATTTGTGATACTGAGGGTTTAAATGTGATGCTTCCCCAGTCCCTGCTTGATCTAGAGTGCAACACATCTGCTGCTGCCTGCAACATGAAGGAAAACTCTTGATAATGGCCATTTGCAATTAGCTCTCACAGTTTCTCTAACTTGTTCAAAGAAAACCAAGTGTTAAAGGAAGAAACAGCAGCTGATTTGCTTGTCTAACACTTCTTTTGCTAATTGTAACTGTCTCTGCCCTCTCACAAAAATAACATGACAGTATGTATAACAGTAAAGAGATTGTTTGCTGGTGACTGACAACAATATCAGTTACTTGTCAGTATTTACGTAACACTGCAAGTGGTGCATGGTTTTAATAAGCAAGCAAGACAATAAATGGATAACTCACTTTGCCTCTTGTTTGTCTCCCTAGTAATATTTATGTTCTGGTTACAAGAACTTAAGAACTTAATTGGTTTATATTTCATTTAAAAATTACTAATTTTATAAGTAAATATTTGAAGTGAGGCATGCTTTAACTCTATTGCTTTACTTCTGTCAAGGATCATAAACAAACAAGGGGGTTAGTAACATGGTGCAATTCTGTTTGGGTCCTCTTCCTACCCACATATGGAAAAAATAACAAACAAGATAAAATGCCCATTCTAATTATATAAGCTATATCAGCAACAGCTTTTAATAAAAAAACAAAAAGCATGAAGTGGAAGGTACTAGCCTGCTGAATCTATGCCACTGACCAAATAACTCTTCAGTTGAGTCCTGTGAACAAATCTAGGTCTAAATTTTTAAAAACATTTTGCATCATGATCCACAGAGGGACTTCAGCATCATGGTATTCAAGATTACAGGGGTACTGAAAAGCGAGAAACTTCAGGAGGTCTTTTTGCGTATATAGCAATTACAGTTTATGGATCTGTGAAATGAAAATTTGTTATCTAAAGTTGCAGTAATGCCTATGTTGAATTCTCTCTGAATGATCTAGTAGCACTTGGAATCTGAAAAGTGTCTGGTAGGTATAGTAATCTTTCAGGAAGTGACTATATCCTTTAAAAATTAATAAATATCGTTAGTTTGCAGGGCTGGCCTTAATTTTTAAGTGGAGTTGATTGACAACTTTCTGTTAGTGTTTTTTTCAATTATGGTTATGGGAAAACATTTTTTTTCTGAGTACACTGGCTCAATTTTGTCAATTTTTTCCACTTTGTTCAGAAAATCTGTGATAATTATTCCTTTTGAATTTAACTAGCTCAGAATATTATTTTTTAAAAACTGCTAAATGCATTAGTTTTGAGCTCGATTGCAGCTCAAGGTCTCATTTCTCCTATGCATCAATCTTAAAGAACTTGAGCTGAGCCCTTTGTGTTGCGGTGGAGGTTTCCCTTATCAGGGAAGGAAACAATCTCTGCGTGAAGCTGTGTAGAAATCGCAGCCAGTCACAGCCAGGGACGCCTTTAGGGTTCCTGACAGTTAGGGGATCCAGGCAGATTGAAGGTAGCTTCCGTGAAGAACGATTTATTTATTTATTTAGTAAAACAGCTTCTGAGAATGAATATTAGTCTTTCTCATGTAACACTTCTCCGAAATAAGCTTTGAAGCAGATGCAAAGCCCATGGAGTATTACACATCATTAATTGATCTCTTCACTCCGCACCAAAGCTACTTTGTGGTGGCAATTTTGTGCATGTTCCCTGGCAATATGTGTCTATAATTAAACTCAGCCCCAGTCACAATATGAGCGAAGAGGTTGATTTTGTCTGCTCTCAAAGGAGTCATATTGGAAAGGAACTTGGGAGGTGATGATATGTCATCTGTTCTCCAGAAGGATTTGCAAATACTGCCCATGTTAGAATCCATAAGGAATAGATCTTTTCTCCAGTCATTAAAATGTGTGTCTTTGTGGGATAAATGAGTCTATACGTTTTGTCAAAGGTACAGAAACTGCTATATTGCATTTGACGTTACTGTAGTCCTATGCCAGATGGGGCTACATGAAGATGAAAAAAGTCCATTATTAAAGAACAATTTTCTCAAAAGCTTTGAGTGTCTTTCACCCCAAACAGGGTGTAGTTTCTCTCCTTAAGCAGAACAAATGTTGTCTGTCATGTGCTAGGGTTTCCCCGCCACCACCACCTTTCACATAATAAGAACATAAGAAATCCCCTACTGAGTAATCCCCTATGGTCTGTCAAGCCCAGCAGTGTCTCCTGCAGTGGTAAAGGGAGATGCTATTTAAAGACCAAGCGTATGAGGCCTGGCTGCCTTTTGCAGTCCATTCCCTTTGTATTTCTCCAGTATCAAAGTCAGTGTATTAGGGATGGTGGCTAGTATATCACTGCCTAGTCATTTTAGTATCCATATATAGATCTATTGCCCACAAATTTGTCCAACCTCTTTCTGAACCTGCTGCCACTGTCTGTCTCCACAGCCAGGATCTTCTGTTAGCAATACATAGAATTGCTCTACCTCTTGTGTATAGAAGTACTTTCATTTATCGTGTTTTTAAATCTCCTATTAGTCTCATCGAGTATCCCTAGTTCTAGTATTACAAAATTTTAATAGCAGTTCAACACAGTGTTGGATATATGGGTAGGGCAAAATTTTGTATAGCAACAGAAGCGTTGTAAATGTTCATTATTCTGTATTATTTTGTATTCTATTAAAAGGAAAAAAACCGGGCCTTTGTTGTGTTGTTTATAGGACTGGTACTGAACAGAGCGTTTCATTGTGCCATCTGCAGTGCCAATAAATCTTTTTCCTGCCTGTTTAACTACTTCAGAAGCCAGAATTTTATTCCAAAACAGACATGATAAATATATTTATGTCGTAATTGTAATTAAGGAGTTAGTTATGATCACTTTAATTGTAGTTTAGCTTCTCTGTTGCTCATTTTCCTATTGTGAATCAAGCTTTAAAGTAGAAATGTTAGTTTCTAGTTATAATATAACATTTAAAAGCACAGAGGCATTTAGAGGGAGAAAATCTTGCTGACAACCTATATAATATGTGAATGAAGCAATCGGATGGAGAATGGAAATTAAATGACGGCCTTCACAAGGAACAGGAAATTAAGGCTATGGATTCACTGTACCAGAGAAGGCTCTCTTTTAAGGGGAGGGATTGTTCCCATTTTAGACCATGAGGCATCACTGTGGCAATATACCAGCCGTTAACAAAGCAAATTATTAGTGACCAAGTATTCAATATATTTGACATTGTGTTTTTAAACAATTTGTAGTCTGGAAATGAGGAGAGTACGACACTGAGCACTTGGTTCTCTTCAAAAATATTGTATAGCCATCTCTGTTATTGATCCTTCACTTTCTTTTCATTCCAAGAAAAAGAATTGAGTACACCTAAAAATAACAGATAAGCAATGAAAAATTATTTCCTCTTTTGTACTTCTATATATGTATGAAGATTTATATTTTAATTTTGATCACAGATATGGCAATAGTGGTCATTTCTAACTATAGCAAATCTTATGTATCTGGTTTGAGTCACTTTAACCAAAAGGCCTTTTGCCTGACTTTTTGGGATCAAATATATGTGGACTGGAACTTAACAGCTTTACAAATATTTACTGACTTTGCATGTTGCAATGGACATCGTTTTTCTGTAGGAGTTCATGACTGACTGTGAATATGTGTGCTGAAAATTGTGATGCTCTCTTATTACAGCTTCTGCAAACAAGACAAGTTGCCCATTACGTTCCAGTCCTGTGTGATCACGAAGGAGTGCCAGGTGTCAGAGTGGTCAGAATGGACCCCCTGCTCCAAAACCTGCTTTGACATGACAACCCCTAAAGGGAATCGTACAAGATCACGGACCATTAAACAGCTCCCTATCGGCAGTGAAAGTGAATGCCCGCAATTAGAAGAAACAGAGCAGTGTGTTTCTCAAGGAGACGGTGTGGCACCGTGCATTACGTAAGTTGGTTCATTTCAGTTCTCCCTATACTAAAATGAGGAATTTCAATTAAGCGGACAGGGCTGGTGATGGAATATCAACCAAATCGTTATTAAAGAAATGATTGGTTTGATTTTATTTTTTATCCTTTGCTTATTCAGTGCTCTTTAAAAGTCTGAAGTCTGTAAATAGCTGCTATTATAGTGAAATTACCTCATCCTCTAAATACAGGAAAAATAACACATACATATTTTTTTGTTAGTGTTAACTTTTAAAAGAGAACGTTTGTACGTATGCAGGCTCAGTCAAGACCATAATAAATTAATTGTATTAATTTGTCAGTGATCTTTTCCCTAAATAACGTTTCTAACAGAATCATTATTTTCTGAAGTACTTGTCTGTTTGCAGACAAAATGCTGAACATAAGAAAGAGGTGATAAACATCTGTTTAGCAACCAGATGTTTTTAGTGAGACTCGTATTCAGCACAACAAAGGCAGGACTGGGCCCCAAGTGGAAAGTGGGAGAGGCTAACAGTGACAGTAAATAAACTAACCCTGTTTAAAGTTTAGGAGAAATGACAGCAAGCACTTTACGATTCAAGAGACTGCTGTAATCTTTATCAACTAATCGAGATTAATATTAAAGTCCCAACTGTGCTTTTTCTTTATCAGACTGAGAAGAGGGTCTGGGGAAATGTCATTTGATGTTAAGCATCTTTGACTGCGGTACATATTTTTCATTTAAGAGTTGAAATGTCATCTTTCCCCATCTCCAGCCACATTAGGTAGCAGTTCACTTGATTTAGCCTTAAAGTACTTGTTGGGTAGAGAATTCTGTGGCATTTCTTGCAGTTCGTAATCCTGATTGTGGTTTTAACTGGGAGTCACAGATCGTCTTTCCTGTGCATTCACTGATTAGAAAGCTCACAGCTTCTCATCATTCATCAGTACCCAGCAGGGATGCTTCAGTACTGCAGAGCCATCTTCCTCTTGACAGTGAAAAAGGAACTTACTGAAAGGTTTCTCTGAAGTAATAATAAAAAAATACATTTATAGTTTTACCTTGATATTCAGGAGAAACTTCTGTCTCTCTTATCAAAGATGAAAAAGAGGCTTTTGGGTTTGTTTTTGGGGGGTTGGGTTGTTGTGGTTTTTTCCCCTCTACTTTTCTGGCTCTTATGTTTCTCAGCGTGCACATTTCTTTGATATTTTGGCTTTGGTTCATATAAATTGTCTAGCTCTGAACAAATGCCGAGAGTCACAATCTTGAAAGTTAGCTTATCTGAACATAGACAATATGTCTCTGTATATCAAGTTTTCTTCCCTCCAATAAAATATTTATGTGCAGTATGTTTCAGGAATTGAACAGAAAAGATCTCCTAAAAAGTAGTGATTTCAAAAGTGAAATAATAGAGGAGAAGTTTCCACCCACATAAAATATCAGACTCAATGCATCTCTGTGTACAAGAAATTGTGGGGCTCAGACCTTTTAGAAAATGAATAAAGCTATTAAGGTGCTTCAGCTTGTATAACTTAATGCTGTGTAAAATGGCTTAATGATTTCTAAAGAACCAATTAATCAAATCTGATCCAGGTACGGTTGGCGGACCACAGAGTGGACAGAATGCCGTGTAGATCCCCTCCTTAGCCAACAGGACAAGAGGCGAGGAAATCAGACGGCGCTGTGCGGCGGTGGCGTTCAAACCCGGGAAATGTACTGCGTGCAAGCTAATGAAAATCTCCTCTCTTATTTAAATACCCTCAAGGAAAAAGAAGGTAAATTTGGTTCACTTGCAATTGAGTTAATGTGAAATCAGAGCACTTCAGCATTCCAGAGCTCCTTGACAGCCATTGTCTTCTGTCATGAGCACCTTCTTACCTTGCAGGTTACTGTTATTTTCTAGTTCAGACGAAAACACTTAATTGCAGTAGCAGAGATTTCATTCTCTGTGCTGCAAATATCGGTTCCTAGCTACAAATTACTATTTTTAATATCTACTTGTGCTGGTTTCAGCTGGGATAGAATTACTTTTCTTCATAGTAGCTACTATGGGGCTATGTTTTGGATTTGTGGTGAAAACAGTGTTGATGATACAGAGATGATCGAAAAATATTATCTTATATAAAGGATATCTCTCAATAAGAAAGAGCATGAGAAGGTGAGTCAGAAATCCTAGATTCAGTTCCTTCCTCCACTGTAAATTTCCTGTGTCCTTCAGCTGGGTGATGAACCTGTGCGGTTTGATGTGCAGATGGAATATGTCAATTCTGGCATGTAAGCTCAATATAGAAATATGTAAAAATATGACTAGATGTCATTCTCAAGGAATTGTTTTGGTTTTTCTTTTTCTTCTTCTTTTCTTGCTTTGGTCAAGTTCTTAAGTTGCTATCAGGACTTCAAGCCAATATAATTTCATGGGTTTGTTTCCCTAACTGAAAGAGAGATTATTCCTTGTCACTGTTATAGCTTGTACAGCTTCTTAAGAAAAGAGAGAATAGCTTAGGAGACAAAATCTTTAATTTCTTTGGTAATACACGTACTTAAGAACAACATGAGTATTTTATGTTACATCTACTTCTGCATACTAATGTAACGCTATAGATTTAGAAATCAGTGAATTAAGCTAAAAGAAATTAGCTTGTTAATTAAATTTTATCCTCTTCTGTAGCTGTTTCATACGAACACACATTATGATTAAAAAATAAATAAATAAAGCCACATACTTCAGGAAAAGCAACATCATTATACAAGTTATGTGTAGTACATTTAGACCAGAGCTGACCAAACTGCAGGCTAGTGAGGTTTCTGCTGTGTGTTAAAGGTACTTTCAAACTTGCTGTAGAGGTAGAGTTTGTGGGGAATATTAATGCCAACATCCATTTCAGCGTGTCTGCTCGGATCAGTAGGGTGTGACTTGTGTGCTCCGTGGGCCCCACATCTGTATTTATTAACAAGAAGCTTTCAAGTGTCTTCGTTTAATGCAAATCAGCTTCTGCCCAAGGGCTTTTAGTAAATCACCTCTGCCGAACAAAGTTTAGATGCCCCTGCCTTAGAGTAAAGGAGTAAAACCTCCCAGCTAAGGAGAGGTAACAATAAAATCAGTGGCAGCTTACTGTTCAGAATGACGATTAGGATTTTGGTAGGCTGTGAAGTCTCGCCGGCTTAGGTGGGTGTGAAATCTGCCCTTATCAGACTGTGACAGGAACACGCGGAGCCCATCAGGAGGTAATCTCTGCAGGCCCCAGAAAGCTGATTAAAATGTAACTAGTCTTTGGATGCATAAACATGAGAACAATTTTTCAAGAGCTCAAACTAGGGGTGAAGTAGGTGTTAGTTTAAAAAGGAGCTCTGGGGTGTTTCCATATTAGGGGACAGATTTTCAGAAGAGCTGCTTCTCCTCTCATCTTCCCTCTCTCTCCCCTCCCGTCATGGATTTGGTGTGGCCAAAAGCTGCTCTCCAGGCCCCCCTAGGAACAAGCAAATCGGTGCCTCTAAAAACTATACCATTTGAAAACTATGAGTAATTTGAGGATGGGAAAAACATGGGGGAGACACCTACCAGTTTTAGCTGTGGGGAAATGCCTTCATTTCAGTGTAGTTTGCTGTTGGTTGTAGTGAATGCTGTCTTGGTAAGGCTGCTTTGAAGACCTCCGTTCTCATATACTCATGGTGGCATTTCCCTGTTATTTCAGAAAGTCAGTCACAGAGCAAGTCGAAGGCTAGTGCTGCACCTCTGCTATCAATCACTTTTGAAATAACAGGTAGGTAAATTAATGCCTCCCACCTGGCCTTTCAATCAAAAGCATGCAAAGGTGGCAGCGTCCCTTTTGGGGGAACTACGTTGGCTGTCTGTGTATAATTAACATGTTTATATAGCTCTGAAATAGTTTAATGCATTTGTGCATTCTCAGGAAATTTCAGATCAGTTTGAAAGTGACAAGTTTGAGTTTGAACTCAAACTAATGAAGTTCACGAGCCAGCTAGGATGCTAGGACAGTTGCCTGCTCCACTCCTGAACCGTTTTAGCAAGTGACTGATTTTCCTCTCGATTCTGAGCGCTGGGAATTGCTTCATTGTGTTCATCACAGATGCTATTTCCAGTCCCTTTTGTAGATTTAAAGCACCGAGTTAGGGCTCCAGTAAGAATTTGAACTTTTAATACTTAGCTGAACCAGAATCCTTCACGGCATTCAGGTCTGTATTATCTCCTATCAGAATTCATAAATTTAGACTTGAGGAAGAAGAAGGAGTATTGGGTGTAGTAATTAGGCAGCTGACAATCAAGATTCCTGGAGGCCACTGTCATTTTGCCATTTACTTGCCACTGACTTAAATTGTTTCATCTCTATTCACCTATTTAACTGCTTTAGTCATGAAGTTTCTCTCATGGTAAGCCTATGAGGTAGATTGTGTCATCTTTTTCCAAGTACCTTTAAAACCCTCAATGTAGAATAAGGATGGGAGGAAAGTTCCTTTATGGGCATAAATTTATTCCACACCTGCAAACACAGACTCGTTGCCCTGTTAAACACAGAGGAACTGCTTACATGCACGGAGTTGTACAGTTGCTGAGAGGATCAGGTCGTGAATTATCTGCTGTCTTTTGATGACAGCATTCAGCATTGTAGAAAATGGGTGAAGACTATGTATTCTTTCATTGTTGGTTATAATGTATTTTGGGCTTGGGTTTCTCTTGCTTTTTTTGGGTGAGAGCACTTTAGTTGGAGAAATTTTCTTCTGTTGTTTGCGGTGAAACCAGCGTAACAAATGACCAGAAGGAGGAATATGAAGTTGTGTCTGCTTATGCTGATGAAGCCGCATACAAATTCACTCTCTTTGCCAGCCTGGTTGTTACTGAGCACTAGTCTGTTGAGGATTCCTGGAGAAGAATGGGGAGGTTGAGACCTCGATAAATGTAGAAAATGCTTAAGAACAGAACTGTGTTTTTTCTTTTCAGTTCTTTTTAAAATGCAGTCATTTGGGGAGGTGTTTTACAAGGGTATAAAATATATTCAGCTAAAATTTCCTAATATAGTAGATTATTTGAGGACAGGGTGATTGACTCTCATTTCAGTTTTTAGGTCACTACCTCAAACCTGAAATTCATTCAAAACTGAGTCTAATTTTTTAGTTAGACTGAAGGAGAAAAGTGAATTCATTTTGATAATCTCTCTTTCTTTCCATTTTTGGCCTAAAATTTGGTCAAATTCCACACAGAGCTTGTAATATTACACACAGTCTAATCAGCATTCAGCATCACTGCCAAGGAGTAAAGAACAATCTTTATTGCTACCACAAGAGAGTATGAAAGGACAGAGAATAAGACAAGGTTTTAAACTGTAAATTTCTGCATCCAGCGTCATCTGCTCTCAAAGCGTCTTTGCTAAACAATAAGCAGCAAAAGCTGAGCTCATTTATACTTTTTTGATGCCGAAAGAAATCCATTTAAATTAATGGGAGCAAGATGTTCATAAGATACCCAGGCAAGGCTAAGTTTTCTTATTTTACTGTCATATCTCAAAGAAAGAATTCTGAGTAATCCTGGGTGAAATACACCCCAAGTGTTCAATGATGAAAACATTTTTTTAATAATCTGGACTGTAATTTGTCTGTCCTACTGTTGAATTCTTTTGTTTTAAAAGTGATATATAACAGATCTGGTAGAAGAAATTTGTACATCACTTACGTTCGAAGAACAGCATTTCAAAAACATTTTGGCATATTGAGAGATTTATTGATACCACTTACCTGTCCCCAAAGCACTTCTTTCTTCCCCTACACTCTAATAAGTGATGGGAAAGGCAGATATTTTCAGTAAGTTTTTTCACGATAAGTTTATTTAACAATGTTTGCTGACAAGACCTAGAATTCTTACTGGACAGATACCTCCAAAAAATTGAAATAGCATTCCTATTACTTAAGTCAGCCTCTTTAAAGCCAAACACAGTCACAATTCCTCATATTTTAGAATTTCAGGACTATCACATATTTAGCTTGAAGCCAAATGAATTGCGACAGTAGCACAGTAGTACCTTCTATTGGCAAACTCTTAAAAAAAATCTGGTTGAGATATGAAACATCTGTGAGATGAAAATCTGCTCTTTAAAGCTTCCTGATGAAAGGTCTTTGTTATTTTTCTGAGTAACGTCCCAGGAACTAGTATGATGGTAAGTTCTTTATGCTGATGCAGGCTGGAGATGAAGCACGGCATTCCTCAGAACACTTTCTCTGAAGCAAGGCTGTGTCTCAGGGGTGTAATTGACCCTTAATTTCAACTGTCTCACTTGGGCAATTCCCCGATTAAATCAAGGTTAAGAAAGTACGGTTAGCAATTACTTACTGTTTTTCTTTTTTTATTAGAAACTATTCAATACAAATTTAATTACAGGCAAGTTATGTTTATTTATATCCATGTTCTACACAAGATATGCATATTATGTTGATTATCATGCACATTAGGTGCGCCTGTCAAACTTATAGTAAAATTCAATGTTCTGTCATAAAATTTAATTCCAACATAGCATTATGCAAATGTTGGAATATTTGTTCTTGTATTATTTTGTGTTAAGAGACTGGTGAGCGGGAGGCAGTAATGTTGAATGAATATCTGCCATCTTCATGCCTTCATTATGTGGAGCCACACAGTGTAGAACTGTGCCAAAGGAGGCAACATGGGAAACCAGAATAGGGTGATGATTTTTCATTCCCTTTTCACCTTAAAAAGTGAGCATTGAATACTTTATCTGTAAATGGAAAGATCATCTACTTCGAAAGTCGGAATGGAAAGATACACACGTATCTACAAATGAGACCGTACTTTAACCACCTGATGTTTACTTTAACATTATATCTCTGGTTATTGATCTCATCTTTCAGAAGGATATTTTGTCATATTCTGAACTTATTTCAGAATATGTTTCATCAGAGAGCTCTTTCCATCAAAAGAGATTATTTGTAGTGGTGGCAGAAAATTAATGAGGTAACTTTCCTGTGAAAAAATGCTGAGGGAGTAGGATGAGAGTGTTTCAAGTTAAAGAATTGCATGTTTCTTCAGTCAACCAAAGTGAATGAATACGGCAGACTTCACTTTGCCTTCTAGCAGATCTTCTCTGCTTAGTTTAATATTTTGTCAAGTCCTATATTATGAAAGGGAATTAAAATCTTGCTTGTGATGAAATGGTACATTTTGTTTTAGAGTGCCTTACTCTGGCACCTTATAGAGTTGTCCTATTATTTGTATAACCTGGGAATTCAAAAGAGTAAAGTATGGAAGGAGCAGGGTGATTTTGGCCTGTTCTAGGGTTTATTGATCCTTAAAGAACAGAAGAATCTGCCTTCACATGTATCTTTATAGATTAATAGTAGTTTAATGAAAAAATTGATTTTCTTGTGGAGAGTTTTAATTATTTTAAATATATTACATATATATATTATATGCAAACCATATATGTATCTAAAAGCCTTTCTTGAACTAAAGCTGCTACTGCACAAATCTTATTGCTGAGTGTGCACTTGAAGATCTTTCGAGTAAAAGAAAAAAAATTTTGTCATAGTTTTAACTGTGTTTCAGGTTATAGCTTAAAAATAATCTTCTAAATATTAATTAACCAGGCTTTTGAAGCTATAGTTTCATATAGGAGCAAAGGGATATATACAGCTTTTTGTTCAGTTCCTTAAGTGAAGACATACGCAGTAAGACAGCAGGACATTGATTTACACAGAGCGCAATGTGAACAACTGTTGTAGTAACATAATCTATCCATTAAATGAAAGGACTAGGTCCGAGAGGACGCTGCAATATCTGCAGTCTTCCTGAATCCATGTAATCGGATTTGGCTCTGTTCGTGCAGAGAGTAAACTGACTTCTGTTTCATTTTTTCAAGACAGGCATTTTTCCATCACTTCATCAGATTAAAATGATGAGATAGCAGCCTTTCTGAACAAAGGATGGTTCTGTCCACTTAGAGCTGAGGATCATGACCAGTGACACGTGAGAAATGTGTTGACTTTGTTTTGACAGCCTCGAGGCCAGTGGACCGTAGGCTGTGTATGGGACCTCTTCCCAGCACCTCCCAGCTGTGCCATATCCCCTGTCCTACAGAGTGTGAGACCTCAGCATGGTCAGCCTGGGGACCATGCACCTATGAAAGCTGTGATGACCCTCAGGCCAAGAAAGGTATGTAAAAATTCAGCGAAGCCTTTCAGTGGTGATTATTTCATATTCCTAAATCACTAAGCACCTCTGGCTATGCAAGCATACTAAATTTTGTACCAAGAAGGGTATATCCAGTGTCTCTGAGAATCAAAAAAAGGTCATTGAATTAGGACTGTATTTAGCATTACTGCTCCACCAAAGCTGGCAAAAATGTAGGCTGTTTACTAGGCTCTCAAGGTCAATTTGTATTATTAGAGGTCAGTTCCTGTTTCAAACCCTCCTCTCAAACTGAAAGGGATACAGTTTGTATATGTGTTCAAATCACAATTCTGGCACTGTCTTGAAAGGAGGGCAGAAGCAGCCTTTGAGGTGCATAGTGTCCAAGTCACTCAAAGATTTACAGTTCAGTAATAGCTTAAGAATTCACCAGTAGACCATAAAGCATGCTCTGGCAAAGAGCTGGGACCATTCGCTGTTGACAAGTGACACTGTTTTACTGATGACATATGTGCTGGTTTCAATTTTCACATGTTTTACAGTTTATTCCTATGCAGAACAGATTGTAGTAACCTGACATCAAAATAGGAAAGCAAAAATACAGTGACAAGGACCTCGTGTAAGACATCTGCAGGTTTCTGGCTGTAAATGAGAAAAACTGGCCTAGTCATTGCTGTGATGTGATTATCTGACAAAAGTTGAGAACACAGACCTGGTTCCTTGATTGAAAACACTCATAAGAAAGGGCAGCCACATATGTCCACTTGAAGGAGCAACTGTAATTACCACATTAGCTTAGTTTCTTCTTCCTGGTATACTGCTAGCTACGCTTCAGTCTGGGCAGCAATAATGCAAGTTTTACCATGCTGTCTCACGGTAATGTGACCCAACCTTGATCAATTCAAGAAGCAAAAAGCAGTTCGGTGTGTAAGCCTGTTGGTTTTAGTCTCCTCTGAGTATGGCTGTCAAGTAGTCTGTTATTTCTGTTGCTGTTCCATCACTGAAAGGTTTGCTACCTTTTCGGGGGTAATGTTTAGGTTTGTGAGACTGATTTGGACACCTGCCTCATGGAAATGTATTAGCATGTACTTTATGCAAGTCTTTAGTCCTGCACACATGAGCAGGGATCTTTTCTCAATTGCCAATGTTTTCCTCTTATCTGGAAATTCTTATATTTTATGTCATAATTACATTGACAGTTCTTCTGAGAGAATGGTGTAAAAGTTCTACAGGCACTCCCAGTTTTAGCAGCAAATCTCTCTACATATTTCAGGAATGTCCCTTTACTGTGGATCATTTGCCTCCTTGTTGCAGTAGACACTGGAGTTCTTTTTTTGAAATTATATCAGCCCTTCGTGGCAGGCTCATTAAACCATTTGGACATAATTTGGCTGACCTCTTCAACTTAGAAAAAAGTAATTAAAGATACATGGAAATGTATTTTTAAAGTAATATTTATTATAATTGAATTAAGAGGCACATCTTCAAACAAAGAATCAATTCTTGCACATGTGTTTGAAAACTCTGTCCTGTTTAGTTTGTGTCCTGGTAGAAATTAAAGAGTTATATGTAGTATTTCATAAAAAATATCTGTGTATTACTAGCCTGCCTGAATATTGAGGTAAAACAAAAGAGGCTGTGAAGAGATACGAAAAGAAACAAACCTTTGCCAAAGTTAAAATATTCTGATTAGATATATCCGAAACTATAGAAAATTATTAAATGAGAAAATATTTCCTGAATCCATTCAGTTTGGTTAGGTTCTTCTGACTATAGATTTAGTCTGGCTTTTTCAACATGCCAACCTGAAAGGGAGAGAGAGGGTTGCTCTTAGAGACTGACATTGACCTGGCAGATGACACACTGTATAAAGGCCCATCAGTTTCTCTGATCCAAAATGAGCTTGGGTAGTCTTAAGGAAATTTGTAAATGCTTGCAAGGCAATATTGTGATGTTAATTACTGAAAATTTGTTCATAGGAGTTCTTGGGTTTATTTCCTTGCCTTGCCTTTTCTGGCAATGTAGTCGTCTCTTAATTTCTTTTTTTTGGGGGGAGGGAAATGTTTCTAAGCTGATTTCACTTGATAATCCATCCCTGTTGGAAGATACCTGAGAAATAACCAAGATTTGTTAGATGAGATGGATCTGGCAAGAGTGATGCACAGGAAATGACTCCTGTCTCCCTCCTGGAATACGTATGACTAGGATAAACAGGGGTTTTAAGGCAAAGCTTACTGAATAAGCTCAAAACTTTTGATGCTCTTGTTAAGTTTTACCTCTCTTCCTTCTTTAATGAGTTGTTCTACCCAGTTATCTAAAATGCAGTGTTGCACTGAGTGTCTGTGGTACCTTTTACACAGAAGAGAAACAGAACTGTTCGCTCAGGTGTGGATAGATAAAATTCTCTTCACTTTGCATTTCAGAACTGAGTTATTCTGCCATTTGTATTTTCATGGGCATTTCAGGCTTTAAACTAAGGAAACGGCGCATCACCAATGAGCCTACGGGAGGAACAGGAAACTGCCCTCACCTGCTGGAAGCCATCCCGTGTGAAGAGCCCTCCTGCTACGACTGGAGAATCACGGGGCTGGAGGAGTGCATTCCTGACAATGAGAAGCCATGTGGCCCTGGTACGCAGGTTCCTGTCGTCGTCTGCGTCAACAGTGATGGTAAGATGCATTTTCCCACAGTCCACTGACTAGAGTGAAGATGCTAAAATGTAGTCCAAAAGGGTAGCAGTTTTTGTTGTTCTCAGCTTTCTCAGTCCTTAAGACCAAGCTATCTGGAATAGAGAGAAATGTCCTTTAGTATTGGTTAGGAAGGATAGGCCCTCTAATTGCTCTAAGATCAAGCTCCTTCACCTACACACTGTAGGTTTTCCAAAGGTTCCCGAAGAGAGAAAACAGCTATTGTTTTTCAGTAGGTCAGACTCATGCCTGCAATGACTTGACTGAATTCCCTGATGTAATCCCACTAACAAAGCTGATCCTCTGAGTCCAGAACCAAATAAAGTGTGAGTAAAGTAAGATGCATTGCAGGAAGTACAGCTGGAAGAAAAATAATAATGTGTTTATTAAAAAGCATGGTTTGATGTGTGTTATGGAGTTGGTTTGACAGTCCAAGCTGTCTTGCTTCTTCAAAAGGTCAAACAAAAAATATCACCGTTATTCAATTATCCTCTGTGACAGAAAACAGATTTTGCATTCCATAGTCATAAAAGCCAATTTTGAAAGCTGCTTACAAAATACTTTAATCTATGGAAGATTAATGAATTACTATTGTGAGAATATTCTTTATTCATTAGTAACATTATAGGCTAGAGCAGCATATAAATTAAAATAGTTGTACTGACTACAGTGTAGTTATGGTAAGAAACTTCTAAGTCCCTATAGCGGATTAAGTAAGAGGACACCTCTGACGAGTGTTTTACAGCTGCACAAAATATTTTGTAATTAAACTGGACAGAAGTAATAAGAACTGATTATAGAGAGATTTAACTCTTGAGCTTTCATGCTCAAGAATTTGGGTCATAATTGAGTTTTGGGGCTTAAATTGAAAACCTTGGAGTTAAAGTGTAGCCCTTATTTTTCTGCATACACCTAAGAGAACTGGTAACCATTTTTACAGCTCAGAGATTAGCCTAGAATTACAATAATTAATCTACTACATTTTATGTCCCTATCTCAAAAAATTTCCCTTCACAGTGTAATAATTTCTCGGCAACAATACTGAAACCATTTGAAATTTTGTTTGTATACATTTTCAGATGAAAAATGACCTTTTCCTCATAAATGAAAGTGTTCCCTAAATAATTCTGAATTTGTCTCTTTTTTTTTTTTTAACAGCAAAAAAAAAAATCTTTAAAAGAAAAAGAAAGTGTATTTTTTTGTTTTACTAGATTTTGGCTAGTTTGGCTTACCTTTGGTTTTGAGGAGTGGTATTTGCTCACATGTCTAACTTCCAATTAGCCTAATTTCTTACTAAATTGTAATATAGACATTTGTATCGACTATAATTTATTGTAACCATAATACATTCAGAGCATGCAATCGAGCTACTAAACTCTGAGATATCTTTTATGTATATGGTATTTTCTATTGTTCTATTTCAAACTCACAGGATTTGCTCTCTGCACTGCATGGGCTTTGGTTTTGGCCAAATTTGACTTGGAAGACTTATGATTAATTTTTTTCCTCCCAGTATTAATCTTTGTCTTTCTGTCTTTCTGAGTTATATGGCATTATGCATTGCCTATATCAGCAATCTGTCCCAGAAGGAGTGAGAAGTCGGGCTTTGGCCATGTGCCTGTCAGTCTGGCCATATGCCTGTCAGTCTTTAAGATTAAAGAGTTGTGGGCACAGCTTCAAAGAAAAGAGAAAACAAATTGCAATTATGGTTTGTTTTGCAAAGATCCAATCACCCACAAAGATATGTGTTTAATATCTTTTGAAAGAGTGCAAAAGCAATGGAGAGTAATGTAGTGGATTGCCTCAGCTCTTCCTTGAAACCCCTTCCTTCTCTTAGTAAATGATCTTCTGTTATCTTCGCCAGTAATACCAAGTGGCTTTTGCTTAGGTCTCTCCTGAGAAAAATTACCATGATACAGTAGAAGCAAACAAAGTACAAAGTAAGGACCCACCAACCTCAGTAGTCGCTCTCTCCAAGCTAACTCTGCTCAAGCATCTCCTTACTTTGCCTCCCACAGCACTAACACACTGAAAATCCTGTAGGCAACTCTTAAATGCTCCTCTAAACACACACTGCCACCTCTTCCCAGGTAGCTCCCACCTAGTACTCTAGCCTCCTACCCTGGCACAGGATACTCCTGGTATCTTTCTTCACTAAACACTTGTTGCGGGCATCCAGATTCTGTTCTGCAAAATCTAGGAGAGCAGCACCGTGCAATCAGGCAGGTTTTGCATCAAGCCCCACAGCTACAAGGTAGTTTGCAGTAAAATAAAATTTGGAGAATGCTACTCTTCCATTGTCTAAACATCATAGTTTAAATTAATCATCATATGAAATCTGTGATACTCAGTGTTCTTTGAGCACTTCTTGGAGAAGACTACATTGACTGTCAGTTAAAGACTGTGATTCAATTAAAAGGATACATAATTTGTGTAATAATCATGTGTTGCTATAATTTTGATCTAAATGGCACATGGAATTTCATTCAGTTTTACAGGTAAAAATGACTGTGAAGGGAAACAGTGTGTGGAAAGCATTATCGCCTAAGTTTGCTATGTTACTTAAACTGAACTAGTCTTTGCTTAACAATACACTCTTCAGTCTCTTCAAGAGCTCTTTTTTTTTCTTTCTGTTCATATGAATTAATTAGCCAATCTTAAATCAATGCCTGGGTAGGAGAGGTTGGATCCAAGGCGCTTAAGTGTATTAAAAAAAAAGTGTATTTTCCCCTTGGCTTCTGCTTTATAAAATGAAAAAGGCTGGCAATGTAATTTTCAGAATAAGCATTGTACTGTAAATGTACTGCTTTAATGTAAGATAAACCCAACACTGATGAGTATCTTCTCTTTCTGTGGACTGTTGCATTGTTCTATATGTTTAAAGCACAATTAGTTGGGATAACACATCTTGACCTGGGTGTTTTACTTCACAATTAGAATCAAGTAGCAGTGTTTGTGAGAGTGTTTTATATAATTGGAATGAGCTTCTCTCTTCAATTTGGTGTGAAGATAAGAGTCATTACAGCCTTTGAGACAATAGCAAACAATAGATTATGCTCCCGTGTTGTTGCTGGAGGCCTATGATTGTCATTCTCTTTCCACAGCGGATTGCAGTAATCAGAATTTTCATTCAGGCTGAAAAAAATATGACAGTCAGTACCCCAGGTTGTCATTGCAGAGGCTATAATGATCTTTGATGTATTTTATTATAGAAATGGAACTTCAACATTTACTGTGGAAAGAACCTTTTCAGAATAAATATTCTTAGTCAGTCTTCCAGGAAATTTTACAAAGGAGCTCCTTTAGGTGAAAAAAAATCCTTTTGGTCATCTAAACTCCAGGATTGGACAGAAGCTGATCAGAATTCCTCTATCATATACATTATTTTAATAATTAGAGATCTGTGGCTAATGTTCCATGCTACAGATTAATTTTGCTAATGATAGAATTTTTTTTTAATAAATTGTAATCCATCTGTTTTTATATATATGTAATGTATATAAGGCATACTTGCATGCATGCCCACACACAGGTATGTACATATTATCTATTATTAAGTTCTTTAATGCAGTTCAGAAGGGTGATTTTACAACAGATGAATTCACTCTGTTTCTCTGTAGCTATGGCAATCTATGAAGAATACCATTTCAAAAATATTTCTGTATTATTTAATGACTCAGTCTATAGTAGGAAAGCTGGCCACTTCTCCACTCTGTAACAGATACATTAGTGCTACTCAAATGTAAGTAGGGCAAAAAAATTTCTGACATAAAAATCTGCAAAATTAACTATTGCTGAAAATGCCTACAAAATGCTTGTTCATTCATTATGGGTTTTTAGGTTTTTATCTTTGTGCTGAACTCCGTAGCACAGGGTACTGGCAGTGGCTGTGGTGTCTGTGGTGTGCTTCTGATCCTCAGACAGTAGGCTGGAATTACTTGCTCATTTTGTAGGAACATGTAAATAATAAATTGGTTTACAGCCTTTATAGTATACTGGGCTTTGTACCACTGTGTGTGTTACTCTGGATAAAACAGATCTCACTTTTGAAAGGCAAATTTCTTCCGGACCTTGTTCAAGCTCACTAATTGTTGGGTTACAGTTAGCTCCACAGGGGAAAGGAATGGACTCATTGCCATCTCCTGCCTCACAGCTGTGAGAGATGACTAGCCTTAGAAGAGGGAGCCATGGCAACAGCAAGGCTCTTCGTGTACATGCAAATTCCTGCAACTCTTTGAAGTAACAAAATTGTTCCTGAAGTCGTATAGGCAGAGATGTCTGTTCACGTAGCTGAGTGCCATGAGTTCTCTTCTGGCACCTGGACACACGTGGGTGACGCAGGTCTGGTCTTCCTGAGGCTGGAGTGCAAATTCAAACCACCACCAACATCAGTAGATCCTGATGTAACATGGGTGGGCTGTACCCTGTTTGCAATATTGAGGGGCAAAACAATGGTGTTGGTAGTTAAGTAAAAGATATAGAAGGTAAACTAGTCTGTTTTGTTAAGATACTCATATGTAAACATTTCAAACCCATTAGTTTAGCTACTTTTTAAGGGATGGCTCAAACACCGTACTGTCCAAAGTGGAACAGTGTACATTTCCTTTACCTGTGCTTATTGTCAGCTAGTGTGACTGGCTGAAGTCACCATCCTTCAACTATATGACAATCCTATAGGATTTGATTGCTTTATTATTTTTCTCTAGACTCAGAAATATTTATTTCTGAAATACTTGTTGTATTCCTTTTACTGAATTTAACTTTGCAAAAAAGCTTATAAAATTTCTTCACGTAGTTTAAAATTTCTTCTATAGCTTCCTGATCAGCATCTATATTGTGTTTCTTAATTTTTAGCTTGTGGCCTTATATCTTCTTACAACAGACATCTCATTAAATATAAGGAATAAACTTCAGGAAAGAAACTAAAGGTTGGCTGGTGCAACCATTTTCGCTTAAAATGTTTTGGCTGGTTTAAAATTGGCTCTTTCTGTATATTTATCGTTTGAATCAAATATATGCTAAATGAGTATCTGCTGGTCTTCATTCATTTTCATAATAGCAAACAATAGGAGAATCAATGGAAGCTTTATAGGCATACCCAGGTACAAAGAGTCTACTTCTTCTGCCTGTTCTATTATGTGGCTGCATGTATTGAATGAAGAATCCATCAGACTAGTTGGATTTTGATGATTATTTAAAAAGAAAATACCTACTTTGTGTCACTTTATGACTTAGTTCTTTAAAAAGAATAAAGAGCCAGATTTGAATTCGAACTACATTGAATTATTGAGTTAATCCTGCAACAGAACCCAGATCAAAATCTGGCCAATGCTCAGCACTCAATTAGTAGAAAAATACAGTAGCTAATGACAGTTTCTTTCAACGCATACTGCTTTACGCTTACAGGAACTTGGTTATATGGGCATTAGTCATCGTTTCCCAATATTAATTTCCTAGCTAATGTCATTACAGAATTGATTGGAACTGTTCTTTTCTGCCTGACAGCTTTTTGGCTGACCATCTGAGGCATTTAAATCAAATGTAAGATATATACTTTGTTCTTCACTGTAAACACATAGGATATGAAATTTATAACCCCATCCTTTCTTTCCTTTGATTTGTCTGGTTACATAAAAACTACTGAATATGTTTATTAGATGTTTGTTATATTTAAGAATTTGTTACTGAGGGTAAAATACAGTCAGTTTAAAGGACCTAAAAATTGATACCCTCAGGCCATTATGTTTCAGACCATGGGATTTTTAAGGCATTTCTTTGTAACAAGATTTGCTTTACTAAGTATAAAGGAATATAAGGAAAAAATAGTGCACAGTACTACTTAAACTATCCCATTTCAGTTCTCAGGAAGCTTGATAATTGATAATTCTTCTGTCAATAAAAGTCACATTTAATATGTCATGCCAATTCCTTTTTGTGTCTCATCTTGACATTGGGAAAGTGGACATATCCCCATTAAATTCCATATAAAAATGGATGCTTTTCGTGTTTGTATACCATGAAGTAATTTCATTATATGGGATGACTTAAATACATCATTTACTTTGTCAATGTCTTTTATAGTTGGCCTGGAATGTGATGTGATGATTTCAATTAAAGGGATAAGTAAAACAAAACCAGAGTTTCATCTGTGTAGTGCAATAAACAATTATCACTTCTGACAGTGCGATAGACCCTTGTATCCAATTTATCATATATGTTTGAAGACAGAGTTGCACTTGGTATGGACAATGTCTGCAAAGACATTAATGTTCATAATGAATATAGTTAAGTTAAAAATGGGTGGGCCAACTTAATTACCAAAATCTTTTTCTTGTGCTAGATCATAATTTGGCTGTCTAGTTAGATGAGTTTGGTGGGTTTTGGCATGTTTACTTTTAAAATGTACTATAACATCTTTGCAGAGAAGGTGTACTCGTGTACTTAAAATTTATTAGACATCTAGGAGTAGAAGTTGCTGTAGTGGGAAGCAAAAATATTTTGGAAATGTAACACAGAGAGTGCAATTACGTGTCTCATGTGATGCACACTCTTAGTAACCTGCTTTTGTTTTTGATAGCACAACCAGATGGAAAAGTAGGATATTGCAAGAACTGCTTGTAATAACAGTGGGTAAATTAGGAGGGGGGTTTTTAATGCATGAGTTCTTATTTGCATAGCAGCCTACAAAGCAGGAACTCAATCCTGATTAGACTCCACTTGTTTTTTTAGAAGGTCAGTTTAATGCTTACAATCTTTCCATTTGTTACTTCAAATTATGCTGTTATGAAACAAGAAAAAAAGGTGTTTATAGACTTACGGATGGATTACAGAACTGGATTTATAGACCCAGTGTTGAACTTCTTTGGTTTTGGATTTGTGTGTCGTGTTAACTCCCTAGAACAGACTCAGAAAGTACCTCAAATATTTTTACAAAACATACTCAGAAGAGATAACGTTACATTTAATAATGTTATATATAATAATCATGTTACATATTTATAAATTAAATACCACTATCTTGGAAGATTATATTACACAGTACTAATCATAAACCTTTATGATAAAATGTTCTAGGACAGTATCCTCTCATTTGATGGGAGTTAGTTTCCCATCCGAGAGAAAAAGGTTGCACGGGCCTATTTTTTTTTTTTTTGACAACCTGCACGCGAATGGTAAATTTTCTTAATAAATGTTATCAAACTTCAAAGCTGTGAAACTAGTGTGTTGATAAATGGTGACAATTAAAACGTCTTCATTAGCCAGTCACGTTGAACCAGAATGAATTATAGGAATTTTATTCTCAGTACTTCCAGCCTTAAGCAGCTCATTGTCTGACCTTTCTTTCAGATCATAATTTGTGTTGAGTACTGATTAATGTAAAAGCACTTTTATCTCCCAAGAAATATTTGATTTCACAAGATGACTGTTCCAGTGGCAACTTAAAGAGCCTTAAGACAATCTGTGTCATTTTGCAATTCTTGTAACTCCTGTGCACGACACAAGCACCATCTCCACTGAATACTTAAGAAAGCTTCAAACTAAGAGTAAAACATCCTCAGCTGCAATGATTACTCCAAATCAGAGCGAACGACTGAAGATCCTAGTCTCTCCAGCATTCTCAGTGATCTCTTCCAGATTTTGGGGTGCAGGTAGCTTTTGGCAGGGTCTCAGCTACATAGAGTCACAGACCCATTGCAGAGAGAAAGGAATAGATTTGTACCTGGGATTTGGTGAAAAGGGGGATGGCAGGCAAGACGGAGAAACTGGTACTGACCAAGCAACGAGGTTAAGAGCTGGGAAAAGGTAGCATTTGACCCTAGTTTCCTCCAGGACAGTTTACTGAGAGCAAGTAAGGAACTCAAAGGAAGTTATCAAATGTCTCTACATGGCAGGGATTAGGAACGAATCTGGGGAGGGATTCAGTCTGGTGATAGTCAGCCCAAGGGAGGATTTGACAAGCAGCTAGAGAGAGCTTCGCAGGGCTGGGTGGAAGGGATAGTAAGGTGACAGAGTGGGATTAGTGTCTGGAGAAAATAAGGCTGGATACGAAGCTAGAGAAGGGGAAGAGAGAAGGAAATTCATGACTTCTAGAGCTGAAACGCAGCACGTTATAGGCTGCTCCTGCTTTTGTCCCATGAGATCACCCGGCAGAGCAGTAAGTGTCCAGAGTCAGTGTAACACCCATGGCAGAAGTACTATTTGTCATTTGGCTTCTGTTTTAAACTAGAAAACTGGAAAGAAATATTATGTCAAAATTAAATATCTTAGGTTGCAAAGCCAAGCCCTGAAACATCAGGAAATTAAGGTTGTTTGTCTGGTCTTTATGCGAATGTATCAGATGGAAGTCTTTAATTATTTAATTGTGCCTACATGACATTTTCCCCACAGAACCTGCTACTTATTTGTGAAATGGATATATCTCCTTTGGGATTAAGTGGGCATTTTGTAGTAATGAATGCTTTGTCTTTGAGACAACTAGCCTTAGTTGTCTCATTCTTCAGGGTTTAATTTTGCTCTGCTTTTGTTCAGCATCAGCAAAATATAAATAATACTGACCTGTCACGTCTTGAGTGTTCTGAAAATAAATGTATTAGTGGGTATCTGATAGCCATGACAGAAAGATCTTAGAAAAATTACCAATTCTGTTTTAATAACACTTTTAATTAATGTGTGGTAAATAAAACATAAGCTCATGCCTTGAACAAAGAGAATAAAACTAAAAATACCAAATAGCTACTCATTAAGGAGTTTCCAATCTGTGAACTGAAGGTGGAAGGTACCCAGTGGAAAAATAATAAGTGTGTGATTATGCAATTTAAAAAACTGCTTTATACAGAGGCAACTTTAATTCTGGCATTTACTGCCGTTTGGTTTCTTGACATAATTTCGGGGGTAATTTATGGATTAGCTATGTAAATCTTACCCTAGGAATTATCAGATGTTTGGTTTTAATTTTACTGATTTGAGACATCCTTTATTGGTACTGATATTATTTTAGAGATACTAAATTGCTGCATTAGTGTTTTCCAGGGAAAAGATATTAAGTAGAAACTACATCAAATCTCTTGTTCTGAATGTCTCAGATTTTTTTTTTTTCCCCCAAGAGGGGAAAAAGTAGAATAATGCTAGCTAGAAGCTTCTTAAATCTTGTGGGAGGCTTTTAGAAAAGCAGTGATGTCCTTCTAGTAGGAGAAGGGAGCCTTATTTCCAGGGTAAAGCTGATTTCTCTGAGTAGATGCAAATCTGCAGTGAAATCTGTCAGATTTCTGTGACTTTAGGACGTTAGCCTATATAACTTATTAACAAAGTAGAAAAGTTATAACGTCCCTATGTTTGCAGATGTGTTCCTGCTACTTTTGGTTTTGTTGTGTGACAATGTTAATGTATTTCCTTAATTTAGTATAGGTTTATAAGATGTAGTGATACTTACCTCTGGTCACTTTTATGAGAGCTCTTTCTCTGAATCCATATATTGAGAGGCCAGGAAAAAGGAAAAGTCAAAAGGATGGGTTAGTTTTAGTCTTCTAGAGAGGAATCAGTTACAAAAATGTTTCCAAAAGACATTAATTCACAGTCTGAGCTCCCTAATGGCACGCTGTGCCTTCCACTTGTAAGGATGAGAA
The DNA here is from genome assembly GCF_965638725.1 of Aptenodytes patagonicus. Lineage (NCBI taxonomy): Eukaryota > Metazoa > Chordata > Aves > Sphenisciformes > Spheniscidae > Aptenodytes > Aptenodytes patagonicus. Next base: position 141,304,941 of record NC_134950.1, read on the forward strand.
GACTGTCGTTGCAAGATGGATGAAAAGATGTTCTCCGAAGGCTGGATTTTATCTGCCAATAGTAGGACATGGACAGAAGCATGCATGAAATTAATTATAAAACTGTTTCTCAGAAATGTGTAAACATGACAGTGGCCGTGATCTCTTTTACACCTCTTGGGTCCTGTGTTTTAACTGTGATTGAATTGAGGTGTCAGATTACATATAGAGTGACAACTTTTTACTAGCTGCAGGTGGATGAATAATGCAAAGAAAATGTTTGCAATAATCTTTTACTATATAAAATAATTTTTCTTATTCTCTTAAAATCCCTTTTGGGATACATGTATATTTCTGTGGCAAGAGGTATCACATATATTTATGAATGTATAGTTGTAAACTTGCTGCAAATTCACTTTATAGTAGTGAAATATTAGATAATTGACAAACTGAAAAATTCATCTAATATTCTGTCAGCTGCATGCCATTAGTAATTCTCTTCAGCTGTGGGTTATGTTCTTGCATTAGAGTAAAATGTTGGTGGCCAAATTCTAGGAAAATACTTGGTGATGAAACTGCAGTGCTGGAGTATTTATGAATCAATTTATGATGCAACTTTGTGAACTTCTGAGCTTAAATTTATAAAGTCATCCTCCAAAACTCATATTTATGCCAAAAAAATGAGAACCCTGAAATTCGTGAGAGTTATGGATATTTAGTATTTCTTGAAAACCAGGTTGATTAAGGTAGCTGTTTAAAATATACAGATTAGTACCTCAGTGTAGGGAACCGTTGAAAAGATCGACTGTGGTAAGCAGTGTCATTCTACTGACATTAGTGGAGCTGTCACATTGTTTTCATGCTACTGTTTTTGTAGTCTTGCCTATTATTTCCTTTTTATGCTTCTATTCCTAACTCATATCCCTCAATGTTAATCTAGTTTAGGTCAGCCCATCAGAATTATCATTTCTAATCGAACTTGTTGGAAATTGCTGACATTCCATTGTCCTTCCCAGACTTCTCCATGTAATTTTTTGCTTATTGGAGGGGAGGGAGAAATGTCTAAAATAGTAGTTACAATAAAATACCTGTGAAACCTTTTCAAAGGCTACAACACTCTACTTGTCCACATCTGATGGATTTAAAAATTTGATGAGAATAGCCAGTAGTGAAAAAATAGTAATACAATTCCCAATGATTAATAAAGCTTCTTGTTTTCTAAATGAACAAGACATAGTGCAATGCTAAAATAGATACATGTTGCATTTTCAAATCCGTGTATTTTAAATCCTACTATTACCAATGTTCAAAATTACACTACAAATATTTCTAAAGTCTGTCAAAGGAATTTTTTTCACTGTTAAACATAGTAGAGTTTCTGTAACATTTTACAAACAAATGGAGAAAGTATTTTTTATTTTATTTTTTAAGTCATACTTTGATATCTTTTTGTCACGGTATAAATTGTGGCTTGATTGGGAAAAGTTTATGAGAATGTCCAGTTGATCTTGGGATCAGCTGTATCTTTTTAAGGTGAGTTGGTGCTTTTGCCAAGTGTTCTTAGAAATACACTGTGAATTTTCAAGTGATCTCATCCTCCAGATTCACACTGTGTCTTCTTGTTTCCTTATAGCTCTGTCAGCACTTTTCCCGTCCTTTCCCCATGCTGCTTAAGATGGCCTATTGGTCCGACATTGATCCCACTTGGTCCCATGACTAAAATTGATGTTATTCTCAACGGGACCGTAGCCTGTCATCAAACTTACTTTTTCTTTTATATCAAGATGACGTTTGGTTGGCTTATTTGACACTAGAAGGCAACTGCACTTGGTTATGATCAATACATTTGTATTCTCTGTTCCTTATCATTCTCAGTAAGGCTACATTAGCAGATGAACCGTGAAAACGCTTCAAGTACCTGTCAAGCAGTAGGAAAATCTTACTCCTGTTGTTAGGCAATGTGTAGCCCCAACTCTGCTGGGCTCCTTATTAGAAATATCAGACTACTATTCCTGTGGTACACGTCTACTATGGCATAAAGTTAAAGTATAGCAGATTTTCTTCTAAAGGCATATCATGTTTCAGTTTTTGTTTACTTTGTCTTGTGTACATGGAGACACTTAGGAAAGTTGATCCAAATTAACTGCAAAAATAATATTAGTTAAACTATATTAAACATGTATGTGAATCCTCTTATTCAGAATTAAGGTCACCTTAATTCTATTTGTTAAGAATTTTCTCTTTCATTCTGAATAAGGAGAGCCATACAAAATGTTAATACAGTTTAACTAATCTCCTTCAAAGTCCCATTTTAATTAATTTGGATTAATTCTTCAGTATTCCTATTTAGATTAGTCTTTTTCAGTGATACTCACATTATTACTAGTAAATTCAGATACAGCCTCTTTCACGCTGGTGGATATTCAATGGTATCAGAAGTAGTGAAAATTCAAAGAAGGTATCATCTGCAAGAAGAGTTTTCCATTATCTTTGATGCATAATACAAAATATGCACTCAGTAACTTACAGTGTTGTGTCAGAGATAAAAAGGCTGTTACTTTTTAAGTCATAGTTAGTGCTGTAAGACACCCTCAGTGTGCCTCTGTGTGTATAGTGAAGGAACTGACCTCATGGGGGTTTTTTTTTTTTGTTTTTCTTTTTTAATTGGGAGCTTCACAGGTAGCCAAGTGATTGCTGTATGCTTGGGCGAACAGACACTGTGCCTGCCATCGCCACTACCACTTAGAAAATTATGTAAATAAATACAGGGAGAATTGGAAAACCTTTTTTCCATATTTTCTGGGTGAGACGTATGTAATTTAGTTTTCAACCTGAGTAAATCTAGCACAGAATAGTGAAAAATAAGAGATGGGATAAAGGAATAAGAGATAAAATTTGAAAGTGGATACCACAAAATGTCGTTCTTGTTAAGATGACAAAGGGAGCAGAACAGTTTCTTCAACTTTTCTTATTCTCATCGAGTAAAGAATTCAGGCAGAAATAAGAAGCTTGCACTTTAACGGAAAAAAAAGTAAGGTGGTTTTTTTTTTCCCCCCAGCCAAATACCTCAGGTTACTCTATATTTCTGAGTTAACATAGTTATGGAATATTATTTTTTCATACTGTTTAATCTGGCCTTCCTATATACATGACAGATGACACTGCATTTTACATTGGAAAAATATTATTTGGATAAAGAAATACTATTCATTTCCCTGTTTTTATTTCCCTCTGTCAAATTTAGACTGTATCTACATGACTGTAATCCTGATAGATGACTCTAATATAAATGGAGGTACATGTGTTCTTCTATTATAAGACATGAAAATGGGATTACTGGAAGCATTAATATTGTATCTGAAGGTGTGAGTTCATTATTTTTATCCAGTTAAATCCAAAGAACATCCAAAGATGTTTCCCATCTGAAGCAATTTTAGGAGGAAATATACGTCTTTAAAATATGTTCTTCATTTTTGTTTCAGAGTTGTCCCTTTATTGCTGTCACTATTTCAAAGTAAGGAGTGTTCTTTTGGGTTTGATTATTCCTGTAGTGGTTTTGTATATGGTGCAAAGCCTTATCTTTACCTGATGCATTAAGGAATATTGAATTAGATTTCTTAGCAGTGACTCACTTTTCTTGAAATTTGCGTGGTTGAAACTTTGGATGAGCTTGAGGACAGGGAAAAGGTTTTGGAACCAGGACTGTCTTACCTCTGTAGCAGAATGCCTTTCATATCTTTTAGCTTTCCTATAAACCACTCGCAGGGGGTTACCTGCTTCTGTGTTCTTTCTACATAGCAGCTAATACCCTGTGTTGTGGGGAAGGTTAGCAAACACATGCTACCCTTTAAGCTGTAGCTGCGGTGTAGTAGTAGCATTTACTGGTTTGGTTACAGAGAGGGAGCAGAAGTGCTCAGGTACTACGGTTGGAATTAGATTTTGGCATGAATGTGGGAGTTCTTGCCACTGTCTTCCCACGTGTCAAAATTCCTTTTCCCAGAAGGTGAATACATGAGGAAAATTGGACATAGTCATCAACAAGAAGTTATTGCTTGTAAAATGTGGTGTTTCATCTCATTAAGGAATAGAAAATCTTAAAAAGTTCATAATTTTTTCTTAAGTATGTTGACATGCTATTATCTTTGATTTCAGAAACACTGGATGTGGTAGGTTTCTAAGCTCCAGCTATTTTCCTTTTGTGTAGTATTTGTTCCATCATCAGTCATTTTTCACTGCAAATGTTTGCTTAAAAAAAAGCCAAACCCACATTTTAAAATTTAGGATTATATTTTAAAAGGTATTCATATCTTCCAGTATTTGCATAGTGAAAGGGGAGTAGTCAGTGGCCTTTTCTATATGTCACTGGTTTGTGTGTGCAGTCATGGTAAATATGTAAATAAGATGAAGGTGTATGTGCTTGTGCAAGTTTCTCGTTTGAAAAAAAATTCCATCCATGTTTATAAGATTCATGATGGTTTTTTGAATAAGGGGCCAAAGTATCATGTTTATAATTTTTCTTTTAGTAAGGAATAGACTGTATGATACTACTAGAAATTCTACATTGAAACCAAACCCACAGTAAATTTTCACACACAAATCACCAAATCAAACAGTTTACAATCCTACAATGTTTTCATATCATTAAACTGTTAGACCAACTTTCTTACATTTTTGCATAATGAGCAGATGTGAGAAACCTAGTGTATTTGTCTTTATTGAAATCAGTGCCATTTCTACTTAGGCTTCTTAGAAGAAAATGACTTCACGAATATTAACCATCAACTAATTAAGTCATACTTAATTAAATGCAAATGCTACTTAGCAAAAGCAATTGAGAGAAAGGCATGTGATTAGGGAATTAGCAACTGATTTAACACTTGGAGCTACCAGCTCGGCACCTAAGCAATAGAAATGAATGCAGAAACTTCACTTGATAAGAATAATACAAGGGAAAAATACACCATCTTTTCACATTGTGGTTGTTGAAAAACTTCAGAGCTAATGAAGTAGACTATATTGAGAATATAAATTGTAGGTTAATGTTGCTTTATGTTCAATAATTAGAGGGGTTGAAAATTTAGAAAAGTTGAAAATTAGAAGTGTTGAAAATTTATCAACCTACCTCATGCAGAGAGAGTTTTTGACAGCTGGTCATTCAGGAACTAGAACAGAAAATAATTACGTACAAGGTAACATAGCGTTGCTACTGTTTTCAAGGACACTACCATTTTACTAACATTAAAGCTTACGCTGACATCCTTTATCTTTGGAGCAGATATGAATAAACACTGTCAAGATGTTATGAAGGCTGCTGGGATTAATAAAACATTTAAAGTTTCCTAATGTCTATCAAAGTATGTGTTATATACAAGTATTGAACTCATTCAAGGGCAAAAATTGGTCTGTCAGATACTGTTGCATGTGCTGCTTTTTTTTCCTCCAAATACTCTTAAGATTGTTGGGCTAAACAACATGGTAAATGATTTAAATTTAAATTGCATGTAAATTTTAATTTATATTTGCATAGTGAAAGGGGAGTAGTCAGTGGCCTTTTCTATGCAATTAATTTTCTATGCAATTTACATGCAATTTAAATTGCATGTAAATATTATTGGTTCCCCTTTTCATGGTTTATTTGATTAGGTTTCAGAGATTAACTTCTAAATTCTCCCTACTGAAAATCTGGGTCAGCCTTTTGCAGTTGTGTATGCATTTTAATTAGAGACATGCCATGAGAAAGACATGAGAAAGACAGCTTTCCTCAGAGAGTTCCTCTCGTATAAGAAAAAACCACAGCCAAACAACAAAACAAAAAGAATTACTAAAAAAAAGAAGTCAGTCACGGTATGAGACTGAATTTCCAATCAGCAGTTCTGATGAAGATATGGAGGTTTGAGGAAGACAGCAAGTGCCTGATTATGCAAAAGTTGAATGAAAATATTATGGGCCTCCACTTTTTCCTATGCATAGTTCACAACATAGTTCTCTACCTCTTCTGATCATTGAAAAAAGAAAAATCCACACTACTGCTGCAGCACCGTGGTTTGGAAGGAAAACTTAATTTGATGTGACAGTTCATGCTAGGCAGGCAGGATTTTTCCTTTTGTGGTGAACTTTGGGGACTAGTAATTGCTTAGTGATTTGAAAGAAATGCAATAGTATTAGAAATGAAAATAATGTTAGTTTATCCTGGTGATTGATTATTATCTGATTATTAGCAGATATAAGGTGTCCTAGCATCTGAAAAATGTATGGTTTTGTGATAATTTTATCTTTTCTGTAACGTGAAGAATTGCCCATTTTGCATTACGTTAATCAGCCAATGTGTAGACAAGGTTATTACTAATGGAAGTCTAGCATAGCACTTCAAATTTGAATAACTTTGTATGTTTTCCCTTATTTCAGTGGTTTTCTTGAAGTTGGGGATTTTTTTGTATTTTCTTTAGAATAATGACAGTTAAACTCATTAATGCTTTTTCTATACTATTACAGTCTAGTTGTGATGTTCTTGTAACTTTGAGGCAATTACATTTTAGACTGATATTTTCTTGCTTATTTTCTGCCCTGAGTCATATAAACTTCAGAATTTTAAGAAAATTTAAAAAAAAAAAAAGCATTTTCCCCTCTTCTAGTCAAACTACCTTTGTATATCTACAGGAATACACCAAAATTGTAAAATTGTAGCATGTACAGACTTTTTAGTGGAGAAACATACGATTTACTAACTTTGGGTACGGAGAGTGGTTAAACTTAGTTCCATATGAAAAACAGGACTGAGCACATACCACAGATCTTGTTTTACTGAGATTTGAATATAGATAGGCATATTTTGTTTGTGATGGGCAGAGTCCACACAGCAGCTTTGGCTCCTCAGCCAGTCTGAGGAGGTCATTCAACACACTCGAAGGCTGACAAGGGAGTTAGCGTAAGGATATGTATAGGTGCTCATGTGGGAGGAATGCGTATGGGAAACTGCATGGGAATTCAAGATAAAGAACAGTCTCGTCAGCCATTTCAGCCTTTTCAACCCATACAGGAGGCAGTACAATACTTTCCTCTTGATTATTTTTCTACACGGGGAAGGAAGGAAACAGTAAGTGGCAACCAACACAGCTCACAGATTTTAACATCATGTGAACTAACTGCATTTTTTTCTTGCAGCCTCCGTGCTTAGAGGCATTATTGAAGGCAATTCAATAAGGACAAGGCCTTCTTCACCCACAAACACAGAGCGCTTTAAAAACTGGGCTCTGGGGTGCCTTATCAAGTATTTCAGGTGCCCAGTGGTTTTTCAGTGGATGACACATTGTGTGCCTCCTTTTCAGCTTCACTGGCAAGACAAGAAAGCTGGTAAGAGAGGCATCAGCTGAGAAAGCGATGCCTATAAGTGATATAGTCACATACATACAACACAGTATATACCCTAGTGTGTATAACCAGTACATCTAGATCATGCAATGCTTTGAACTGCCAGCCTTTTCCATCCTTTTGTATTTTTACATCATCATTTTAAATGCGCAGGTTTAAAAACACTTAAATGATGCACTGTAGTTTCCTGTGGTCTGTTGTACTTAAAAGCAGACTAACATACGTGGCTACCAGGAGCCACAAAAAGAAGATATTGGCTTAACTGAGCCTTTTGTTCCCCTTAGAGTTGCAGGTATACTAGTAAATTTGAACACATTCAGATAAGCAGCACAGAGTCTGAAGTCTGCAGTTTTAGCATTTAGGCTCAGTTACTGTCATTAATTCTTTTATAAACTTTAAAATATAACTACATTATTTGTTTTACCACTCTGTGATATTCCTGTCCTTTACTGATTACACAGGCATTTTAAAAAAAAGTTCAATATTAATGTTCAAAGCACTCTTTTGATTTGATCCCATTTATTATGATTTTATTGTCAATTTTTACTTAGTTTATATCAGGTTATAGTTCAGCCTTTCAGAGACTATAGCTGGTTTCCAGGTACAGGACTGAGACCAAGTTCATGCCTTACTGCATAGGACCCCAGCAGCATTTTTATTTTATGTTGATTTTTTTTTTCAGTTGTTCTCTATGCCTCATTAATCTTGCAGTGATTTTACTGTTCATTTTAAGGCTTTAAAAAAATTTTGCCCTCTGTTAAGCACTTGCCTTTCCATTTACTACAGCTCAGAATTTGACAGCAATTTTTTACTGTGCACTGAAGCATGCATCATGTTAAAAGATGTACAATAAGCAAGACTGTTTCCTTGCCATGTCTCTCTAGTGATACCAGCTCTGGGAATGCTTCCCATTGGAAAGGTCTTAAAACATTTTACAAGAAACTTAAATATCAGACACATTTTACAGATGAGTAAACAAAAACACAAAGGAGTGACATTATTCAACTACATTAAACACAGAACATAGGTCTTCTGCGGTCTAGCCCAACCTTTAGCATCTAGACCAAATTTTCGTGGATACCATATCTGCTTTGTGAATGTAATAAAACAAGAATGGTGATATGAATACAGTCTGATACTTACGAACAGTTAGCCAGTTCCTCCTGCGTGCTGTTCACAAGCTACCTCTCTTTAATCTGTAAAAAATTGCCTATTCAGTAGGGGGATTGGGGGTTTTTTATTTGTTTGTTTGTTTGTTTTAAAGCAATTAAATAGTTCAGTAGTTCACTAGTGGCTCTGGTGTGTGCACATACTAGAAAGTCTTCACACCAAGAAGGCAGCCACTTTTTGTCATTGTGTTGCTTAGAGTATAAATAATTCAGGGCAGGGACCTTTGACTCGTGTTTTTGGAGTTCTGTCTTCGACTCTTGTGCAACAAAACTGTATACCTATAAAGTTCAAATAAAATATTAGACTACACATAACAAACTTTTTCAAATGGGACTTCTTCTAAGTAGCTTTAGTCTTTACATTGGCATTGTTCCCAGCATATGGTTGAGTGGTTCCTGGTAGTTGACTATACTATGCACTTTAAAGAGGAAGACAACAAAAGTAAAGTTGTTCATAAAATCATTAGTGAAATGTCAGAAACAATTTAGTCTAAATAAAATATCTCCCTGAAGATAAGTAGTACCCATTATAAAACATTCCTTCCAACTGCATATCTATGCTGTTGAATTCATCAGAAAAGAATTGGACAGTTGACAAAATCTAAATGCTGATAGGGAAGATACATATTTCGAGAATATTTTCTCTGTAAAAGCAGAGGATAAAAGAGGGGCTTTGGTTTTAACAAAAAAGAGAATGAAGAGAGAATGAAGGCTTTTTTTTTGTTTGAAATATAAACTCAGACTGAAACTAATTTAACGCAATTTCTCATTGTGACCCCAAATTTAGCTTGAGTTTCAAGTTAACATCACCTTAGTTGGCAGGCGATAAATAAGCTCGATATAGTATTGTCTGTTTACACTATGACATACTTTATTTTAATAGTAGCATTTCTTGCAAGGTGTGAAAGTGTCCCAGCAGTTCACCTCATTGAGTCCTACCTGGCGATGGAACAATTTGAGAGTAAGGTTCACCCCTTTTCTAGCTTTTTTTTCTATTCTTTGGAAAAGAAGTTTGCAGTCTGCTCCTCTGTCTTGTCCTTCAACCCGAACACATGCAGTTCTGATGAAGCAGGCAGGAATCCCTCCTGCATTGGTGTCAGGATGTGATGACCTGTAATACAAAAAAAGGAGGAATTGATGCAAAGATTGAGTCCAGTGAGGGAAACAGAACTTAATGTGGGACATCTGTGAAGCTGTTGGCAGGGCTCAAATTTGTATTTTTAATATGGGAAAACACAGCTATTGAGACGGACTTGATCTCAAAGGTCTTTATATTTCAGATTATTATGACTACTTTAGGCTATTTTAAAAGCATGAGCTGCAGGACCTCCCCTGGTTTGCAGAGCCAAGGAAGATTGATGTTTGCAGTTCTGTTGTGCCTAAAGGTTCTGTATGAATAAAATATTTGACACTGGTTAAAGGGATATAATATTGGATGGATGGCCCTCATCTTTTCCTCTTTTTATAAAGAATTTGGTCGTTAATAATTCTGGGACTCATGATATGTCACTAGTACTAAAGAACCTCCTATTTTCAGGAACTCAGTTTATCAGATTCTTATTTGAAAGATTTTAGGACTCTGTAAACTTTGAATGACAAAAATGTAGTTTCTGTATAGATTAGTGTTTGATTCATTTTATTATTATTCTATTAAGCAATAAAAGCCTAATTTGAGGCTTGGGTAAAGCACTGTTTATAGATCTTTGGCTTCATTTACAGCATTCACAGCACTCCCTGAATTAGCTTTTCAGAATCCAGGTGGTGGTTATTAACACTGGCTGATGCCTTTATCATTAAATTATAGAGTATTTAATGATTATGTCTAACAAATGTTTTGTTGTATCGAAGACATGTTCATTGCAAATCTTGATGAGACACTATTTTGTTGACATTAGCTATTAAAACAAAAGAGTTGACATGATGGATCATAGCAAGTGCAATGCTATAGACACTCCTGTTCAGTTCCATCGAGATCGCATATGCTTCAATAACGTTTCAGTAGATGAATCATAATTCAACAGAAGGTTTTATGCCCTCGTACAGCAAGGGTCATATAACACAAAAGGCATTCAGATGCTTTTAAAATGTTATGCTTTTCAGAAAACTTTTTTTTTTAAAGTTTCATGTTTACAAATGAGACTGGCTCTTTTCATGCCTTGATTGTATGTGATTAACAGGGCCTCAGAAGTCCAGTGTGCTCTTAGATGCAACTTTTTCACAGTTCCTTGTAACTGGCATTACATATTGGGCTACTGCTCAGTTCCTGGTGCTTTCTGTTGCAAGCACTTTCTGTAATTGGTTTGTATGATAACAAGGCTTGTCGTGGTTTAACCCCAGCTGGCAACTAAGCCCTACGCAGCCACTCGCTCACTCCCCCCTGGTGGGATGGGGGAGAGAATCAGAAGAGTAAAAGTAAAAAAAAAACCTCATGGGTTGAGAGAAAGACAGTTTAATAAGTAAAGCAAAAGCCATGCATGCAAGCAAAGCAAAACAAGGAATTCATTCACTCCTTCCCATTGGCAGGCAGGTCTTCAGCCATCTCCAGGAAAGCAGGGCTCCATAACGCCTAACGGTTGCTTGGGAAGACAAACACCATCACTCTGAACGTCCCCCCCTTCCTTCTTCTTCCCCCAGCTTTATGTGCTGAGCATGACATCATATGGTGTGGAATATCCCTTTGGCCAGTTTGGGTCAGCTGTCCCAGCTGTGTCCCCTCCCAACTTCTTGTGCCCCCCCAGCCTACTCGCTGGTGGGGTGGGGTGAGAAGCAGAGAAGGCCTTGACTCTGTGTAAGCACTGCTCAGCAGTAACTAAAACATCCCTGTATTATCAACACTGTTTTTAGCACATATCCAAAACATAGCCCCATACTAGCTGCTATAAAGAAAATGAACTCTATCCCAGCCAAAACCAGCACAAGCCTATAACTCTAAAACAGTGACTCCAAACCTCTCCCTCCTTTGTTCATTTTTTCCATCATCTGCTCCAAAGTGAAGATTTATCCTGAGGCTTTTTTCACTGTCAGTGAGACTTATTGACCTCTGAATATGTGGTCATTTGTTCATTCCTCACTTAATGGATATTAACTGATTTGATCAGGAAATTATATGTCACCTTACAAAACTAACCACTTTGTGATTAGGGTGCTGTTCAGACAAATCTCAGACACAGTGCTCCCATGATTTCCTTACTGAAAACAAAAGCAGCCCTGCTACTTAAACACTGGCTAGTATTTCATTAAACAATTTATACCAGCCTGGATCTTTTTATTATAATGAAATGTGTACACTGCTGTGACAGAATAAAAATGCATAGATCTTTTTATATTTCCATGACACAAAGACTAATGTGTTACTGGCTTGGCTAACAAATGAAGATCTTTCTAACCAAACAAGACACTGACTGCAGCTTACTGCAACACTCTTCATATTTTGATGCATAGCTGCAATTCAAAGGATGAATTATGGGTTGTAAAACTGGCTGAGCTAGAAGTTAGGATACTTTTCCCCTTCTCCAACAAACACGGATGAAGACTAGGTGATTAACATACACAGATTTCCATGTATACAGTTTTCCATAGGTGTATTATATACTCTGTTATTCACATTAGGATTGTCTGTGGAATCAAATATGTATTAATATATTTCATTAAAATGAAAGCCTAAAGACCACCCAGGCTGGCATTCACTTCAGCAGAATATCAAATTAAACTAGATTTAAGCATGTTCTTCTAGAATCAAGGCAGAGGAGACAAGTCATTTTAATAAAATATCTATTTACTTTGTTTATATAGAAGAACAGAATCTAATTTATTTGTGTGCCCATCTGGACTCGATTGCTCATTTTAAGTTAATTTAACAAATGATAGACTGCTACTGGCCTTTTCTTTCCCAGGAGAAGAGGTTGACAGACAGCTGTGTAGAGATGCTATCTACCCAATCCCGGTTGTCTGCGAAGCTCCATGCCCAAAGGACTGTGTGCTCAGCATGTGGTCCGCATGGTCCTCCTGCTCACACACCTGCTCCGGCAAAACCACAGAAGGGAAGCAGATGCGTGCCCGCTCCATTCTGGCGTATGCAGGTGAAGGTAAGGTCGCATACTCTTGCAGACTCTTGTTTGACTGAGAATTCTCAACTGTCTTTGCAATGTCAAAGTTATTTCTTGATCAACAGAAACAAATTATTAGATGGAGTTGTGTTTTTTTAAATATAGAAAAAATATTTAAATGCTTATCCTACATTTACTCATGGTACCTAAAGCTGTTTTAAAGAGGAGATTTTATTTTGCTTAACTCAGTTAATGTTGCTTTTTTTTATTATTTTGCATAATGTTACTGTTTTGATTTTTGAATATGTGGTTTTCCCATTTTCTATGGGAAAATTAAATGTTAAAATTAAACGAGGCAAATGATTTATCCTATGCAGATCTCTATGAAAGATATTTATGAGGATTGTTAGTAACCCTAGCTATAATTTAGGTCCAAATTGGAAGGATATAAGTATGAATGCTGAAAAGATGAGAGTTTTAATGGGTTCAAATGCTGACAAATGGCTTTTGTAGCTTCTTTGCTCAAATTGGTAACTAACGTTACCCCATTAACATTTTTATTCATAGTAAGACTTTGGTTTTACCCTGCAAATCGTCGCTCATGTGAATGGCTTCCATTCATGCAAATGGTCCTTGTGCAACTGTCTGCAGCAAATAGAAAGAGAAGATATAGCTGAAATATAAATAGGAGAAGAAAAAGGCTTTAGATATAGGTTCATGTCTATTCTTTGATGATTTTCCATGCTTCCTATAAATGGTTTTATTTTGTTCTTAAGTATTTTGGGGGGTAATAGAGCAAATGTATTCTATATGTAACATGGTTCTAAAATGGCCATGTCAGGTGTGTTGCGGTCCAACTGGTAAAATGCCTTGTGCAACACTGGCAGCAAGGAGACATAGTCACCAAAGAGTTCTTGGAAAACGTTTACTCACGTGTATTACTGACAGTAAAGTTAATTGCCTTCAATATAAAAGGATACATGCATGTTTTAATTCTTCTTTAAAACTGTTAAATATTTTATTACTTCAGAGTTAAGATGAAATTTAGCTGAAAAGTTGTCGTGGTTTAATTTCAGTTGGTAACTAAGCACCACGCAGCCGCTCGCTCACTCCCCCCCACCCGGTGGGATGGGGGAGAGAATTGGAAGAGCACAAGTTAGAAAAACTCGTGGGTTGAGATAAAAACAGTTTAATAATTGAAATAAAATGATAATAATAATATGATAATAATAATAATAATACACAAAACAAGTGATGCACAGTACAATTGCTCACCACCCGCCGACTGATGCCCAGCCAGTCCCCGAGCAGCGGCCCCCCCGGCCAGCTTTCCCAGTTTATGTACTGAGCATGACGTCACATGGTATGGAATGTCCCTTTGGCCAGTTTGGCTGTGCCCCCTCCCAGCTTCTTGTGCACCTCCAGCCTCTTCAGTCGGTAGACCATGGAAAACTAAAAAGTCCTTGGCTAGTGTAAGCATTACCTAGCAACAACTAAAACATCGGTGCTTATCAACTTTGTTCTCATCCTAAATCCAAAACACTGTACCAGCTACTAGAAAGGAAATTAACTCTATCCCTGCCGAAACCAGGACAAAAGTGAAACCTGTAAAGTATGGAAGTAGTGAAACAGAATACCCATTCTGAGAAATGGAGAAAGAAAGGGACAGGCTTCATCATATACCAAAACACTTCTCTGTTTGCAAACACAGTTAATTTCATTGCTAAAAGTATACTGTGTATTTGACATAATTTGGGTAATTGTAAAAAAATATGTAGCAGAGCAGGCACGTTCAACCTTCTCCCTGAAAAGACCTTTGCTACAAGTGTAAGATGCAGTCAGAACTATACTCATTTTAGTAGGTGATTCAAATAATAAATTACTTAGATGGATCTATGTAGCAAAGTAGAAATGCTCGTAAAATTAGAAACAAAATTGGTTTTATGTTGTCCCTTTTTTTATAGTGTGTCAAATGGACACTTTTTGAGGGAAACACAGAGCCACGTTTTCAGATGATAATTCAAATAAACATATATTCACGTGCTTCTTGCTTTTCCATGTAGGTCAAGATAATAGATTTTCCATATGCTTATGCAGTTTTATTGGAGACAGAAATTTAACATCTTGACAAGCATGCCACAGAAGTGAAAACCTAAATTACTGCAGAAAATGATTCCACTTTCTTACGCTTCTTTTTAAAAAGTACCCATTTTATTCTGACTTTGGTACTTAACACATCTTAGGATAATTTACAAGGCTGCAGATGCAGCAAAGCAGTTAAGCATAGGCTGAATTTTAGGTGTATGAATTTTATTTATGTCTGTTGCACATAAATAAAATGTTCTGATCAGAACCAGCACTGAGTGATCACAAAGATCGACAGGTCTCAAACCACACAGGTAGCAGTGAAGAGATCCCTAGACTACTGCTGAGAAAGCCAACTCATTACCTAGATGTTGTAGTGCTTCAGCTTTGCTCGAACCCTGGCCTCTTTACCACTATTCCGAGATGAGGTTATTCTGTGCTTTTTTTAAGGACACAAGCTGGTATGTCTACCTAGCTTATAGCAATTCACTCACATCTTGGTCAGGTATCTTCAACACCATGCTATAATTGCATGCAGTAGTGCAATTGCACTCTGTACAAACTCCAGAGAATAAAAATATATAAATAAATAAAAGTACCTTCCAAGGCTTAGCATATTGTTACGTGTCTAGCTGGAAGGTACTTTTCACCTTTGCTTGTATTATATTCAAAATGTATCAGTTTAGCTTTTATTTTTTATGCTTCACTGAAATTATTGTCATCTTTCTCCTCATATGTCTCTTATGCCTTTTAGTCATTTGCTGCGTGACAAATAACTGAATGACTTTTCACCTCCAGAACTGCATGACAGAGATCAGCAGTGTTCCCAAAACATAAAACACTGATTGTGTAGTTGATGCTGGGAGGTCATTTTATGTTCTGGGGGCACAGAATATATTCATGTATCTGAAAGTCTGTATTCTGCTGATATAAAAAGGAAGCTCCACATGAACCTTTTTTAGGAAACATGCAGTTCTCAATTCTATTCAGAGCTTATAAAAAATGCACATTACTGTTGATGAAAACTCTGTAAACATCATGTATAACTAAAAATCTCAAGTCTCATAAATGTAAGACCAATAATTCCATTTACACATTAAAACTGAATTCTGAAAATAGCCATCAGTTCTATTCAGGTGAACGGTCCCACAGGTGTTCCCTTTTGGATTTTTGAACCTTTCCTTGAACTGTTGGTATGAGAGACAGACGAGGTTAGGTAAGCCATTTCATAGTAATTCCTGTATAATATAGCCATGATATTTGAGAGTTTTTATTCAGAACACAATAGGACAAATATATTGTACATAAATATATACAATTCCTATGATATCAGGACCGGACATTAATTAATGAAAGAATGGGCGAGTCTGTTGCCAATCTATGAATAAGGCTAAACTTGGCTTCTAAGATGACATAAGGAGTCCAGGTTTATCACTGTGAGTCCTTGATCACGCATCCTCCTGCTAGTCACGGAGAATTCAGTCTACGAGGCTGGCAAGATCAAAGCGTTGCAGGCATTACATACATGAGGAATATTGCAGTCCCTCAAAGTATCTGCAGTGCTTAATTCTTGTTCATTGGGGTACTTAAACGTGAACACCCCATTGAAATTTTTGAGTGTCTGTAAAGACATACGAAATAGGTTCTTTTATCTGGATCTCGGATGGCTTCTTATCAAAATATTGTCTGTGATTGTTCAGTTTCTCTCCTCTTTGAAATAAAAAATACTATATTCTGTCATTTTCCTTGTTAATGTTGGCAGATGACTGTCTGTGATAGAGCTATGTCATTTCACACTTAAGACCTTATTTTTCTTCTTACTTCCCAGCTATCTATGCTGCTGAATTGGTTTGAAGAAACCATCAAGTTAGCATAACTGGCCACCAGGAAACAGCCACAGTATAATTGATTTTCTTGGATGACTTAGAATAGGAATAATTCAGTAGTATTATAATAGTTCCTTGGTGACAAGAATAGATTCACAGGAAAAATTGAAGCCATATGTAAATTACAGTAGTGACAAAGTTTTCTAATGAGCTCTGGGATACGACTGCCCCTCCAGCACCACACTGACTTCTGCTGGAGCCAGGAGCTGACCTCGGCCATATGCCCTCTCATCAGCATTTCCTCATTCAGAACAACACCTCTTCCACATGGTCAAACTAGATGCTGCAGAGCCTCAAGCACAGTGTGGTTATGCACATCTAGGATGGCTTATTTACTTGCATTCAGTAGAGAGAGAGAGAGAGTCATCTCTTTCCTCAAGATAAAGACTTTCTGTGGTTTGTGAGATGACTCCATGTGGAAACTGGTGTCACAGTAACGGTTTTTGATATCTTTTCTGAGATCATTGTCCTCAGCTTGAAGGTTTGAAAAGCGAAGTGATTTATAAATTTGCCTGTCTGTGAGCCTGCCTATAGTGGTAGCTCATTTGTGTCACTGTCAAATACATCTTCATGCTACAGTAAGAAACTCAGGAAAGTCATTCTCTCAAAATTTAAAATGACAGCAGAGGACATAATGATGTTACCTGATACATCATATAGTTGTTCTGCATAAGTCTAGTAAAGGCATCGTATACAGCTCAGCCTATCTCTGTTGAATGTAGGGTTTGTCTATTTTTGTTTTATTTTCCATTTAATATTTCTGTTAATTTTTTATTTCCTGCTTACAATAAATCTTATATAATTAGTAATATGCACTAAGACTACTTTACATAGGCCTTGACCTGAGACTAAAAAGTACTAAATGAGTCTTAATTTTTCAGTAAATAGTAGATATGCAGATTGATTCTGTATTGGTTATACGCTGCCATTGATTGACACTGCCAAATCAGTGTCATACAGCATGAAACTAATATTGTGGATACATTCCAAGTTTTATCAGTAGTGAATGACTGATACTGATTTTGGAAAAGGAAAGATTAAAAGAAAAAACCACAAGTCAAATGTAAAGAAGAAAATAATCTGATTAAAAAGCTTAATTTAATAAAATGAGAGTGAAGGATGAGTATGTTTGAAATATTCTCTTAGGGCAGAGATGTGTGTGCCTGGCTATTGTATGTTCATAGATTAGCAAAGTATAATGCCAGAAGGACTATTTAGTGTGACCTCATATATCACAGACTATTAAACATCACTGAGTTAGATAGTACAGAATATCAGTTCTCCATCTCATCAGGTATTCTGTTTGACAGGGGCCAATAGCTCATACTTCTCATATATCTGCAAGATTGATTTACTGAACGTGTAAGGAATAGCTGGACCACAGGAGTTTCTTCTGAACTCTAGGCAAATTATGGTTGATACGCTTTCAAATTTTATTCCTGTTAAAATTCCAGTGCACTTTGACTCATAGTTGCAAAAGAGGAGTTATACTTAGGGCTTTTTAATGTGTTTACTCTTCTTACACTTGCTCCATTTGTTTGGTTTTAATTTTTGTATTTTCCTGGCCTGAAATAAAAGTGCTTGGTAATTAAATCTGAAAACATAGAATTGAGTAATTGTTTTCCCAGCAAATTGCTTATTCACCAAAGGATCAGTTTTGGAGAAGACAGGGATTTTCATGAGTTTTAACTGATTTCAGCTGAAACAGGAATAAAAAAACCACTTAGTTTTGGAACTGGGGAACCTTAATTTTCAGGCTGGACTTGCAAAGTGACCTGCCACCTGCGTGTGAAGGTGAGCCGGGGGAGAGGGATGGTACTGTGCTTCCCCTTTTGCTCAGGAGCCCCTCAGTTCAGATTCCTGCCTGGAGTGTGGGGTCTGGGATTCAAATCCTAACCGAGAAAGGACTTGAGGAACAGACCTCTCGTCTCCCATGAGTGCACCCTAACTCCTGTCCTGTTGTGTATGATAGGACGGGTCTGCTTTGTTTGTATAACTGATATGCACCAGGTTAGGAAGCGTGAGTGTTTGCAGAACTGGAAGAGATCTGCACCAACGGGGCAGTCCTTGTTCTTATGTTAGCGGTCTGCATGTGCTGACTACGTCTGTCTTTGGGAAGTGCAGCTGCCTCGAGGAATGCCTACCTCATTCCTAAGGCAAAGAAGAAATGAGTAACACCTCACTCTCTAGATTACAAGAGGCACTTCAGTTGCATCTGTTTTCTCAAACGTTAAGATTATTCCAGCTGTTTTGAAATGCATATATAAAATTACATGCATTTGTAAAATGAGTGCTATCAAAATGATTAATTAAAATGATCGTAAATGCTTTAAAAAATGTTATGCATTTTGAAATTTGGAAGTTATCAAGACAGTGTCACAAAAAAAGACGTATAAAATCTAATCCTTGAACTTCCTAGAGCGAGATGTATTACCCATTACCAGCTCCAAATCAGGCAGAAAAGCAATCTAAGCATATGACAATTCTGTTAAAGCGTTCAAGGAAACTACCCTCATATCTCTGCTATTTTATGAGTAATATGCAAGTCCCTCTGTAAAGCTAGCCTTTCATTTCCAAGTGTGCTTTGCTTAAGTATCCAAAACCAAAAAGAAATGCTTCAGCTCCAACTGTTTTTTGTACCTTGAAATGAATATTTTTAGTACTGACAAGCAGTTATTTACAGCCATCTAATAATGTATTATATAAAAAGTATTTAGTATTGTATGTCCCTTTTTCATGTATTCTGATAAAATTAAATGTATATTTTTTTTCTGTGATACTTATTAATTTTTATATTCCTGTCAAACCTGTCCTCATTTGGTGAAGTGCTCCTAAAGTTGAGTAGCCCTGATCTTGTTACCCCTGTGCAGACGTTATAAAGGGCATCTCTAACCGCCAGTTTTCCAACCCCCTCTGCTTTTTCTGTACCTATTTTAATTTGAGGGAGCACAAGGGAATGCTGTTTTCCTGGACAGAATGGCACACCGATTTATAAATAAATAGTATATTTTTAGTATTACAAAGATTTAGTACTAGTCATAGTTGGTTTATATTTCAGTAATATTATTTCCACATTTTGTTCATTCTTTATGTAGTTTTTTTAACTACTGGTTTTATCTGAACAGAAGTGGATTCCCACTGAGCTGCAAACATTCATGCCCCAATGTTTTTCATTTACAAGTCAATGTCACTCTTATTTTTTTCCCTGAATATACATTCTTGCATAGCTGTCAAAACTGAATCTAAGTTGTCACTTTATTCTCAAATGCCTTAGGAACTGGTGGTTATGGCATCCATTCCTGGGGAAACATTTCTTCCCACACACCCCACTTTAATTTATGAATTTACTGTAAATATTTCCCTTGTGTTTCTTCTTGAGCTAACATCAGATGGAAATAATTAATTTAGTAACCTTCCTTATCTCTTCTAAATTCTCCTTTTTTTAACCCTTGTACTGGGGGAACATGTCTAGACTCCTCATGTGGATCAATTTTCTCTCCCATGCCAAATAACTTGTGACTTTACTAGCTCAGATTTTTTTTTCTTTTTCAAAATACACTCACTTTCCTAATTTCCTTGCTTGTATTCCTATCGGCTGCCATTAGCTGGAAGATTTTTTTATTTCCTGAAGGAAGCTGCTTGAATAACTTTTTGAAACATATCACATAACCATAATTTTGTTTTACCATTTGATTTTTTTATGTCCTTTTTTAGGAAAATGCATATGACACGTTTTGTCTTGGTGCTATGCATATTGACATATATTTAAAGCAAATCTGATAGACTTGAGTTGCATCTATTCTGAGCCAGAACCAATTCCCTTTCAGTCATTGTTTAATTATGTTCACGCGTTTTTAGGTTTTTCTAAACCCCCTTTGCAAAACTTAAGATTAGCTTGTCTTTGGCATGACATCTCAGTTAATATGATGTTTACTGTTTCTTGGTTGCATCAGTATTTTTAGCCCAAAGTCAGAAGTTATAATTGTCTCTATGAAAACAATTTGAGAATTTGGATTTTGTCCTGTGGTTTCACTAGAGTGTCCCTTTTCTCATGTTTGCTGCAGATTTAGACATTCCACAAAAGCAACTTGGGGTATAAAGCATTTTCACCGCTTGTGAAAATTGACTTACTTGTGTTGGAGTACTGGAAGTATCCATTGTTTCTTTGATTACATTTAGTTGTGTGTTTAATTTCTCTCAGTATTGAGTGCTTAAAACCCCTTCCCTCTTGCACGTCTATAGGACTGGAGGTCAACCTAAAGTTCAGTGGTGGGATAGAAAGGCTAATATACTCTCTGATATGTGGTTGGTGTGAGCATACATTTTTCTTTTCAGTGCAAAGCAAAGTATAGTTCATCTGCAGTAACTAATAAAAAGCTCCTCTTTCAGTTATCTTTCTTACTGTTCTTGTCTTTCAGGAAAGACTAAAATGTTATTTAGATTTCCCCTGGCTTTCTGTCATCTGGAGATAGGAGTCCTGTTGTTCCTGTGTAGGCCATGAATGTTTAAATTAATTCTTAAACCTAGACTCTGAATATCTAGTAACACCAGAGATCTAGCAGACATGCTGTCTACTCACAGGGCTAGACATCTAGTAGCCTATGATCAAGTCTGGTAGGAAAGACCTCCTCTTTACTTCTGGAGGATTGGGAGGCCAGATTACCTTTGAAGTGCTTGAATATAAGAAACTGAACATACTATCTGAAACCAGACACAACAAAGATAGCATTATCTGAGCTTTTCTTCACAATTACTGACACATGAAGGCATTTTAATCTTTACCTGCAACAGCCTTTCTTATCTCAATCTGGACCTGAAATTGCCAGCTGTGCCATCCTCTTTGGTAATTACGTAAAATGGATAAATATCCACTGGGAGCTAGGACAAGAGCTCCAAAAATCTTTTTAATTGATCCATGAATTAGACATAAACAGTGGTCTCTACACATGCATAACTAGAATATTTAACCGTTTCTTCTGCCTAGAGCCTTCATACTTCATGTGATCTCTTGCAGTCTCTTTTAGAGAACACCAAAATAAAAAGGCTGTAGATTACTCCAAGTACATTAGTGTGTTATAAAATTTATAATTATTTTTACATCCTTATTGTACACATTTACATTTACTGTCCATGTACATTCTGTTCTGTGTAGTCTGTTGACTGAAGTTTGTCAAAGTCCATATTGGGCATGTGAAGAGGAGAAAAAAGGAACAATATTTCTTTCATGTAGTCAAAGTGATAATATATAACTGATAACATTTCAAAGTGTTGTGGTTTTTGGTTTGATTTTTAAAAAAAAAAACAAGCACTTTATTTCCTTCCCCTGCATGAACTTTTGCCCTGTTTTATTGTTCCAGGAGGAATACAGTGCCCAAATAGTAGTGCCCTACAGGAAACGCGCAGCTGTAACGAACACTCTTGCACTGTGTATCATTGGCAGACCGGCCCGTGGGGACAGTGCATAGAAGATACGTCTGTCTCTGCTTTCAACTCCTCTGCCAGCTGGAATGGGGAGGCCACCTGTTCCGTGGGGATGCAGACAAGAAAAGTCATCTGTGTGAGAGTCAACGTGGGACAAGTGGGCCCAAAAAAGTAAAGATTTTAAAAAATATCTTCATGCTGTAATTATCTTTGGATTTTACTGCTCTATATTTATATCACCAATGAGTGCATGCAAAGACAAAAACCCCCATCTTTGTGTTCTCATGAGGGAACAATTAATCTTTTAAAAATACAAATCTGAAGTGACAGACGGACTATAAAATACCTTTCTCACTATTGATTTTTACGGGTCATATTTACAGTGGTGATTTTGCTGGCAGCTGACTGACTACGAAATCCAGTTGGCTCCTTGCCATCATCAGGTCGAGCTGAGATAAAAGTCTTGAGGCATGTACGTGGTGTGCAGTGCAGCACCATTTCCAAGATCCTTGGGGTACCTCCAAACAAGCAGTGCACTATATGGATTAGTGCAGTTCCATGCAAAAATACTGGTTTGGATCCAAATACAGTACAAGCCATGTAAGTGCATCTTCTCAGAAGCAGACTGAGGAGGTCAAGTACGGTACGGCTCTGACAGGGCATTAGTTTGAACATTAGTTTGACAACCTTTGTGAGGTTTTTCCCCCATATACATATTTCTCTAAGAGATCCCTTTGGCCCAGTGATTTAATTTTGCAGTTTAATATATGACCAGGGTTAAATACAGATTAGCTGGTAGTAAAATGCATTTGATAATATCTTCATACAGTTTGGCAGTCTGTAAATATATCCCACTGAGGACAGATTCAAAGCTGGAAGAGCTGATAGCAGAGGTCATTTAGAAAGTTCATGAGGCAGCTATTGTCTCACTAAATATTTTCACGGTGCCTGCCATTTGTTGCTTTATTCAGCAGTAGACTTATTCGTAATTTACTTTAAATGGAAATATGGGGAATAATGCCAGCACATTCAGTAATCTAAATTGTTGTGTATCTGCATTAAGTTGCTGTTCTATTCAGTCACGATACCATTATATCTTTTATTTGTTACTCATTTTACATTTTAAAAAAACCTCTAATGATTTATCGTCCTTTTTAAATTTGCTGTTAATGTCTCTGCCTTTGATTTGACCTTAAATTTTTGGGAGGAGGGCTGTTTTATTGTGTTGTAAATGAATCCTGTGAAATGAGAAAAAGAGTCTCAGTTGATCCTTCAAATTGTCACCTTAAAATCACTGAATCATTTTTAAAGAACCAGACATTTAACATGAAAATGTAAATAGGAACCTTGTTTTAAACACCCCTTAATAAAAAGGATTACTGTGGTATGATACAATCAATATTATTGGCCTTATCTACCTCGCAAGTTACAGACTTCAGCTTGTATCTCTTCTGTTTAATTTGACCTTGAGTAAGGACTGCAGAAAAATCAATACTTTGCTTTAAGCCACATATACTAAATACAAACAATATAAAAGATAGAAATGGTGTTCTAATTGAACTAATTGCCTTGCCCATGGATCTGAAGAGGAATTGCAATGTTCAGTGCTCCTGAAAGATGACGTTCTTAGTGACACAGTGAATGTGTATAATTCAGACTTTTTTGTATGCTTATAATTTCTGTTGGCCTTTAAGGAAAAAGCCATTAGCCAACGTTCAATACTTTTCAGAAGCATTTTGAATTTTAACCTTACAGAAAATTTCTGAAAGCGTAGTCAATGTATACGATTGGCAGATGTTTTTTTAAAGTGTACCTGACCATATATAATACACTCATGCATACATAATCTGATTTTATGAATCGCATAGAAACAAGGCACAATTTGACTTAAAAATGTAGAGAGCTTACGGAGAGGTGATGGAGATTTAAGTTGCTATAGCTATAATATTTCATGGTCTTTCACGTTAGTATTTTAGGGGAGAAAAGAGAAAGGGTGGAGATGTTATAAGAAGGCACCAAGAAGTTGGTGCTGCTTCACAGTAATGGATCATACTCTGAGAAGTTTATGTGAATTGACAGGAAAATGCAGAGACAACCGATGGAAATAATGAACTAGCAAGTGTTATTGCTGAAGAACATGTTCCTGTAATGCTGCAACTCAACTTTTCTTCTCAATTTCCCCCTGCTTTTCCTGCCACACTGATCTTAGTCCTCCACCAACCATGGAGACCACATTTTCTCTGTAGCTCATTGTTAGACTCGCTTGTGCTCCCTTCAGCCTGGCAAGAAAGATGCCTTGCACAAGCCAAGCTTCCCTGGCTGATCCAATCCAATATAAAACTGGTCTCTCATCTCTCTGGTCCAAGATGCCCAGCAGCCACAAGAGGAAAAACTAGTCATAGTAATGTTTTTCTGCAGTGAGCCAAAAGCTCTAAAATATAAACGTGATGTTTTTCTTACCTCTTTATGTAATCCTCTGACAGTCCACATTCTGTGCACTTTTAGGGCAATAGTCTTTTTGAAATTATTTTAAAGATTTGCAGTACTTCTGCAAGAGTTATTGCATCATTCTGAAAACAAGTATTGCAGCACAGAGAGTTGTTTGTCCTTTATGAAATAATAGGAACACAGAACGGGGGAAAATGACTTGGGTTAATGAGTCCCATATGTGGCAGTCCAATAATCCCTTTTATATGCTGATCAAGCCTCTTCCTAAAACAAGCAAGGTTTTTTGTCCTTTCTGACTGTCTTTCACAGTCTCATTGATCTGGAAGTTTCAAACACTTTTCTGGTTTCTGTCATGATCATGGCCAGCTTATACCTGGCCATGTTCCTGGGTTAGCAATGTTATTTAGTTTAAATATGCCTCTTTCCAGAGTTTATGTTTCAGGTAAATTTATGAAAAGCTAAAAATGTATTTTGCTAAGCTAAACTGGAATCATAGAATCATAGAATAGTTTGGGTTGGAAGGGAACTAGATGGCTTTTCTGCATAATCATTTGGAAGCTTGAAAACAACACTCAAAAGGCAGAGTCTGGAATGGTGAGTGAGGAATCATGATTTTTTTTTTTTTAGTTAAATCCCCAGGTGTAGAACGCACTGGTTTTGGCTTGTTTCCACCAGCTATATTTAAATTCTAACAGTTTTTATTTCCGAGCTCAATCCTGGTGAATTCTGGGCAACTAACACTCCCCTCGTGTGCCTGCAGGCATTCAGTACCTCTCGTGATTCACCACTTCACTGCAGAATGATTGTTTATTTGATAATGCTTCTTTTTTGTTTTGGTTTTTTTTTTTTTAGATGCCCTGAGAGCCTCCGACCAGAAACAGTGAGGCCTTGTCTGCTTCCCTGTAGGAAGGACTGTATTGTGACTCCATTCAGTGACTGGACATTGTGTCCTTCTTCATGTCAAGAAGGTAATTTTATCCATTGTGTGCTGGTAGGCAGATTTTTAAGGAAAAAAAAAAAAAGGAGTCAAACTAGGAGTCACTTTTGGTAGAATACTTACATACATCTCTTTCTGACAGAGGACATGTAATAGCTGGTAGAGCAGCTGCAAGGAACATAATGTTTTTGCTGAATAGAACAGTTATTTCTATACATTTTCTGTAAGCATCTGTGTTTTTTTTTTTCCCATTTTGCCTACTTTTATGTTACAAACTCCCATTTGCATCTTTCACTGATAAAGAGAGAGCTAGTCACAGAGCAGACATGTATCTCTTAGTGTAACACCAAAACAGATACTTGTACAGTTACAGAAATTGTATTTGAAAAGAGAGAGAGAGAGAGATGTGCATATGTATATAATTTTGGCAAAACCCTTTCACTTTTGCCTGTGCTGGTTTATTCCACCCAAATGAAAATGGAAGGACAGTTAATAAAAATCAGCAGACTTTAAGTTGATATTAATGGTCTGACTTAAACATACATTGCAATAACATTTTAATACACTTGGCAAAGTTCTTAAAAACAGTGCAGGTCTCCCTTGAATTTTTATTACATTGAAATTGTGCATAAAGTGATGACTGATTTAATATTGCCCACATTTTTCTGCCTTAGCTCTTTTTCTCTTTTAAGCTTAACAGGAGGTATTTTTATAATATGTACTATTACAGACAGAGTCTATAATACCCAAAGTTCCACGGGGTGCTAATCCCTATGTGGAATGTGGTGATTACTCGCAGCAACCATATTATCGAATGTAAGATATTGTTACATCGAACGTACGCACTTCAAATGTCACGGCTAATTCTTTATGCTTTATAAAGGACACAAGCATAGAGTCATTTTTGTAGTAATTCATATTAGTGCTTAATGCATTCTAACAAATAAAAAAGGGGTTAGGAAGATTAAATTTAAAACCTTTGAAAAAGAACAGAGAAGTAAGACCATTGAATCTGAATCTATTAAATAGTTATTCATTATTAAATGCTGTGTTATTTTACAGCAATATTAATGGTTCTTTCTGAAATACTTTTGTTAGGGCAGATCATCTTGGACAAAAATGCCATGCTCTTCTGTTCTTATTTCTGCGGGTTTTAAGAAAGGTCTTGATACAATGAACATATCTTCACGAATATTGACTACAAACTAGCATGTATGCTGCTAAAACCAGTATATTTGTGAACCAATACAGGCCTTTTGTCTATTCAGTGAGTCAAACTCTTTTTATACTACACAAACAATTTTTATTTCATGGGTTTTACCTACTTTCGTCAGCAAGCTGGTCAGCAGCTTTGCTGGGCTGCACGTCTGTCTTGCCCCTTGTGCCAGCTCCTGGCATCTCCTGGAGCTGATTGACTCAGGAGTGGAGGGTTTCCTCTGCATTGAAAAGCGGCCAGGTGGTGGAAAGACACCACCGGGATTCTCCTACTGCTTGCTCCTAATTACAATTGTTTGGCTGTGGTCCAGCATGCTTCTGTGTTCAGACAAGCTGCAGCTGCTGTAATAACCCACCCAAAGCCGGTATCAACCTAGTCAGCCAAATGTCTGTGCCTACAGCTCTCTGGGAAAAAACCAAAACAAAACAACCCCAAGATTTTTACCTAATGATATTTGTGTATTAGGTATTGCTACAGAATTAATATAAATTTGTGTGTTTTCTCTTAATTTTCTGCCTGAAGAACTGACATCTGAAGATGACTGGAATCAAAATTCCTACAGGAACTATTTACTGTTTAACATTAATAATGAATGAGTATAATAATTAAAAACTGTAAACTGTAAATTAATTCCAGAGTGGGAAATGAAACTTCACATTTAAATGTAAAGCATGCTCTTTTGGAATAGTTTTTGCGTGTCTAGAGAGGGTAATGCTAGTCCCAGGTGGGAAACGAGGGCATAGGGAGCAGAATTAATGCCCAGCCTGGAGAGAACCAAGACTGTAAATTAAAGTTGTTATATTCCTGGCTGTGGAGATAAGCAAAAGGCAAGCAGATTTTCTGACTGAGTCATTTATTGAATGGAAAAATTGTGAAATATAATAATTTCTTTCCATTAATTTCTGTTTCTGGTTTTGCATGCAAATGATTAGGGCAAATTTATGCTTTGAAACTGTAAAGTGTAGCAGCAAACTGAGCTGGTTTAATTTTTGTTCACTTGAACTGTGTGTTCACTTCAGCTGTATATTCATTTGTTCAGTACTGCTACTGTTTCTTTCTGATTAGTTCTGCTTCCTGGCCTTTAGCTGAGATTAAAGTGTTTTATCTATTAGGCTTAATTTTCTGCTTATGGACACAATAGCATGTCACTACTATAGCAATCGACTCAAATACCTGTTATGTTAAATCTTATTTTCCCCCTAATTACTGTCATCCCTATGTAGTAGCAGGAGAAACAAGCTCTTCTACTCTTTGCAGGGGGTGTCACAGTAAAGAAGCAGTCTCGTCACCGAGTCATCATCCAGCTCCCTGCCAACAGTGGTCGTGAGTGCCCGGACTCCTTGTTTGAGGAAAAGGAGTGTGAAGTTTCTCCTGTCTGCTATAGCTACAGGTAGTCTAAATCAACCAGAGACAGCTCAGACATGATTTTTCAACTTGTACTACCTCAAAAGCTTGTTAAATTCCACTTCTTAAGAAAAATAGGCTACATAGCTAAACCAAGGTTTCAGAACAGATATGTAGACTCAGTTGGGCCCATAGTGAATCACTAGTTCATTTTGTTCCAGGTCCTTTGCAGGAACATTGCAACTACTAAGAATGACTTTCCAGGCTAAATCTTTCTTAACAACTATTTTGAAATTCTATATGATTAAAAAAATCTTCCTTTCTAAATGATCCAAAGCACTGAAATGCAGCCTCATCTGTCTAGGAGAGCTGAGTTCTGCTGCCGCACTGTGCCATGCACTGTATCCTCCATCTTTCCATCCCCGTCAGCCCTGAGATAGTCCACAGTTGATATATTGCCTAATGTACAAAATCCTGTGTTGACCAAATCTTCACCAGAGAATGATGAGGACTGTTCCAACAGGTGGGGATCTCCACCATAACTGCTTAAGAAAATTTCTGGGCAGTTTTGTAGTATCTGTCTGAGTGGCATGGGAAAGTCTAGATGTACGGCAAGATCTGTCTGTTGATACAGACAAAGTTTAGAAAATTCTGATGCAGTTGGTTGGATTTACTTGAGGAAATTAAAAAAAAAAAGAGATTTTTTTTTTGATGAATAATAAATATGTTTGAATTGGAAGCCAATGTTCTGTTTCTCCAGTGGCTAGAGAAGAACACCTGCTAGTTCCCATGAAACCCCTCTATGTTGCAGTGGTGCAATAGAATTTAAGATTATTTTAGCCAAAACAAATTGAGATTAAAGAAATGTGTTGTTTTCATTATCTGGTAAGAATTATCTTTGCAAATTCATTAGGAGATCACACTGTATATAGCTGAAAGATATGAAAGGATGTAAAACAGCATTGGGAAGCTACCAAAATCAGTACTCCAAACATCAGAAATATAGCTCGAGAACTTTTTCTAGTCAATACCAGAGTCAGAGTTTTATCTTTTAAAATGCTGGCTGCTCCTCATCTCTTTAGTATCTTCAGTATCAAATTTTACCTGAGCTAGTGCATGATGATGTGCTGAGCAGAAGAGTTGCTAGGGAGTGGTAGATGAGGTGATTTAAATTTCATGACACAAACTAATACTAAAAACATTTTCTGTATATTTCCTTTAGCATCTTTCTGACCTACACTTGCTGCGACAGATGGACACAGACATTCAGCTTGGCTCATGCCTTAGTTTAGATACTGGCCTGCAGAGGCAAGTTACAATGAAACTTGAGGTGCAAAACCATTGAAATAATTTTAAATATGAGAGCAGTTGATGGTTTGAGCTGTGGACATACCGTTCCCCCCTCCCCCCCCATTCTGAGTAATTCAGACAACTGTGGATTATTTCAGAGATGTGACAATAACCACACTTGCCTGGATTTGTTATATTTAAGGCCTAGGTTATTCTGCAGCACTAGAAGGGAACTTTGTAAAAGTTGTAGCAGTTTATATTAAAGATAGAATAATTTAAGCAACACAATATTGCATTTCTTATCAAAGTTTTTTGCAAGTTCTTTTTGTCTGTGTTCTATTTTGATATAGTCTGGGCCCATATTCACATTGTGTCGGATCTCTTCGTTGGCTCCACATTTGTAAGGTGCTGCCATCCAGCTACCTGAGACCCCAGGTGCTCTGGGATTGCCCGAGGCACCCTCACAGTCATTTAAACCCACTGTCCCAATGCTTTGCTGTAGCTGGGGTCCCTTTTTGCTTCTGATTTCTCCTTTTGGGATAGTGTTTGGAAGATGAAGCTTAGGAAAGGAATTTGTTTGTTGTGCAAACTTTACCCTTGTAATCATATCATTTGAAATTTGAGAAAAAAACCCAAAAATCCTAAGACTTTGCTCATCTGACCTCATCTTTGTCTGTTACTCCAAGACTTGTTTGTGCTTCAAATAAGGCAGAATTCCTCCATTTGTTGTTGTGTTGCAAGGCATGCCTAAGGGAGGGGACGAAAAGACCTGGGGAAGAGGAAAGAAGCAAAAGAGAAAGAAATGCACTAACACTTCTATGTGACAGTATTTACTGCCAAAAGAAACTCTCAGTACTGCGTGAACCAGAAATCAACCCTGGAGTCTTATCTCTGGAGTGTATTTGGGAAACTTCAACACATCTTTGCTTCACTGAGATAGGTGGAAAAAAGAAAGGAAGGGAAGGGAAAGTGAGAAAGAGAGGAGGTTTATTAGGGTATGCTAGTATTCAAAACTCATTTAATGGGTCCATGTTGTTTTTATGAGATGTTAGTGTCACTTTACTAAATCCACTTTTCAAATTTTATTGTCATTTTGTTGACTCGTAAAATACTCTGAGCATGCTCAGTTATAAATCCATAGCAAAGGAGTTCTGTTAAATGGGTATTCAAGTCACAATTTTATTATTTTGTATAGTATTCTTTTTTGAAATTTCTTTCTCACATCTTGTATAAGTGTGTTAATGCTTTGTATTAATGTATAAACCTCATTGTGGTTTGTATTCACCGTGTATTTGTTAGGTAGTGTTAATGTACCTTTGTACTTTGAAATCCTAGAAAATATATATGGTTTGCTTTCTTTTCCTTCCTCCACCTCCTCTTTCCTTCCCTGTGTTCTTAATGGCCTAATCCTAAAAGGAGTAAAAAAGTTAACAGGAAAGAGGGAAAAGTTTACGGTATTTTTACTGTTTGTTATAAATTGGCTGTGACCAGTTAGTAATAATAAGCAATAGCTTATGGTGGTTTCTAATACTATCTAGCACTTGTGCTGCCTCAGTTTTGATTGCTACAAGTTTAGATGGATTGTTTGAAATTGATTGTTTCTCCCCTCATTTCAGGTGGAAGACCCACAAGTGGCGCAGGTGCCAGCTAGTACCATGGTATGTGCGCCAAGACAGTCCAGGAGCACATGAGACTTGTGGACCTGGGCTACAAGCAAGAGGTTAGACACTTTGCTTCTGTCATATATTCCTCAGAAATCTATAGCTGCACTGGTGTGGGAAATGCCTAAAATTTTAGTCGTCATAACCTAACATTAACTTTATCTGTCTTTATGTGCATCAGCAAAGGAAAATACTGAATGCTAGTATGGTAGGGTGCATCCTAACTAGTATTTGGCAAATATTTTATTAATAAAATATCAGTATTAATTTATTTTTAAATATAGATACCACATTAGTGTCTAATTTTATGCTATTGTTTGTTCAGTTTATTTCACTATCCTTACCTGAAGCAAGTTTGCAGAGGTGTTTGTGGAAAGTATGTTTTCAAAAAGAAGAAACAAAAGAAAGGGATGGGTGACTTTACATGCTTCTTTTTGTGAAAAAGGTTGTGTAAAGTCACCTGTGAAAATGTGACATTTTTCATGTGGTGAGAATGTGAAGACATTTTTATGGGTATATCCATTACACTGAATAATAAGACTTTTGCTCCCTGTAAGCGTTTGTTTGAAAATTTAGTATCAGAGAACCCTACAATATTTTTGAGTTGGAAGGACACTTTGGAGGTCCCTTGGTCCAACCTTCCACCCAGAGCAGGGCCAGTTTCAAAGTTAGATCCCACCCAGATGAGAGCAGTTTGCTCAGGGCCATGTCTCAACATGTTTGGAGTATCTCCCAGGATGGAGATCCTACAGCCTCTCTGGACATTTGCTCCAGTGCTTGTCCAGTCTAGCACTGCATTTTTTTTTTTTTTTGCTAATATCTAAGCTGAAATTTCCCTTGCTGCAATTTGTGTCTGTGGCCCCTAGCTAGAACGGGCTAGCTCTCTCTTCTCTATACCCTTGAATTTAGGTAGTTGTAGAGAGTAACGGGAGCATGAGAGATGCAGGACTTTGCATTTACACTGTTAAAGTTCAGTGCCAGCCCATTTCTCCAAGCTGTCAAGGTCCTCTGAATGGCAGCCCTACCCTCCAGGTAGCTATTGACTGCTCCTCTCAAACAGGTATTGCCCCCAAACCTGCTGAGGATGCTTTCTGTACAGGTTGTTAAAGATGCTTAACAGAATTGGCCCTGGAATTAACCACTGAGGTGCAGTACTCTTAACCAGCTGCTCGTTGGACTTCAAAACCACTGACCCTTCGAGCCCAGTGATTCAGACATTTTTCTGCCATTTCCATTTGATAACAAATAATTTTAGCATCCATATCCAGCTTTACTGTCACCTGTCTTCATAGAGGGTTTTGAAGATTTGACAGAACTGTGTATGTGTGACTCTGTTAAGTATAGTCAGGAGATGGTTTTTTAGGTGCATTAAATAAATTCAGTATGAAAATAATTGCAATTCCTACTTACTGTGTTACAGTAATTGAATTGCTTTGAACTACTAGTCAACCCTGAATTCCAGGAAGGTTTTTTTCTTTTGCCTTTTCTGAGTGCAAACTCCTATCCATTAAAACAGTATTGGCTCAGCAGATTGTGGAATTCCTGAGCAAGGACACTGGTAACTGCAGAAGTGAAATGTTCTGGTCATTAACTTCCTCGCAGTATTAAAGGAGGTTATGGTACACTTAAAAAAGTCATAGAGTAAATCTTAAGCTAGTAACTCCTACCACTTACTCAGAAAGTGTTACAGGAGATCAATTTAGGGTTTACCACAAAATGAAACCTGAAGGTATTGCCTGCTAGTACAAAAGACTTCTGGCTGTGGTAATTCTTTCGAAGGTCTATCACTAGTGCAATCTTATTTCTTAGCAGCTCTGGAGGATACATTCAGATTACATACTGAGAAAATAAGATTTCTGTCTCTGACGGTAGGAGTTCAGATAGTACAAAATATTGTCTTCTGTACTTGCATGGTAGTACCTAAATCTATTGACTTTGCCTCGAAGTCAGTTAATAAAGAAAGATAGCTAACTGTACTGCATGCAAATTGTTTTTTATTATTCTTGTACATCATGAGAGTTTCCTTTTTTTAAACTGTAATTTCAGTCATGTGTGGTACACACACATGCAGAGTAATACGTTATCTTGGAATTACTGGGCATACAGTTTTCAAATCTGGTAAAATAGATAGGCAGAACTTCCCTCTAGTACTACCAGTTTGATCTTGCAAAGGATGATGTATTCAAGCAGTAGTCTTGTTCCTACAAGCAGATATAATGGAAGTAGCTCTCTAGTGTAATGTGGTCAAGTGGTAGAATGAGCAATCGTTAATTAAGAACCCTGGTAGCAGCTAAGCCTGAAGAAAGCGGGTGGTTTTGGTAGAATTCTGTAAATGTTTCTGAAATCAACTGTTAGAAAGGGGAGATTTTTGTTTGCTCTTGCTTTTTATTAAGTCTATCCAATGCATAAATTTTATTGTAGAACTCATGGAGAAAGTTATTTAAGTTGAATAACCAAAGATTATTTGTGCCTCAGTCCAAGTATCTAAATAAGAATCTAAGTATTGTCTAGCCTGTTGCAGTGGTGAAAGTTACAGACATTAAACACAGAGCCTTTTTTGGCCCAATATTTTTCCCATTGATGTAAATTAACAGAAAATGTAAGTTTCAAACACAGGTATATTATGTATCATGTCTCAGTGTTTTAATACCTGACAATGTGTTGAATATATCTTCTACTTTTGTGCTCAGTACTGTAAACTGATATTCTGTAGGAGCTAAACTAGTACAGCTTTTCTTTAGATTGAGAAAAGTAGAATAATTTCTGTTTTCTTGAACATCATTACAATGAATATGACTTGGAAGTAATAGTTGAATTTTTGCACAAAAGTAACTTTCACTTTGGAAAATATACTTCTGCAATTCTAGAGATTATTGGTTGAAGTTTTATTTACTTCGCACCTCAGAAAATTGCATTTTGAACATGGATAGTGTGTTTTATTTGTTTTATATAGGTTATCTCCTACACAGGGCATTAACATACTCCATTTCCCCTCTTACATTTCAAATTCTGCCATGAAAATCACCATGTGTGAATTTTCAGTGGTGCACATTATTTTGTTTGGTGCCCTGCACCAGAGTTGATTTCGTGCAAGGTACTCGCTGAAGGGAGGCTGACCTGAAAGCAAGCATCCGGCTGACTGAGCTCTGCCCTGGACAGTATTAGAAAGATTTCACCAATTTCTGAAGGAAGACTCTGGAAGAGGGTTTGTCCCCTCTCCCTGCTGATTCTTGGCTCCTGCTTGCATACTTGGCTTGTCGTAAATAAGTTCCTACAGGCTATGGAAAACTTTGCATGACAATATGTTATTAAAAATTCTATACTAGAAATCATTTATTTAAAGATTATTTTGTGATGTAGATACAGAAAAGGCTGAGTTCCTACTATGCAAATCCTTTTAACCACCCTAAAATCAGGAAATGCCAAACACTGAAAAATGAAATCCATTTGGTATAACATTCTGATATTGCATTTATAATGTGATAGTGGAATAAAGATATTTTGAACAGATCATTTAACTGTTTGTTGGTGATTTCTGTACAAATGTTTACTATCCTGTGAAAATGTAGACATAGCAGCATTTCTTTTCCAATTGAAAAAGAGTTCTCTCTCAAATTTCTGATGCTCATGAATGCAGAAATCACACATTCATTCATCTGTTTGTGGTAATTTACTTTTGATG
Organism: Aptenodytes patagonicus; assembly: GCF_965638725.1. NCBI lineage: Eukaryota > Metazoa > Chordata > Aves > Sphenisciformes > Spheniscidae > Aptenodytes > Aptenodytes patagonicus. Next base: position 141,339,473 of record NC_134950.1, read on the forward strand.
ACAAAGTGAAACAATAATGTTATAGAAGTAATCTCAGCCCTTTGGTTTCCTGTGGATTGTCCTTTCATTTTGTGTTGATACTCAGTAGAGCAAGTAATTGCATTCTTGTGTGTGAGAACAGTTCTCAGTTCCTCTTTTTCAGTGCAAGGGGATGTTACCAATGCTATTAGTTTGTCCTATTTCTGATCTGATTGCCTACGCACACTGTAACACATAACAATATCAGCAAATGTGTTAAATAAGAAAGAATAGGAATGTACACCAGGGAAAAAGGCACATCTGACTATGCATTCATTAGCGGTTTATTTTGAACAAAATAGTCTGCACGGTTCATATTTAGTTAGAAAGATAATTAAAACTGAAGGAAAAACTAGAAATCATTAAAATGACTGGTTAGGTGTCTGATCTTAAGAGTCTATGAGTAACTAGAGCATATGCATGCCTTGCTTTAGATCACAGCTTTACTATTTACATTTCCATTCTTCAGCTTTTTTATCACATTGGTCTTCCTTGGCAGAAGAGATACTTGGGTGAATCATAAAGTTTAGAATTGTGATTCATTGTTAAAGACAGCTCTGTTTCTAGCTGTCTTGTATAATGAAGGCTTTGTTACAAATCATGTCACTTTAAATGAACACATCACAAAATTAGAACTGGGGTCAATGCAGAGGAAAGAGAATAAAAGGGTTTGGTGTGTGTTTTTGTTTTAAGAACAAATTTTTTTTTTAGCATTTTTTAAAGAAATAAGTTTGTTAATTATTCATGCAAATGATGGACAGGTATTTGTATCTAAATCTAAGCATAGTAACATAGCATTTAATACCTGAGCAGCAAATTCATTGTTGTAGTCATGAACCTTATTTGAACAAGGCAGATAGTCATGACAATTGTGTTGAATTTCTATGATGAATGAAAATTTGCAGTCATATCACTGGTAAAATGCCTTTTAACAGTGGCAGGAATGTATTATGGAATCGTAGTAACTTAAGACGTCTAACTGTCTCTTGTTCAAAACCCTCGAGAGAGGATATTGTGGGTGCATCAGCAAGGAGTTTGAAACTTCCTTTTGACCCTATCCAACAGGAACAGGAAATGTAGAGAAAAGCCATATTTTACTGAAACAGCATTTATGTTGTCTTTATTTTAATAAGCTGTTTCTCAGTTAACAAGAGTAAATTGACCAGATGTCTCGATGAGTCACCTGAAACCCAGGAGGGAGTGGCACAGAGTGTTGGCAAACACAAAATATCAAAAAAATTACAGAAACTAGAACAAGAGAGTAAATGCTTGATAAAGCCAGGCTACTAGTATTTGATGGGGATGTGGGCTATAAAACTCACTGTGAGAGGAACCTGCTCCAGCAGGGTGTGCTAAGAGATAATACTTTGTATTCTTAAGGCTGACGTTTATTAGCACATAGATAACTTCAAAGTAGTGGTCTGCTCAGTGATATAGATTAATGTATGAAGTTTGAAATTGTGAAGAACTTAGGCAGGTATGTGTTATGTTATGCCCATGTCTTAAAAAATCTGTGTAAGTAAACCTCAGCTCCAGTGTCTTCTGAAGGAACTTAGAAATACAATTCAAATCCCTTTTGAATTGTATAGGAAAGCCTAGGAAACTTACTTACTAAAAAGGCTTGTTTTGCCAGTAGCTTCTGCAGATTTAAGTAGGGCTTGTTGGACTGCATCCCAATGCTAGTGAAGAGAACCTGTAGCAGATGAGAAGCTCGAGTGCCCGAACTGCGATAGCCTAATCACATCATGATGCATATGGATGGATGCACGTGGTAAGGGCTACCCCAGTGACCGAAAAGAGATTTGCAAAAGGATGCACAGCCTGCAGTCCTTGCCACTATAAATCTTCCTCAGAGTTTCGTAGGAGGAATGGGATGAAAATTGTGAAATCTGTCAGCATATTCTCTAATAGCAAGAGGAAGGTTATTTATAAAACTTAAGCAGAAGCTTAAGTAACCTGGCTGTCAGGGAAAATATCTGAATAGCTGTACTTGATGTTGCTGGGAACTGGCTGTTATTAAAGAGCTGATCCTGAGCTCTCACTATTCTTCATCTGCAGCGTGTATGTAGAGGTGTTTGAAAGACAGTGGAGCAGGGGAATTGGTGGAAGCTTCCCAGGATGGCCATGAGCAGACGAGGAGGCCTTGCAGGCTTGAGCCGTGGGGAGGCTCGGAGGCAGAACCAGTGGACAAAAGCGCTTTCCTCTCGCTGTGGCTAAGCAGGGACAGCAGCCTCCCACTCTGGGCGTCGCTTATGTATGTGGGGGGATTTGCTCTTGTGGGGGTTTCGTGCCCTCATTGAAAGCACAAGAAGGGAGACAAAATCATGAAGGGGTGCTGCTCCTTCATAGAGCTATAAACTACTATTTTAACCTCATTGAGACTTAACAGATGAGTGTGCCCTATTGCCTGGCTCATATTTTAGTCACTGCAAAGGACAACTGGCAGCTTCAGGTTTTGTACTGAAGTAAGAATTTGGACAACAGTGCTCAAGAGCAGTACTTACATGAGAAATTATTTTTTTATTGGCAAAACAAGAGCCAGAATCTCCAGACAACTTTATTCAGCAGAAACACATTGTTATTCTCTTTGGCACATAAAGAATGATCAGGCTTGTATTTTCACATTATTGACATGTGCTCCTGCTTAAGATACTTTGCGATAGAAACATTTCATTGTGCAGTGTCTAGTCTGCCGTGTCCTACAGAAAAAGAAATAAACAGAGATGAAATCATAGCCTAGGCAGCATTGATAGTAGGTGTAAGAAAAGTTAGTGTGCTGAAATCATGCCTTTCTAGAAATGAAACAATATTTTTGTTGGTAAAAATACTTAACAATTGAAAAAATGGTATCACAAGTGTGTTGTAAAACAAAGGACATAGAGCATGTTCATTTATAAAATATTTTAATTTTTAGGTGTAGGTGTCACTGAATCTCACATCTCGGTGAAATCTCAATGAAGTATACTAATGATGGGAACAGCGGCAAGGTTTTTATATAAACCCACACATAACAAGACTTGCTCAAATACAGTCTTAGTGTTTCGTTATGCCAACAACAAATACATTAGCCTGTAGTCCCCTGTGGCTTGGTGGAAACAATGCTATCAGATAAAGTTTTAATTACATCAAAGTCCCTTGTCTAGAAAATTTAGACTGCTGTTTATTTACACCTTTCCTCTGAGAGATAATTGTTAAATACCAAAACAATTTTGTAAGTGAATGGTTTCCATGTTAAATTTGATTTTTCTGTTAGCAGTACTCCTGTTTTATGTTTTCACTTGACAATTACTTGGGCTTAATTCAGTAATAGAAGAACCATGCTCTTTCCACTTATTGCTAATGTCTGTAATAAATATAACGTGGTTGTATAGGCAAAATAATTAATCTGGCACTGCATGGCTTTATAGTAGTTGGAGACACTTCTCTGTATAGTGAGTTAATCATCGATCTCGGCAACTTTTAGAGAATATAATTAAAGAACCATGGGTTGGATCAAAGAGGCAGGGGATGAGTTTGCCCAAATTAGGCTGTGAGTGGAAAAAGTAACTCCACTAAAAGTAAGAGCATTTCAGATGTCAAGTAAGACATTTACCTGGCCAAAATAATGTATTAATGGAATGTACACAGTTGTCAAAATCCCTACTTTAAGTAATGGAAAAATACCCACTCTTCAACAGTCACAAGGAGTACAAACCTTTCAAATTGATACTTGAATCTGTAGAATAACAATAGAAAAATGGAATATAGAGCCAATCATCCAGGTCTTGTCAACCAGAAGTAACATGAATAGTTATGGGCAGGCACTGTGAAAATTAAGATTCAGGAATTGATTTGGTATGCCAAGCTGTCCTCTAATCTGTGTTCTTATTAAGGTGAAATATTTAGGTCTCAAGAATGAAGAGTTTTCCTGCTTTGATTGCTACAGTACAACTGACAGTTAATCTGGAAAAAACCCAAAGTGTTAATCCTCAGGGGAGCTTCTCACCTGGGTCTGCTTGATGTAAATTAGATGCACTAATACGAGTCTGAAAAAATTTATGACACAGTGGATAGCTGCCCACAGCGTAATGTTTAATAACCAAGAAAGATGAGGGAATGAATATTGGCTTTAGAAAAACTCAATTTAGCTAGAAAGAAAGTATATTCTTCAATGGACAATGTTTATGGCCTATCAAAGGACTAGATGGAGAGGCAGTATCTAAAATGGGTATTAAACTTTTGAAGAAAGTTATTAGAAGTCATTGGGTTAATCAGTAGACTGCCTTTTAGCCCTTGGCTAGGTATAGTTTTCATTGCTAAAAATGGTGGTCTATATCTCCCTGAGAATGTAGTGAAGATAATGCAATTAGTTTTGCTGATGCATGCACATGCCAAGGTCAAACTCAAGACAGAGGATTTAGGTTTGACCTCTGTGAATTTCCACAGGGTAGAACTAGTCTGAACTGTGTTTTTACCTCGAGGAAACCGATGTGTGTTATTAGCAGAGAAAAGTATCTCACAAGAATCCAAAACCATAGCCTAGGCTTGTATTGGAAGATACTGGTTTGACTTGTGTTTTTCCAAAATATTTGTGTAATTTTAGAAATCCTATAGTAGGTACAGTTAACACATCCTTGTAATAGTTGTATGGATTTTCAATTTTCAAATATTGGGTTTTGCTCATTGAATCACTATAATTATATCTGAAGAAAAAAGGGTTTCCTCATGTAAACTACACCAATAATAATAAGATTTGACAGAATAATTGTATTAGACAATGTACAGCTGGTCAGTCCCCCAGTAAGCACAACTTAATGCAGTACTGAGCCTATTACAAACAGTGCTGGCAGCCCTGCTCCAAAGGGCAGTCAAGGATCAGGGAAGTTGTTTGCTTAGCATCTCTGAAAAAACAACCCCCCCTCCCTTTCACAGTGTTTTACCACAGACGTGTGGCAAAAACAATTCACTCGGGACCTTTGGATATGTTTTAGTAGGTACATGATGAAATGGACCATGTGGGTCATCAAGTTCAGCTTTCCACAGTCAACATGAGGTAGAAATTTAGTTCAGAACTGTCAGACAAAATTTTTTTTCAGAAATCATAGGTCACTAAACCTTTACAATTACCTTACAACAATCTAAAAAAAAAATTTAAAAAAATTGTTTCCTCAAGTGTTCTTCCTTCTTCTTCCAGGAGGAAATAGTCACTTATAGCCAGTTTTCTGTTTTATTTTGAAACTTTGCATTCAAACCCCATTTTTCTCCAAGTTGAACTTGATTATGCCCTAATAGTTTTGTTAGTAAAATTTACTTTTTTTTTTTTCAATTCACGTACCAATAAAACAATTATTGTCAGAATAATTGAAGTGCTATGCTTAAATTATGGAACGGAGTATAATATAAAACATTATATTCCCTCATATATATATATAGAATGATATGTTTGGATGCAATGTTACTGCAACAATTGGTGACCCAAATTACTTTCACAGTCATTATGAGATACTGCATATACTGTGTAGCGTCAGATGCCAAGAAGCATAAATATAATTCTATTGTGTAAGCAACTAGAAGTTTCCAGTCTTGTTACTGTGTAATAAGTTTTATGTTGTTTTGGGCAAGGAAATAAAGTTAGATTTACTGAGCTTAGGTTAGAATAATAGATAAGCAACCATGTTAAAAAAAAAAAATAAATTATCCATGAGGAACAATAATACAGCATTGTTAAAGACTACATTAATGAAGCAGCCCTATTCTTTATAAATTGTTATGTTCCAACTTCTTCCTTTTGTGCCACCTGAAGTTTTCTTAAGTTTTCATTCAGGATATGGCTATCCTGTTATAAAACATTGTAGCCCTATTGGCTGATACTCCATCCCTAGCAAACATGCTTTGTCCTTCAACCCTTTTTCAAGACTAAAAATTGCTGAAGAGCATCAGGCAGCAATATCGTTGTGGGTGGTTAAGTGGTATCCAGAACTCAAATATGTTTCTAAATTTTATGTCTGTCCCTTTTTTTAAAATATATGCTGCTGATACAAGTTTATAGCTTATACAACATTCAGCTACTTAAAATGACATTGCAAGTTTTTTAATGTCTGAGTTATAGGCTATATCTGTAGGAAAATTGATAATGTGAAAAGTGGTATAACAGGTGTGGATAACATGGTGCAACCTTTATAATATTTACAGTTGTCTGTAAGATATTTTTTTTTCCGAGGTAAGTCCCGATAAATAGAAATTTAAACAGAATCTCAAAAAAGTCAGAAATGTCAAATGTATTCATTCAAGATATAACTTATTGCGAATATTAGGTTCTTGTATAACTATTCTGGGCTTTCAATGTGATTTTGTGGTAGAATATTGTAGACTTACTAAATTGAATAGACACATTCATGAAAAAACTGCTGAATTAAACTCCATCCCTTTTTGCTTCCAGCAATTACTTGTCGCAGACAAGACGGAGGACAGGCTGACATCAGTGAGTGCCTTAAATACTCTGGCCCATTGCCATCCTTAACACAGACGTGCCAGATTCCCTGCCAAGATGACTGTCAGTTTACAAACTGGTCAAAGTTTTCTTCCTGTAATGGGGACTGTGGAGGAGTCAGGACAAGAAAACGCACTCTTGTCGGTAAGAGTAACTAGAAAAATAATGCATCTTTTATGAATTATTGCTACTGTTTTGATTAAAACCTGCGTTGTTCTGAGGTTCCCTTATGACAAGCAAGCAAAGTTTGTCATCGTGGCAGAAAGCAGACCCAATGTCACTGTCATCTCTATATACTGTTAGTGGAACAAAAAAATAACCCCTCAGGAGAAAAAACTCCTGCCACATGTCTCAGACTCTTGATGATGGGGAAGTGGCTAGAGAGAAGATGGGAGAATGTAGGAGGCCAGGGTTTCTTCTAAATGGAGCGCACATAGTAAACTGCAAAGCAGACCGTTTCTTTTCCTGACAGGCAAGTCAGCATTGTCTGTAGTTCCAGGGAGGTGAAAAATGTAAAGCAGCATAATTAACCAACAAACTGATCCAGTCCAAGGAAATAAAATAAAAAAAATCTTTACCTGCATTTTTGTTGAGCCCTGTGTTATCTTTTCACCAAAAGGGGCACGATTGTTTGCTATTTAAAAGGTTTTCATACCATGTTTATTCCAAACCCTGATTCTGCAGCCTGCTTCTGTGCACAAAGAGGTCAGGAAGGTTGCTGGTTTATGTTTTATCATTTGTACAGAATTATGTCCTTGAGAGTATCTATTTGTGCTAAGCATTTAAAAAATACAAGAGACAGACATTTGAGGTTACATCTCCAGCAATTTCTTGTTACAGCTTTGTTGTTCTAAGTTACAGCTTAAAATATGAATATTTTAAATATTTTAAAATATGAAAATACTTTTTCAAAAGCTTTTTTTTTTTCCTTAAACTTTATTTTACTGATAGTTTTCAGGCAAATGTTGGACAGTTTAGTGAATGTTGAAAGGCATGTAACTCACAAACACTGATTGGCTTAATGGTGTAAAAAGCCAAAGACCTTGGGGTCTTCAACATGATGTAGGTAGTGTGAGGCACTCGGAGAATTCCTGGGGTAGGACATCTCTTCACATCACTCTCAAATCACTTTCACTCCCAAATAAGGTTAAACAAGTTTAATTCTACTAAGACATGAAACTAGATTTGAAAAACTGATAATGAAAACCAGAGTGGCCACAGGCCCTACTAATTATTTGCATTTTCTTGATTTATGTGTGTGTTCTCATTAAGAGTTTAGGGAGAAGGTCTGCAATTTGTTTTAATTCCTCAGCAACCATGATTTCATGCACAAGCTCTATCTTGCCAGCATTGTCTAACCAGACTGAATTCTCACCAGATTGAATTGGGTCTGTTTTCTTTGGTTTTGTTTTTTCTTACACTGAACGGTAATTGAGAAAAAAAAATCTTGTTGAAATTCCCCTGGAGCTTTCAATAGAAAACCTTTTAATAGAAAATCCAGTGAAAGTGGATTTTTTTTTTTTTTTTTTTTAAATTGGTGACAGACCAATCAACAATCATCTCTCCTTAACAGGACCAGGTGTTAATCCACTTGCATTCCTCTTCCTACTTCTGGTCTTGGCTACACCAGGACTTCCCTCTCAGATGGTGTTTTGATGCATTAGAATTACTACGGCAGCTGAGTGCTTTTCAGCCTCTTGCTATAGATCATAATTTTCAGCCTTAAGCTTTGGTTTACCTCTTTTGAACTTCTTAGCTGCAGTCTTGAATTTATTATTAAGCCAGTCCTTTCCCTGGCTGAATGTTTGCTCTCCAAGTTCTTTGTGTTCTCCATTTTTCCATTGCCCTCATCCAGCATCTCAGATCACCACATGAGGCAATACGTTGCTTAATTTTCTGCCTTATTTCTTGACACAACTAAGAATGTTCTTACCTTGTGTCCCTTGAAACCTCTTGAGGTTTTAGTTAACAGAATACAAAGTTTTTCCAGTGATGTCCAACGCCTTGCCACAAACTTTTCCTTGTTCCACGTGATGGACACCCTTCCACTTTGAAACATTTTTTTTTCTTCAGCTCCTTTTTATTCTCTTTTTTTTATTTCTTCTGCATGAAATGAAGAGAAAAACACATGCTCTGCTTCTAAGTTATAACTGAAACCTCAAGAGGGAGACTTGGCCTCTGTCACAGCACTATTTGCCAATTAGTCTCTATTGTCTGTGGTGGAGGAAAGCTAGCTAAGGGGGGTGCCCATTAGCAGCCTCAGAAAGAATGTGATAGGATCCAAACCCTATCCCGTGCTCCATCCCCCTGTAAAACAGAAGACCTGTGGACAATGAATAATTCATGATCTTCGAGAAGGCTCACTGTGGCTGTCTTATAACTCCAGTGAACTTTATGCCAGGTTTGCTTCCAAAAAAACCCTAACACTTTTTTTTGTTTTAAAAACAAAGCAAGAAAGAGCAGATTATCTTACCACACTATTAACACTTTGAGATACTTCCCTGTCCTGAGTTAAGTTACCCCTTCAAACTTGCTAAGACTGTGATATGTGCTGTGGTGTATTCTCTGTGGCAATGTGCTATTGAGGCTAACACATAAAGCTGACCTGGAGTGAATTCATAATTATTTATGGTGAAAATGAGGAGGAGGAGGAGAAGTGTATTTTTAGTATGAAGCTGTGTTGTCAAGAGAAAGATAACCTTTTCTTCAGGTACCTTTTTTCTATTCTAAATGAAGGCAGTAGTAAATACAAGCACTAAGGGTGCTACAAAGTTGTGTCCAGTGCCCTGTTTTGAATAGCAAGGAAAATACTACAGAATATTAATTTACAGTAGTATCTAAGTAACAAGCATTTTTAAAACTACTTTTGCAAAGACTTCTGCATTAATATATATGAGCTTTCTGGTACAGAAAGGAAAACCGAGCAATCTTTACCAAAGAGAAGATTAAAAATAGATTTAATGGGAAGTGGAGGGTGAGTGGATGGCTATGCTCCAGTTGGGGAAGGAAAACAAGAAGAGATTTGAAAAGAAACAAATTCACAGAAGGAGCTTGTTCTATTAGGGTAGAAGAATGGTAATTATTAACAAATGTACAATAGCAGGTAATGAAATTAAAGGATTTTGACATTTTGAAAGAAGGTACTGCTGTAGCAAAGATGCATGTTACTTACTCCTACAATTTCCTTCAACTTGAGAAAGTTTTATCCAGAGACATTTTTTTTTTTATTGGACTGCACACTGCTGACGAAATAGGGGAAAAAGGGTATTATTGTTTAATTGCTAACTTCTTCAAACTGTACTCCCCAAGCATTTTTTTCCAAAGTAAATATAAATATATGGCTTTATTTTAAACGATGTTGCCTTTGTGCAAAGTGTAGGCATCCATTACTTAAGAAATTCAAGTCATGAACCTAAATGAATAGAGATTAATGTAACTAGTTTTAGGCATATGTATTTGATTTCAAGCATTTGTTACAGAAGTCTAAATGAAATTTTTGAGGAGATGTAAACTGATACAAACTTTCTAAAATAATTTTTTCTTCGTTCTAGGAAAAAGTAAGAAAAGGGATAAATGCAAAAATTCTCAGTTGTATCCTCTGATTGAGAATCAGTTTTGTCCGTGTGACAAGTACAGTGCTCAGCCTGTGGGAAATTGGTCAGACTGTATTTTACCAGAGGGTAAGCTGGAAGTATTGCTGGGAATGAAGGTACAAGGAGACATTAAGGAATGTGGACAAGGCTATCGTTACCAGGCCATGGCATGCTATGACCAAAACAATCGTCTTGTGGAAACATCACGATGCAACAGTCACGGTATTTGGAAACCTCTTTTCTTTCATCTGTTTACTTATCTGCTTTATTTCATTTAACATAATACGTGTACAGGTAGAATTAACAGATTAATATTTATTGCTTAGGCTGCATTTTATCCTAAGATACCTTCAAACCCAGCAGACGTTTGTGCTGACTTGCAAAATAGTAAACTTAATTTTTACTGATTACTACAGTGCAATATTTAAAAGTAAAATCATGGTAAATTACTAACTAGGTATTTTAATAGATAAAAGTAAAATCTCGTTGTTTTTCCTGATAACTGTACCTGCAAATTTGGGAATAAAGCTATTTAGAAGGGTCAGATCCTCAAAAAGTAAACGGGGACAGCACAGGACTATTTTGGAAAGGCTGAAATTATTTCCACAGATTCTTTAGATAGCTTTAATCTCCTTAAATAGCCTTATCTCTACCATTTGCTCTTCAGCACCTTAACAGGCATGCATTGACCTGAGTTCAACAGCACACAACACTTTCTCTGTGTAATTCTGTCATGTGTAAAACTAGGATGTTTAAAGACTTTATGTTCTTTGTATTCACATTGCTCCTGGAGGGAACAGTGTTCCTTCCTAAAGTGGATGCATCTATAGTGTTAGGATTAAAACCGTCACTTTCTGATTTTCAGTGAGCCAGAAATGTGCTAATTTACATCACTGGAGGTTTTTGTTCATTTGTTTTCCTGCTTGCAGTGCAAAATTGTATCTGAGCTATCGGTATGAAAAGCTGGATGTTAGTGTCAGTACCATTAAAAGGTCAATGTAAGTTTAATTTGTATATGTATTCTACTTTATAATGTTAAATTAAGATAACAGAAATTTCATTTATTTACTTGGATAAAGTTAAAATAGCTAAGCAAAGAAATTGAATTACTTAAGGGGATTTTAATTAGCACTATTAATTCCTGTTTAGAGCTATGATAAATTAGAAACTGAGTGTATCAAGCCAAGCTGTAGCATATCTTTGTGATTCCATGGAAAAGTGAGCATTCGGCTTAGTACCTCAGAGCAAAGCCGGAAGATAATTCTGTGAAGAATTTTCTCCCATGTTTATTTTTATTCAAAATCATCTTTTGCTGTAGTTAACTCATGCTGAAAGATAAGTTTGCATAAATACATCTGAATGACAAAGTCTAAATCCTAAACTCGCATGGGACAGGAAATCTCTCTTTCTACTCTGAGAATGTTCTTTAATTCTGTTTTCAGTTGTTTGTTCTCGGTTGAGGTCCGCAAAGATTTAGTTTTGTTCTTTTGTGTAGTCTAAAGAGGACATGCTACACTTGCTCAGCCTGCCCAGGACCACTTGCCATCTTTGTAGTACCAAAAGACACAGCTACCTCTAATGACCAGCAGTTGTGTGAGCACAGATCTGCCTGGGCTGGGTAGTTGTCCTGAGGGAATTAGAAAGCTCCTCAGAAAGGTGGTAGGGAACGCTGAAAAAAGAGTCGTGGAACAATCTGAATTGTTCAGAAGACACTGTTATAAAATACAGAACTGAAACTTTTTCCTATTTCTTTGTTGATTTTTTTTTAACTATATTTGACACTATGTTAGAAATTAATATTCTTTCAGCATTAAGTCCAGAGTGACCTTTGAAAAATGGAAAATTATAAAAGAACTTAAGTCCATGGGAAACTAGAGGGACTGATGGCCTGCTGCCAGTCAGTTTTCATTGACTTGAAGAACGGGGACTGTCAGGTTTTGTGTCAACAGCCAAGGGAAGACACATGAGGGAAGAAGCTGTCTGTCCAAGAGCAAATTGTAGGTGTTTCATGTGGTAGGTAATGTGCTACTTGAAGTTGCCTGCAAAAAAAGGTGGGAACTCTTTCTTTGTGTAGAATGAGCATGGACGTAGCTGCTTTCAAGCCCTGGCAGTGCACGTTGAGGTGCAATTCCATTGCAAGAATCAGAGAGACATAAAAGAGGAATAAAAAATGGAAAAAAAGGATATTCTCAACCATCTTTGTTTACCCTCTTATAACTCTTCATGATAGCAATTTCTAATCTAATGGATTTTATCAGTGAATGTCGCCTACACTCACAGTGACCACAATGAATAATAATCTAGCAGAAAAGCTACTAACAGTGTACTGTTGTTATACCTACTATAGCCAGGGCTACCATTTACATGCTATTAGCACGAGCAGGCTCCAGACCCAACCTTCCCAAAACACAATATAGCATTGCTTTGTTTATTTTTTTATTTCTACAGTTCCATCCCATTTTTCTCACAGGAGTTTTCAAGTCTCTTGTAGCTCTCTTTGTAAACTGGAAATGTTTATGAGTCATTACTCTATTTATTGTAGGTTGGGAAACCTGAACCCTTTGTTTTCTGGGGTTGTTTTGTTTTGAATTCTTTCTCTCTAGATCAGTTTATTAAGGTGTCTGGTTCTCTGATTCCCACCACCGCCCCCCTTCCCCGTTTCATTACCTGGTTTTGATAGTGAAGCACAAGACATCTGTATGTGTCTTCTCATCAGTTCCATTTGAGGGAGAGAGTACTTTTATCTTGGTCCATGGTGTCGTCCATGGGCAGATGAAGTTTGGAATTGCTGTTAACTAATCCTGCATTCCTTGCACTTCCTAAAATTGTTTGACAGGAATTTCAGGTGTAGAAGGAATGAGGTATCTAACCTGACTTTGATGGTAAGGAATTAAACAGATGCTAAGTCACTTGAGCCTGTCACTTGTACCGGAGGGCAGCAGAGACACCACCTGTGTGTGGTGTGACCAGGTGGATGATCTGCTCGGCCTGGTGGCAGAGCTGAAGGAGGAAGTGGAAAGGTTAAGGAGTATCCAGGAGTGTGAGAGGGAGGTAGATTGGTGGAGCCACACCCTACCGTCCCTGAGGCAAAGGCAGCAGATGGAGGCTCCACAGGAAGCAGAGGATCCCCTGCCCTCTTGCCACCAGGCAGAAGGAGGGGACCTGAGTGACAGGGGGGAATGGAAAGAGGTCCCTGCTCAGGGTGCCAGGCTAACCCCCGCCCGGCCTCCCTCACCTTCCCAGTTGCCCTTACAGAACAGATATGGGGCCCTGGAACTTGAGGGCCAGGCAAATGAGGATGTAGATGAAGGTCCATCCAGGGGGTTGCCTAGAGTGAGGCAGTCAGCCCCACACATTATGACTGCCTCTGCTAGGAAAAAAAGGAGGGTAGATGTAGGCGATTCCCTTCTGAGGGGAACAGAGGGCCCAATATGCCGACCAAGCCCATCCCACAGGGAAGTCTGCTGCCTCCCTGGGGCCCAGGTCAGAGACATTACTAGGAAGCTCCCTGGTCTGGTACGGCCTTCCGACTACTACCCGCTGTCGGTTATACAGGCTGGCAGTGATGAGGTTCCAGAGAGAAGTCCAGAAGCGATCAAAAGGGACTTCAGGGCACTGGGGCAACTGGTTGAAGGATCAGGAGCACAGGTAGTGTTTTCCTCAATCCCTACAGTGGCAGGGAAGAATACTGAAAGGAGCAGGAAAACACACCTGATCAACACGTGGCTCAGGGGATGGTGCTGTCGGAGGAATTTTGGCTTTTTTGATCATGGGGAGGTTTACACAGCACTGGGTCTGCTGGCAACAGATGGAGTTCAGCTGTCTCACAGGGGGAAAAGGATTCTCACTCGTGAATTGGCAGGGCTCACTGAGAGGGCTTTAAACTAGGTTCGAAGGGGGAAGGGGATAAAACCAGGCTCACTAGAGATGAGCCTAGGGGTGGCATGCCAATGCCAGGGGCAAAATCGATAGCCCAGCTCAAGTGCATCGACACCAATGCACGCAGCATGGGCGGCAAACAGGAGCTGGAAGCCATTGTGCAGCGGGATAGCTATGACTTAGTCGCCATCACAGAAACATGGTGGGGTGACTCCCACGATTGGAGTGCTGCAATGGATGGCTATAAACTCTTCAGAAGGGACAGGCGAGGAAGGGGAGGCGGTGGGGTGGCCCTGTGTGTTAGGGAGTGTTTCGATTGTCTAGAGCTCAACGATTGTGATGATGATACGATTGAGTGTTTATGGGTAAGGATGAGGGGGAAGGCCAACAAGGCAGATATCCTGCTGGGAGTCTGTTATAGACCACCCAACCAGGATGAAGAGGCGGATGAAGCATTCTGCAAGCAGCTGGCAGAAGTCTCTTAATCGCTAGCCCTTGTTCTTGTGGGAGACTTCAACTTCCCGGACGTCTGCTGGAAATACAACATGGCAGAGAGGAAACAGTCTAGGAGGTTCCTGGAGTGTGTGGAAGACAACTTCCTGACACAGCTGGCAAGTGAGCCTACCAGGGGAGGTGCCTCGCTCGATCTGCTGTTTACAAACAGAGAAGGACTGGTGGGAGATGTGGTGGTCGGAGGCCGTCTTGGGCTTAGCGACCATGAAATGATAGAATTCTCCATTCTTGGTGAAGTAAGGAGGGGGGCCAGCAAAACCGCAACCATGGACTTCCGGAGGGCGGACTTTGGCCTGTTCAGGACGTTGGTTGAGAGAGTCCCTTGGGAGACAGTCCTGAAGGGCAAAGGGGTCCAGGAAGGCTGGACGTTCTTCAAGAAGGAAGTCTTAAAGGCGCAGGAACAGGCTGTCCCCATACGCCGTAAGAAGAACAGGCGGGGAAGATGACCAGCCTGGCTGAACGGGGAGCTCTTGCTGGGACTCAGGAAAAAAAGGAGAGTTTACCACTTGTGGAAGAAGGGGCAGGCGACTCAAGAAGAGTACAGGGATCTCGTTAGGTCGTGCAGAAAGGAAATGAGAAAGGCAAAAGCCCAGCTAGAACGCAATCTGGCTGCTGTCGTTAGAGACAACAAAAAATGTTTTTACAAATATATTAATGACAAAAAGAGAGCCAAGGAGAATCTCCATCCTTTATTGGATGCAGGGGGGAACACTGTCACCAAAGATGAGGAAAAGGCTGAGGTACTTAATGCTTTCTTTGCCTCAGTCTTTAATAGTCAGACCAGTTATCCTCAGGGTATTCAGCCCCCTGAGCTGGAAGACTTCCCCCTGAGCTGGAAGACTTGCCTGTCAGAAAAGGACCTGGGGGTGCTGGTTGACAGCCGGCTAAACATGAGCCAGCAGTGTGCCCAGGTGGCCGAGAAGGCCAATGACATCCTGGCCTGTATCAGAAATAGTGTGGCCAGCAGGAGTAGGGAAGTGATCGTGCCCGTGTACTCAGCACTGGTGAGGCCGCACCTCGAATACCGTGTTCAGTTTTGGGCCCCGCACTACAAGAAGGACGTCAAGGTGCTGGAGCGTGTCCAGAGAAGGGCAATGAAGCTGGTGAAGGGTCTGGAGCACAAGTCTTCTGAGGAGCGGCTGAGGGAACTGGGGTTGTTTAGCCTGGAGAAGAGGAGGCTGAGGGGAGACCTCATCGCTCTCTACAACTACCTGAAAGGAGGTTGTAGCGAGGTGGGTGTCAGTCTCTTCTCCCAAGTAACAAGCAATAGGACGAGAGGAAACGGCCTCAAGTTGCGCCAGGGGAGGTTTAGATTGGACATGAGGAACAATTTCTTTACTGAAAGAGTGGTGAAACATTGGACCAGGCTGCCCAGGGAAGTGGCTGAGTCCCCATCCCTGGAGGTATTTAAAAGACGTGTAGATGAGTCGCTTAGGGACATGGTTTAGTGGGCATGGTGGTGTTGGGTTGACGGTTGGACTTGATGATCTTAGAGGTCTTTTCCAACCTTAATGATTCTATGATTCTAAGGAATACTTCACTAAAATTATGGTTTCCTTTCCAGTAGCTCTTCTAGAACAAAAATCTATTATTGATGTTTGTTGTACATACACATAGTACAGATTATTTCTAAGGTTTACCTAATTTATTGTCTGCCTTCAACATTTTTCCAGGTTTAGCGTACTTTTGCAGATACAAGGGGGCTAGAACAAGTGATATAGATGTTTCAATCTAATTTCAGTATATGTTTGCTGCCTTTTCTGAATATCTGCTTTGTATTCATGGATTGCATTCTGATGATTTGTTTTATTTTTCTCAACATGTATAAACTGCTGTTTTGCCAGTTAAATCTTATTTTATATCTTGCCAGTATTTATGATATTTTTCTTGTTATTTTCATGCCCTTGGTGTATGACAGTTCTTCAGTTTGGCACCATCTCTAGATTTCAGTGTGCTGTTTGTTTTTTTCTTTAAGAACAAATATAAAAGCTATATTATGCCAAATCAACAAGGGACTTCTGTGGTATCACAATAGTTACTCCACCTGCTAGCAAATAAAAGTGCCTTGTAGCTTCCCATCAATCTGCTTTTAGTTTTTCAAGCTAAACTTGACAGGACTCATAATTCAAGCCTGCTTGCGTTATTTTTGGAAATTCTAACAGAGTTGCTTATTTCCCTATGGAAATGATAACACTGAATTTTTCACTAATTTTGTAACTGATCCAAAGGATAGGAGTCAGGTTTGTTTGCTATGTTATCTGCTTTACTCAGAAATCTGTTTTACTGTTAGTTCCTGTGAGTCTGTTATTTCTTTTCCAAGTAGTATAGTATGAAATCGCAGTTTTTATGGGACATCATTTGGCAAATTAGCTTGGACTAGGAGAGAAATCAAGACCATTATTTAAGGGAAGATGTTTCCTGTGTGGTGTCCAACTTTTAGTTGAACTTTTGTTATCTCCTGACACTATGAAATCATGAGGTAGGAAATGGGGATAACTGTACTTCTTCACCTGTGACAATATATTCTAAATGTGACAAGAGGAACAAACTACACCCACACTGATGTTATTAATATATCATGGGATATGTTGTGTGACATACTAAAAAGCCACGAGAAACTCAGATTGCAAGACTGTCAAAAGTTTTATGTAAATACTGCCGTGTAAATTTGTGAGGCCATGAACAGGTCACTGTTGCAAGTCATGCTGTTTTGAGTGGGAGGAATCAGAAGACAGACCTGCTCTTCAGTGCCAAAAAATTCATAAGCTGTTTGTTTTGTGAAATGTGTGCTTATAATCACAATTCAGTTGACTTACTCGGAAAGAAAAGGTAAACAGGAGCAGAAGAATAAATACTTCAGAGATCTTTTTACTGCTTGATACATCTCATTTTCAAAAGATTTGAGAAGAGTTAACGAACAGTTTCACAGACACCGAGGAGCTAAAAGAAGGGTGTGACACAAGGAAGGCCCTAAATTTGTAGACACATAAGAGGATTCTTGCGATAATCTTTGAAATTTTGGGTGCAGCTATGAAGTCTCACGTACGAACAAGTTTCTCAATAAGACAGGAGTGACCGTAACAAAAAAGGAAAGGCAAAATATGATTAAATAAACCTGTTGTTACTGCTAGGTGAGAACACCGGAGAAGCAGAGGGCAGAGTCCTTCTGAAGAGGGTGGTTAGCTTTCTGTAGCTTAACAGGTGCTTCAAAAGAAATCCCAAACTAACAGCTGAAAATAGACCTAAGTTTCAGCTGCAGAGAGACAAGGTGGTTTTTTTCTTATTTTCTTTTTTATCTGTGGGTTTTTCAGTATTACATATGCCTAATATTTTGATTTTTCTTTTCCAAAATATTTTGTTTCAAATTTGACCTAAATTTATTGATGAAAGAGTTAGCACCATTCAGCAGCCATTTGAAATATTCTGCCACTGGTGTTTTTCAGCCACATCAGTTCTGTGGAGTGTGGGCAGGAGTTAACAGCTGACAGTTGTCAGCAGATGTGGTAATGTCAGCTAAAAGTGGTAACTGAGCTGTTGTTTACCTGTTTTCCTTAATGGAAGACAGATAAATTGCCCTTTTTCTGGTTCCTGCTTTGTTTCGGTACTACATAGGTAATTTTACTGGAGAAATACAAAAACGTATAGTTCACTTGATAGTCAAGTGTGAGAGGGTTTTTTCCATTAGAAAAGCATCAGTTGTTTTTCATAGTTTTATCCCTGTCATCACTAGCATACTAGAGCTCTGTGGATAATGACATGTGTCTGCCAACAATCTGTTTCAGTGTATTTGTGAAAAAAATTGAAAGAGTCTCTTCGTGGTCCCTTTAAACTGTACCTTGGACTTTTCATCACAAAAAAATCAAAAGCAGGCCAATATCATGCTTATGAACTACACTATTCACTCTTCAATATTTAGTTTCCCTCCATCATATCTCAATTATGAATCACAACACACATAAGCTAAGCGGTGGTTGTGTTTGTGCGTAGTGAAGGCAAACATTGTAACATGGCAGACAGATGCAGCATTTTTATATAGGTTGTATTACCCTTCTTAATTCATGTCAGTTTACTGTTAAGACCTTAGGCACAGTCAACTAGTCCAGGATAGTTTGTCTGCTGCCTTATTAGTGTGAGATTATTTCCCCCTTTAGCATTAATTAAATGAGATGCATTGATTTGTGCTGACTCTACAAAGCCTTCCATGGCTACAAGGCTTATGCAGGGGATTAAAGAGGAATATCTGTGTATCAGTGAATACTTTTACAACAGCTGCTAGGAGTATCCATGTGAATCAAGGAATTTTGTATTTAATTGCTTATATGTGTGATAGTAAAATCTCATGTTATAATAGAGTCTACAGGGTCCAAGACGTCAGTTAGAACTTGCTGTATCTGCTTGTATTAGGATTTTTTAAAATCTTCTTTTTCACTTTCAATATTCTAACCTGAAGCAATGCAATTGACCAACAGAAAATAGCAGAGTGTTAAAATTTAATTGAGACTTTCTGTTGAGTGTTTATTCTAAAACAAATATATTTCCCATAGGAGATTCTAATCTACTATGGAAGTAGGCCTAGGTTCTCAAATTGTTATTGGGAAACTTTGCCGTTTCATAGTTTGTATCTTTTCTAAGATTTTTTTTTTTTTAAGATATGCAAGATGCCATATTTGTCCTGTTGTGTGTTCTCTAGGAATATGCTACCTATTGCCTTGCACCAGAAATACTAGCTTAGGCCTCCGCATTATGGTGCCACCGTATCTGCCCTGTCAACAGGACATCAGTCATGAAGCAATCATCCATCAATCCAAAGACCTGTAGTTAGTTCACCAGAGACAGAACTGCTGATGCAGAAGATAGTTAAGCATTAACAGTTGCTCTCAGGTTTTGAGGCTTTGAAGGGTAATGCTGGAAAAAAAAGAAAGAAGTCTTATGGAGTTCAATCTATCTTTCCATGGATAGGCAGAAATATGAATAGTCTCAAGAAATAAATATATTCTGTTACAAGTGAAATGCAAATAATTGTATTTTTCTTTGTCCTGGAAGATGAGATCCAAGAACTTTATATTTCCTTGAAAAAAAAATCTGTGTTAAAGAACATAAACCATTCTGACATTGCAGTTTTTTTCTTGGAAATGTAGCATGACATTTCAGTCATGAAAGCAGGAGCATAACTCTGTCAGTCCTAAGGACAAAAGATTTCACGTAAACACTAAGATGTTCTTTATGTCTACACCCTTCAACTCAAGTAGTCAGTCAGTTCTTACACATTGCAGGTGCAGTTTGTGGGGAAAAATCTTATATCCACCTCCTTAACCTGCTTTGTCATTAGACAAAGTGTGAAGTCCATTAAAGTCCTCCGTTATAAATTATCCATCACATCTGTTAATGACTTTGTTCTAGGAGTCCAGATTTTATAGCCAATTAGCAATGGGACAGTAAACCTTTCCTTTTAATAATGAGTTCAGTTCATACTCCTAGTGGTTCAAAGCCATTTGTTAAATTGTGGTTCAGTAATAAAACTTTAATGATAGAATAGGGACGTTCTCGCTCATAGTAGACAACTGCCCACTTCACAGCCTTGTGAAGTTCAGTTGATAGGAGCTGAAATAATTGAGAAACTACTGCACTGAGAAAAGGTATAGGCCTTAAGAGATGGGCATCTCTTTCCAATACCCTTCTGGACCATGCAGGGCCACTGCTCTGTACCGCAGTATCCCAAGGTCTCATCTCTCCAACATCCCAGAGATGTTGTGGGGAGAAGGAAGAGCTGCAGGAAGCATGCAGTGAAAGACTTTAATCAGGAGCAGAAACAGCAGGCAAAACATGAACTGCTGATGCCCAGAGAACATATCGTCAGCCTTTATAGTGCTGGTCTTCTTTTCCACTGTCACTCCCTAACCTTCACACTCTTTTCCTTGGCTCTTCTTCATAGCTGCTTCACTGCTTTCATTCTTTCCTTCTCTCTGCATCTATTGTATTTCTACCCTGGTAATTTCTTGCTTGTTCTTTAAAACTCAAGGTTCTAGCATGCCATTTGCTGTAATTATATTACACAAGCTGTCGGTGTGATATAATTGTGTGATATTCCACTATATGGACATCCACACACCCACACATTAGAGGACTGTTTCTTTAATAAGATTTTACACTGTCTAACACAAGGGGCACCCTTTCAAAGATTATTAGATCAGAGTGGAAACAAGACTGAAAAATGCCTCATTCGTGTCCTTTTCATGTCAGAAACTATGTATCTGCATCACCAGTCCCATTTGCATGTAATATTTCTGGTTTCTATGTTTTCTATGTAATTTTTCTATATCACAATATGCTCTCTTCTCACTTGCTAAAATTTTTACAGCTTGGACAAAGTTTACAAATATGAACACATAAAATATGACAAAAATAACCAAAAAGAAAAGAGCATAAACTTTTCAAAGTTCCTGAACATCTGCTTTTTTGGATTTGAGGGATGATTGCTATGAACTTCTGGAGATTATCATCCTTAACCACCCTAAAAGATATGGTGACATCATACACACAGAAAGGCATCTGAGGTGATGACATGCTTCAGAGAAGCATTTTCTGAAAAGTACCATTAGATGGGTAGTAAATGGAGTGGAACAAGTCATTTGCAACAAGTTTGTTTTTTTTTTTTTAATTCCATCTTCTTTCTTGGCTAGAGAAATACCTGCAAGCAATTTGAAGTCTGCTTCTGCCTGGGTTCCAAGTGAGCCCAGTGGCACAGCTAAATGCTAAATAGTCTGTTGAGCAAAATAGTGAGGTGCCTGAGAGGAAAAGAAGATGCCAAGGGATGTATATGCCAAAAACTTTTTAATGTCAGATATAACAGGGTCATTTACAATCTACACACTAATTACCTATAGAATGCAAATCAGAGGCCACAGTATTTTTATTTCTTCCCTTTGTCCTCTATTTTTCTTCGTGGGAACATTCTTCATTACATTTCACTGTCTGGTCAGGAGATACCAGAGTAGGCTCTTGAGGGCATTGCATTCTGTTTGTGCTTCACCAAGATATTACTTTTGGCAGGATGTTTATTTCTTTTCTCCTCTTTCTTTGTTTTCTATGCCTATGCAGTATGTCTTTACAATTCTCTTGACTCGATATTCTGAGCCATTTATTTTCCTCTTCCCTCTCCCTGTCTTTTCTTACCCTTTATTCTATTCCCCCTCAGTCTCTCTTTTGTCTTGTGTCTCCTCTGTTGTTTTGACTTCTGGCTCTTTGCCATGAAAAGTAACTTCACTCATTTATTTTATTTTCCTTCTGTTTGGAGAAGGCTTGGAAACTGTGGAAATTCTTTCTGGATCCTTTTATTCTGTTTGTGTCCTTGACCTACTTTTATCCAGTGTTCTTAGTGTACCAGTGGTTAGGAGGTTTTTATGCTTGTCTTGCATCTTGCATAAGAATGTTTTTCTCTCTGCTCTCCAAAATGTTCCACATTTCCAGTAGCTCCAAGCCTTCTTGCTTTGTAGAGCTTCTTTTTATGCCTTCAATGATTGACTCCATTCTTGTTCTCTTCTTCATGTGTCTTTTCCATTCTTCTTGTTCAGCTGGTTAATTTTCACATGTGGAGTTTGGGTCTTGATGCCAGCTTTTCTAAGGAAATAGGAAGGAGGGAGAGGAGAGCATCATAGGCCAGATATCCTAGAGATGGCATAGGAAAGAACTGTATGGTGAGCAGAAGCTCTTCCATGAAGCTTGTAGGATTAAGGACCCAGTATAAGATTGCAGTTCAGTATTTTTTCATTATAATGTGGGTGGGAAATGTCAGCTGGCTCACTGCATCCTCTCCAAAATGTGTTAACATATAAGCAAGCTTGTAGTTTTCCATGTTATAACTCTTACTAAGACACTATACCTGTAACACGATGCTGTTCATGCTTTATTGCATTCTATGCTAAAGCAATTTTAGTGGCTGACTTCAATGTAGATATTTCATAGATAGTGTGAAAAAAAGGTTGCTGTAGTGGTATGGTTTCATTTGATATTTTATGGAATCACTTGAACTACAGCTCAGTGTGATTAAAACGTTACCTGGGACTTGCGTATAGTATAGTGTATTTGATACTGCATCTGTCTGCAAGATTCTAAAAATCTTGTTAAACTTTTTGGCTAACATTCTCATTGTCTCAAAAAAATCTGTATTGTCCTCGTTTGGATGAGCTGAAGGGAATTAAAGCAAAATAGTTTCTAATTTGTCAATCTTTTTAGTTTAGTATGTTCCACACAGGCTCCTTTTGGTAGGCTATGAAGTATTCCCATGCTATAGTTATCCAAGTCCCAAAATACCGTGATACCCTGGAGATCTTTTTCTATGACTGGGGCAGATTGGGAAGATCCCATTGAGATTAATTAAGACAAATTTAAAATAGCTCAGGGGTTTATGGAAGTCCTTAAAATAAAGTCTTCCTGAAGGAGCCTGTACCGGTTAAAGTTACCTACTTAAGGATGTACAGTATATTTAAAGCAATTTGAATTTGTTTCTTCCAGACATTAATTACAGAGTGTTGTGGTTTAACCCGGCAGGCAGCTAAACACCACACAGCCATTCACTCACTCCCTGCCCCCCCAGTGGGATGGGGGAGAGAATCGGGGGAAAAAAAAAAGTAAAATTTGTGGGTTGAGATAAAGACAGTTTAATAGGACAGAAAAGGATGGGAAAATAATAATAATAATGATAAAAGAATATACAAAATAAGTGATGCACAATGCCATTCCTCACCACCCACCGACTGATGCCCAGCCAGTCCCCGAGCAGCAGCCACCGCCCCCCGGCCAACTCCCCCCAGTTTATATACTGAGCATGACGTCACATGGTATGGAATATCCCTTTGGCCAGTTTGGCTGTGCCCCCTCCCAGCTTCTTGTGCACCTCCAGCCTTCTCAGTTGGTAGAGCATGGGAAGCTGAAAAGTCCTTGACTAGTGTAAGCATTACCTAGCAACAACTAAAACATGAGTGTGTTATCAACATTGTTCTCACCCTAAATCCAAAACACAGCACTGTACCAGCTACTAGGAAGGAAATTAACTCTATCCCAGCCGAAACCAGGACACACAGGCCGAAATTTAACAAATGCTAAATGGCATAATTGTGTTATAGTAGAAAGGTTTCTCCAGTAAAAAATTACTTAGAAGTTATATTGAAAGTAAAGGCAGCATTTCAGAATATCAAGAAAATTCATAAAAAGCAGTAAAATCTTCACTTAGTTCTATCAGACAATAAATATCACTAAACACTTATTTTATTGCTTGGAGGGAATTGTTTCTTTTAACTTTTTTGTTATTGTCCATTTTCATTCAGTAGTTTCTCGATTGTATGAGTATATGGTTTTGTATAGCACCTAAGAGGGCTTGCTAAAAGCTCACTTCTGGTGAAGATACAGAGTTTGATATTTATGCAATCAAAGTTCAATGTAGGATGGGGCTCTGAGATGGGTGCATCCGATTCTAAGACTCACTCAGAGATGTCAGGTAAGGTGAAATGTAATCAATTTTGCATTTACTACTGCAGGGCAAGCTATGTCATCACCTCTGATATGCAGTGATACGATCTTCAGAAATATATTTTGTCTAACACAGTGTACCTTTCATACAATATCACTGAGCTGATCAATCAAATGGTGAGAGATATTTAATAAACATGCTTGTAATTCAAGCCAGTAACATTCTAACCATTTTAAAGAAGATACATTTGGTGAACAGTAGTTCCGCAGTGCTCAAATTCAGGATGTGCTCTGTATATTTATTTAACTATTTAACACTTCCAAACAGAGGCAAGCTATATAGGATAAAATCATAACCTGAATTTCACCATAAAATATTCTGAATGTTACTGTATGTTTAAAAAACCCCCACCTCTCTGTTCTTTGTATCTAAAACAAGTTAATGGAAACAACTAGAAATAGGTATATAGAATTGAAATCTTTTAAGTGTTTTGATTCTTTACACAACTTGTGATTGTTTGGTATTGGTTGCTTTTAGAAGAGACAGAATAGCTTTACTTAGAAGTATATATATAAACATAAACCTGCTAACATCGGCTCTGATGAAAATGGCAGTGATTGCTTTCAAACAAAAAAAAAAAGTCAAGATATGTGAGAAACATTTGAAACTATGCCTAGCACACTGTGCCAATCATTTGAAAATGATCTTATCCAAGTATGTGTTAATTTTGCACCTGTGTTCATCAAATATTTTAATTCACTTTTAAATGCACTGAGGTTTCTTTAATCTTTGAAGTGAACATTTGCCAACAGTAAATATGTCGCAGATCTGACACAGGAAGGGGGAGAGGAGAGTTCATATAGGTTTAGGGTATAGTTGTAGTAAAAATGCAGTAAAGGCCAGCTTTTTATTTGAGGTTTTATAGCTTCTGCTGTAAATATTGGCATAAATGACACATATTGTAGAGCTATGGCATATGTTGCTTTTGAAAGAAAGACATTTTCACTTATTCAGTGAATTGAGGCCTCATGTTACTCCCTGCAGACCATGTCATACCCCTTTCCAACCTCTCAGGACCAATGGCTTATCCAAACTAAACATCTGCTTTTCCATTCAGTGCAATTATTCAGTGTGCTGCTGGGGGCAGATGGTTGTTAATTGGCAGATCATTAATGTGGCAGGCCACTCTCTCTTTCTAGCCTTAGAAAGGTCACAAGGTGTTAAGTTCCCTCACTCCAGGCTGGTAAGATGCAGATCTTTTGATTCAGTTGGATTTTTTTATGTATAACTGCAATTGAATTACTTGATACAATTATGGAGGAGCTTTTAATTAAACCTTTTTTCCTTTAAAAAAAAAAAAAATAATTGTTTTTACAGTGTAAGAATGAGCAACCAAGAGATGGGTTAGTGTCAATTACACTGTAGCTGTCAGAAAGTTTGAAAGCTGAAATCTGGTGAGTGTGAATCCTAATCAGATAGCAATGAGGATGCTCTGCTGCTACTCTAACACAGTCTCCATCTATATGTGTCAATTTTCTGCAGAATTTAATTTAGCCCTAATGATGAAGAAATCTCTCTATTCACACAGTCCTGTCAAGTCAAACTTTGGACAATCTAAATGAAGTAGACGAGGGCTTCAGGGAGAAGTAGCAGAGTGACATGCTGAAGAGATTTCACTTTCTTTTTCATTCACGCAGGTTATATTGAGGAAGCCTGTATTATTCCATGTCCCTCAGACTGCAAGCTCAGTGAGTGGTCCAACTGGTCTCGCTGTAGTAAATCTTGTGGGAGTGGGGTAAAAGTTCGGTCTAAATGGCTCCGCGAAAAACCCTACAATGGTGGAAGACCCTGTCCAAAGCTAGACCATGTCAATCAGGTAATTTGATTTATATTTACATTTTTGATACAGCTTTTTCCATACCTCAGATAACCCTTTTAGCTGTATTGCTTGTTGATGTAGAAAAACTATACAGCATAAGGGGCAGATGCAGGTAGAAGGAGCAGTATGTGTTGGCTTAGATTTCCTCAGTCGGCATAGGATCTGTCTTCATTACTTCCTCATCTGCAACAACTTAGCACATTATCTGAACTGCAGATTGAAGACAATAAAACATTCTTACATGCAGATTGTGAAGACCACGTTTCTGAAGATCTTCTCGTACAATGGGTAAAATGTCTCATTACAGATGCTCAAACTGGTAAGATTCTTAGTGTCATTCCCCCACCATCTTAGATCAGAAAGCAAATTAAAACTTCTCAAACACTCACACAGTATCATCCCAGTGTCCCTTAATGGGTTTTAGTCAAGCTGGAGCTTGACCTTCCGGGTACACTTGCTCTGGCACTGCAGTTCCAGTCAGGAATGCAATTCTGAAGTCAATCTCCCAGTTGTCCGACTAAATGCACTTGATTTTCCAGTATGGAGCAATCTGGCTGGACAGTCTGGATCCTCTTCAAGTGAAACTAAGCCAGAAAATGTGATCCAAGAGCACTTGGGAGTGCTTTGACCACTAATGAGCATTTAGTCTTTGGGACCAAGTTTAGCACTAGTCCAAGTCAGACCCCTGAAGCTTGTTTGCTCCTGTTTGCTTGGAGAGTTTTAGAAAGAAAAACATTCCTTGACAATTAACTTATGCTCTTCAAAGTTGATTTATATTCATATGACTGTTGAATTTAATTTAGTCTGCAGAGGCATGTTAAACAGCCACACAGTCTTCTCTGTAAATATTAAAAAAAAAAAAAGAAAAAAAAATGTGCTGTCAATTTACATTTGAATAAAAAGGCATGTACTTGATATTATCCTATTGACATTTTGCTAGCACAGAGTGAAATGGCTTGTTGATCTAATTTTCTACTTTAGGGAATGTAATTAATTCTAATTTAGAAAATAATAAGTGTTAAACTGCAGCTAATAAACTAAGTTTGTGACCTACTTTAACAAAATACAAACTAGAACAAGGGTTGCTGGATTTGGGTCAGCATGTAAATATGCTTTAAATTAGGAGGAATGTGTGTCAATAGGAGCAAATTATAGTCTATACAGAAGTCTTTTTCCTTCTTTAATATTCATGTAGTATATAATAGGTTCGTATTTTTCTGCATCAAAGGTGATTTTGCTAGAGGTCTGTTAGCCACTTGTATGCAACACTGTTGCCCTCTACCGGTACTTTAACTCAAATTTGATTTGTTGCAATGTTACATGATACTTGCCAAATAATAATAGATGATTCAAAATGTAATTATTGTAAAAATAAAATTGAAAAATAATACTTTCATGAGAAGTGAGCTCTACAGATAAGATAGGAATGTCGAAGAATATAGAGGCTGTATCTTTCAATTTTAAATACATTCACTGTTAATTCAGAAACATTCAGGGAATACAGCTGCATTCTAATTTTGAGTTAATTATTTAATCTAAATGTGATTCACCATTCATTCATCTGGAAAACTACTGACTCTTCAGAATATTTATTTCTATTATTAAATATAATTTGTTTTATTTATGTATTTATTACTTACATATGTAACATGCTTATTTGCGTACATACAAAGCATAATGATTAGACTGGGTCTTTGGTGCCCACAAGTACGTGGAAGATGATGTACGGAGGGGCTATGCTGTAAGTTGAGATCTAGGAATTATGAACTAGGAAAGACTGCAACGTGTTGTCTAGCCCATGGACGAGAAGATGGGAAGGAGAATGCTGGCAGTCTGCTGGCATGTACATAACAGGCTGTTGCAAACAAGGAGGAATAATCCATTTTCCATGGCCATCGTAGATAGGATAAAAAGCAGTAGGCTTAGTCTGCTGCAAGCAGATTTGGGTTAAGCCTTGGGAAAACTTTCTAATGGTAAGGCTAGTGAAACATTGAAATAACGTGCTTAAGACATTTGTCAAGTTTTAAGAGCAAGTTGCTCGTCTCTCAGGGCTGACATGTATGACTGTATTTTGGAGGGGGACTGAACGCAGTGAATGCTAGGTGTTTCATTGAGTGTGTTTCCTCCTGGGCCATGCATGCCAGGGTGACTCCCAAACCACACTCCAACAGAGTGAAACTTGCTCAGTACCCACTTCACCAGGCTAAAAGTCATCATAATTACAATAACAATAGAGTCAGGTTTATTATAAAATCATGTCAATGGCCTTCAGAGGATTTCAAATGAAGAGGCTAATCTGAGACTGTTAAAGAAAATAAGGACATCCTTCTCTTCATTGGCTGCAGGCATTATTTGCCCCCTTATCCAGCAGGTGGGTATGCAATCCTTACACCACCCAACTGCCATGGCCTGCAGTCATAGTTACAAAAATGCCAGTAGAGTCAGGAGAACACTAAACACATGCAATGCAATATAGAGTTCTGCTTTGTCTTTCTGGCAAAATATCAAATTTTTATGTTAGTGGAAAGGCTGTTGAATATGCAGGATTTATGTATTTCTTCTTATGCCAACCAGGGTGAGACATATAGAGATATTTCCCTAAATCAAGGCTTCGCTATTCTCATTTTGGTAATCCTGGACAAGAATAAATAAAGTGCCACTTCCCATGGGACTACAAATTGTGCACTGAGTCCAGTACCTTCCTTAACATGCATTTACATCACCCATCTTTATGCCTGAGTTAATGCTTATGTAGTTCAAAGAAGGCCCAAATGTGCTGACTGTGCTGGTCTTCTTGTGCATGGGCTGATCAGCTGCGTAGTGATATATCAGACTCTCTACGCATTCATTGTTCAAGGCATTTTTTTTTTTTTGTGACTGGTGGTAATTTGTTGCAGGTTAACTGATAAATTATCAACCCATCAGCCCTCTTTTTCTACCCAAGCAGTGTTGCTGAAAAGAAATCAAGGATTTGTTGAAGACAATGTCTTAGATTGTCTAGAAATATTAGTTGTGCTGACTCGATACCCAGAATGATATGTGAAGTTAGTTGGTATAAGATAATTTTGAGGCAGTGGGCTTTAAGTAATCTATGCATAATTAAGATACTCAATGAAGGACTTAGGAACTTTGGAAGGATGAGAACTGCCAGTTGCTTTTATTCCCCTGAATCTATTGCACTTAATGCTGTCAGAACAATTTCAATTAATAGGCAAGTCCAGTATGCTCTCCAAAACCACTGAGGATTTTCTCTTGTTTTAGGGAAACTGGATTCCCTACTGTGTGAAGAGTTGATGCTCATTATAGGCAAAAAGGGAAAACAGTTTTATCGTGTGTTACGGATGGAGAAAGAGACTAGCTAAGTTACAGTCTCTTCCCACTAATTGTGATTTATAAACTTTTATTTTCTTCCAAGGGCAAACTTCTTGCAAAAATGCCTCATGATAGCAAGGGAGAACCAAGAGTTAAAATTGGATGCCTTTTGCTTGGCAGAAGTCATAGAATATTATTTGTAATAAAAGCTAAATGAATGCCATTTAAATACTTGTGCTTCATTCTAATCATTCTTTCTTTTTATCTTTGTTTTTTATTTTGGGTTCATGAAAATACTTTCTTCAGGCTCAGGTAAGAGTTTCTAAAATAGAGAGATAACCTTAACGTGCTTCCTGATTGTGCTCCAATGTTTATGTTGTCTGTCCTTTTTCTGTAATGTATGTTTGAGAAAATATATGGAACACTATAAATTACTATATGAGATACTATTTCAAATCTGTGTTCAAATCTAAACTTAATACTAATGCTGGTACATGAATGTATTAGAATGATTTTAAGCATCCACAATGAAACAGAAAGTGAACCAGTATATATTGGTATAATTTACCTTGAGCTCACCTCTTTAGAAATACAAAACCCCCACAACTAATAGCAGTGGGATGGAATAGTTGAGGAGAGATGTTGAAGGATAGAAGTGAAGTTTTAGCAGAGTTTTAGCAGCATTTTTCTAAAAGGTATACTCATGAACTAGCCTAGTTACAGATTTTATGTTATTTGTGTTGATGTTATTGGTGGAAATGGCATATCATGGGCTTAGTGGCAGAGAAAACCAGGAAATCTGTCATTAGATGTCTTAGCTTCTGAGTTTTTGTTATTTCTATAGTTTTCTATCAAGTATGTTACCTGCGTTATTACTACAGCCTCTAAATCAGCAAGTTTACATTTGTTACTCTTACCAAAAAGAGCATTAACCTTTTTTTGTATGATCACTGTTGCATGTTTATCTTACTTGTGTGCAACGAAACTGACGCTCGATGTGGATTCCAGGTATATGAGGTAGTCCCCTGCCACAGTGACTGCAGCCAGTATGTATGGGTTACCGAGCCCTGGAGTGTCTGCAAGGTGACCAATGTGGACTTAAAAGAGAATTGTGGAGAAGGTGTTCAAACGAGGAAAGTCAGGTAAAACAGTATTGCTCCTCCTTCATTTTAGAGAACCTTCACTTTCAGTCATGGCTGTATTTAATTTGATGTAATTCTGTGTAATGTATAGTGTTAAGTCCAGCCATAGTATACTGGACCAGAATCCTGGCTGATGTAAATCAGAATAGCTTCAGAGAGTGCAATATGGCTTTATCTACTGGTTATGGATATAGACCTTGATTCCTAGTTTATAAACTAATGTATATTGTACTTACTCTACTACAAACACTGCAATGTATGATTTTAGTGCTTTTCTGAAAGGTGAAATGGTCCTCTTTCTATATGAAACTATGATTTAAAAAACCCTTTTAAGTACATATGCACTTGGGAATAATAGTTAGACTTATTACCAGAAAAAGTGGCAGAAGTGAATGAAGTGAAATAGAAAAATCCAGAAATCTTCTGTTGTTTATTGAACCTGATCTAGGCGTCTTGTATGCTTTCTCATCACCCTAGAGCTCTAATCAAAGGTTAATTAAAATTAGTCTCACATGGCGTGGTCCAACAATAAGTAAAGCAGTACATGAAGTTTGGGTTGGTTGGGGTTTGTTTTGGGTTTTTTTTATTGGCTAACTGCAAAATGACACATAATTTGAGATTATAAATCTAAATAATAAAGCATAGTGTGAATTCAGTTTGAAGGTCCAAAATGAGACCTGTGTACAGTTTTCCCTGCCACAAGTGCTTAGAAACTGGCACATTTAAACGATTTGTTCACAATAGCACTGTTTCCTCAGTGTAACCATTTGCTTCAAGAAGGTCGAAGTCTTAATCTTTGCTTGACCAAAGTTAGAAAGACTATGCATAACTGTTCTTACACAGTAGCATCTAAACAAATTCCCATAAGAATGCTCTTAACAAAACTCCAATATGAAAAATCAAAATTAATCAGTGTTTATATTGACAAATGGACTTTAGCACTACCATCAAAGATAAAGAAAGTGTTTTCAGCCCTATGGGACTAAAAACATTTAACTTTTCATTTATTATCACATAATGCCATTAAATTACTAATTCCACAAGGCTAATATATGCTCATGATGTATCTTTTGTGTTTACCTTAGAACAGAAAGTGTTTCAAAAATTACTTTAGTCTGATAATGTAAGATATTTGAAAAAAAAAATTAATGTGGTCAAATGAAAGAAACTCCGAATATTTATCTGTGTGTGGAAAGCTTCCTATTGATACAACCTTTTCTCTTGCAATTCTGGGAAACAGATGCAAGCCTCTTAATTTGAATGATCCTAGTTATGTACTAGTTGGTCTTCTGCTGACAGGTGGAAGGGATACATTAAGAGTAGATGCCACAGCATTGAAAATACGGTGGAATGAAGACTGTCGTCTTCTGGTCTACAAAACTAAGCATATTCATTTCTCAACTGGGCCTCCAGCTGCTAATTTAATATAATGGTAATTAAAAAGCATCTGTGTAAATTAGGGATTAATACTAAGAATATAAAATTTTAAAAGTTTTACTATTTCTAGATTTAAAATTATAATTTGAAGCATGCACAAAATATGTCTGAACTATAGATGATTTGCATTATTCTGGCTTAGAGGTAAGCTAATGTCAAGTAAATCATCTCCCAGAAACTCTCGGCGAATCACTGATAGGGACTGTCTAAATTCTGTGCATTTCTGTATATGGCTGTCATCTGTAAAAACGAGGATTATTTTTGGCTCTTTAGCTTTTCTTGGCTATTCATAGATCAATACTTAGTTCTGTTACTTCAGTTACTTCATGATTATTACATGCTGACAAAATGTTAAAATGCTTCAGAATGCTGTGGAACAGAGTTACTGTACAAAATCCACGGCAAATGCAGTTTATGTGCAGTTCTTTTTTCCAGGTGCATGCTAAACACTGTGGATGGTCCTTCTGACACTGTAGAGGACTATCTGTGTGATCCTGAAGAGATGCCACTTGGTGCTAGAAAATGCACGTTACCATGTCCTGAGGACTGTGTTATGTCTGAATGGGGATCGTGGTCTCGATGTTCTTTGGTAAGCAGTATGCTGAAGTGTAACATTTATAGTTTTAGGAGGATACTTTAAATATATATACATGACGTATTGTGCAAAGATGCTGAATTGAGCAGTGATTACACATGTAAATATCTATCTTTACTGTCATCTTTAGGGTCATTGATAATTGGTTGCAAATAAAGTGTGCCAGTATTTTCCATTAAGTGAAATTGTTCCAAAACACAAAATATAATGTCCCCAGTGGTCATTCTTCGGTGTGGGGTGGGTTCTGTGTGGTGGAATAGCTTTGGCAGTGGCTTGTGAGTCCGTCTTTGAGCCTAGCTGTGAGCCTCTCCATAGCAGTGCAGTCACTGTACTAAAAATGTCACTATCCTGTAACAAGCAAAGTCTGTAGATCAAGACTGAGCATAGAAAGATAATTTTGGGTCTCCTCTCCCCTTCCTGCCAGCAATTTAAAAAAGAAATGTCAAAAAACCCAACCCAAACATAAAAAAGTGTTTCAGGACCTCTGAGTATTCGGGCTCTGGTGCATGACATTATAGCATTTGGAAAGTGAGCATCTCAACATCCAGTTTATGAGTGAAATAGTTCCAGAGCACTAGTACTGAAATACAAACTAGTTAGGAAAGTACTGACGTGTTACCAAGATAGAGGATATTTCACCTTGGGTGGTACCAACGTGAAAGAGCAGACTAAATTGTCCTGAAATAACAAGGAAATGGTTTCTCTTACACAACAGCACAAGCCCGTTATTTTACATTTGTGTTTTGTGAAGGGATTACTTGAAAGGTTGTTATAACGTTGCATGAAAAGGTATCAGGGTGCCAAAATATCAAAGCTGTTTCCAATCTTCCTTTCAAGCCATGCAATGGAAGTAGTGTCCGTGAAAGGTCAGCTGAATCCCTGAGACAACCAGATGATGGAAAGTCTTGTCCTGCTGCCACCGAGACAGAAGTTTGCACTTTGAACAAAAACTGCTACCACTATGACTACAACGTGACAGGTATTTGTGGTGTTATGCTCTAGTGACAGCCTGGGACTATGGCTTACTTCCATTCACCTTACAGGACAGATTTTTCAGCTTTCTGTTCTTATCCAGAGAGAGCTGTGGAGCATGTACTGAAAACTGATTCAGGCTATTTGATCCAGATAAAATATTGCTGGAGGCTTTGCAACTTGGGTGAAGTGTGCATGCAGGAAAAGTATTTCTCCTATCATTTGTGATTTGCTTAAAATCCATGCAGACGAAACCAAATATGAACTTTTCAGGAAGGCATCATGGCACTGACTATTTGCAGTAAAAGTCGCTGCTTCCAAAAATGTGTAGCAGCTGGGCTCCATGAGCCTTTGCAAATGTAAAAGTTGCTTGTGAGGATTATTTTAGGCCATCAGAATTAGAATTAGGTGAGTGATTGGATCATTATGAGTTTTATCTAAAATGTCTGCTACACTAATTAATTCCTTATTTCCAGACTGGAGCACATGTCAGCTCAGCGAGAAGGCTGTCTGTGGTAATGGTATCAAAACACGGATGCTCGATTGTGTTCGCAGTGATGGCAAATCGGTTGACCTGAAGTACTGTGAAGAGGTGAGTGGGTACCTGTGAGTAAGCTCTCTTCTGATGGTGCTAATTAATGCTGAGCCAACTGAGCTATACAGCATGTAACCCATCTTCACCAGATGTTTTGCAACACTATTCATGGATTGTTAAGTACCTTTTAAATGAACTGTGCCATCAACAGTGATTTTTATACAATTTCCTTCAGTTACTTTTAAGTGCCTCCGTGAACGTATGCTAATTATTATGTCCTGAAGGAAATGACTTAGAAACAATAATTAATAAAGTAGATTAAAGGTAATAAATCTTAATCAGAACACTAATCATCATTCTAATTTGATACAATTTCTGCATGGAGCCTTGGACAGCTGCCAGTATCAATCATTTACTCAATGTGTTGGAAAATATTTTTCACGTGCCATTCTGCAGCTGGGCTGAATGCTAACTTCTTGTATCCAGCTGTGCAGTGCAAAAGATACCCAAGCTAGTGTGAAAAAATGTGTAGCATGAATGAAAATGTGTAGCATGAATGCAATATTAAATAGGAGCATATATGGAGAACTAACCAGCAGACAGGAGCCCTTGAATTTTGAAAGAGCCATTTTGCAAATGTTCAAACAAACTTCAAATTTGACAGCACTGGTTTTCTGACATTTTGTGTGTTGGTCTTAATGTTTTCAATCGCATGGAGATAGTAATGTGAAGGAAAATGGGAAGACAACACAAGTGTTACATTAAGGGCAATCCTACATGCTTTTCTGATGGAAAGTAACTGAACTTGTTTCACTGCCATTCCCCCACCACGTGACATCAGAAACAAAATCACTTGCAGTGGGGGACTAAGGTAGAGTGCCCTCCACAGCAGCTTTGGTACCAACACTTTTTCTGTTGGATATTCCTGGCTAGTAGCTGCTATTCAGGATGTGCCCATAGAGAAGAGTCTCATCAGAAGTGGAGGGAGTCAGGAAACTCATCGTGTACTTTGGACTATAGTTTTGTAATGGTGTATCTGACATACTTAGGCTTCTCCAACCTCCTCCGACATCCTGGATTCCTGAATCCCTAAGTTCTTCACAAAGAGTTTCAGCTGAGGCTGGCACCCTCCTTTTGTCCCAAGTTCCTCCTTCACACGTAGCTCTTGGGTTTATAATTGAATCTAATAATTTGATCACTTACGTCTCAGGAAAAAACTCGGGATCTGGCTATCTACCAGCAAGTTTCTGTGAAGTTAATAGGGGAATGCATTAATGCATTCTGTTAATGTATTAAAGCATTAAAAGAAAAAAAATTTGGCTCTCGGGTTATTTGTAAGAGACTGCAATATTGATTAATTCACACCAAGACATGACATAAAATATCCATCCACATGAATATTTCCATAGAAAAAAATATGCTTTTTTAGATTTTAAGGGGAAAGATTTCTTTTACCATAAAGCCAAGAAATTATTCCTGTTGTTAAAGATTTTGAGCAACATTTAGAACAAATTATTACATTTTACACTGAAATCTCATTGCAGAAAACCTCTGGAGCTTTCCTGCATTTAAGAAATGAAAGTTTATTACTTAGAGAAATAATTAGGGCAACAAGATAATATCTGAAAAGCTATTTGTCATAAACGACTGGCCAACAGACATCACTGCAGTGGGGTCCTGGCTTTATCAGCAACCACTGTGACACAGTCTTATTTGCCTTTTTGATTTGCTAGACCATATAGAGATACATCTTCCTGTAGAAAGCTCTGATCCACTCCCGTCATACTGTTAAGACTGTTTGTTGCATTATGGATGTGTAAGCAGTGGTACAAGGTCAAAAGCTGATCCAATAACTATGAGGAGTAAAACCTGTTAACCTGATTAACAAGAAAGCCAAGCTGTTCAGATCTTACCAGAACCTTCGCTCTAAAGATGTGAAAGCCAACTCTGTGACCTTCCAGGTCATGAGAAGAGAGTATTCAAAAAATTAGCAAAATGTGAATAAATACTATGCACTTCTTGCTGATCTAATCACAGATGATCCTTCAAGGTGTTTTTCTTTTGCCGTGTTTTTGCATTATAAGGGCAGTGCAGAAAGATTAAGTGAAGTTCAAAATAAGGTGCATGTGGTTAGAAAAGTTGATGATAAGAGAAAGATGAAATAATTTTGTAATGACTTAGCTAATGGAATTTCCCCTGGGCTATCATAAAACTTTATACTAGATGTGTGAATAAAACGAAAGGTTTGTTTAATTTATATGTACATACATTTACAGAATTATGATTCTTATTATTATATGCGAAGAAGAGAGATCAGAATAGCTAAACCTATCCTGATCCCTAAGAAATTAAGACCCATGATTGCAATGTCTGAGTTCCTATATATATATGTGGTTCAAGAAACTAATAAAAGCCATGTATAAAAAAACCCTTCACGCTGTCTTTTGCCTATCACCATCTCCAGCTATGAGCATCAGCACAGTTATATACTAACATTTCTTCCGAGCCCCTGTGTTCTGGTTTCCTAATGCATCCATATGATCTTGTGTTTGTTTCAGTCAATCAGCTAAAGAAGCTAGCCAGTCATCCTGATTACTGCCAGGATAAATCAATTTCTAGAGCTTATTTCCAAGTCCTCGGTATGTTAACATAGTTCCCTTCAAACTCTCAAGGCATAGTAATACTGGATTACTTGGTCTCTAACTCTACAAAATTAGCACATCACAAGAACTCGGCTTGTCTTTTTCTTGAGTATTTGAAAATCAAATCACCTAAAGCAAGCTGGTCCTGGTCATATTCATATTTATGGGCTTATTTTTATTCATTTACCTTCAATTAAAGATCAGAAAAACCTAGAAACCAGCAGTTTTGTCTGCGTTAGAAAGCAAACTTTTCTGTTTTATTGGCAAATGGTCTGCTTGTCAGATTACATGATTAACTTCCAGCAGAGGTTAATCTGCGGTGCCAAACATTCCTATAAACACAGATACTTTCTGTGGATCACAGGGTTTATAAAGCATGCTGGTCTGGCAGCCTGCTGCCCCTGGTGTGTGTGACCAGGAGTACAGGGTGCTCAGCAGTAGCTCTCAGTGTAACTCCTCCAGTACTTGCCATTCTTGAATCAGAAATCACAACTCATCCAGAACAGAGGCTCCTTCAGGTAAGAGAGCTACTGAACGCTTTTCCAAATGTTTTCTAAGCTCTTCAAGGTGAATTGTGGTTCATCAATTGAAGGAAGGAGAGGGATGAGAAAAGAATATGTGAATATCAAATTGCAGCCTGCCAGTTGTTCCTCAAATCTATTTCAGCAGCACTTCATTATCTTAAACATGCAAATGGCAGATCACTGTGGGTAATCTGGCCTTCAGCTTTCTCCTCTTCACCTTTAATATCTCTCTTGGGCTTTTCCTTCTCTAGCTGCCAAAGTCCAGCTGAGAAGGCCAGTCTTGAAAGAAAGTGGTCCTGGTATTATAATTGGCAGGAATCAATTCAGCAGGCTTCAAAGCCTTTGCTCAGAAGATTTGACCCAAATATAAACTTCAAAGATGGTTCTTTAGTTTCCTTATTATCCAAATTCCAGATTGTCCAAAGGTTTCAGATGTTGCCTGTGTGCAATAGCTGGATAATCAAGGTTATGCTGTACCACAGAGAAAAGTCAAGAACTCGTTCTTTGATGTATAAAACAGAACAGAGGTCTAAAACCTCATTTGTCTCAATAAATGGTACTGCAACTGCAAATTTAAGACTTGGTGAGTCTATCAGGGTGAGACATTTCCAGTACTTGTGGTAGTTTATTTATGGAGGACATGTTAATGTTGTGCCTAATTATTGCTCTATGCTTGCATTTAGTAGGAAATAGTGTTTTTATTTTCTTTTTAAAGTCTTAACTGCTGGTTTTATGTCATTAACCTTTCCAGTCATTAAAATTAATAGGTTTTGAACTGTCTAGTTTGCTTTTTTTTTTTTTTAAACTATGTGGAGATTTTATCTACTTAAAGATATCCACAACCTCCTGGGATTCTGAAAAGCCTCGATGATGATCAAGGTCCACTGGTGAGGGCCAATGAAGAGGACAGTCTTTTATGCTAGGAAGCTGCAGATCTGTTCATATTGGCAGGATTGATTTTCTTTCACATTTTATATCATACACACTATAATTGGCCTATCCTTTTAACTCATTCTGAAGCTGTGCAGCCTGCAGGGATTGTTATGGTCATGCTAATGTTTTTGCCACCAGTAGTATTCTATCGTGCATCATATATTCTCATGTGTGTTAGAACATCTCTTTTCTTCCTTGGATGGGGAAAATCTGGAGCATGGGAGTTTATAAGAACACAGAAATGGCTTTACAGGATCAGACCAAAGGACCATGTAGCCACTGTGCCGTCTCCAAGTAAGGCCACAAAACTCTTCCTTCCCTGTGGGTATTCCATCATTTGTTAGTGTTAGGTTGACTCCTGACCAGAGAAGAGCTCAGTACAGAATGTATTTTTGGGAATACATGTGAGTCTGGCTATTTTCTGTGTCCCCTTCTCTCATGCTCCTGCAGCATTTGCGGCTTTTACTTTAGTAATGTTAGAGGATTCTGCTTTTTGCAAAGCTTTTCAGAAAAACTTGCAAAGCTATATTTTTTTTTTTAGAACAAATCATTGTCGATGTCATGTCAATATTTTTGCATACAGTAGAATGGATAGCATAATATATATAATAAACTTGCACACCACCTTAGGAAAAAAACAAGAGAGAGGCATAAGCAGATGTCTAAGGAAGAGTAAGGAGGACAGACATACACAAGTTTCCATCTACTCCTCTCGCAGCCTCCACCTGTTTTCAGCTCTTGGACTGCATTTGCCCAATGTGGTTTCTGTGTGTTTAAACCTTCAGATTTCTCTTCCATTAACTTGTTCAGTCTCTCTTGAGCTTCTGTAAACTTTTAGCATCTGCCACATCTTCTGACAAATAAACTGACTATCCAATGCATGTTCATCCTCCTCCTTTTGTCAGTTTTGAACCTGGTTCCTAGCATCACTTGAATTCAGCTGTTAATAGCTGTTGGTAGTTCAGTATTTATATATTCTTCTTTCAAAATACTATATTGATACTTCATAAATTACTTTGTCCTTTACCTATTGTATAAAGTAATACTGTAGAGCTGAAGCCCTCCATTTATAGGCTCCAATTTAGAAAATAATTGATGAAAACAGGATTTAAGCATGTATTTAAAAATCAGCATATGCATTACGACTGTCTTGAAGTGAGATTTTTAAATGTCCTAATTGCTTTACTTTTTATTTAGTAATTACTTCATGCTTGCTTAAAGCTTTAGTTGTCTCAGAGTCACCGTGTCCAAATGCGTACCCTGCACCGATGACACAGACCGGGTGTTACATGCTGACCACTGAATATTTTCTTTTAGCTTGGTTTGGAGAAGACATGGCAAATGAATATGTCCTGTGTGGTGGAATGTCCTGTGAACTGTCAGCTCTCTGACTGGTCCCCTTGGTCTGAGTGCTCTCAAACATGTGGCCTTACAGGTCAGTATGTAGCTTTGGCATATTTTAAAGACTGAGCTTTTTTTTTTTCTTTAATAAAGGCAATAATATCTCTTTTTGCAGAACTAGAAAATGTAGCTAGCTAGGGAGAGTGATGGGGATCTAAATCCACCTTATTCATGGAAATAATATGCTTCAGTGAGACTGTTCTCACTGAAGATAATGAGAATTTGGCTCAGAATAGTTTCTGACTCTGGGAACAAAGTGAGATATGATGAATGATATATTGAGACAAAGATAAACACTGATGTGAATATTTATTTTTCAGCTGGTGGGGGGAGGAAGAGAAGGGAGGGGTTTCCTCTTAAGTTTCATTTGTGGTGAGTTTAGAACAACTAAACTTGCAGAAGAGCACAATAATTAAAACCAAGAAATTTACTCACTGCAGAATTCCATATTTTTAAACACAGAACAAGGGCGGGGGGACAAGGTACTTTCACTGGGATCACATTAATTAGTTTTTTCCAAAACGTTGCTAATCACTGTCTAAGGTTTTTTCAATCAAATCTATGTCAGAGAATGGATATCAAAGGCACATTCTAGTTATGGAGGAACTCTTGCTATTTATTTGCACTGATATGTCTCAGAATAAGGACCTGAAAGTATTATTGTGCCAGGCAGGCAACTAAGGTATACAGACTACTGAAAGAGAAGGGTGGAAGCCCATCCTATGAAGCCTCTTCCTTCTGTAATCATGTCTGGAATATGTCACTACAGATATTGGATGGTTAGCAGCGTATGGAATCCAATTTCAACTGCTGGGCTCAGAGTAAAAGGATGTTGCATCTTTTTGTGCTCCTTGGGGAGTGCACCACAGGGAAAAGGTCTAGCCAAAAACATCTGAAAGCTGTGGCCACCTCAGGATCTAATAACGTAATAATATTTCAGTTCTTTGAGCTAACAGCTCTGTTGCAGGCTTAAATATGTTGCCACATTTTCCTTTACAAGCTTCTGTTTACATACAAGACCTGAACAATTGACCTGGTATTTTTCTGAATGAGAATTGTTGTTGCTATGCTTTTTCAAAATGTGAAGTGGGTCACTATCTGAAATCCCTGTGCTTTCCAAGTATAGAATTTATTTGTAGAAGTGAGAAAATTTATTTTAAATAGTAATGTAAAATAGCTTTCAAATTTTCAGTGTTTTTAACAGATGATGGCAACCTCACATGTAAGCCTTGAAGCTGTAATTTTCCTATTAGGCAGGAAGTTGGAAGTAACTGCTGTTTTTCAATAAGTAATAACCATCTAATAAACCCAGTGATCATAAAGCTGAACCACTTTTGTGCACCCATGCAAATACCCATAAAGTTGAGGAAGAATCCTGTATGTAAGAATTCTGCTCGTTGCTGTTCTTTGTTTTTTTTTTCTCCAGTACTTTTCAAGAAAATCTTTTTTCTCCTGTGACATCTCAGTTGGAGCAGCTCTGAATCCAAGAATGATGAGGCTCCACTTGACAAACATCTTTCTAGCTAGCTGCAGTGAACACAGCTGTCTGGAAGATTGATATAGTTCTGCTGCTGCATCGTGGCTTGTGTAGCTTGCTCTCAGAAACAGATTCGTGTCATGATCATTAGGGTGTTCAATTCCAAATGCATCAGATTGAAATGTGGAATTAAAGATGAATTGTTTTGGCCAGCTAACACCGGGTGTTATGTAGGTAAATCTATGTAATGCCTTAGTTTATTATAAGCCTCAGTATA
Organism: Aptenodytes patagonicus; assembly: GCF_965638725.1. Taxonomy (NCBI): domain Eukaryota; kingdom Metazoa; phylum Chordata; class Aves; order Sphenisciformes; family Spheniscidae; genus Aptenodytes; species Aptenodytes patagonicus. The sequence goes on from NC_134950.1 coordinate 141,380,537, forward strand.
CAAATTTAAATATATACATCTTATGTCAGACTTGGTTCATATATTTATCTATATATAGATTAAAATACCACAGCTGTGTTGGTTTTGTGGAAACCTTAGCAAGGTGCCAAATCTGGAGCAGCCACTTTACCACTACTTCTGGCACACAAAAAAATTTTTTGTTATATTACAGGACCTCTGTGTAATGAAGCATAATAGTCTAATGTCCACTGCAGGATGAAAGAAGCAAGAGCTGCCGAAAGGATAAAAATGTCTTCCTCTTTCTGTTTATATATGTATTTGAAAAAGAACCTGTATCCCAATGATGCTGGGTAGTGTGCTACTCATGGTTGAAGAGAAGATTAATGTTGGATAAGCCTATTGTATTTTAATTTTCTTTGGATCTGAGTGAAGAATCCTCTATCTCCTGCAAAATCTGCATGTCAAGTTATCCAGACAGACAGTGAGGAAAAGTTACAAGCTGTTCCTGGTTGCTGGAATCAGACAATCGTGGGACACGTGATTCTGTATTAACTTGGGGAAGAACAGAACATGTTGGTCTCTTCTAGCAGCAAACTCCAGATGAGGAGCTGGAATCTCCACTGAAGTGCCGCGAACATATTGTCACATTCAGAAAGAGTATTTTCCCCCAGGCTTCTGAACTAGGAAATTACTACGTTTGTTTGCTGTTACAGGAGCAATCTGAAATCCTAATCAGACATCCTCCTGCACTTCTTGCAGTACAGACAAATGATAGAATATAAAGTGTCTGACTTGGAAAATATAAATCCGTATAACAGACAAGAGCCAACAGATCTGCTTTATAATGCAATTTGTCAAATGTGGAAAAAATTACTTTATTCAAATACAATGCTTTTCACCAAAATAGAACCATCTTGAGGAATAAATCAGTCTAACCACTTTGTTGTTAGTTACATTGCTGTTTCTTATTTACAGGAAAAATGATCAGAAGAAGGACCATAAATCAGCCATTTCAGGGTGACGGGAGGCCTTGCCCTTCTCAGATGGAGCAATTCAAACCCTGTCCAGTAAAACCTTGTTATCGATGGCAATACAGTCAATGGTTTGCATGCAAAGTAGAGGTAAAAGCCATACGGGACTTTGAAATTATGGAGCTTGTATATCTAGGCATATTTGTGATATGCTCAGATACCTGCTTCATAACACTGCAAACAATTTGCTGCCACCTCTCTTATACAAAAACTAAAGGTTTATTCTTAGAGTTGATATTTGTCAACAGATACAACAATGTCCTACAGATATTCAAAGTATAAATGTAAATTTTGGTACTCAAGCAGCATCTTTGCTAATAATTGAAATCCTTCTATTGTAAAAGAATATCTGTGGAAATAGATTGGCATCCTAGAAGACACCTCCACTTGAGATACTGCTGTGGTTGCAATTCAAAGGCATAATTAGCTCCATACTTTAAGAAACAGTGGTAGCAGTCAGTACAATTTTTGGTTTGGGTTTTTGTTTGTTTGTTTGCTTCAGAAGTAAAGAACAATGTCTTTTTTTTTTTTTTTTTCCCCCTAGTGGAATAAATAAGTAATTAAGCAAAAAATAATAGGAGACAGAGTGACATGTAGCACAGATCTAGTCTTTTGGCACTTTCTTCTGTCCAGTATCCATGTATGTCCTCCTTCCCCAGGATGCTCAATGTGGAGAAGGAACACGAGTGAGGAACATTTCCTGTGTGGTTTTTGATGGATCCATTGAAGATGTTGGCAAAGTAGTAGATGAAGAATTCTGTGGAGAAATAGACCCTATTATAGATGGTAATAAGAAGATGATACTTGAGGAAACCTGCACTGTCCCTTGTCCAGGTAACAAAGCTATTCAAATAAATGTTGCATTTCAAAATTGGTTGGGTATCTTTACAGTTATCAGTGCCTAGCATTAGCCACAGGCCATTAAATCTTTTTCACATGCTTTACTGATTGGATTCATCCATCAGATGGCCAACAGAGTTACTTTCTGGTAGCGGCTTCATGACGATAAATCAATTAGGAAAAATGCCAGGTTTTAAATTTTATAAAAGACATGTATTAGTCACAGATTGTGCCTAATAAGAATATTTTTTTTCACAAAATCTTTTGAAATAAAACCTGCATTTATAAGAAAGTGTGTTGGTTTACAGCTGAATATTTGTTTTAAGTGCTTAGATCACCTAACAGCTTTATTAACACTTTTAACAGCGGCTAAGAACTTGATGTCTTTTACAAGTGGCTAAGGAAGCTAAGCTGGGGAGTTTTATTTTTTTGTTTAAAGGGGCTATTCCAAATTAAACTAATTTTGATGTCTGAGGAAATGTGAGTGTTTCTAGCTGTTTAACTCGCTGGACATGACAGGCACTATCATTGCCCTTGTAGACTGAATCCAAAGGAGCTGTTATAAATGATCAGGTCCATGACCCTCATACTGAGAAGGATTAAGAGCCTATAACAGCTGTTTAATTTCCAGTAAAACTCCTCCAGTTCATTTCAAACTCTGTAGAATTTGAAGTATATTGCTGTTGTTCAGTAGAGTCGTTAGTGATGTATCTTCGGTTCTAATGTAGCTATCATTCCATACCAGTACTGTATTTGTTCTCTTTCAACTCTCCTCTTTCTCAGAATTTTTTTCCAGTTCATTTCAGATTGGACTGAAGGTAAAGTTGCCTCAATAAATAGAAAATAATCAAAACCAGAGAGGCTTCCATCACTGCTTTGTGCACAGCATTCCAATTGCATGATTTTCACATATTTTTACTTATTAAATGAAAATTGGAAGAATAAAAAGCTTGTAGTTGTGTTTTCTTGTTAGTCAAATTTATAAAAAAAAAATATAGCTGCTTACTGCTCGCTTTTAAAATTTTGCTGAGCAGGAGCCTGTTCTTCAACAATCTCACATTTAGCCAGCAAAAATAACTGCCCTGTGAGGATGTGCTAATGATATGCTGCAACTAATGTTTCCAAAAAGCACTACTTGTTTTCCTATTATGTATACATCAGTTCTTCAATTATTCATTTCTTTGCATGCTTTCCTACCGTTGGCAAATAAAATTCCTTCATTAATCAGGCATCTGGTCAACACAGTACTGATTATATCTGTCATCAGTATAATGCAAGGTAGCATGAATTTTTAATAGCTCTTTCACTGAAATAATGAGAACTAAGAGGTCTATTTATGAGTCTGTGCACAATCTAGTCTACTAGATTTTTCTACTGCAGTTTTAACAAAATGGTCTCTTTGTGTTGTGCCTCAGATCTTCCTTAAATGTTCTTCAGCTGATCATGCTTATTAGTGTCATTACTATAATTTTATTTTTCAGTTTTACACTATAAGATAACATTCTACAAATCTCTATTATCCTAACATGAAATAGCCAGAGCAGACATTTTAATCACCTTCCCATTTCCCTTTCTTGCAAAGAATGTTCCAGCAGTTGCTTCTACTGTCTGGTTAGAGAAATTCTGTATGAGGATAAACAACAATCTTTTTTAAAACTAGACAATGTTTTCTCTTTCTAAGATCAAAGAAGAATTGTGAACAAGATATATAAATTTAGCGTAAGGCATACAGTGTACAATACCCTAAAATTTATAAAAAGCCAGACATTGGGTGGAGTGTTACTCAGAAATTCAAAATGAAAGTGATCTTACAGGAATGCTACAGGAAACTACCCTGCTTCGGAACAAATAGGCTTCTGCATAATCTTTTTATTACTATTTTCTACTGCACAGATATTCAGTGTCAAAATATTATCTTCTCTTAAGTATAAGTCACGTTTAAAAAGAGGAATGAAAGGATCTATAAAGAGGGAAAATTAAGAAACCAGATTTGGACATTTTTCTCTAAGACATATTCAGTACGAAAAACTCTTCACATATGATGATCATTCATCTTATAAAATTGCTACTTGACAGGGGACTGTTACTTGAGAGAGTGGTCAGAATGGAGCCTTTGTCAGCTAACCTGTGTTAATGGTGAGGATCTCGGCTTTGGAGGGATACAAGTCCGATCTCGGGCAGTGATCATTCAGGAATTAGAGAATCAACATCTCTGTCCAGAACAGGCTTTGGAAACAAGACCATGCAATGGTAAGCACCAAAATACACATAAGGCCATTTCCTGTAAGAAAAAAAATACAGAACAACAATAGTTTTGTTTTCTTTCTGTTCATGGTATCAAATTTAGGCAAATATGGATTTGATAGACATAGAAATGCACTTAATTTTTTTGTTTTCCAGATATCAACTGTAAACAGAAAAACTTTCAGATGCTAACTATCATACGTTACCACTTTAAACAGAATCTTTGGAAAATTGATGATCCTTTTTTAATAATGAAATTTCTTTTTATGATATGGGAAAAAATAGCTGCCTTATCTGCTTGATAACATTAATAAAAAGAAATCTTTACATTTTGATACATACCAAATTTGAATTTCTCTCTACCCTTTGAATTGTTGTTAATCACATGACAATGACATTAAAAAGTCTCAGTCATGCTTATCGCTGATACGGGACACAGTATCTAAGAAAAGTAATTTCCTGTACAGGCATTTCTTGTCCATTCAGAGGCCAAACAGATCAGGCAAAAAGGAATTTTATATTTTTAAGGGAGCTAAGGTGCAGAAGCACTTCATGATTTATCCCAGGACATATGAGAGGTGTACAGCAGAGCTGAGATGTGAAGCCGGATGCAGCCCGGGCCACTTCTCCAAGCACTGGAGCATTGACTGAAGCTCAGTGTTACCAGGAAAGGAACCTGACTCCTAAATGAGTTTTGCGCAACAGATGGGCCACAACCATTATGAGGTTATTGGAAACATCTGTTTTGCCCATTAACTACATTAGGCTTACTTCACAAGCAGTGTATTACAACCATTATAGTTAGTGTCCGGGACACATCTGGTCTATTCTCTACATATCCAATAAGTGCAGGAGACCTTGGGGCCTCCATGTGTGCAGTTCATCCTTCTAAGTTGCTGGGCAAAGGAGGAAGGGGCCTATTAGCCATAAAAGCTGTTAAACATAATGGGTATGGTCTACTGATGAGTGTGGCTGCTGCCAGTGGTAGCCTAAAATCTTGTCATCAAATTTCTTGAAAAGTGAATGTTTTCTGTGTAGATGGCCAATGCTATGAATACAAGTGGATGGCTAGCCCATGGAAGGGATCTTCTCGAACCGTGTGGTGCCAAAGGTCAGATGGTTTAAACGTCACAGGTAACTAGTCGTCTTATATACATGTAAAAGCCTGGAAAACAGGTGGATAATGTCTTTTGCCAACTAATGGAAATACATTTTTTTAAAAGAATCTGCTAAAAACACTTGTTCCTGATGTATGAATCAATGTGCTTTTGTCTTGAATCATTATGTTTTTGCGTCCTAAAGATGTAATTTCTTTTCCAGAATTATGCATCATGTAATGCTAAAAGTAACTATAAATATTATCTTCTGTACTGGACCAGGAATGTTTTACATTGCATATTTTTTTTACCATAGACATCTTTACACTTCTAAATTTAGGGTTTCAGATATCAAGCCCTACAACAAATAGAACTTTTATGTATTAAAGTTCATTTCAGTGCCTATACAGAGGCAGAGAGATGCAAAGCTTGATAATATCATGCATATATATCTCCTTAAAATTACAAAATACCAAATTTTAATAAATGTGCTAATATAAGTTTATTTCTTTACTTCAGTGACATAAACCTATAGCAGGATACTTCAGTGGGCAGCTATGGGATGTAGTTACTTTTTGTGCAAACCAAAGCACAAACCCACCATGAATTAAGAATGACTGAGGCCTCCGAATTCAAGAAAATCTTCATACATACCTGTTTATATGAATTTATTTATCAGAATTAGGAATTCATTTAAGCTAAGAGTTATGAATTTGTTGTTTAAATAATTTTTATATCAGCCCAGGTGATAGTAAAAGAACCCCAGAGATTGTAAACACATCCTCAATGCCAGCCACTGTCTGGTCAGTCACAGGAGGGGAGCTCTAATTCATGGACTGCCAATGCAATACTTCTTGATGGTGGAATCCACAACTGCTGTCTTTTGTAACAGTAGAAATAAAATATCTGTATTATTTTTACAAAGTTTTGAAATAATACTTAATAGCCCAAAGTCTTTTTTGCAAATGTCACCTTGTGCTGTAAAAATATTAAAATGCATCATCTTCATGATGAATGCAGCAAGGCATTATTTATGCACCTTGATTGCTTCCTGCCTAGCTAAGATGCTTGTATGGTAAGTAAAACTCCAAGAATTCTTATTGAGATTCATATATGATATTATCTATTAAAGGTCCTACAGGATTTCAAAATAAATAGCATCTTGGCGATTATGGCTCTGAGATGTTAAAATCAGAATATATTCATAAATCACAGTCAGTCACATAAAAATAATAGTTGGTTCTGATGTGACTGAATACAGCCATGTGATAAATTCCAGGAAAGACAAGTGTATGAATATGTGTTGTTGGCAGATTTTTCATGACAGGACCTCCTAGGCAGACTAACCTCGGACCTATCTTGTATCTCTTTTTTCAAAGTTTGTTTGTACGTGGTTTTAAAGCTGTGGTAACTCCCTGATTTGAAATGAAGACTAGTGGAAATTTTCAGACAATGTAATCACCAGTTTCCATGCAATGAAAAACTATAATTTTATACATTCCTGATAGTTTTCAAACAAAGCACTTAAGTATAATGTTCTGCGAGAACTTCTCTGGATGAAGCATACAGTCGTGAACCAGATTGTAATTTACATTTGAACATTTTTTTGAAAGTGGTTTGTATAAACTACAGTATTTAAGAGCTCAAACTGATAGATGCGCATACACGGGTGATTTAAATGGAGATTACCTATTTTGATCTAGAATCAAAATCATAGTGTATTTTAATTCAGACATTATAAAATTTTTATTATGAGTCCTGTTGGTATTTTAAGGCCTTTATTTATTTACTCACTTGCATAATACTGTTGTGCTGAATAGTTCTTTTTTACTTGAAGGTGTTGTTTCCCATGGGCGATGAGGCAACTCTTTCCCTCTGCAGCTTCCTTGGATGACTGATATTTTATTACATAGATTCCCACAGGCATGTGATTTGTATGCCAGGATGTACGATTTTCCTTTCTGGGGGTGGGGAAAACTTATGGCAACCAGCAGGGTTTTCTTTGTTCTTCATCAGCCATCCTGTTAACACTTGGATCTATGTAACCACATCTAACTGCATCTGCTATGGTCGTGACCAACCTCAACTATCAGGATTTCATCATCATATCACACCAGTATAAAAATGTGATTAATTTTGGAGATGCAAGATAAGTCATCCTGTAGCAGTATAAATTTTAAACTACGTGATGCATATTCCTCTTCTGTAAGCTAGAAGGAAGCCAGGTAAATTCAAACTGACTCTAACTGTATTTTAAAGTCATTCTGGCTGAAATGATAGTGAAAGCCTGATTGTGTGTATTGGTCCATAACAATAACTGCACTGTACATAAAGCTGTAGAAATGAGAACTAAGACTGTATAAAAAGGAAAAAGACTGAAACCCACTATATCATCAGTATCATAGCATTCAGTACATGCTTTACTGATAACACTTCTTTTCTTCCGAAAAATCTGTCTTAGACTAGCATGAAGTGTGGCTTCATAAGTGGCAAAGCTATAGCATGTGTAAAAGTAACTACTGAGGAGCAGCAGAAAACAGGTATCCATTCATAAACTGGATGAGTAGTTTGTTTTCAGTTTAACAGGCAAAGATATAAATCAAAAATATGCTTTTATTTTCTTTGTGGCCACAGTTTTAATATGTAAGTCATAAGGAGGGCCCTAGAGAACCAAAATCTGTTCCCTCAAGCACAACAAAACATTTCAAGTGTTTTTTGAGCAATTCACCAAAGGAACAAAGGGAAAAACAAAAGGTTCATTTGCCAAATATTAGTTCTTTAAAATGCACATGAATGTAAATACTGTGTAAATGTGCTGTATCCTTCCTTTACCTATAAGAAAATACTTGATACCAATTATCCTTCACCTTGGAATAAGAGAAGGACTCTTAAATTCAAATTAGCAATAAAATTGTAATCCATGACATACTGTAGCAAGTAATGACATCAGTAATTTCATCAGTGGTGAGGTATTACCATGTCAAAATATGATTTTCTGTCCTACAGGGGGCTGTTTAGTGATGCGCCAACCAGATGCTGACAGGTCATGTAACCCACCGTGCAGTCAACCCCACGCTTACTGCAGTGAGGTATGTGCTACTGCATCGGAGTGTAAAACACCCCTGTGAGGGCTTCCCACACATCTCTCTGCATTACAAAGATTATGCCAGCAAAAAGTATTTTCAGAGATTTTGCTAATCATTAATTTGTTAAAATCGACCTCAGACCATTTTCTACCTTTCAAATAAATGTTGAATAATCTCTGTTGATTTGGTATGAACCTGCATAAAAATATATGAGGAGGTACTCTCCAGGCTAGCACTCATCAAAACAGTCTTCTCTTCCTGTCATCCATGTTGTTATGCTTTATGGCTCACAGAAAACTACGTTTTTCTGCTACACAGTGTAAAACACTTGTTCCCTACAGACTAGAACGTGCAGTTGTGAAGAAGGATACACTGAAGTTATGTCCTCCGATGGCACACTCGAACAGTGCACTCTCATCCCAGTGGTGGTGATCCCCACCATGGAGGACAAAAAGGGAGATGTGAAAACCAGTCGAGCTGTGAACCCTACCCAGCCCTCCAGTAACCAGTCAGGACGAGGAAGGACCTGGTTTCTACAGCCTTTTGGGCCAGGTGAAGTCATGCAATGAGCAGTTCTTAATGCTAAGTACTGCTGCAGGGTCTGGCATTTACATTTTTGTGATGCTGAGGAAGAAAAGAAAAACCCTTAAGTGTTTATTTAAGAAGACAGGCATCCACCCTGACTGAAAACAAAGGAAGAGACATAAGCAACCCCCTAGCCTTCTCAGCTGCTCTATCAATATATTTAATGAAATCTTGTATTGCAGAAGATTTCCTTTTAATCCCTTCTACCTGTTACAATTCACAGAAGCTATTTGAAATGTGACTTTAGAAGGGGGCTGGCTGCAAAGGTGCAAGCCAGGATATTAGATTATGCTGTCTCAACCAATAATGCTGTTGACAGAGGGGTGAATAGGTAGCACTGAAGACTGCAAAGGGTAAGGGCTGCTTAAAATTTGCAGCCGTAGCATAAATTGTAGGAAAATAATCAGTATAGATATGCTAATGCTTTTCTGCCATATCCATATTTAAACTAATTCATGTTAGACAAGAGCTAACCATATTATTGATATTTAGCATAGAGGTGCTTTAAGTCTCTATAGGCAATATTTGCTTTTATGATGGACCATGTTCTTTAGAGCTGAGCAAGGACTTATGTGCAAGAGTGGCAAGAAATATATTATAAGACAGTTATCCCATCAAAAATACTTTATAAAGTCCATCATGTAATCAGATTTCAGTAAATATTTCCTGGTACTATTAAGCATTGAGATAAATAAAACTTTAATTAACAAAATACTTTCACATAGAGATTTGATGCTTGTCCAAAATGTTAATGATATGAAGAGAGCAATTGGTTATCTTCTTAAGTGTCGTTTAAATCACATAGAGCTAAATATTCTAACACACTTGTGTCTTAGGGTGTTCATTTCTTTCTAAAGCTTTTATGAATGTTTTTGATCTGAGAATTGAAAACAGTATCTTTAAATGCATAATCCCTAAAATGCTGCAAATTGAGAACTACAGCGGTACTTCTAATAAGCAGATTAAATCATGTTTGGGTTAGAAATACTTGTTAGCTCCCATTAGTCCTACTAGTATTTACTGTTATTTGTACTGTGATACTATATTTGATACCTGCAATAAAATGGTCTTTACGCCAATTAGTTATACTTTAATCCACAATAAAAAAAGAAAATCAAGCTTTTCTGGTCCTCCTTTAAAAAAATAGCATCTTAGCAAATATGTTATCTTTTCCTCATTCTAGCTAACTCCATCTGAAAATGCCAGAGGGTGGGTTGTAGCAGCCAGAGTGCCAACAATAAACAAATGTCAGACAGTCATCTTCAACTATTTAGGAACATGGATGCTCGTGTGAGCTCAGGCATGGTTTTTGGAGCAAGGAACAGTTGAGAGATTTCATGAAAACTTAACAATTTTCCAGTAATTCAAGTTAGGAAGGAAACATAGCTCAGCTCAGGTAAAAACAACAGTATTCAATAGAACTAATATTTTATGCAGTGAAGGTATGAGCAAATGTGGAAGAAAGTGAAAATTTCGCACTTCAGATGAGATTTATGCTTGATTGTTTTAAGTCCAGGATTGGGTATCTATTGGAAAGGTTTTGATTTACTCCAGCATGATTATTCCTTTCCTCACAGTTTCTAAGTCCAGATTTAAAATAGTTCTTTCACTGTCTTCAACAAATTACATTGCAGTTCCAGAAAAGAAGGTATTAAAACTATCCTCTTCAGGTGTCTGTGCTGATGTACTACCCAAAACAGATGAGTATGTGATGCCAATTCCCTTGTATACTTAGAAATAATCTGTCCAGGGAGAACTCAGAAAGCCTGAGTTAGATGCCTGTAGTTGCACAATAGGGAAAACCTCATTAACAGAGTTCCCTGCTTCACAAAAATAAATACATACATACACAAGGTAATGCCAGCCTTTTAGTCAAGAAGATAATACTATTATAAAACAAGCAAACCCAAACCAACCCGAAACCCCTTATATTTACCAATGGAAATAAGCCAAAGAGAGAAGAAACTAACCTATTTAGCAGTGCTGAAGTCTGAATTCCTCTCATTCGTATTATCATATCATTGGATATGTCAGGTCAAATCTACTGTTCAATTCATCTTTAACGGATCGGCTATTTCAGTTATATCAGTTATTATCAGTTATAATGTTTCATTAGGTTGATTAATGTAATGAAGCTAAAATGTTTTTATATTGATTAGTCTCAAACAAGTTGTCCACATGACTGCAAGACTTCGCATTGCTAGAGAACAGAAAGCCTGAACTTAACTGCACAGCAGTAGAGAGCACTACTGTGAATCTCGGCAAAGTCAGTCTGACTAATTTTTGTTATTATTACATTGTAGAAACATCAACTGCATTGATAATGCCTTTTTGTTCTACAGAGGTATCAGGAAGCAATAAGTATTTGGTCAGAAAAATTTTAGCTGTGTTTGCTTACAGTGAAAATATACACGACTTCATGAAATAAAAATTTTGCCCTTTGTAAATGAAATAATTAAGCTTTTTTATGGAATTTTCATTGTCAAGGAGGTGCAACAAGGCTAGCTAACCTCCTGTAAAAGAATGTTTTCAAAAAGCCATTTAGAAATTTGCAAAATTAGTCAGATAAAAGTAGAGAGTCAAACAACATGTACTGGCCTGGGGTTGTGACATACTCATTTGGGGTTCAGAGCAAAACCTCACAGACAGAGGAAGTCACACCCGTTCTTCCCTCATTTTCCTGGGGTGAGTGCACCTAGGATCAAGGCAAGCAGGAGAGTGGGATGTATACCTCAGCCTGCAAGGACATCATGTCCAAAATACAGACTGCAGAGGCTGTGCATAGGTACAGTCCTTATTAACAACAGACAGTTGTTCTATTTATGAGCATGGGTTGGCTTTTTTGGTGTATTTTTGCTTGTTCTGTGAGGGGAAGATGTTTTGTAACAACAAAACTTGCATTTGGTAGAGGAAGAAATTGAAAAATTATTACTTTATGCAGTAGTGAAAGTTGTGTATGTGCAGTTAAGGTATGGATGAGGTAAAACATGCTAAAGGTATTTAAAAACATAAAATTAAATAGCAACAAGAATGAATGATAATAACAGGCAGATTGATTTTCCATTTAGAATGGAAAGTGATGCTAACGGCATAAATGAGTCCCAGGCTGACCCGCTGCCCTGCGATCACGCTGAAGGATTGTCTGCTACCAGCAGGCCCAGAGGCTGGGTTTCTGGGGGTCTCACTTGCTGCCTTTGCCCCACACCTTGGCTCCATTCAGATTATCCAGACTTTGGCTGAAAGGCAAAACACAAGTGCACAGAGAAGCTATTGCTCAGTTGTTTAATAGTATTTACTCTTATTAAGCTGTACTTGCTAGTGAAGACATTTATTTTGGATTATAAAAGTATTTCTATACTATATCAGAACTAATAATTCAACAAGACTAACTCAAGCACTACTGACTAACATTCATTCCTTTTAGATGGGAGGCTGAAGACCTGGGTTTATGGTGTAGCTGCTGGTGCATTTGTTTTACTCATCTTTATTGTTTCTATGATCTATCTAGCCTGGTGAGTTCTTTAATTATTTACAAACAAGCAGTCCCACACAGACTGTAATCAAGCGTTTACATATGCTGCTGTAGAAACTGCAGGCACTTCTGTGAACTGCAGTGTTTAATTTTCCATATCCTTTTGTCCAAGCTCAGGTTGGTGGACTCTGGTTTTAGTCTAGATGATGGATAAACACATGCTCTCCTGAGGTTAGGACTTCTTACAAATACGGGGTAGCTTAGTGTATAGTTTATTTTTGCTCAGTTTCTCTCTGTTAAGAATGTACTGTGTCCATGATAATTTCATTGCGTCTGTATCACAAAATGCAGAGAGAAATAGCAAGAAGGAAATTTAGTAATCAGGCAAGTCAGAGTTGATATTTGGCAGGATATGGAGGTACATCAACCAAAAAAAGTCTGAAAACTTTCTCATGTGTTTTTCATACATGAAATAATATTTTGTTGAAATATCGTAACGCATGTGAAAGCAAAGTTTTTTTGCGAGAACAGGTCACCTTTGAGAATGCTCTCCCTGAAGTTTTCTAGGTCCTGTTTGGAATTTCTGACCCAAATGACTGTGCAGGTGGAAGGTGAGGGAAGTGTGGTCGTACACGTCAGGCTCTTGGCTGTACTGCATTAGTAGGCATTTGGGGGGGCTTCTGGGTTTGTTTGTTTTTTAGTAAACCTTCCCCAAAATCTCACTTACGTCTAAGGAACAAAATCTTTTATTTTTTGAGGAAAAGAAAATCCGTTAGCATACAACTCTACTGCAGATTCTTCAGGATGGAATCTGTGGCCACTGCAAGCCACTGTAACAACTGGTTTGGTAACAAAGATTTAGATTTGGGCAGCCTAAGTGACATAGCTGAGATAAGATTTTGGACGAGACTGAGGATGCACAGGCCTGATTTAAAGAAATGCTTATATTACACTCTAAAAGAAGACAAGTACTAAAGCATGCATAAACATGCATTTTCCTTTGGCTTGGTAATTTTCTAAAACTATATCAAATGGATTGGAAATACTGCTGGATTAAAATCTGATTCAAGGCTAGTCAGGGAATGGTTATGGTTAACAACCATATCCCTGCTATTTATAACTGGTTTGTTTATAACATCTAGAATTAACTGTGGTCATTCCAGCAAGTATAATGAGATAAAACTAATCAAAAGATGGAACTTTCCTGTGGAAACCCTTGATGTGTCAAGAGAGGTTAAGATTTGAGTCATATAATTTAAAAGAACCTGATTGCGGCTTTGATACATGACCAAATATTGCACTGCAGGCTCTGGGTTCTTCTGAAAACGGACTGATCTTGCAGGATTACCTGCCAAGGATTTCGTCAAGTCACATGAGCACCATAACAGCCTGTTTCTGAACAACTGAGCTTTCAATTAGATGTTGCTTTGGGTTGATGAAGTGATCGTTACCGATCCAAGTGAAGGTTTTAGGCTTATGGCTTTTACAAATGAACAACCAAATGCATTCTCTTAAAACAACACACTCATCTTTCATTTAAGATTGAAATCCATCTTTGCTATGTTATTAGTTTCTTGTTCTATTTACAAATTATCTTATTGTTTCAGCAAAAAGCCAAAGAAGCCCCAGAGAAGGCAGAACAACCGACTGAAACCTTTAACCTTGGCTTATGATGGAGATGCAGATATGTAAAATATAACTTCTCATGGTGACAAATGGAGTCTAAATTAATGGATTGAAATCAGAAGGTATCCAAAGCCACAGGGATTTTCTATGGAGTGGATTAAGTGTTTTGACTTTTTCTTTTTTGTAACTGCACCATAGATAAAGAAGGATGGATTTCATAATGCCTACGGATATTCAAGGTATTATTGCTTTACTTTAGACCATCAGCACTGAGAAATCTGGCAGAATCACGTTAATAGACACTGCAGTTGGAGATTTGTGGTCTTTCCTCAATCTTACAAACTATAAGTACCACTTCTGTCTCCAGAATACTGTAGCTGACATAGTATTAACAGTTGAAAGCCCCTGCAACATTAACCAAGTATAATCAGTACGCATGAAGAGTTTGTACCAAGCTGTCTATGACTCTTTATATTAGAGCATAACATATATACTCAGTTGAATCATATGTATTACTCTATCAGATTATATACTTGTTAAAGAGCATTTTAGTGCTTAGTACAATATTACCTTTTAACTGGGATTAACCCACTGAGCAAGTTCAACAGTTTGCCAGTTGATGATAACTTGTGTTAACCTGCATTTCAGAGGGCAATGACTCACTTGCAAAATTCTGTCCTGTTATCACTCCAAAGTCTAAAGGCCTCGGATGTACATCCAGAAAGGAGGCATTCTCAGATTCAGTATTTTCTAGCGGTTGCTGTCTGGAAAAAGAATACCCATTGTAAATGTTACAATACGTTTCTACTTCCTCTAACTCAAACTGTTGCCTGCATCTTTTTTGCTACATGTAAGGCAAATTTTTGCACTATATTAGTGCAGCATGATATGCACTTAACTAGTATTGCCATAGAAACTGCCTCTTTTCAGAAAGGATGATGATGTATCTTGTGCAAGGAGTGTCAAGTAGACAGGTCTTGAATCCTGAAGAGAGTAGCGTTCGGTTTGGACTGCGACTGGATGGAATCGGCTAACGACGTGTACTGTACACACCGTTCCTCGTCACAGCAGCCATTTGTAGTCTATATCATGGCAGTAATACAAGTGTCTAGTTTCTTGCCCCATCTACCTATACTGGTATAGATTGTCCTGTTGGTTTCTAATTGTACTTTGAAGGCTGTTTATGACTAGATTTTTTATATTTGTTAACTTTGTTAGAAAAAAACAGAAAAGAAAAAGAAAAGTGGTTGCCCTGTAATCTTGAGTGACATACTTACTGTCTAAAAAGGTATTCTGATCGTTTGTTCAACTAAAATAAAATGGTTTTGCTTTTTTTTCCCTGCCGCTAGTGAGAGCATTTTCGCTGTTGCTGACAGTGCAATACTCAGAGCCCTTTTGTCTTTTCTAATTAGGATAATTGGATAGACTCTTTTAATTATTCAGTTAAACTCTTGAGTGTACTGGCAAGTAAACAATAAGATCAATAGTTCTGGCATTTTAATACTCGTGACTTTTTTAAAAACTCTGACAGTATAAAAACTCACTGTTAACCTCTTCCATGCTTATGGCTTTTCAGTGTTACGCTTCCGACATGAAGCTCATTGACTTGCCACTTTATCTACATGCCTGTTACAGATGTGATTCATCACCTGAGAAAGGTTATTCTCATCAAATGGCTTCTATGTGTAGCCTGAACATATAAGTGACTGTGCCACTACTAAGCAATACAAAACTTTATCAGGCAACCTCTCAAAAATAATTGTTATATAAAGTTCAATATTAGGTTCTCAGGTCTTTTTTATAACCTAAACCATTTCTGCCTACTCATGACGCTATTTACTCAAGAAGCACCAGTTTTTGCATACTGAATAAAACTGTAGCTTTGCAAACTTTGGCCCAGACCCACTGAAATCGATGACAAGACTCTTGTGGACATCAATGGGTAATATCGGTCCTTAAAAATACATACTTTTGTTCCATGTAGAATAATTCTTGGAACCAATGTGCATTTTGTGAATGTTCAAGAGAGATTACGGTCCTACTTTAACTTAGCTGACTTACTTATATTACCAGTGTGGTGTTACTGCATCAAGAAAATGATCTTCCTCCCACTACATAAGTATTCCCCAAACGGGAATGATGAGCAGAGAGGGACAACAGTAACAATCTTCTGTACAGGTTTAATTTCTCATTTTATATCTCGATCTGGCCCCAGCCGGTGAAGTGCCATGGCCTTCTTGCCACAGCAGTGGTTCATTCATATACGTGTTGCAGGAGTGGGGGCTTCAGTCTTACATTGCTTTGTAAAGATCCATAGGAAAAAAACCCAAATCTTGATGAATTTAATTACTTCAGCATTCTTGAGTAGAAAACAAGAAAAACCTAGTTGATTCCTATTTTATCAGACATACAAAAAATAAAGTGGAAAAGTTATAAAGTTTTAAAGAATGGTAACTATCATGTGGAGACAGAAAGCTTAATCATGATTTCTGTGCTTTTAAAAGTCTGATTCTGTGTTGTCAAATAGTATTGAACCAATAGGGAATTGAGGGAACAGGGTTTCTTTCATTGGCAATGAGTCCTCTTTATTTATTATACTGGCTGGTCTTAGCAGGAGCTGTTGCCTAGTTCTTGCCTTGAAGATTTTTATGTCCTAAATCTAAGAATTTAATAGCTTGAAGTTAAAGGTATGCCATCTCCTTTTTCTCACTGTATAAAATGGACAAATGAAGAAAGAGCTAGGAGGGGGTTTTTAAGTATGTTTGGCCTTTGAAATCCATGCAAGTAATTTTAGTATGTGTTACATTTTATATCTGGTCAGTGAATTTTGCTGGTGCACATCTGCATCTAGTGCAGTGCTGTACTAGTGCTGCATTTAAAATCTACAGTGCTTTTTTTTTTTTTTTTTTTTTTAACAAACAAAGTGCACAGAAATTTGAAGCCAGAATGGCTTCCCTCATTATCAAGAAAAACAAAATTAGGCTATAAGGACGGCTGAAATTATATGTAAAGCTGAAAGTTGCAAAGGTGATTAAGCCCTTTAGCACTGAAACAGAAATAAATAATAGGTGAATTATCAGTTTAGAATGAAAAGCAATTTGTTTTAAAAATCAGAGTGCTTCTACAAATCCAGTGCCTAAAGCAGCCACTACTGTAGATTGTTAGTTTGTGAAAGTAATGTTTCCAGTGATCAAATAAACCATTCGGAAAATAGCAAAGTAGACATTTTCCTGTTGATGTGGTGGTTTGTATTTTCCTTTCTAAATCTGTAGTTTCTAGATTACTGTGTCTGCTTTGAGTCCTGGAGCAGTTCCTTTTTGAAGCTTTGGTGCAACTGCACTAGCTTGTTTATATTTGATATAAAGCATCAATTTTGAAACTCCCTTTCTCCTGCCAAAATGTAATGAAGTTTGTTTTCCAATATTACAATCTGAAGAGACCAATTTAAAAACTCTGTGTATAAATCACTGTAAAATATACCTTGAATGAAATGGAAATCTGTCTTTTTACCTTTATGTAAATTGTGCTCACCCAAAGTTAAGAGTTTATTTTGCCTAACTTAATTTACTTGAATATTTATTTTGTAGAACAAGGAGGCAGCTGTCTGAGGAATGTTTACCTTTTTTTTGTTAATGTTAATTTGTAAATTGTGTAATGCATTTTTATTTTTTAAATTATGTATATTTCTTTTTTAATGCACAAAATGTTTACGTACAACTACTGCAAATTTGTGTATATTGTCACTAAGCTTTATTCAGTTAATACAGATGACATGAAAATGTAACACATCTTACATTTTCATCTGGGTTATTTTTACATAACTGATGTATTGCTCACAATAAATATAAACACAAAATCATTTCCTGTCGTTTTTTAACAGATGTAGTATACTATGCTGGGATAATTAACAATAAAAGCCAGATCCCTAAAATATGACCACCTTTTAAATGGTCTCTTTTTCTGAAAGAAATTAGCAAACATACCCTTGTTAAAATTAGGATTTCTCTTTAAAAAGAAAGAAAAATACTTTCTAATGTTAAAGTAACTATCAAAGCCCACTGCTACAGTCCTGTTGACATAGAAATTTACAATGAGTATTTACTTCATCAATTAAATATCCAGTAAATCCAATAAATCAATTGTGTCTTAAATTTTCTTCCTTAATTGCCATTTTTAGGTCAGGAAAAATAACCCATCTGTGGAGAATAAGGGCTGGATCAAGGTCTCACTAAAAGACATCTATTCACTTCAGTGAAGCTGAATCTGTCCGTGTCCCTATACGAGAAGGAACAGGGAACAAAATCCCCTCCTGCAAATAAACAAACATGCCCAATGCAATCAATAAATTTGTCCTTTACATTCCAGTTGTTGAATAACTGTTACCAAATTCACTCTAATTTCTTCTAGAATCAAGAATTTGTTGTTGATTACCTAGGACAAAAAGTGACTCTGCATTTGTTTTCATAATTGACCCCATTCTGTCTCTGTGCTCTCCAAAACGCAAGTTTTCCATGTCCATTTCTGCAGCATATATTTACACATCAGTTCATGGGGTTTTGTTCAATTTCGTTAGTTATTACCTTCCCAGTAACCTTTCCAGGCTAACCCTTAAAAGGTTTAAACCCAATTTTGAGAGCACACAACTCTGATTTTAGAGACATTTCAGGATTTTCAAAAGTACCTCCTCCCTACATTTTCTCTTGCTGAAATCCACAGAAAAATAACAGAAGCATTGGGCTTGTCTTCCCACCTGCAATTTAATAGAGGAATTGTTTAGATCATTTAAAGTTGGTTAATTCCGTACAGGCAGAATTCTACAAACAAGTAAAAAAGATACTTGCGAGAAGAAAATTAAAATTCTCATTTAAACTCTGCAGAAGAGAATTACCTATGGGATGCTAATGCAGATCATAAGGTCTTCACATTCAGTAAAGAAAACATATGGTAGGACTTTGGCAATTGGTTGTGAGACTTCTAGAGTAATGGCTTACAGATTGGGAAATGTATTCTTTATTTAAAAAAACAAAACCAGGAGAATGCAGTTTTCCAATACAAGTATAATGAAAGGAAATAGGTAAATCAAAAGGCTTAGATGAGCACTGTAAATATTTTAGCCTTCTAGTAATCTGAAGATCTACGGGATTAAGTCTAGAAAATAATCCTGCTGAAACAGTAGAGAGCTTAAGCAGTCATTCAGGATCTGTTTGGCATCACTAAGCACAATTTGGCTACAGAAAAGGTTATTTCTGAATCTTCTGGTTGTTTTCTTAGACACAGCGAAGCCTAATATCTATCCAAAAGCAGCTAATGACCAGGAAGATGAACAAATGATTTGCACTTTTTCAGGGGGGTGGGGATTTGGGGGGGGGCAGCGGGTCTTAGTATCTGCTTGCCTGTTCGTTTATTTTTCAGCAGAGGGAGGAGGTGACTCGTTTAGCTTACCTTCATTTGGGCAGTGCCCCTGGCCATGGAGGGGGTTGTCCTGTGGTGACATGCTGGTGAAGCATCTCCTACATCCTTTTGAAAATGGGCATCTTTGCTAAGTCCTGCTTGATCTGAAAGGTTGCGAGGCTTGCTGTGAGGCACACCTTAAGCGACGTTTGGCAGATGCTGTTGCTCTTTCTGTTTGCCGTCAGGCAACTTTGCACCGGGAGAGGGTTGAGCCTCGAGAGAGCACAGTAGTCCCAGCGTGGCAGACATTAACACCAATCTGCTGGTACTCACATGTGGCAGTGCTTTAAGATGACCCTTGGAGCCTCATGTATAAGCCATTTCTGGTATTAATATTCTGAGCTGCCTTGACAAGCTGATACTGTTGGATGCTACCTAATCCTGCTTGTCCCGGTCTGCTTAGGTAACAGCCCTACTAAAAAGGACATAGGGGTGGTGGTCCTGGTGGACAACATGCTGACCATGACTCAGCCACAGACTCTGGCAATGAGGGAGGCAGCTGCACACAGGGCTGTGTTGGCAAGAGCTTGAAGGAGGTCATTAGTGCCCCCAGCCCTCATAAAGCTCTGTTGGGAGGCCCGTGTCTGGTTTGGGGTCCCCTTTGGGTAAGGGAAAAAGTCCTGCAATTTGTCACTGTGGTAAAGCTAAAACTTAGCCACAGGATCATAATCCATGATTGTAGCTACTGTTATTTTCCATATTCAAAGAAATCACATTTCAAACAGTTCAAGGTTGAACATATTTAATTATTACTATGCATTTATGTATTCACAAATCCTTTGTCTTTTTAGAGAAAATAAGATTTGGTATTTGTCTGTTTATAGATGAGGGGTTGGTGGCTCCCACATATGTTTTAAAATTTTGTGGGTTGTATTCAGAACCTAGTCCTGAAGTTTACTAGAATTATATTCTGAAATTGAAATTATAAAGTGAATGAGGTTTTGTTTATTTTCAAAAATACCCTTCATATTGTCGTTATATTTCTTTAAAATGGCAGAAGATTACTTGTTTGTTTCTCAACAAATATCAAATCAGTTTTTCTTAGCTTACAAATAAAAAATGTTTCATCACAAATTCAGTGTTGGGTTTGAAAGCAAATCTAATTTTTGTCCTTCCCCTAACAATTATATAAACAAAAACTCTTTCTTACTTATACATGTCAAACTGTGACTTAAATGTCAGCTTTTTAATTCTTCCCAGTGCTGCTCATTGAGATGCATATATGGAAATAGCAATATAATTTGAACCCATGACCAGAATTTAGTTAACAGTTCTGTGAATGCACATTCACAGTTTGTTGGCTGTCCAGTATTGACAGATCATTTTTAATGCACTGCCTAATGAAGTCCTACAAAAACCTTTCCCAAACTGAACCCAAACTTATTTACACAACTTGTACCACAGAAGAAAATATGAAAACTATCACAGAAAAACAAAGGAAGGGTGACATATTGTGTCTTGCTTTCATACCCTAAACCTGACTCCCTTAACAACTTTCTTCCTATGCCCTCATTGTGTCTTGGTGCTTGAAGCAAATGCCAGATTTCATCCTTACCTGGAACTTTTCTGATTTGCACTGATTGCTGTCATAGCCTTAATTCTCTTTTGATGTGTCTTCTCACTCTTAAGATCATGGTTAGACAATAATAGTTACCACTTGACAACTTACAGGTATTTGAAGGCGTGCTGTCAAAAGCAAGAATGTGCATACTTAAAATGTGAATTTTGAGGCTGAAATAATTTGTTTCCTCTCTTCATGCAACCAAAGCTGCAGCTATGTATTTGGAAACCTTGAAGATACCTAATTCTACACTTTTCAGGTTCAATCACACTATTCTATTGCTGTTACTTTACACTTTTCTCTACTGTTCCCTTGTTATACTCATTTTGTGTTAATTTTCATTGTAAAATCATAGTAAAGGCTGTCTCCTCTGTGTGTACAATTATAGCAGAATGGAGGACTCCCTCTTTGGAAACCTGACTCTGATATGACAATAAACAATGATTAACAGAAGCTCAAATACTCAGTATCTATTATTTTTCCAAGAATCCTGGGATGAAAGCTTGGTGGACTGGCTTGGAAATGCTCTCCATTTATGAAGTCCCTGGAGAGTAAATCACCACAGAAGTCAACCAAAACTCTGATTCCTGTGAGCAGCTCCATGGCAGGAGGTTATGTATTCACATTTCCTATTTCTGAATATTACCCTAAACACACACGGATGTTCTGGTTTTAGTTACTTTATCTATAAGCTGTACCAACAACTTAAAATCGTGGGTAGTACAGATGATCTCAGGGTATATTTAAAACAATTTATCAGAGATGCGTAGCATCATACATGTGATAACAAAGAGCTGAGTTCAGGTCGATATTCCGTACTTAAGGTCAGGAGGGGAGTCTCCATACGTGTGTATTTTAGCTTTGGATCTCACTTTTAGTTTTGATATTCCACAAAATGAAAGAAATTTTCATCACTGAATTTGATTTGAACCAACATAATAGAGATTAAAACACCCCACATACTCAGTACTGAAGAATAATACTTCTCAGCTGCAGGTCTGCTCCTTTTCAACCAGAGAGCTGAACCCACGTAACCCACATCTCCAGGTGGCCGAGCAGGCCATGCAGGTCCTCGTTTCTTTCCCTCACTGGCTTCTTCTGCAAGGACCAGTTCTTGCTGGAATCACTCTCTTTAAACAGGCTCTGTTAGGCATTCATCTGGTTATTAGTCCCCAAAACATAAACTACCAGTTATTAATACTGGCCCTGTGACCTACTAGCAAAGAACCAATGACCTGTCCAAAGCTTGACTCCCAAGATAGTCTGACAAACTGGTAGGAAATAAAGTTTCACCGGCTCAGTGTTACCTGTTATTTTTAAGGATTATGTTGGTATCTTCCTCACTGCTCTATTTCTTCAGACTCCAAGAATGAAGAATTCTGTAGCTCCATTTTATGAGTGGAAATTGGTGACGCCAGGTCTCATTCAGCCAAGGAAATAAAAAAATAATTAGCTGGCAGTTTTGTGACTGCCTGAAGTTGAATTTAATGAACTGCAGCAAAAGCTTTCTGCAACATTAGAAGAGCAGCTGGAGCTAAACCCTACATTTCTGCCTTAAATGGTTTCCACTTACTAGTTGATGAGCAAAACTTTAGTAGCAGTCATTTGTTCAGTTTTACAGAAATATAAAAGGAAGCTTTGCAGCACAAGCGAGAAGTTAATTGTCAATCTCAAACTGGCTCTCTAATCCCATTGCAGAATTACAGTGCTGAAGAAGCCAGGGCAGAAGTCTAATGTCCTCAAAATTGTAAATGGGCCCTTTCAGAAAAGCAAAACATTATTTACATTAAAAATTGCTATATTCCATCTCTGTTAATGCATTCTCTTTGAAATTAGGTGGTACTGCAGACGGCAAGGCTTCCATCTGCCACCTTAGATCAATGAAATGGCAGTACAATGTGTTTCTCCAGAATACTTCATGGGTCTCATCAAAAAGCCTTACCACCACATATTAAAAATTGTCTTTATGTTTCACAAATTCTTATAAGCTATAAAGCTTCCTGCTATTATTTAAGGCTTTATATACCTATAATAACACTATAGAGATTATAAGAAAAGAATGTAAGTGATAATAACATTTATTATTACTTAATTTATATTGTTTAAAGCTTTTAAGTCCTACTTCAGCAGTTGTCAATTACCATACAAAACATCCTGGGCATTCCCCACATAAACTGTATTGAACTATGTATATAAGAAGAAAACACATATGCAACAGGATTGGGAGGGGCTTTTTTCCAGCAGAATCACAGGACAATTAAATTACATTAAATTGCTTTCGAAGAGGGGAAAAGTATTATTTTAAAGAATTCTCCAAATCACTGCATGCAGATTTCCAGATTTTCATTCTCATTGCTTTTAAAAAAAACCCCAGGTCTTCCATTTACCATATAATCCCTAAGGACAAAGGAAGGGAATTTGTTCCTTGTGCTCTCAGTTTCTCTCTGGAAGGCTTGCACAATCCGTTGTCTGTGCATTTCTTCATGTTTCCATAGCCTTTCTGGGAGGGGCGGGGGCAGGGGGGAATCTTTTCCCTTTTGTCTTGTTGTCAACATTGTACATATTTGACCGTCAGCCACATATATCTATGTCCATGTTTCATTCTCTCATGTCCTGGAAGTCTTTTGACCCAGCTGAACCAGCTGCTAAGAAGAGCATCGGCAGAGGAGAAGAAGTTGGAATAGCAGGAAGGGTATCAGGTGTCTACAGTTAATTTGTTTTGTTTGTCTTCGTATACTATACGAAGCATAGTTTTACATAGATAGCAGTAACAAGCAGTTATTCTATGCAGAACAGAGTTTATGACTCTAACGTGATGATGCCGTGCAGAGAAAGACAGGCCTGGTACGACAGCAGAGCCCTTGAGCAGTGAAGACAGGATGCAGTGAAGAGGGCCACAAGCACAGGATGCTGAAGGAAGGGGCACAGGCTGTGCCCTCGACTATAAACAACTTACCCATGGTCAGTTAAAGAAATGCAGACCTGGAGCTGGACAGAACTGGTTTTAGGGGTAAAAAAGAAAACAAAGAAATAGTATCTAACATACATAAAAGACACCATATATAGTAAATTTGGGTGTAATATGGAATTGCAGACCAATGAGGAGAGAGCGAAGGTGTAAAAGGGTGTTGGCAGACATATAAAAATGACCCCAATTTGATCCTAGAGGGAGGAAGAAGGAACCATCAACACGAACATCATATACCTCACAGTGAAGGACTCCAGATGCTGACGATTCACCGTAACACCCCACCACTGCCACCAGCATGAAACCACCAAGCTCAGCACTCAGAGGAGCAGTGGAGATGTGAGCCTAACACTGGGAGAAGGGGTAGGCACTAGGAGGTGTGTGTATAACAATTTTAACTGACTTATCATTCTTTTTTTAAACAATTAGATCTGGACTAATAATGGTTAGACTGCTTTGCTTTCAGTAATACTAACAATAAATTTTTAGCTTTATCATAGAATCATAGAATCATTGAGGTTGGAAAAGACCTCTAAGATCATCGAGTCCAACCGTCAACCCAACACCACCATGCCCACTAAACCATGTCCCTAAGTGCTGCATCTACACGTCTTTTAAATACCTCCAGGGATGGGGACTCAGCCACTTCCCTGGGCAGCCTGTTCCAAAGTTTCACCACTCTTTCAGTAAAGAAATTGTTCCTCATGTCCAATCTAAACCTCCCCTGCCGCAACTTGAGGCCATTTCCTCTCGTCCTATTACTTGTTACTTCGGAGAAAAGACCAACACCCACCTCGCTACAACCTCCTTTCAGGTAGTTGTAGAGAGCAATGAGGTCTCCCCTCAGCCTCCTTTTCTCCAGGCTAAACAGTCCCAGTTCCCTCAGCCACTCCTCATAAGACTTGTTCTCCAGACCCTTCACCAGCCTCGTTGCCCTTCCCTGGACACGCTCCAGCACCTCAAAGTCCTTCTTGTAGTGAGGGGCCCAAAACTGAACACAGTATTCGAGGTGCGGCCTCACCAGTGCCAAGTACAGGGGCACGATCACTTCCCTACTCCTGCTGGCCACACTATTGCTGATACAGGCCAGGATGCCATTGGCCTTCTTGGCCGCCTGGGCACACTGCCGGCTCATGTTCAGCCGGCTGTCGACCAACACCCCCAGGTCCTTCTCTGCTGGGCAGCTTTCCAGCCACTCTTCCCCAAGCCTGTAGCGCTGTATGGGGTTGTTGTGGCCAAAGTGCAGGACCCGGCACTTGTCCTTGTTGAACCTCATACAGTTGGCCTTGGCCCATCGATCCAGCCTGTCCAGGTCCCTCTGCAGAGCCTTCCTACCCTCGAGCAGATCAACACTCCCGCCCAGCTTGGTGTCATCTGCAAACTTACTGAGGGTGCACTCAATCCCCTCATCCAGATCATCAATAAAGATATTAAACAAGACCGGCCCCAGTACTGAGCCCTGGGGAACACCGCTCGTGACCGGCCGCCAACTGGATTGAACTCCATTCACCACAACTCTCTGGGCCCGGCCGTCCAGCCAGTTTTTGACCCAGCGCAGAGTCCACCTGTCTAAGCCGTGAGCCGCCAGCTTCTCTAGGAGAATGCTGTGGGAGACGGTGTCAAAGGCCTTGCTGAAGTCCAGGTAGACCACATCCACAGCCTTTCCCTTATCCACTAGGCGGGTCACCTGGTCATAGAAGGAGATCAGGTTGGTCAAGCAGGACCTGCCTTTCATGAATCCGTGCTGGCTAGGCCGGATCCCCTGGTTGTCCCACACATGCCTTGTGAGCGCCCTCAAGATGAACCGCTCCATAATCTTCCCCGGCACCGAGGTCAGGCTGACAGGCCTGTAGTTCCCCGGATCCTCCTTCTGGCCCTTCTTGTGGATGGGCGTCACATTGGCAAGCCTCCAGTCATCCGGGACCTCCCCCGTTAACCAGGACTGCTGATAAATGATGGAGAGCGGCTTGGCGAGCACCTCCGCCAGCTCCCTCAGCACTCTCGGGTGGATCCCATCCGGCCCCATAGACTTGTGAGTGTCCAGGTGGCATAGCAGGTCATTGACTGCTTCCTCTTGGATTATGGGGGGTTCATCCTGCTCGCCGTCCCCGTCTTCCAGCTCGGGGGGCCAAGTACCCTGAGGATAACTGGTCTGCCTGTTAAAGATTGAGGCAAAGAAGGCATTGAGTACCTCAGCCTTTTCCTCATCCTCAGTGACAATGTTCCCCCCTGCATCCAATAAAGGATGGAGATTCTCCTTGGCTCTCTTCTTGTCATTAATATATTTGTAAAAACTTTTTTTGTTGTCTTTAACGACAGCAGCCAGATTGCGTTCTAGCTGGGCTTTTGCCTTTCTCATTTCTTCTCTGCACGACCTAACGAGATCCCTGTACTCTACTTATATAAAAGGTGTGCTTCCTCTGTGCCCATAAGCAAGAGTTTGAGTTTAACAACTCTGCAGTAGCAGAGAGAATTCTGGGGCAGATGGATGAGAAAAAAGGATAAATGAATTTTTGAGTTATATGAATATAGATAGATACAGTAATCCTCTCTTGGAACATCAAATTTAAAAAAGAAACAGAAGAACTTGAAAGCTAGATACACTCTGGCTTCAAATCGTTAGAGAAACGTGTAGAAATGAAAGCAAAGGTTGTCATTACCTTAAGGGCACATCTTGCTATTTTTAATGGATAAATTCAAGCCAGTTTAGTAGGATCTTTTAATTCAGAACTGAACAAAAAAAATCCTAATTTTACCAAATCTGCACTATGTGCAAAACAATGTGATGACAGAAAAAAACATCAACAATGACATTTTATGTAGGAAATATTTAAAGTATTTATTACCATAAGCAAGGCTTTTATCTGGATCACGATGGCAGCTGATGTGTCACAAGGGTAACCAGTTGAATGAATTTTGTCCGCCTAATATACCAATGATCTAGAAAACTGTTCAATAAGGACACAGAACTTGCTAATGCTAAAAAAGAAAAATACTGACTGAGCAGACATGGTAAAGAAGCCTATGGGCTAGTTACTGAAAGTAGTAAAATTATGAGCAACTGGAACAAAGAAGTGCCTGGAGTGAACTAAAGAGTAGCTAGGATTAACTGTAAAACACTGCAAGATAGCAGTGGGGGACAAAGAAGAGCAAGGGAAAATATGTCATAAAGCAATGAGCCACAGCAAAATCTGATATGATCAAAGACATAACAAAACACGTGCTGTGAGGCCTCTGTACCTCAAGAGCAGAGTAGAATTATTTCAACGTAACTTACATTTGTGATAGTAAATAGCCAAATAGTGCCTTTAACTATAGCTCACCAAAGAACTGGTGAAGACAGCATAAGCAAGGAATTACTTAGTAGTAGTACATCTCTTCTTACAAAACAACTTATTAGCAAAAGAAATTAATAAGTGGAAAATTTGAAGCTAATGTTTGAAGAACAACAAAAAATGCAAACTTTTCATAACACCCCGGAGGACTTTTTCTTGCATTTACACTATCAAGCCAAGTATCATTTGTCTCAGGACTCCCTAGGCCAGCAGTTGTCCACCAGCCACTGTACCTAGCAGACTTAGGTGGCTTTTTCTTCTATGACAGGGACCGATTTGCTTTTGAATCTATACCACCTCTTAGCATCCACTGGTCTTCTAATGGTTCCGGGGTGCTCAAGTAAAAAGCAGATCCGAGGTATAGTCTACAACAGGTACCACTGCTGTAAATTCATGAAATGAGAGAAGCAGGAGTGCCTGGCAGCTTTTTGTTTTCCTCAGAGGGTGATTCTTCCTTGGGCAGCAAGGGTAGCTTAGTGCAGAGGTAAGTGCCTGAAATGTGCCTGCCCACCAATAGCATGGTTGAAAGAGTCTTGAGCTGAAGACAGCTGAAAAAAATTCTTTTGAAAGGAGGATTTGAAGGAATGTGAATGTCATAATGAGGTGAAATAAGAACAGAATTTAATTCCAGCACATTCAGATATTCAGTGTACCTTGAGAATAGGGCAAGCAAAAACGTGTAACTGAAGTGCATGTAGACAAAAAAAGACTTTGGTATATGGCCTTGAAAAAGTATCTGGGCAAATTTCAGCTTGAGTATTCATGATTTCTAAGACTAAAGCACACTTTCTCCAGGAAAGTAGTAGAAGTCCCATTTGGTGAATCATTCAAACTAAACTGCCTACAGCAGTGAAACATTTGCTGAGCCAAACAATCCTGCTAGCCAGGGGAAAGCACCCAGGTCCCCACCGTTAGGGAGTGCTACACTGCTGACAGGTCAGGTAGCCTATGGTGACAGTTCTGCAATATTTACCATTATAACAACTTGTTTCAATTACTTTAACTTCATTAATCTTTATGCAATTTAATATTGTTTTAAAGCTTCAGCTAAAATTGGGTACCATATGTTGACTTTCTCATTTAAAAAAATCTGACAATCCTTTTGTTATGAAGCCTTACTGTTTCTTCACTTTGAAAGAGAATCCAAAACAGGGGAACTGTGAGGAGGAGCTGACCATAAAGTTAAAACCAGCCTTTCTACAACCTTTCAAATCAGGAAAAATTACAAAGCTTTTGAAACCCTTCATTTCC
Source organism: Aptenodytes patagonicus (assembly GCF_965638725.1). NCBI lineage: Eukaryota > Metazoa > Chordata > Aves > Sphenisciformes > Spheniscidae > Aptenodytes > Aptenodytes patagonicus. The sequence goes on from NC_134950.1 coordinate 141,409,045, forward strand.
CACTTGTCCCATAGAGACTTCTTAGAAGATTGGAAGCTGAACTCCCCCAAGATTTCTTTGGCATGGCACGCTAAGGAATTAGCAGAAGATTAGGGGACTTATGGACGAGAGGAAAGATGAATTTGGGAGCAGGATGGGGATGAAAACTGAGGGGCAGATGCAGAAAAGTGAGTTGTAACAGTTGACTATCTGAAGTGAATGAAGATTGGACCCTGTGAGAAAAAAATACCACGTGATTATATAACTGATAGTATCGTAAAACATACACATTTTTGCTTCCATGCATGACTGTGTTTTGTTTGGACAACTGAGGCAGATAACGGTTTAGGATTCATATAAGACTTGATGGGATTAATAACAGAAAGGTGTTTTGGTTTATAGCTTCTAATACTTGCAGGCACAAACATGGACAGTATCATTATTTCTCACACCCACAAATAGGTCAGGGTGGGCTTCTGGGGCCTGGAAAATATTAAAAATTATGATATAAAACTAATTAATTAATCATAGACAAGTGAAGAAAGCCACTCGTTACTACAGCTAGTAATCCCTGAGGAGAAATATATTAAAGTAAAAAGGGAAAAAGAAAATAATTTTGTCATCGACTTTTCCATATTTTTGTATTTTCATAGAATCATAGAATCATTTAGGTTGGAAAAGACCTTTAAGATCATCGAGGCCAACTGTAAACCTAGCACTGCTGAGTCCACCAGGATGCCATTGGCCTTCTCGGCCACCTGAGCACATTCCTGGCTCACATTCAGCTGGCTGTTGACCAGCACCCCCAGGTCCTTTTCCACCAGGCAGCTTTCCAGCCACTCTTCCCCAGACCTGTAGCGTTGCATGGGCTTGTTGTGACCCAAGTGCAGGACCTGGCACTTGGCCTTGTTGAACCTCATACAGCTGGCCTCAGCCCATCGATCCAGCCTGTCCAGGTCCCTCTGCAGAGCCTTTCTACCCTCGAGCAGATCAACGCTCCCGCCCAACTTGGTGTCGTCTGCAAACTTACTGAGGGTGCACTCAATCCCCTCATCCAGATCATCAATAAAGATATTAAACAGAACTGGCCCCAGTACTGAGCCCTGGGGAACACCACTTGTGACTGGCCGCCAACGGGATTTAACTGCATTCACCACAACCCTTTGGGCCTGGCCATCCAGCCAGTTTTTTACTTAGTGAAGAGTATGCCCGTCCAAGCCATGGGCAGCCAGTTTCTCCAGGAGAATGCTGTGGGAAATGATGTCAAAGGCTTTACTAAAGTCCTGGTAAACAACATCCACAGCCTTTCCCTCATCCACTAAGTGGGTCACCTGGTCATAGAAGGAGATCAGGTTAGTCAAGCAGGACCTGCCTTTCATAAACCCATGCTGGCTGGGCCTGATCACCTAGCTGTCCTGTATGTGCCGTGTGATGGCGCTCAAGATTATTTGCTTCATAATCTTCCCCGGCACCGAGGTCAGACTGACAGGCATGTAGCTCCTCAGATCCTCCTTCTGAGCCAACAAGTGTCTCAGTAAAGGCTTTCTCTCAGCTTATCTGCATTTGTTATATCACGCGTATAACCAATTGCCAGGTTCTCAATTGACCAAAGAGGTCAACTTCCTTCGTACACTATTTGTCTAACAGAGGCATATTTATTCACTACTTGTAAAATAGACCTAAACTATAGTGAAAGCATGGCCCAGAGATACTAATTTATCACCTGCAGGTTTCAGGTACCAAAATTAAATAAGATTGCAAAATGACTACATTCCATTACTGAAGATTTTGAGCTTCGCTTTTACAGGATTTGCTTCCTGAGAGTTAAATGCTGTCCAGGTTGGCATCACCACATCAGTATATCAAATTAAGCTGACTTTTCAAATGAGCTTCTAATTTGTTGGCTGAAAGAAGAAAAAAAAAAGCATGATCTCGCCGCATAATATTTCCCTTGTCGCCAGTCTGCATCTAAGCAATTTTACCTCATGGCATATACTGCCATGCTAGATGACTTAATAGAGCTTATTTGAATTAGCTTCACTTTCCTGGCATTGTCTAGATTATAATTACAGCAGGCTATTTCACACACTGTACACTGGGTTTATAACAAACATATGTGAGACTTCTGGGATGGGGAAGGTGATGCACTCATAAGTATGCTATCAAATTCAGCCAACATGTTGTTAATTTTCCAGTTGTAGGCCCTTATCTTCATCTAAGAGGGTGATGTAAATTTTCAGTAGACTTCAGTGGAGGAGTATGTAGCTACACCTGAATGGCTTCTCTGGCAAAACAAATATCTATTTCATGATCTTGCAATAGCAAATGGTCAGAGGTGTGTTTCTGTTTCTTCTCCACAGAAAAGCACTATAGCGCTGCAAGATGAATAGTTAAATTACTAAGTTTGGTTTCACCTTCATACCAGCTATAACAATGGCCTGTAGGTCTTCCCAAAACCTTCTTTAATACTGAGGATACTCATGTGTTGAATTCCCAGGTAAAGTAAATAGTACCTTGAGGTAAAATAAAGTCTGAAGCTATAGAATAGGTCCACTCTATTTTGATTGTCAGAACAATTTCCCTACAGTCTGGTGAGCACAGGGTAAAGACACAACAGTTGGGCACCAAGATCTGTACAGGTGTACAGTGGTATGGAGTATAACTGTGTGAGCATACAGAAAATAACCTACGGCCACACCACTGAAACAACTGATAAGCTATCATATAGGTAGGAAAAGGGAAAAAAATTAGGGGAAAACTGCTTTGCTTATTTGCGCAGCAGAGGGCCAGAGCAGCAATACAAATATGCTGGAAGCATGTAATAGCTAATGACTCAAAGGATGAAAAAGATGCCAATTTCACTGAATTAAAGATGAAAAGAACTCACTGTTCAGCCTGACTCCCACTAAACTAGCAGACAAGACACTTAGGTAACCATAGAAACTTTACAAAACCTTCTATCACTAAACTCACTAATTATTGCAGATTTCTTCTGTTTCGTAAATAAAAGTTTAAAAAGAAAGATAATGTCTGGTTACATGGCAAACCAACAGAAATTACCAAAGCAATGCCAGGTTGGGAAGACCTTAAATGATTCAGGAGCTCAGTTCATAGATGATATGAGAAAGGAAGCAACAGAAAATCGACGTGTTCACAATATCTGCTTTGATCTTACAGCTTGCACTAGAAATTGCAGTTCCAGTGAATACTGTACTATGAAGAGCAGAGAGCTGCAACAGCATTATGAGATCCTGCAGCAACAGCAAGGAAAGCCAGCTAGGCAGAAAGCCTGACACAGAGAACTCTCAAGATAGCATGTTTTTCTTGTCTAACACTAATGATTGTTCAAGAAGAAACAATAAAAAGCAGGAAGAAATGAGAGTACTCACAGAACATGGCCAGACTGGTGCAAAAAACCACAACCGTCTCCTCCCAGAGGCGATACCAGAGAATTTCAGATTCATCAGTTATGATTACAACACAGAGTTCACAGAGAATACCATGGTATCTCGACAACTGTTTAATTTACAAGGCAATAAATGAAGCATTTATTTCAATTACAAGGGGAGAAATAGACAGAAAAATCAAGGTCATAGAGGATCTGCTATATCTGATTTCATAACACCATTAATTGCAATTCTTAAAAGATTAAAAAAAAAAATGTGGAACATACCCTCCTCGGCATATACATATGGTAACATATACTGTGAATATCCTTCTCTTGCTCACCCTTATGGAAAAGTTACCTTAGCTATGTACAATATACATTCATATGCCACCTGGTAAGGGAAGTGGCCATGGACTGAATGTCAAGGACAGCTCACCCTGTGGCAGTCGGAACTTACCCAGGCAATGCGTACATGGAGGCACAGCACAGCCGTTACAAGGCCGTACGGGCAAAGCCTGTCTGGGTACCGAGGGGTTTTTTGGTGGTGGTTAAAGGAGAGGCAATGGAGAAATGCAGCTCTATTAATGCAAGATGTGCCATGCTGCTTGTTCTCAGTCCTGAAGAAGATGCCTTAGTCATGGTCCATCATTAGCACAGATGGATCCATAAGGGCTCCAGAGGAAGCCGTTATTGACTCAGGTACTCAGAGAAATGCAGCTACGCTTCCAGGTGTCACTGCGGTACTTGAAAGTCTGCAAAATAGAGAGAGAGTCTGTGAATACTTTCTTAGACTTCATATATAAGTTCTACAGGACTGATTAACATTTTGACAATAACATATTTATACTTCTGTGTGCTTTTTCAAGTACATAACATATGGAATTGCTTAGTATCCTTTTAACCAGTTCGGTAAACCCAGGTACCCCGGTCTTTTTTACTGCTGTGAAGGTAATAAGCCCAGTTATTAAAATCCCATTGTGTGGAGTCTCAATGTTCTTGCCTTAGAAAAAGAACAAAGACTCAACGGTTTCAAACATTTTTCCCTTTTCCATTAAAGCCCCCTGTAGTCTGAGGTAAAAACAATTTAATAAAGCCTCCTTCTGATGTTTACAGCTTTAAAAAGAAGAAAGGAGAAACTTTGGAAAAGTTTACCGGAACACAAGAAGAAATTGGGGGCATGTTTTTTCTGTCACTTTTGTGATGTCTTCTAGACACTTTTACATGTCATCAGACCAATTAGCCAAAAGGAGACCTATCAGTGAATAAATTGAACCAGAATGACTTCATCATTTAACAGGAATAGCACCTTTTCAAACATTACCATCCAACTTTCATTTCTTTGAATCAAAGTGGGACATCAAAGATGTTAGATTGAGAGCAAAGAACCATAACTGCTGGAAAAAAGTGATGGTCCAAGAAACAAGATTAATCAAATAGAGGTGCAAATGAAAGCAATGAATGTCTAGCAGAGCTTTTAGTATAAACATTAGTCTTTGCACATCAAAATACGCCTGGTGAAAAACTTTACAGAATTTTCCAAGTGCTAATTATTACAAACTTTGGACTCCTGAAAAATTTATTTATAGTTTAAAACTGATCTGCTTGTAGATCACTATATATATGTCTTAAGACACTGGAACCACTAGTGTGTTATAATGTCTTGGTACAAGACCAGGAAGGAAGAACAAAGTGTTTTATCAGAAAACTTTCTACATATATAAGCTGGTTTTAGTGTGTGTATGTCCAACATCCATTGCTAGGGGAGTAACTCTGGAAACTATATTAATAATACCATTAATAAATGATAGATGGATATACGAGCAACTGCAAACAGGGTACCAGCTATCTGAGCATGGTACCAGTGAGCCAAGACATACTCCAAAGCCCAAGACATTAGACAGTTTTTGAGTATGTAAGGCCTGAATGTGGATATGTGGATGACAATACATTTTCAAAGGCATTTGCTTCCCCTTTGAAGATCTAACTGTAACAGCCACATTTTCACATTTGCAGAATAACAGAAAGCATACAAGACCTAGGAGTCCCCAGGAGGTAGCCAGGTGTCCAGTGCTCTGCTTTGCATTTTTAAGGGCCTGCAAAAGTAGCTACACCCTCTGGACAAGCAGCTAGTCATTTGCTGAAGTGACAGAACGATCGTTATTCATTTTTAAGCTTGACATTATCAGTGAAGAGCTCTGCCTGTGTTTATAGTCAGCTTTCTCTTATCTTACAAACCAAATAATATCTCTCTCAGAAATGAAAACGCAATCACTACCAAGCAAAGTAACATCTCTTTTTACTATCAATGTTAAGCACAGGATAACTCAGAGTGAAAACTCACAACAACTAAGCTGGACGCATTCAAAAGCCTCACGTGTACCAAGTTAAAGTGAAGAACAAGGAGTGATCTCCCTTGGAACAAGAGGTGAGATGTGAGGTGGTTGCTGTACTGTCCTGGAAGGATGAATTTTCTAACTGGTCTAGGCAAGTTAAACCTGCCTTTTACCAGAGGTTAGACCTAGGAAAGTTAATGGTGGGCCTGCAACAGAGAAACACGTACAGGACAATATACCTTGTTTAGAAAACTAAGTCCTGCCCTATTACATATGGAATCTACAATTATTAACAGTATTACCATAGTTCTTGTTACTCTTTCTTCATGCCAGTGTTCCTGCAACAACACAACAGCTATTTCCAATTCCTTCCGCAGTAACAGATGGGTATGAGAGCTCCTGTACTGAACTCATGAATAATGAGCAAGGCACACATTTGGATGGAAACTACACAACTGAGGCATCTGTCCTGTCCTCTGCTTCTTTCTTTTGTCCATGCTATTCCCAGTTTATAATAGTGTTTTCAAAGGATTTCTCTGGAGAGGACACTGGAATTAAATTATGTCTCTACTTTTGATTGACTGCAAAGCAGCTGTCAAACAACCAAAGCATCTCCAATCTATCTCCCTCACAAATTACAGTAAATAGCTGCTAAGATAAACTTTGCCAAGCTGGTTATGCCTAGCAGTGCTGATGCTGAAAAGTGCACTGGACTTAAATAGGGGGAGAGAAGAGTATTTGGCAGTAGGTAATAAAATGAAAAGACAAAGCTCGTAAGACTCCAGCCAGTGTGTTTTGAAAAGGAAAAAAAGTGGAAAATAAGAATGGAAATAAACACAAGGGTAATGCAAATATTTCACCTTTGGTTATCAAAGGGCCTCATTACCTGAAAAATACTGAGGCTTCCCTTATGAAAACACCTTGGCTGCATCTGAAAAATCCTTTCGCTGTATCCTGGGTGATGAATATTTTGGATGGGATAAAATGATATCTTAATTGTTTTCCTAGCAAGGGACCCCTCCAGTCTGACCTGTCCTCCCCACCTAACCACAATACCTGAGTTTTTACAACCCTGTGCTTTAGCGTAAATGGCAAGCTGGAGGCCCAGCAGGAACAGGACAGTGCCGTCGTCTGTCTCTCCGGGGAACGATCCCCTTACCGATACAGGAATGCTCTCTGCTATGGTAAGATGAAAATCCTACAGTGTTAACTATGGAAGGCAAGATGCAGAGGGGAAAAAGAACAAAAGTCATTGGGGGGAGCAAGGAGGGAGGAGAAATGTGACGAGGTATCAGCTAGCGACTTCATAATGAGAGCGCTACCTTTTGCAAAATCAAACAGAATCTGACATTAAGCAAATCTTGTAAGTTTTAAAATATCGTCAGGTTTTTGTCCAATGTATCAGTACCTCACGGCAAACCACCTACAGTGTTAGCAGCCGCTGCCCCTGAAACAGCCACGGGGCGGTCCCGAGAGGACAGCACCGTCCCCGGCCGTCCCCGGCGGAGGGGACGCGGCGCCCCCAGCCCCAGCGCCGGCCCCGCGGGAGGACGCGGCGAGGCGGCTCTGCTTCCACAAGGTGGCACTCCTGCCAAGGGTCTCAGCCGGTTTCCTACCAGCGGAAGTCAAAAACTATGTTTTCTGCTCATTCAATTCCACTGTATAAAACTGAACACGGCAAATCAGCATTTTCGCCGAAAATCCACATGCGGTTAGATTTTGGAGATACATATCCTGGAAATTCTCCCAAGATGTTGTCTTTGTAGCAGATGCAGAAATAAAATCAAGGCAATGTGGAGGTTTAGAGACATGCATTACTGCACTGGCAAGGTCACGCCAAAGTTTCCTTTTGCTATTCCTGCTCTCATTTACATGTCATTGCACTGTCCACTACAGTACTTCTGGCAAATCCCTGCTCTGCCAATGTTTCCTCTGGCTTTAGCTATCCCCATTGCCACCGCCCCAGCCCTTTGTGCTCCTTTTTGCTGATTTAGCACCCCTAGAAACACTGACATGTAAATCAGCAGTATATACATCTCCCTTCTGAAATCAGATTAGCACACGTGGTAAAAGCCTAGTGAACACACAACAGCTTCGAGGAAAGACTTCACTACTACGAGTAAGCTTTAAAAAGAAGATGGAAGTAAAGTCATAAGATAGAAGGAAACAATACAATGCAATTTTCTGAAGAGCTGGTACAAAACACAGCGCAGTTCACGCTACTGATGAAGAGCAGGTACAATCGTATGCACTAATGAGCAGTTTCTGTAAATAAATGGAAGAAAGGAATAAGGACTACAAGTTTAACATTTATTAAACATTTTGGGTGAAAGTGAATCCTGGTTAAAAAGACCGATCTTACAAAGGCAGCAGCATTCTTGCAGAAACTAAAATCTGCAGAGAGATTTTGCCACTCACTCCCTGCAGAAGCTCAGCAAAGAGGACAAGCTGTGCAGGAAAGCAGCTCGGGCACAACCATTTGCTATACGCGTAACGGTAAAACCTTTTAAAACAAGGGCCTTAGTTTCCATCAAATTTCACAACCATCTTTTGGCTCCTAGGAACGATACAAATAAAATATCATCACTCCATTATGCCCTGCATGTGGATACTTTTCCCTCTTTGGATGAACTGCCGATGTAGTTTTATTGGAAATTTAGGGTGGCCGGTGCCATTGTCCAGTTTATCCCAATGGTCCCCAGACCTCAGCCAAGTCAACATAATTCTGAGAGTTAACGGATTAGAGGTCTCTAGCCCTATTTATGCAACATGAGCCAATTCTCTTCCCTATTTCTTGCCTGAAAAGCTAACAGTGTAACTACTGCATGTAGAAGTCAGCATTTTTTCCACCACCAAGTAGGCAATAGAGAATATATGCAGTTGCTTTTCCCTATTCCTATCCCTTTCTGGGCAAGATTAAGTGTCACCACTTGCTAAACTAGTGATATACTTTGCTTGATTATTTCAAAAGGTGTAAAGATTTTAATGATAATTATGAAAAGATACATAACAAAAAGAAATATATCCTTACAAACATTGCAGAGAGATTACAGAGGTGCTGAGATAGCTTGCAGGCCTGGAGGTGGGTCTTGGTGGACAACACACTGACCATGACTCAGCTGCAGACGCTGGCAGTGAGGGAGGCAACTGCACGCAGGGCTGCATTAGAACAGCTTGAAAGATGTCATTAGTCCCCTCTGCTCAGCCCTGAATTTATATCTCTACAAACTGGTCAGAATCAGAACGAAAAGTAGTAAACAAGAATAACTCCTCTTTCTTTAATCGTAATAAATCAATCCTATCCTATCCTATCCTATCCTATCCTATCCTATCCTATCCTATCCTATCCTATCCTATCCTATCCTATTGTATCCTATCCTATTCTGTTCTATTCTGTTCTATTCTGTTCTATTCTATTCTATTCTATTCTAATCTACATGGACTAAACCAGATTATAGTCATGAATGCCAACAATGCTTTTTGCTGTCTACATTAGGTAATTATCATATTATCTCTACCTGTCATAAAGGGCTGAGCTTTCAAATATTTTATTAAAACCAATAAACAATAAAATGTTATATTTAAAAAAATTCTTGTAAGGTGCTTGAGCATAAATTTAATACTGTCATTTACATCCTTAAATATGCTTTCAGAAAATGCATGGGATGCAATATAGCCATGTTAATCCTGCTGCCAGAAAAGCTGATTATAGCCATGATTCTGCCATGATTCTTATTTATGTAGCACTAATACTGATACTACTTCTACCTCTAAGCCTTCTCTGGATGAATGTATTTCTAGACAAGGAAAGAGAGAACCTCTCCACATCACACGGACACCCAGTCTTTCGTTACCCTTGCCTCCCCACCCCTCTCTCCTTACACACTGCTTCGTTTTTTTTTTCCTTTAAGAGCCCTTGAAAATACGCTGGAAAGGGTTGAAAAGCCATCTAAAAAGGAATGAACAGTCATTTTGGTAAAAACACTGTCCTGGTTTCTTTACACTGTTAAACCACCTGGAGCTCCAAGGACAAAGAAGCCGTTCTGATGGTCGGCTTGTCAACTCCTATCCATCCTGTGAACAAATAGCACTTCAGGAAACTATTCTTTTGGCACTGGCTTAGCCTCTCTCTAAAGAGGAGACATAATAGAATATCGTAAAAATGCCCTCTCCCAATCTTTCCTGAAATATTGTACACTCAAAATGCACTTGGTTTTCCTTTGTAACCCTCACTCTATTTCACAGGACTCACAAAAGCACGCTGATTATGACTTGATTCTTTAGACTCCCTCTTTTCACCGGAGAATGTCCCATCTACAAGCAAGTGAATACAAGGCTTGGCTACACAGAGAAGCTGGTATGCAGAGAGCTAGAAGCTGTGTTTATAGCGTGTTAACCATTGCAGTAATTCCTCATGTAAGCACAGTTTGCACTAAAGACACCTCTAGGACCTTACTTACTCCCCTTTGAAAATGGGCTGTACTCTTCCAAGGGTTAGAGTGGACCAAATGTCAAATTCCTGCCCCAGCTTACTGAACAGGGCTTACTTGGCAAGAGTAAATTCAGCCTCCTTAGAACTGCCTGTGTGGTTTTAATGATGGTGATACTCCTACATAACTTATCCTCAAAATCATTGGTTCTCATAGGGATAAATACTCGCAGTAAGGAGAATTGTTTCCTCAGCAGAGGTGGCAGCAAGAATTTATATCGGGGCATGAAGTGTTTCTCTCCCGTCAAGCATTTTGCTGTGTATGTGTTATATCAATGAACTCGAGTAGCCTTTCCAGAAACCGATCGAGTATAAAGTTTGCAGTAGAAATTCTCAGGGTGAGCCAGAAGGGGGAAGTTTAGTCTGTAGCCTGTATATTCCTTTAGGATCCTGCTGGATAAAATATGCTGTAAAATATGTAAGATATAGGGCACAAATAGATCTATCTTTTGTTTTCTAGGTAAACAAGGTAATAAAAGTGCTCTGCCTCTCAATCCCTCAATCACAAATAACATTTTTGACCCCATCTGACAGAAGGACAACAGCCTCCAATACTTCTATCTTGTAATGAAAATGGATGGCAAGGTAGAGAGGTGCTCCTAATGATGGAGCAACTGCCACGTAGACTCAAACACACATATTCTTAGGAAAGCAAAGAATCTCATCCAGAAGAGGTCCTCAGGAAACCACGCATCAGAAGTTCTCCTGCTTGTGGAGCTCTTTGCTTTCCAGGGGCTCAGTGAGGATGGCTCTGTGACTGGACAGTGATATATTTTGCAACGTTATTCTAAAAATTTCACTCCGCACTCAGTTTCATAATACACAAGAAAAGATTTTAGAGTCCATAATTTGGACAACACACCCCCTACACACAAACATCATACAGACAAATACCCAAGTTTTCATTCCTTTTTTGAAACCACTTATTTTCTTACTGAGGCTACTTAAAAGGGTCAACCAGAGCAAACTACAGGTGTATTTCAGTGTCACCTAAAGAGAAGAAAAGGCAATTTTCCAATGCAAAATAGCACAAATCTAATTTCAAAAGCAGCACACACAGCTATGTCAACAATGGATGTTGACCATCAAAGAAAAAAAACAGTAAAGTACATTAATAGGAAAGATTGGCATTTATATCGCAAAGTTCGAAAACACCTGCTACATCATATGCACTAAATGTCTCTTAGTAATATTCAATGCAACAAAATAAAACAGTCAGAAAGGCAAGGACACCTTTCTCCAGTGTTGGTAACTACCGTACAAGTTCCACAAGAGAGCAGTATATACTTGACTTTGAGAAAGAAATGACATGGACCTGCTCTTTTCCCATCCTTTTCCCTCTTCCATTATTATTATTCCACTGCAAAAAGGTAATGAATGCAATTGCGCCCAGGCGGTTGGTACAACAGCAGTTCCTGAATGTCGGGGGGACTGCTATCTCGCTCCAAACTGACAAAGTAGAAGGCGGTCACGTGAAACACACGATAACTATTAAGACAGGTTATATTAAAAATTATGAAATATGTTTCACCATGCAGCTTCTTAAGGACATATTCACTTGTAGGAAAGGGATGTATTTTTATTAATGTATCACAGATATATTATTGAACACTTAAATCCGTGTTTAGGCACATGAATATGTGAAAATATTTTTAGGTGGAATAACTCTGTAATTATTTCAAGAGTACTAGAAAAATTAAGCATGAGTAAGAAAAACATTTTTTTTATCTTCAGTTCATAGAGAAAGATGGTTTTGCCATTTTACTATGCTACGAGTTTTGCATTAGTAGCACACAAAAATGTGAGTATTTCTATAGGCTTGTATTCCTTAAGGAAAAGGATTTTAAACCTCTTGGACATCAGAGGTTTTTTCTGAAAACTCCAGAAAAAAAACCCAAAACAGTTTTACAGATGCCTTTAGCTGCATGCTTTCCACACTTCCATAAATCCTGTAATTCAGGTGAGAACATTACTGGTCTGTACAGAAACAATCATAACCTCTCCAACGCCAAAGCAGAACTGCAGGAGAAGTTCAGCTGAGTCACTCTGGAAAAAGAGGGAAAAGAATTGTCCATGTTAATGCAGAAAGAAGAATCCACACCCTAATACTTGCAATATAATTGAGAAAAAATACATGTGTTTTGGAAGACATGTCTCTTTCCTTAGGTTAAAAAGTCCAACTAAATCCCCCTCACTGAGTGGAGAAGTTTGTGTCTAACACATACACATTGGCTGATCCTGTTGAAGGGGCCATGGTGAGCATTAGGCTGAAATTCTTTTGATTTATACTGAAGCAGCCAAAATGTCTGACCGCTCCCGTTAGCATTTCTTGCTAATGAACTGCTGTGCTGAACACTGGTTTTCACCACTGTTATGTTCTGTGGAAGACAGGCCCCATTCAACAGAGATTTAGAAAGATGCTGGGAAGCTGAAAGAACAGAAAAAAAACATCAGGCAAATATTTAAATACTAGCAGTGCTTGTTGAACTAGGAGATTTGTTCCATTTTGAAAGTGATTTAGAAAAGAGTTAGCTATCATGGATGTCAATTAACATCAAATCAGTTGTAAAACATCTGCAGATGACACACGGGCTCTTCCTTCACTTCACTGCATTTGGAAATCACAGTATTTATCATTATTTGGGCATGATGCTTTCACGCCCCTCCCTCCTGCCCCTGCATCTGTGGAGACAAACCTTCTGTTACATATGTCTTTCAGATTTTCTCTTTGATATTAATTTCCAGAATAATTAAAAGAACTATTAAGGGAGAATCATGCAGGAAACAAAACAGGGATTTCTGATCTTTTTTTTTCCAAAAGCAGCAGAGGAATTGTGCTACAAGAGGTGGGTCATCAATAAAGAAGAAGCCATCTGGACGGCTCTAGCTGTTTGACTAGCTTTTTGCCTTTCTGAGGCTGTCTCAGAGCCTCAGAGACAACCCCAGCAAAGAAATTTGTGGCAAGATTGATACTCCAGCAGAAAGTCTGTCACATATAATCTTTTTAAAGAAACCAATCATGCAAACAACTGCAATTTGCATCTTCCAGTCTAAAGATGGCATTTAACTGTGCTGGAGCAGCCTTATAAATGGACAGATAAATACCCTTACGTATGGTATTTTTTCTTGCTATACGCTAAACATTTTGGACTTGAGACTCCCCTAAATGCCAAAGCTGCATCAGTCCAGGATCACTAACATGATCTGGAGGATTCATGTTAGTCCTCAGCAATGTGGGTGATTAGGCCACGTGAGTCTACCAAAGATAAGCAGTAGAAAAAAAACATTTACCAATGGGGTCTTTGGATACAATTCAGTCAGAAATTGAGATTTTTTTTTTTTTTCCTTATAATTGCAGGATATTTAAAACAACAATAAGGATATAGCAGTGATTCATGTAATCCCTCTCCCCATTCCTTAAATCAATTTAAAGATGCAAAATTCAGGTGTTTTTCATGTGCGAAACAATAAATAGGGTCTCAGGGATTTTTTTTCTCTTCAATTACTCTTTATAAATGTAGTTTTCTAACTATCTGATAAAGAAGTTCCATGTTTTATCAGCATCATTTAGATGTCCCTTTGTGCTAGAGCGATTTATCTGCAAATGTAATCTACTGCTCTTAGAGATTTTATGGTTGGTGAGGGTCTCTGCTCTTCGTAATCCTTCTTTTTACTGAAAAAAAAAAAAGAGCTCCATTACAAATTCTAAGGAACTTTATATTATGGGTTCTCATGGTTTTGCAGTCATTAGTAGTTTATTTCACTACACTATTATTTGTTACAGGCTGTAAGCATTTGCAAAAGACATGAATGCAAGGGAACTTTGATACTTGGGAGATATATTGGGCCGGTAGGTAGACACTCATTTCAGGACAATCTATGAGCTAGCCAGAGTATTGTAGGATAGTTGTGTGTGTTTGACACTTATGAAATTGCATTTTAGGTAATGATACACTTCCCATCTGCCGACTATCTATTTTCCAATCAATTCCAATCTGCTTCCCAGGACAGTAAAATTGTTTGTTTCTGTTTAACACATACCTTTCTAGTTAATGACTTCTTCCTTCCTTTGTTGCACGATAGGCTGAATACATATTAGTAGCCATAATTTAACTATAACTGTGATCAAGTTTATTTTTCTTTAAAAAAATTCTCCACTATTCACAGATTATTATCATACTGTATGGAAAAAAAAAATTATTGTGCTATTATATGGGGAAAAAAATAAGCACCAGAATTATCCTCTGGCCCATACACATATAGGACCATATATTCATAAACAGAAAGTTTTCACGCCTGCATATTACATTTTATTAGTTTCAACTTACCATGAGACTCAAATAGCTTTTCAAATAATAGAAATATCACTACTTTCTATAACACAGAGATACTGCATCAAACTTTTTCCAAGTCGGTCTCAGCTGAGCCATTTATTTTTGCGGCACTTTTGAAAGATAAGGATTTGAGGACGCTAATTTTGCTGCTTCTATATTTTACACATTTGAGCCATTTTTCCAGAGGAGATGAAAGAAATGTGCCACATTGTGTAATAAAGCATGGTACATTCCCAGGTTTGGACAGAAAATGACATGGCATATTCTACTTACTGTTCATGCATCATTTGCTTTATTTTGAGAAACTCTGTCCTTTCCCTTGGTACAGCATATCTGTGTTATATGAACTGTAAAAGGAAACTTTAGTTATCATTCAAATACGCTTGCTGTCTTACTAAGTGGGGAATGTTATCTCTCTCTCAGATATTTTGGCTTCTGAAGGTTAAGGTCCTGGGGATTCTGGCAGAAGGCAGATGCTGGGCTGGCAGACGGCGTATCCTTTCAGTCATGGGGGTGTTGTCCTTCACTTCTTCTGAAAGAAAAATCTTTTGAATAGCTGTACAACAAACTCTTAACTTGCCTTTTTCTACTGAACGACGCAGTAGTCCTTTAAGAGGCCAACCGTTCCTTTGGGATCCATTCCCCCCCACCCCCCCTCAAGGATGTTCATGATCTTATGGATATCATTTACTTTAACTTTTGTTTTTCTTTCTTCTTTATGAGGAATAACAACAGCAATATGCTAGGTTCTTACTCCATTCCTGTGACAGAGCAAAGTATTCTCCCTTTTGATCTAATACACTACTAGTTTACATGTTTCCTTACCTCCCATGCCACACTCCTGATCCATATATCTAACCTCTAATCCTAGCCAAGGGCAAACAAGGGTAACTCTGTCAGAAACTGGATTAGCAACAGAGCTCTGAGCTTAGTTTATGAGGAGAGACTGCCTAACTGCTCTTCCCAGTTTCCCTGGCCTATTTAGTTTCTCAGGTGTGGGACATGAGAACAAGAAAAGATGTGTGACCTGTACAGGAAGAATTAGAAGGGACGATATAACACAAAAATCATGGTGTTCCCTAAAAAGAAAAATGATATGAAGAGACTGATTTTAAAATAGCAGGAAATCACTTTTTTCCTCTGCTGGTCGAATTTTGATAACTTTTGTTCAATGTTACATGTCTGTTAGGTTCCTGGGGCAGGGGACTACTGCAAGGCGCAGGGAGGACTACTGGAAGGCAGGAAAACACAGGACACTCATTGAAGTTCCAACTGGTTTCCTTTATCAGGGAACTTAACACCATCATGGTGTTATATCTAAGGGAAGGAAAAGAATTTCACACCAAATGACTTGCAGCTGGAATTATTTCTGCTTGCAAAAATGTGCATTTTTAAAGCGGGTCTCTTTGATTTTCCCATTATATCCACCATTTGAGTCCAACAACTCCTGTCCTCTGCAACTAGACTTCTTGTTAGTGTGGCAAGTAGCCTGAGAGCAATTTCTCTCTCTTTCCCACTATCTGCTCTCATCTCACTGATTTCTGCTTAAGGCAACAGAACTATCTCAGCTGTTAAAGGCAGATGCTCAAATAATCAAATACCTAACCAGTTACACAAACTAATTTCAGCTATAAGTAAGCATAATTTCTACCTCCTTTTTCAGAAACGAGGAAAAACATATTTTCAAAATGAAAATGAAATTGCCTAACCATGTGCACTTTCACTCTCCAAAAGTAATTATTAAACTGCTTAACTCTGGCAATTTAAAACCTCCTGCTGCGAGAAGCAGGTATAGAAAAAAGCATAATGAGGAAGACAACTTGCTTCTCAATTCCTATAAGGCCTGGCTTGAAGCAAGGCTTGACTACAAAAGCCTGCATTCCTGGCTGAACCTTAAGTCACATTAGCTGTGAGGCTGCACCTCCCTGATGCTGATTTGGCTACCACTGGTACAATTTGTATTCTCCAGAGATGCCAATGGAGAGGGACTGAATTCTTGAGAGGAACGGCACAAAGGCTCAGAAGAAGCAAAACCCTTTGCCTCCTTCACTAGTTGCTTAGTGAGACATTCAGGGGTAAGAAAAAGCTTGTATCTAGAGTGAGTGGTTTCTGCAATCTTGAAACAAAATAAGTCTGGATATCAGAAATTCCTTTTTTATAAGCACATTGTAAAAATAAATTCTTATAAATAATACAATTGAAAACCTAGTACATAGGCCATCAGTCTCTCTCAGATGGTATAATTATCATCTATCAACAGCAAAAGAGAACATTGTTCAATTACAACATGCTCCAAGAGTCTGTAGGCACTTATTTCGCAATCCCCCAAATGCAGCAGCATATTATCTTTACTTAAGGGTTGGAAGATTGAGGTAAGAAAGACTAAATGTCTTGCCTTAGGAGACACAAGGTTGTCCATAAGGTCTAAGAAAAGACTACAGCTTTCCTACTGTCTCAGAAATTTTTTTCACAGGGCCATTTTCCCCTCTTCATGTTGCATTCTTTTTTAGCAAGTCTAATTACCATCCTTTGGCAATCATTATATTGAGCCAAATTAAAATGAAATTAGATTGGACCTAATATTTTTCTTACTTTTTTTCCCAAACTAAAAATGAAATTAGTGAGATATAAAAACTGAAAATATAGGACAGAATGAGTAGCATGCATTTCTTTATACCTCAGAAGAGGAAGAACATAAAATATCAAAGAAATGTTTCATTTTATTTTACAATATATGTTTTGGTAAGTATACTTTTATCAGATTTAATTTTCAAACATGAAGTTTGACATGCTTGCAATATTTCCTGCTGATTTTCACAGGGCAGTAAGAATTACAGCCAAAGGACCTCTTTAAAGTTAGTATTTTGGCTCATACATTGGCCAGTTTCTGTTCAAAGGTTCTTTGTGAATAATAAATCAAGTGGATATCATAATAAAAATCATTCTTCCTTTGGAAGCATTTGTATACTATAATTTCTTTCAGAGAAAAATTAGTTTTCCCTTTGTGAACCTGGTAAAATAAGGAAGAATAGTTAATATTTCTCCCTATCCCCGCATATTTTAGGACTATTTGTTTTAATTTTCATATTTGATCACTGCAAATATTTAATGAAAAACAGCTTCTTATTTTACAAGAACCATTTTGAAGATAAGCAAATCAGAACATTCTGCCGTAATCACAATGGCGATGACTATACACAACTGGCTTTAAAATTGTTGTTAAAGTGGAATTAAAGAAATAGCAGTGATCTCCCATATATTTTCTTGAGACAACACCACTGTATATTTTCAACACAGTATATATCTACCCAATATACAGTGGGGTGGCAGGAAGAAGGTAAAAAGCAATCCAGATGTTACGATCAAGGTTGAAAGGAGGAGGGGCATATATACATACGTACACATATATATTCATATTCAAAATGTAGATATATAATGTATACTTATACTGTAATATATTTCACTTGCATGTACTTAGAAATTTATATATCTGGTTTATATAACAAAACATTCTTAACATTTTAAATTGATGCATAAACTAAATGTTTAGTTTGAGTTGAAAATTTTAAAGCAAAACCTGAAACATTTAAATACTAAAAATAAAAATGTAAGCGTCGTCCAACATCCAGACAAAACTATTACTTGAATTAGACCCAAATTCATAGCCAGGTACCTGATGAGAGAGCTTTTTTTAGAAAAAAAAAATTACTATTCATGCAGCATTCATAACATTCAGAGCGGTGCTGAAGAGCTATTTATTTTTCTAAATACAGAAGGAGCCCTGTTCTAGAGCACTGCATGGAGGGGTGTGCACTGCGTTGTACAAAGAACTACAGAAGAAGATAAAACAACTAGAAACATGGAAAAGCTCACCTAAATGCAACTGAAAGCCTTGATTGCTTATAACAGAAAATGAAAAAGAAGGGGTACTATCATATTGGACACCAGGAACACCAAAGGCATAAGCTCATGTTATGTTGCCATGGAAGAACAATTTGTTGCTAAAGTTGTCATCTGTATTACTGAAGCATCACATGCAATTTCTATAGGAAGCTATTAAAAAAAGAAACCAAAATGGTCACAAAACTTATTTATAACTGATGTTCTATACCATATTTTAAATGAGGGTGCAAGCAGCCCTACAAAAAGGGTGAAAATCCCAATTGTGGGAGAAACAGTTGGCTGCCTGTCTGATTAGTTGTGTGACAGAGCTGGGAGGTCACCTATAAATACCCAGTTGATCTGGCTCCAAGACTGAGCCACCAAGCACATTCATGTCTTGAAAAAGACAGTGTAGATGTGAAATGTTATTCATCAATGTTCCCTGTTTCTTTGGAGAAGAAACAGGAATCCAGGCTGGTAGGAAGCAGGGAAAGTGGACAGGGGGACAAGCCCTGGGGACTTTCATGAGAAGTTAAGCAACTGGACAGCTGGAATTGTTTTTTTCTGTTTGCCTCTTTGTAACTTTCTCTTTCCAAACTTAAAATTTCCAAACAGACCTGTAGACATGCAACACTAATTTTTGCTTCACAATTAAGTCTGCCTGGTGTTGGAGGCAGTGGGGATAAGTCTGAAACCTGCAAAATTGCAGTGTTTCATACAGACAAAGTGTTTGAACTCACCCGAGAAGGAATTTGGACTCTGCAGAGTTTCCTTCCCAATTGCGAAGAAACAGCTTAGGGACTTGGCATGATGATTAGGAACAAGTGCACTCCAGCAAGCATAAACCAACCCCTCCCCCTGCCATGATCAGAGAGCTGAGACAAATCCCATTGCCCTGAGCCATCACAGCGACAGGGGCAGCCAAGATGATAATGAGTGGTGCAGAGAAGGAAGGATGGCAGCTCCTCATTAATACAAGAGCGGGGGGATAGTCAACAAAAGTGAAGCATGACAAAATTCAAATCTGAAAAAGATTTTTTTTTTTTTTCCACGCAGCATGTTGTTAGGCAGACCTGTAGTTGTGGCAAACCAGTGTCACTGATTTTTGGTATTAAAGGTGGAAAGGATTGACTTAGAGTAATCATGGTAGATCATATCATAGCTACATCAATAAGTTAATGGTAGGAAAAAAATTGGAAAACTTATGCAGTGTCCTGCTTCATGGTTTCAACAATTTTTTTTCTGGTATGAATTATGATGACATGTTGAGGGAGGGCAGATTATCCTCTTCCTCTTTCCTCTAAAGAATCTCTACCAATTGATTTGTCAATTACTTATCAGGTTTCCTGCTATTTCCACTAATGTCAGGCTATAGCATAAGCCTGGTATTTCAGAACTTTCTGTCACTCAAGGAAATGATGTATTGTCAATCCTTTGAAGGAACACATCTCAAGATTTGTTCCCTCGAAAATTGTCATAGGGATGCAATATGAGAGTTACGAAAATAATGAGGATTGTGTATACATATGAATCCTTCTGTTATTGAATTGCTTTGTTTGATTTTTTGCTGTTGAATTATACTGTTTGACATATATGAACATATAGTTTCATGTAAAACTTTGCTGACTGTTATTAAACACCTTGCTTTTTGTCTTCCATGTGTATTCAAACTAAGACCAGTCTTGCAAAGACAAATGCCTTAAAAATACGCCCTGTAGTTTGTCACTCATCAATAGATCTACCCTACTAAAGCATAAAATAGAAGGATAAGCTTTCGCATATCACCCATACTAACAAACCTAGCAACATAATCAGGAAATAACATAGATTAACAATCATAGCATTAAAAAAATGAAATAAAACTGTATTTTTAATAGTATTAGCTTAAAAAGATGAGAATTCTGATATGGAAGATGGGTTTCTTAATAATGAAGTATAAAAGTAAATACTAAGCCAAAACTGTAAGGCTTCTTAATCTGTATTTAAATTCCTGTTAAGAAATAGTTTGACTTTAGTAGTCAGTAGTAGTTGCACTGGAATATTTTGACCAAATTAACTTTTAGTTATGCAAATAATCTGGGAATTTGATATAATTGCTATTTTTTATTAAAAATGGAAATAGGTGACTTTAAATTAATGCAGATCTGTCATAACCTAGGTATGAGACTGAAAAGGGAAAGAAAGGACTGTGCCTCAAAATTTTCACCAGCGTTCCCAACATTGCTTGTATTTACAGGAACAACACTATTGAAGAATATACCTTTCCAGTCTTTACAAGATAAAATTGCCTGTTAGGAAATGTCTGACAGCTTCTGAAGGACTTTTATAAAAATTACAATCATTTTTTAACAGCAGAACATAGTGGATATTTTGAAAACAAGATATTTAAGGTATAGAAATAGGTTTCTCAATCAGGGACCCTAACCAGCCCTCAGTCATCATGAGGTGAAAACAGGAACATGGAAGCCCCAAATGTGTAATAAGCCCACAGAGTATTGCCACAGATGCTTTGAAAAATATATAGTAAAAAAAAAAAGTGAATAAATAAATGTGAATCATTCTTTCTCCTTTGTCTGAATTGCAAGAAATTCAGGGCTCTTCAGTTCCCTCAGGCAGCACCTACTAACTCTGAGTAAGAATTGCATTAAATTGACATATACAATTTTCTAGTATTTAAACATTCTGTAGTGCACAGGCACAACTAGAATAGTGAAAGATAGGCTTCAAACCAGGAACTGGTTTGAGGGTGGCAAATCTAATACGTTTATCAATTAGGGAGCCTTTAAAAGCAGGTATCCACTGGACACCCATCAAAGCTATTAAAAGATGTGATTACATGAGTCTAAGGCACAGAGTGAGATGAACAGCAAATACAGACAGAGATGTACAACTAGCCAAGCATCAGAAAACACAGCCACAAACTCACCAAGCCCATTTCATTTTTGCTATTTTGGAGATTTATGATTAAAATACGTAGCTGCGAGGAATGCGTCCTTTTATTAAAGGCTGGTTATACACTGTGAAACACACAAAACAGTCTCCAGTTGCAATGACCCCATCCATTGGAGGTAGTATCGTAAACATTTGGTGTAATGTCAGTTGTTTTTTCATGCTACTTTTCACTGGCCGTTCTTGCCTTGCATAATTTGCTGCAGTGCCCCAAGTTCAAAAGGAGTGGAAAGTGTCCGCACTTGGCCTGGCCTAATAGTTACTAAGACTCCCTTAAAAGCTGGAGATACCATGCTGATGAGTCAGTAAAGAATTTGAACCCCAGTGTCCCACTTCAGGTCTAACAACGGTGTTCCAAACTCTGGTACTTCTGGCAAAAGTGATGTAAAAAACCCCAAACCTTCAAAACGAGGGGCTGTCAGATGTAAAGCCAGAGGTTGTCATCACCAGTGACAGAACCCAACAATGTTATTTCTGGTTGTCACTGTCACTAGTGATTATGGTATCAGGCAAAAAAGAAATGCCTGAATTTGACTGTAAGAAGTTGAGAGCGGCAGGTCCTCTTTCAGATAGATTTTAAATAAAGAGGCAAACCTATTCGGGGTGGGGTGGTGGTGGTGGTGGTGGTGGTGTCTCTGTTTGTTGGGGTTTTTTTTAAGAACATGAGGAGGAGCCTACCTTATAAAACAATTATAGACTGAGGACCCTAAGTGGACAGAAGCACCCCCCAAGCATTCCTGAATTTAAGTCTAGGTTTCATAGAGATGAGCAGAAATTCAGATACTCCCTTTCCTCTCCTTGCAATATCTCTTGCTTGTTAATTATAGGATGGCAGTTCCCATTTCAGCTCCCATTCCTAACACATCTCAGGCATCCAACTCAGTCTGGATTCTGCTCCAGGGCCAGGTACCCACTTGTTATGCACCCAAATTGTAGGCATTCATTTCCTCTACTATATCTAGTGCTTGCCTCTCTGTATCTTACTTCCCTGTTCCTAAAATAGGCCCTCACAGATACAGAATGAGAAAAGGCTATTACTGGTTAAAAGTAATGAATTCTAAACATACAGATAGGTTCACCTGAGGCAAATTTATGGGCAAATTAGTATCCTCCTCATTATTTTCCTTGATGAAGCAAAACTTTGACTGTTACACAAAAAGTTTGAAACCTAAAATAAATTGATGTATCGACACTAAAGCTTAATATGTAAGGGTAAAGTAACCAGGAAGATTAAAATTGCAGTTATATCCCATGCGTGTCCATGAAATATCTTGTATTATTTTTCTTAAGTTAAAAGAGCTATTATTAGAAATGCAGCTCTTTGTGGGTAAGTGTGGCAGATGGTGCATAGGAGTGAGTGGTGAGCAATTTACAGTAAACAAATTCTTTATCTCTGACAGGTCATGGGGAGAACTAACATGGTCCCCAATTCAATCAGGGAGTCGTCTGGAAAACAGTGGCGTTCAAATGTACTAATCGTGGTGAAACATGTTTAAAAAGAAAAACAAAATCAACACAAAGCCTTTAGATTATCAAACTGAGAAACACTTTTTCTACAGAAATTTTAAGGACATGCCTTCTGGGGCTGACAGCATGATGCAATTTGTAAAGGTGCTCCAGTGTGCTCAGCATCTACTATTGAGAGCACTGTTACAGGCTTAGCACCACTGAAGCGGTCAAATTTAATCCAGGTGTTTACTGACACACCACAGCTCTTGTTAGTAGCCTTTATACATGGGCTATTATGTACAATTAAGACTTTATAACTACTTTAACCAGGTGTCTTACAAGACAAAACACAGTGCGTGTCTGAGAATGTTCAGCAGGTTTTCCTCATCATCTTTTGAGGAGATTGTATTCTGTGTCAGAAGTAGATGAATCCTTTTGAATAAAGCAACCCTAACTAAAGGTATGTGAGTAACGCTCATATGGGATTTTTCATACACTCTTCAGACACGATATATTAATGAGAAATTTCGTTCTGCCCATATTAGCTATGTCTATCTGTAGTAGTATTATGAACTAAGAGTGGCAGAACAATAGTTACCAAATACATTTTCTCTACTTTTAAAATTTGGATTCGAACAGCAGCCTGCGCCTAGCAGGTAACTACCGCCACGAGCTATAGGTGGAATATGTATTTCCCTTCTCATGTAGATGATGGGCTTGCCAGGTTACAGATATTCCACATTGGTGTTTGCCCCCTTAAATTAGACTTAAATTAACTTTGCATGGGAAAATATTTATTTTTTTTTTTAAATCTGGTTAGAGGTAATCGCTCTGGGAATGATGTTAGCTTGAAAGAGAAATTGGTAATTAAGACAGTTATCTTCTCTGTAATTCCATTTATTTATATGAAAGTATAAATGCTCACATTCTTTGCACAGACACTAAGAAACTGCCAAATACTGTTTTTCTTGTCTCAGCACCAAAATCCTACCAGACCGCAGCCTCCTTCTGAAACCTCTGTCTCCCTCTGCTTCTTCGGTAATTTCCTTTGTCTCTTTCCCACACACACATAACCCCAAGATGTCACGGGCATGTGGGAATGCACCTTGACACAGACGTTGCTTCCCAAAATACTTAGCAAAAGCACATTTGTCCCTGAATCTCCATATTTTCCATGCTACTCTCTACTTTTCTAAGCTTAACTGACCCATTTTCCCTAATTTATAGCTCATAAACCCTCCAACGTCTGCACATATCCTTTTTTCCTTCTTTACCTAGGGAATAGATCTCCTCTCTGAACCTTTCATATGCCTCGTTGCTCAGGCATTCTTCCTGAAACCTGCCCTTTGTATCACAGTCGTGCACTACAGCAAAAGCCTCTGCAGACCTACATGTGAGCACTGCTTATAACATGTAACTAGCATTTGCCTATGGAGACAGAGAAGATGGAGAGGTTGGAGACAATTTCCTGAGAACAATGACTTGCAAAAATACATAGTAATAAATCAGTTTAAAAAAATAAATAAATAAAGCTCTGAACATATTACTTCTCAGTTTCTTATCTCATACACTTTTGAAAGCCTCAAATCTTCCTTTGCCTGGCACTAAAAGAACCAGTAAAGCTTTCACAGAACCTAGTTAGTCATTTCCCCAGGGAAATTGCGGTGCCTATCACTGACATCAAGACCAACAAAATTATTTCTCTTCCCTCCCCACCACCTTCAACAATGAAAAGGTGACAATGGGTTTTAAGTAAATAAATATTCCCATCCAGTACTTGAAATCCAAACATGGAAACAAATGTCATCATCACTGATTTTCACTATGTACAACAGCGACAGAAAGGAGAATTCAGCAACAGGGATGAATAAATGGTTTTGTTTTTTAAATCCTTTGCTTTATCAAATAAGATGCTATAAAAATAATTGGTAAAACAGTTCCCATTTATATCACAGACTTTTGAATCTGAGCTTTCCTGTACCATTTCAGCCCAAACAATCATTTATCTGTGTTGCTTTGTTCTTTGACATAAAGAAACGTAGGTTTTACATTTCTAACACTCCTTAACCATTCTGGATAATCCCACTTAAGGCATTTTTGGTAAATTACATTAAACCTATCCATCTGCATCTGTGCTTAAGATGAAGGCAATCAATCATCATCGTGATTCATGTTTGAGACAGCGGGCTGACATATAGAGATGTTACTCTATGAACTTCAACATCTCCCGTGGTTGTGGAGCATTACTGTGAGAAGAACTACTGTGAAGCAGAATCTGAAAGCTGTGGCACGTTACTCATTTAACCTGGCAGACCCTGACTGCCTCTTGCTCATGCATGTGCGGTGCACTGACCATATTGTCTTCACAAAGGTCTGGTATTCCTATCTTCATGAAAATTTTATGTTTACTTTCCAATGCCTGATTAACACTGTAATGCCTGGAAGTTATAATACAATTTTTTTTTTTTTTTAATTAATATCTTCTGCTCAAAAGAGGTTTGGAATGTTTAAGACTTTACAAAACATCGTCTGTGTTTTAAGTTAACAGAAATAAATCTAGGGCATCAGGCAGGTTTCAGGTGAATGGTTACACTTTTAAGTCACCTGCACAAGATAACACAATTCTATATGCTTTTGGGTGTGTTATTCAATAGTTCTTTATGAAAACTAGCTTACGCTGTTTTAAGTTTTCTTGGTCTTCTGTCTGGTACCTGATTTGGTACGTCCTGGTATTGTGAATTACAAAATAAACAATTTAAAAACCAAAGTGGACAATACAGCTAATTTTTACTGCAATAATAAGTTAACTGTTAATTTGCAATAATTATCTAGTTGCATCCCAGAGAGCTAGATTCTTGGCTAGAAAGTACTAAATAACTTCAGGCAATTAACTAGAAGACATATAAAATCATTCCTTATTGAGGTTAAAGATGAGAAAAAAAACATTGGGCTGGGAAACAACAGTGAAGGTCACTTAGATGAACAGCCATTACTGATATATCAGATTCAGTCAATCAGCTACTGTTTGAGTCTGTGAAAATTCTAGGAAAGAGATGAAACCTCTTCATATGACCTTTGTATCCAATAAAATCACATTTATTTTTATGACGGAAAATTGTCCTTACCAATCTACACAGCAATATTTCTATACAGAAATGATTGTGTATACACAGCTTCAAGAAGATATGCAGGCAAACATTTTATTATCAGCATTTTTTACATAATATACATCCATCTCTAATAATGGAATCACTGTTTGTGAAGTACAAATTATATTTGTTCTACATAAATATATTTATTCTAAGAGCTGTAATTACTGAAACATTATTTCAAATGAGATTTCTATGTACTTCTGTAATTTGGGAAAAAAAGACTGAACTATATTGCAAGAATGAAAGCAGGTTAGTTCTACTTCAGATAATAGCTCTTGAAGGCACAGGTGTTACACAGTACGAGGCCTTTTGTACAATATTCTGTACAAGTTCTGTTATGCACATCTACACCTCTGCTTTCTTTAACAGCAAACGTGATACAATTGCAGGTTCAAGAATATGAATTTCAAGCTTTCTTCCTCTGGATCCTTCTTATTCCTCTTTTTTTTTTTTCATTTTATTTATTTTTCTTTTTTTTAAGTATTAGTAGTTAAGCACGTCAGTCAGATTTTTGGGTACAGCAGCCAGAAATCTCTGACTGCCCCCTTAATGAATGATCAAGGCCTTTTGAAATATTTCAAGTTGGCTGCCACAGAAATGGAAGTATCCAAGTTGCTTCTTAAAAACCTTGATTATGACACTCTTCCATTTTATATTATGGTAAATCAATTAAATTTTTCAAATGGGTTGTTTACTGAATACCAAACAATTTTAATTAGGTTTAGGTCCTTGCTTTCATTCTATTTTGGAGAGGATGGTCATAACATCCCTATAAGTAAAATGAATTCCTGATCCTACCTCTTTCCAGTTACGTACTGTAGCTCAGTATGCAAATCAATTCTTCTTCTCTCTCTCTCACACGTAGTCATACAAATATTTCTGCCTCTTTCTCAACAACCAGTGCCCCATGTTATAAAAAGAAAAGAGGAATTCTGAATTAACTTGTTATCAGAAGCCATCAGATGAACATATTAGTATTATTTATAATTGCTGCATTGTTGCCTAAGGAGCCAGTTGCCAGGGGAATTATTAAACCCACTGATTTTGACTTTTGTAGAGGATTTGAGAAAATTGCTTTTAAAAGAAACGTCTTTCATTTTATCCACAAAGTAGAAAAAAGGCTAAAGTAGGCAGAACAAATAGAACTTCTTTGAGATGTCTGACAGAAAATTTCCCCGGGTGGAAGCTTCCAATGGGTACAATAAATCTTGATTTTTTGGAGTTTTTTTGGTACCATATACTTCAAGGGAAGAAGAGTGATGGTTTTGAGCAACCATCTTGCAAACAATACATCTACAACAGAGTATGAACAATAAACAGAGACATCGTAACTGGTTGTCCAGGAGGAATAACAAAAAAATTGTCAGTGTAAATGTGTTAATTCAGTACTGATATACATATGGTCAGAAATATAAAAAATAAAGCACACCATACCGTCATCCTTTAATGTCCTTCTTAGACTCTTGCCTATGCATCTTCTATGCTGCCCTCTATACACTCCCGGTGTACTACACATTTTATTCAGTTACTTTCTGAAGACTCTCCTAAGGCACACAAATACTGGCAACATAACAGAGAGTAGCTTCCAAAAACACCCTTCTATTAAAATAGCAGTCCTATCTGATACCACTTTCAGTCACCCTTTTGTCTTCATCCTCCTTTGTATTAAACGACATCACTGAGTCCTTTCCTCAGTTCCACTCTCAATCCCACCATTGACCCTGAGAAGACACTATTGAGTCGGGATTAGGTGGCAAACTGACTGACTGACCAAATGCCAGTTCCATTCATTTAGTGAAGGAAATTTTGAAATACGTGCCCATTAGTACTAGACTACATGTCACAGGAAGCAAACAAATGGTTTCAACGCGGTGCAACATTCAGCCTAGTATGCAGCTAAATCCTATCACTGCTGACTCCAAAGCACCAGCTATTTTGGAAACAGTAAAAGACAAAGCAGAAAGAAAAAAAAAATTGCAGACATAATCAGCAGTTTGAACATTGCTGAGGAGGTTGAACCCAAGAATCAATGCATTCAACAACAGAAACAAGCAGAGGAAGGTAACCTTTTTTTTTCCTTGTAGCATTTCTTCTATTTTCAGCATTTCTGTCTGGCTTCCTGCATCCTTTTCCAGTCTCTGGTTGTCCTCCACTTCAGATCACCTCTCCTGCTTTAAAATTGGAGATTCTAACATAAAGAGCTTTTTCTTATTTTGGGAGGGGGTTTGTTTATAAGCAGATTCAAATTTTATTCTAAATTTTAGATTCTAACTTTTCAAGTTCTGACCATGTTGTGACCAGTAATTGCACTTTCTGAGAGGATGTTTCACCCTGCATCACCCAGATTTTCACATTCTAAAATGTAAGCGGGTCTCTACATGTAAACATTTGTATTTTTGCCGAAAATTGATACCCATTTCCTTTATCTCATGGCTAGATGTAATGACTTGAGGTATAGTTGCAACATCAGGTCTACCAGTGAATCATTTCCATACAATAAAAAGGTAAAATTTCTGTCTGGAAGCTCTTCTCTCAGTCTTAGCAGCAAACATGCAAAATCAGCCACAAATATTTTTTCTTTAAATCACGTGCACTACTGAGTGACTAGTACTACGAGCAATAACTGTGCATATTTACTTAAATAGTGTTGTAAGAGTGGATTTACCAACCTGTAAGTACATCATATTTTAATTATACCAGACAATTATCATTATATTTTACCATTGAAACAGACAAAATCATTTCACACAGGTTTGCAAATGTAACCTCTCTTCATCCACTCATTCATTTTTAAAAGTTATGAATTTTTATATCAATAATTTCATATTGGCACAACTGTTGCAATATGTAGTGGGAGCATGTGAAAACATATTACTGAAGCCATCCCAGATGAATGCCATGTTAATCCACAAACATCCCATGTCTTATTCTATAACAAGGATTAAAGTTCAGAAAATACCTGCAGAAGCATTTGGAATTATGGTAGATTACAGAATATTTTGAAATTATGACAAAATAATTAATTTCTACCTAAAGAATTACTTTAACTCCAAACGCTAAAGTGGTTATGGAAGAAAAATGACATTTTGCTTGCACAGAATATCAACATAAGAGAAAAGAGGATGAGAGTACGCTTGAGAGAAAACTTTAAATAAATTCACAAAAACTTGTTAGTTAGCAAAAGTCAATGAAACAAACATTGATATCTTTTGTCCTTTTGTAAATCTTTTTTTGTAGATCCTTTTGTAAAGTCTGCAGCGGACCCACAGTCCACGGCCAAACAGCCAAAAAATCCCCCACTGGCACACGCAGAAGGGAGCGGGGGAGCCAATAATGCAAAAGAATGGACGGTTGCAAAGGCAAGGACCAGCAGGAGAAAGAGACTTCCCCTGAAGCCTGAGGTGCCCTTGCAGAACCGCTTCACCGCTCTGCAGGCCGAAGAGGAAAGTCCTGTCACACCAGGAGAAGCGCTGGAGCTGAGTAATGCAGCCTGATCTGCCCCCCGTATAACAACCAACACCACTAAGAAACGGCGACAGGTGATAGTAGTAGGCGACTCTCTTCTGAGAGGTATGGAGGCACCCATTTGACGACCGGACGCAGTCTCTAGAGTGGTGTGCTGCTTGCTGGGGGCTTGCATCAAGGATGTCACCAAGATGCTACCAAGCCTCATACAGCCCACTGACTATTATCCGCTGCTGCTGTTTCACGTGGGCACCAGTAATACAGCCAGGAGCAGTCTGAGGACTATCAAGAAGGGCTACAGAGCTCTGGGAGCGGTGGTAAGGGACTCAGGAGCACAGGTAGTTTTTTCATCAATCCTGCCGGTCAAAGGGAAGGGGTTTGAAAGGGCCAGTCGAATCTGGCGAATCAACAAATGGTTACGGGACTGGTGCCACAGACAGGGGTTCGGCTACTTAGACCATGGGATTCGCTTTGAGAAACCTGGTCTGCTGGGGGCTGATGGGGTCCATCTGTCAGAGAAGGGGAAGAGCATCTTCAGTTATAGGCTTGCCAAGCTGGTGAAGAGGGCTTTAAACTAGAGATGCTGGGGGAGGGGAACCTCAGTCCATCCCACTCCTACCAGAAGGAACACAGGGCAGCAGGAGGGCGCCTGAAGAGCAGCACAAAGGAACTCCAGCCAGTAAGACAGCTTCATCGGGGGCCCAACTTAAATGCCTCTATGCAAATGCACATAGCATGGGGAATAAACAAGAGGAGTTAGAGACATGCGCACGCCTGCAGGGCTACAACCTTATTGGCATCACGGAGATGTGGTGGGATGGCTCCTATGATTGGAGTGTTGGGATGGAGGGATACAGGCTCTTTAGGAAGGACAGGCAGGGGAGACAAAGAGTGGGTGTTGCCCTCTATGTCAATGACCAGCTGGAGTGCCTGGGGATGGATGAGGATCCGACCGAGAGCTTGTGGGTCAGAATGAAAGGGAAGGCAGGGACAGGTGACATTACGGTGGGGGTCTGCTACAGGCCACCTGACCAGGAAGACCGAGCCGATGAGGCCCTCTATAGACAGATAGGAGCAGCCTCATGCTCACAAGCCCTGGTCCTCATGGGGGACTTCAACCACCCCAACATCTGTTGGAGGGACAACATGGCAGGGCATAAGCAATCCGGGAGGTTCCTGGAATGCGTCGATGATAACTTCCTTCTCCAAGTGGTAGAGGAGCCAATGAGGAGAGGTGCTATGCTGGACTGTGTTCTCACCAACAAGGAGGGGCTGGTGGGGAATGTGAAGCTCAAGGGCAGCCTGGGCTGCAGTGACCACGAAATGGTGGAGTTCAACATCCTTAGGGCATCGAGGAGGGTGCACAGCAAGCTCACTACCCTGGACTTCAGGAGAGCAGACTTCGGCCTCTTCAGGGATCTGCTTGGCACAGTGCCATGGGACAAAGCCCTGGAGGGAAGAGGGGCCCAAGAAAGCTGGGTAATATTCAAGGATCACCTCCTCCAAGCTCAGGAGCGATGCATCCCAACAAAGAGGAAGTCAGGCAAAAACACCAGGAGACCTGCCTGGATGAACAAGGAGCTCCTGGACAAACTCAAACACAAAAAGGAAGCCTGCAGAGGGTGGAAGCAAGGACAGGTAGCCTGGGAGGAATACAGAGAAATTGTCCAAGCAGCCAGGGACCAGGTTAGGAAAGCTAAAGCCCTGACAGGATTAAATCTGGCCAGGGACAACAACGGCAACAAGAAAAGCTTCTATAGGTACATTGGGGATAAAAGGAAGACGAGGGAAAATGTGGGCCCTCTCTGGAACGAAACGGGAGACCTGGTTACCCAGGACACAGAGAAGGCAGAGGTACTCAATTAATTTTTTGCCTCGGTCTTCACCAGCAAGTGCCCGAGCCTCACTGCCCAAGCCGCAGAAGGCAAAGGTGGGGACTGGGAGAATGAAGAGCCACCCGCTGTAGAAGAACATCAGGTTTGAGACCATCTAAGGAACCTGAAGGTGCACAGGTCCATGGGACCTGATGAGATCCATCTGTGGGTCCTGAAGGAACTGGTGGATGAAGCTGCTAAGACACTATTTATCGTATTTGAGAAGTCATGGCAGTCCGGTGAAGTTCCCACTGACTGGAAAAGGGGAAATATAACCCCCATTTTTAAAAAGGGAAAAAAGGAAGACCCGGGGAACTACAGGCCGGTCAGTCTCATCTCTGTGCCTGGGAAGATCATGGAACAGATCCTCCTGGAAGCTCTGCTAAGGCACATGGAGGACAGGGAGGTGATTTGAGACAGCCAGCATGGCTTCACCAAGGGCAAGTCCTGCCTGACCAACCTAGTGGCCTTCTATGATGGAGTCACTACATCAGTGGACACGGGAAGGGCTACAGATGTTGTCTATCTGGACCTCTGTAAGGCCTTTGACACGGTCCCCCACAACATCCTTCTCTCTAAACTGGAGAGGTATGGACTTGATGGGTGGACTGTCCGATAAAGGGTGAGGAATTGGTGAGATGGTCACATCCAGAGGGTAGCAGTCAATGGCTCAATGTCCAGATGGAGACTGGTGATGAGTGGCATCCTGCAGGGGTCTGTATTGGGACTGGTACTGTTTAATATCTTCATCAATGACATAGACAGCGGGATCAAGTGCACCCTCAGCAAGTTTGCAGATGACACCAAGCTGAGTGGTGCGGTCGACACGCCAGAGGGACGGGATGCCATCCAGAGGGACCTGGACAAGCTCAAGAAGTGGGCCCATGTGAACCTCATGAGGTTCAACAAGGCCAAGTGCACCTGGGTTGGGGCAACCCCCGCTATCAAGACAGGCTGGGGGATGAAGGGATTAGGAGCAGCCCTGCCGAGCAGGACTTGGGGGTACTGGTGGGTGAAAAGCTGGACATGAGCCAGCAATGTGCCCTCGCAGCCCAGAAGGCCAACCGTATCCTGAGCTGCATCAAAAGAATCATGGCCAGCAGGTCAAGGGAGGTGATTCTGCCCCTCTACTCTGCTCTGGTGAGACCCCACCTGGAGTACTGTGTCCAGCTCTGGAGCCCTCAGCATAAGAAAGACACGGGCCTGTTGGAGCGGGTCCAGAAGAGGGCCACGACAATGATCAGGGGGATGGAACACCTCTCCCATGAAGAAAGGCTGAGAGAGTTGGGGTTGTTCAGCCTAGAGAAGAGGAGGTTTCGGGGAGACCTTATTGCAGCCTTAAAGTACTTAAAGGAGGCTTATAAAAAAGATGGGGACAAACTTTTTAGCAGGGCCTGTTGCGACAGGACAAGGGGCAATGGCTTTAAACTAAAGGGGGTAGATTTAGACCAGATCTAAGGAAGAAATTTTTTACGCTGAGGGTGGTGAAACACTGGCACAGGTTGCCCAGAGAGGTGGTGGATGCCCCATCCCTGGAAACATTCCAGGTCAGGTTGGACGGGGCTCTGAGCAACCTGATCTGGTTGAAGATGTCTCTGCCCATGGCAGGGGGGTTGGACTAGATGACCTTTAGAGGTCCCTTCCAACCCAAAATATTCTATGATTCTATGAAATTATGAGTGTTAAAGATGCATTTATTTGCCTTCTTTTCCTTTTCCTTGTATCAGCATCTTCAAAATGTAATATAAAATCTTTGTTCCATATTATGAAGCATTAAGCAATAAAAGGATATAAAACTTCTCTGTTCTTCATTCTATAATTTACATAAAGAACATTTGCACCAAAAGATAAGTTCATATTAGTCCTAAGATGGATCATAACAGAGCAACTGTGCTGAAGCATAGATAAAAAATGTCTATAAAAACCACAGGTAAAGTGTTAGTAGAAAATGATTTCTGAAAGCTTCAAGAGCCTGTGGACTTCCTGAGATCAATTTCATTATGTCCTAGTTTGGACTTATATGATGCAAAATCTTTGTTATTGCTCTGAGATGGCCTCAGCAGTTTGCAACATTTAGAAGCTTTTGAATCTTTAGCTGTAAAAGGGTTTTTTGCTCATGATTTAATGGCAAAATTTGTCCTTGGTAGCTGAAGAAAGAATATACTTCTGTGTGTGTGCTGAACTTTCTTGCCTCTTATCTATTCGAACTCTCTTTTTTGCAAATTTTTGAAGCTGAAACATCATTAAGAAAAGACAATTTACATCCTTCGTAAAGACAAATGTTAAATAATCCTCACCGCTTTCAGAATCTTCTCTCTATTAGCAGTTATGATCTCTGATAGCTTGAAGCCAGATGTTTCCCAGTTGGATGGGGGTGGGCACAAAGCAGAGTTTTATGTGCTTAATTAATCTTAAACAGAAAATTTCTAGATCTTCCAAGATGCTGAGAGAACTATTTCAACATTTAAATGATTTCAACAATTTCATGTATTAAACAATCCCTCTTTTGTATCTGCTTCCTCTATAATATTTTACTTTTTTTAATACAACTATTCCCCTGCTTTCATTAGCATCCCACTACAGGACAAAATGCATGCCTCATCAAAGCAGCACATGAGTTACTTAGGTATGATTTGTGCCACCACATGTTTTTTTTCCTTGTGTTGGACCAGAGATAGTTCCTGGAGCTGAACATAGGTGTTGCCTGGGAAATTTTTGATGGAGAATTTTTTCATCTGGTAGAAAATGGTCAAATCACCTGGACAAAAGTTTCAAAATAAATACACTGGTTTTGCCCAAGACTGTGGGGAACACTCTCAGAGTGAACAAAGATTGTATAGTGACAAAAAGATGACTAAGGAGGTTTGGGCTACTCACAAATTTCATATTTTTTCCCTGAATTAGCAGAGAAGGGATTTAAATCTTTCACAATTCTGGTGGTTATTCAGATTATTTACTTCTGCCATTAGCTGTCCTGAACTGTGTGTGACTTTCCCCGACCACCACCTGAAAAGACAAGAAAAGTTTCACTCCATTGTGGAACAGAATCAAACAATGAAGCCCACAGCAGTGACTGTTCAGTTTTTTGCAAGTTGAAACTCCTATTTTCAAGTTGTTCCTAGCAACAATTCCTAATATTAAGCACTAGAAATTTCCTTTTGGTCACTGGAGGAGTATGCTCGATGCTTGGTCTTTTTTTCCAGAAATGTGGACAGGATCTTCTTTGTCAGATTTCTAGAAAATAGCCCAGTGACTCTCATTCTGAGGTACATTTTGTGTAGCCAAGGCAAGTTTTTGTTTTCTACTTCCATCTGTCTAGAAAGCTTCATGAAATATTCATGCGATAGGAGTTTGCTTCAAAGGAAGACTACATGCCTTATTCCTGAGTCACTAATTTTGGTAGGAGCTGGAGAGCTATAAATGAAGCCCTGTGTACATAAAAGCTCTGTTTTAAGAGTATGACATTTAAGAGTGCCATCTTTGTGGCTACAAAAGGAAAAGTGGTGGCACTCCTTCCAGTTATTACTTTATAAATTGGAATTTCCCTTATTGTCTATAATTTCCTTTTTTTGTTTTTAGCCCACAAAGCAGAAAACCAGTATTATAGGTTAGCTGAAGCAGCTCTTTGTTAGAAAAATGCATAATCTTGAATAAACAAGAACACCCTCTCTTTTTTCTGTCAAGCCTTTCACTGTATGCCAGTATGAAACCCAGAGGACAAATGATGATTTCCCTGTATTTACAGCGCGCACACACTAAAAGAGTTTCCCCTGTTACAAGCCTTTTATAAAAGTTTAATTCCACGAAATTTCCTATGTTTATTTCCCATAGAGTGTAATCCAGGTTTGGAAAGAGTACAGATGTTACCTTTTCGATCATTTAATCTCAGTGGGTAAAACGCCAAAGACCAAAAAAGAAAACAGATGGGCAGAAAGCCTTTCAAATCTCAGACTGAACAGGCCCGTTTGTTGGAACTGGCTAAGAGAAAACTGTCTTGACCATTTTTTGTTTCATGTTAGATATTTTAGAGAATGAGTAATGAGGAAATGAAAACATTTCTAAATATTTTAAATGATTGATTTAACAAATCATAAGTAAAAATTACAGTATCTATAATAAAGACAATCTACAGGCCCTTATATCTTCCAACATGTTGCATAAATACACTATATTTTTTATTCTGTCAACATTTCTGTGAATTTTTTCATACTTTTTCTATGCTCTGAAGAACAGGATTTTTCCTGATAAGAAGCTAGAGAAACATCCATTCAACTAAGTGAACTTTTTAGAGTGTCTTGTATCTGACACCCTCAACTGTAATTAAAACAAATCTGAACACACTTATTTCAGCAAAAATGCAAAACCATCTGTCTCTTGAAATGTATTATTTACTATTTTCATCAAAGTAGCCCCAGTACAGGCCGTTAAAGAAGAGGTCATAACTCATTAGTTATGGCCACTTGTGCGAGGCATTCTATAAACACAGAAAAAATACTGACACATTTTGACGTTACGTGCCACACTACAATGTTTGATTTGAACTACACAATGAATAATTTAAACCTACATATTCAGACTCCACAGCGTATGTTTTGCACGTGCCAAGTTCAAGAGGAAGAGATGCTAACAAAACAAGAAGATACTCTGCAAGCAACTCCATCTAAAATGTGTCTTTTAAACTGTGAGCACATCAAGAAACAACCGATGACTTTGTGTGCACATGCTGTCCTGCACGCTGGGCTCTGAAGTTGCCTAGACTCTTCTAATGCCTTCTGACAGCATGATGATCTCCCTGGCAAACACGTTCCCGGGCTGCTTATCCTGCCAGTGGCACTGAAGAGGAGACAGGTTTTCTGTTGCTCCCGTCAGCTTCCAGTTCATTTGTTGAAAAGTGAGAAATTCATCCGCTGATTTGTAGAAACACGCCGCTCAGCAGCACTCGGGCTGTGGCAGGAATAGCTGGCGGCACAGATTTTGCTGATAGGTTCCCGTGTTTTGCAGGGTTGAGGGGAAGTCTCTGATGACTTGCTGAGTAAGAGAAAGAGCCTATGAATCAGTAAAATCCTTTGCAAATCTCCTTAAACACTGAAAAACTTTAATTAGCCCCTTCTATGTGGCTTCATTCCCTAACAGAAAAATGAGGGCCGCAAATGTTAGGAGACTGCCTGTGGTGATAATGGTTTCTTCTTCTCCTGGGTATCGTGTAAACTTGCAACATCTCTTCAGCTTGGGCACTTCAAGTCCTTTTAATATGATTGCTCTTATCTCCCCCACATAGCAGCAGCAAGGTTTTTTTAAAATGTATACACAAAACTGGTCTTACACAGTGATTTCTTTGAACGTCTGGCTCTTCCTGGAGGGTCATTGCACTCAAACAAAACACGCATACACAAATTCCTGTTGCTCCAGTTTGACACCGTCACGCTCCCTCTGCATCTGCTAATTCTTCGTGATGTCTCTGAAACAGCACAAGTGGCATAGTTTATAAAACCGTAGCAGGCGTTAAAAGAACAAACACAAAGAAAATCAAAAACCAAACCAACTCTAGAGCTCAATTACACTGACCTAAACAGCCTTCTACTATGTAGTTCTTGCATTAAGGTGTAACTTCGCAAAAATCATTCCTGCTGGGTTATAATGTGCTTATTTTTAATTATTATTTTTTAAATCTCCCACTTGTCAGGCAAAAAACCATGATGTGGATGTTGGAACATTATGAAAATGAATTCATAAGCCAAGTCTGTCTGCCAGAGTGTTCCTGCTAAATGCTGCAATGAGTGAGAGACTCAGCATGTGGCCAACCAAAACTGCTTCATGATAGAAAATAAGAAAAAGAGCAAGGGAATTAGGGAGAGAAACATTTCTGACATCTATTTAATGATCATGTAGTTACATGCATGTAAAATCCCCAGGGCCAAGAAAAGGTCTCTTGATTCAAATCAGTAACCAGTCTGGTAAAGACAAGACAAAAGAATTAACATTAGTCCCATGGTTCCCCCACCACACACATTAGATGAGAGCAGGCCTGTGAACCATGGAGCCCAGAGCGCTGTTCATTTGGTGCGCTCACAGCCAGCATCCATGACTGCTAGAGCCAGTGCAAAGGTAGGAAAGGTAAGATACAGCCACAGCTGTGCTCACAGTGTCAGCAAGGATCCAGATGACCTCACACTGACTGTAAAACCAGAGCCAGAAAGCTTTCTCTCCTAAAATTAATCTGCACAATTTCTATGTTTCATTTATAGCTCTTCTGATGGGTCTGTCGAGCCTCGCTACTGAATCCTCCTCTCCTGCCCAAGCTGCCTGGTGTCTGGTGGCAGAGCGCTATGTGCAGCTCCCCATCTCTCAGTTTTGGTATTTCTTTTGTAGCATTCTTTGATAATCTGTTCCCTCTCTGAAATTGTGTATCAAAGCAATCAGTCACTTCTCTTATACCTTCTTACAGTAAAGGCCTTGGCATTACTGCATCATCTCACCTCAGGCAAAATCCTGGTCTTACTTATAGCGACCATAAAGAGCACTTCACTCTCCATTCTGAAACTTTTCAAAGTGTCACTTGCTATTGAAGTGTTATTAATTTGTCATCTCTTTACCCTCAAACAGTTAAAAATCTGTCAAACACAACAGCACAATGATAAGTAGACTTTTAAATCAATTTTATACAATTAACAATAAATTCAGGGGTGAAACTGAGACTAGATTAAAAAATGCCCTGGAGATTAAAACTGGGCCAATGAGTTGGCAAAAGTCCAACATAAATGCCCATAAGATCAATTTAGAGGACACTGGGATGTGCACAGTAAGATTTATAATGCATGCAATGTACTGTGGCGTAATTAATAAAGTATGCCTGGGGTAAAAATCAAAAGAACTAGTTAAAGAAGAGCCATTCTCTTGCAATTAGGTTGCAAATAAACTGTGTAATATGCTGGGAACTGCAAAGCACATGTCTGAGCACAAAAATATGATAAAGATAAGGTGAGAACAAACTTCGCACTGTATTTGATCTCCAAACCTCAGTGAAATTTTAATTAGACAAACACTGTTCTAAATGTTTTCATTCTGTCTCTTAAGTGCTGTTTAGCATTTTACTACAGCTTCTCAGGTTCTCTTTCTCTGAATGTATATGCTTCCTTGGTCATAACCCTCCTTTCTCTATAAAAAGAAAACTTATTGCTGATGTTTCGACCAGCAATGTCACAGAACTGCCCATTAGCCATCTTCCTCAATGGTACAGCACTTATTACAAACATTGCAACATTACAAGTGTTACCAAATGCCACCCAGGTGTAAACTGGACCTTTAAATAATGAAAGTCTCACTTTCATTTCCTGAAGACTCTTTGGAGGGAAAGCTGAGAAAGAAACATAACATAACACTGTCATTAGCTGATTTTTTTCCATAAAACTAATGAAACTAAACCCACAAGCTAACTGTGGTGTGATCGTGCCATTCCCATAGGCGTTCTAAATAAAGTAAGAGAACCGTGGTCATGGTCATAGAGAGTAGTAGTGGAGATCAGTGCTTTAAACCTAACACCAGACTTTCAAATTCAAGCTGAGAACAAAGGTCCTGCTTCTGCAATGAACGTGGGCTGCCGCCCTTGTCCTTCACAGGGTTTGTTGCAGATTAAGGCAAAGCTACTATATTTTTGTGGACATTCTTACTCTGGTTTGTTGTCTGCAGAGAAAAATTTTAATCTTTCTTTTCTAGACTGTTGTTTTTCTAGAAGGAACATGCAATACAGATGGCCTCAGCTAAAAGAAAAAAATCCAATTCTCAGACCCGTCAACATTTATATACTGAGTTCCACTGTTAACCCATTTCACAGTCTTTTTCAGCCATTAATTTGTAGTATGCTGCTGCAGCCTGTACCTTTTCCTACCTCCCCACTTGCAAGTTATAAGCATTACTGTCATCTGCCATCCATCAGCCCGCTGTGTGTTAGGCAGGAACACTGGGCATCAAGTGGGAAAGAAACTTCTCTTTCACAGGATCTTACACTCGGAGACAGTGTGTTAAAAGACACTTAAATACAGACTTATGTTTTGTGCTTCTTCCCATCATATTATTCTGCCAGACTCCACCACATGAGCATTCCATGTGGTCTTTCAGAGTATGTGACATTGTACCTCCACTAAGTTTTAAAACTCCTTTATGCTGTGTACACACTGGTACAAAACACTACAAATGACATATTAATATGCCATTGAACACTTGCCACACTACTCTGCCAGCAATTTTCAGAGCAAGAAGACACAGCCCGGTGATCTGCCAGAGAAAGAAGCACACTGAAGGAGCACCTACCCCTCTTCCCTTTCATTGCACAAGGTCAGACTCATCTCCCCGCACTGCCATTGAGAGGTGGACAGTTATCCCAGTTCAATTCACAGTCACACTCCACCAAGCTGCTCTAATTAATTCTTTCACTCATCAGTTCAGTGACAAGTCAGAGAGTACAAGTATCTCCATCCTGCAGATAAACACCACTAGCTTCTACCAGCTCTATGCTGGGACTCCACCAAATTTATCTGGGATCATACCTGGACTGCCTGTCCTGGGTCTCATGAATTTGGTTTTGTGCAGCTTGGTATTATAAAACAGGCCAGAATGACCACAAATCATTTTCATTATGCATTAATAAAGTTAATGGACATCTTGGACTAGGCTTTCAGGGTTCTTTTCATATTTGTCTGTTCAATATAATATGTACTTTATTGACTGGACAGACTTTTCATCTTCATATTAATTCTCATCATGATTTCACATATTAAATTATTACTTTTTAAGAAGCAAATTGTCCATTTTTAATTTTTTAATGTCCGCTGACAAAAATTTTTAGTATATATTACTTATGATCAAGTATTCAGAGTTCTTTCATGTAGTCTCAAGCTAAGAGCTCTGAGCAGAACTACTTATTCAGAGCATTTTGAACTGAGAGCAGAGACAAGGTCATCAGAGCAGCATAAACTAATCCAAGAACTCAGAAGTGAGAGGAAAATGCTTGTGACGACCTTTCACTTTGTACAATAATTTATCTAAAACAAATGTTCCTTTAATTTGCTCTATAATGGTAATCACAGGAAATGACTGGCCAGCTCTCAGAGGTTTATCTGCAGTAATTAAGCATTTTCTACTCCAGAATTTCTCTTTCCATTGATGAGGCTAGAAGTGCAATTCACTTTGGCTGGAAACGCACTTCTAGAAGGTCAAAAAATAAACTTGTGCCATTTCCTTCACCTTCTATTAAAGGTGTATCAAACTATCCATGAACATTCATACTGTATATCATTGAACATGAATGGGCTCAATGACCTGTACAGAACAAGGGTATTGAGCAACCTATTAGACATGCTGACAAAAAGATAATATTTGGGTCATATTATACAACATAAAACCAATTACTTCAAAGTTACACTAAAAGATACAGCTTACTTAAAACTACAGACGACTTTTTTCCTTCACAAGTCATTTTTCTAATAGAGAAGGATAAATATATTTTTGTTGGGTTGCCATTATATTTAAATGCAGTCTTGAAATCTGCCTTATAGCATTGTATAGCCACAAGCTGTATTTAGAATCTAAAATCTAAAAATAAGAGTGCATGCAACAAGTATTGTTGGGTCTTGTTTTGTTTAATTTTGCCCTTTTTTCTACTCAGGAAAAATATTCTGAGTATTTAACCCCCCCAATAAAGCCTTAATTTTTTTCTTTCATAATGCATTTGCAGATTAAGTAGCAATCTGATATCAGGAAAAATCTAGTTTTCTCATCATTTATGACAGAAACTTCATCATGGAAAAAATGACAAAAAAAGAAGCCAATAAATGTTCTCCATTATAATCAGGTTCAGACAAGGTTTGGGAAATGAACAGTGCCCACTATACAAGAATTTTGAATTTAAGAAACTCTTTCATGCCAAAACCTTTACCAATCTGACTGCTAAAAGACATACTTGAATGAATGAAAAGCAAAACAGGAAATCTCATTAAATGTTGCCAGCAGCTTGAAATCATTATGAATTTTCCAATATAGCATCCGATAATTACATTAGTTTTCCAATAACGTAGTCAAATGTCTCTCATTACAACTAATTGAGAAAGTACAACAGATTACCCAATCTCACCATTTTATGAAAAGAAAATCATGTTTGGTCAGCTCTGCTAACAGTTGAATACATTGACATGCATGAAAAGTCACAAAAATGTCAGCACTTACATTTCTGTGGGTCAGAATTCCCTTATCAGATACTTCTCCCTATGTAAATTTCCAAAACTGACCTCCAAAAACTGTGAGGCTTTATATCCACAGTAATTCTTTGATTACAATCATAAATATTTCTAGTTACCAAGTCTAAATAGGTTGTTAATTTTCTGTAAGTGTCAAACTCAGAAGCTTTCCTGGTACTCCTGAGACTTAAACTGTCTCTGACCTTCAGGGCCACACTTCTGGGGACAGCCCCATTAGCTTTACACGAATGCCTCTCAGATATAACTTTTAGGCAACAGGACAGGGCATAACTGGAGCTGCACAGTCTTCATTACTGGCAATGAAAGGCATGCTGGAGGAAATCCAGATGAAAGTTGTAGGGTTGGCAATCAGGCTGTTCCCCCCCCAACAGAACAATAAAATCCACATTACTACTGTTATCATAATTACTACAGTTATCCAGCTAAGTAGAGCTATAGCTAGTAGAGCTCTGTACAGCTAAGTGTGTTAGGCACCGAGGTGGTAAAAGACAGAGCACACAGAACCCACCGAGACGGTTGTGGCAGAATTGCCCTTTAGGCCTGGGCAATGGGCATCTCGCAGTATCTGCACTGTGAAATCACATCAGAACTATGAAGCCTATTTGGAAGCATAAAATTAATGGCTATTCAATTCTGAACTCTGGTACAGTCCCTGGCAGCTTACTTTTAACAAAACTAAAACCAAACCAAAACAAAACAACAAACAAACAAACAAAAAGCTGAGGGAATAAAGGAATATGCATTTTTAACATGCCCACAATATCCCTTTACCCAGAGGTTCCAAACCCATAGTCGCCTAAAACAGGATGGCAGAGGGAAGATGCAACTCTAAGTGAGATTCAATTATTCATGGCAGCATTTGGAGTCATGAGCATGACACCGAAGGCCTGCAACCAGAAACAGTGTGCAATTACTGCTCTGGCTCTGTTTTGATACCATCTCCTGTACGTCACCCATGTGTTTCAGACACTTCAGGGCTGGAGGCCATAAGGAGCATATGCTTTCTATTGCTTTACGCACTTGTGCCTAAAGGCTAGAGAGCAGTGTGGTCACTGCGCTCAGCTATTTGGTGCTGAAGTCCTACCCTTCATGTCCAGGGCAGCAGAAGGTAGCCACGGTTCAACGCTGCAGAAGGGCTCTTTTGCCCCTGTCCAAAGGAGAAAGTACAGCTGGTGGATAAAAAAAAATTATTAGGAGGACACAGGAACATCTCTGTGCAGCTAAGTCTGAACACATCTCAGTATTTCACATGCTTGGCAAAAAAACCTGTGGAAACTTTGCCTTCATATATGAAACAGGCTCCCATCTAATAAGGACAAGGCTACAATAATAGGATGCCTATAGTAATATCAATAACAATAATAATTATGTTGATAAAGGAGACAGTTCTGTAATAAATATTATGGTGATTAATTTTCCAGAACTTTCAAATGGCCATTTCAGACCACTGTCTTTATATATTATGAACACTGCATATATGTTATCATTGATTTTTTTTTTTTAACTTCTAGCTTTTGAAATATTTATGGCTTAAATCAGCAACAGACACAAAATATGCATGGAAAAGATAGCACAGGGGACACCTGTGACACATTTGAAAAGTGCTGCATGGAAAGAGGTACAATTATTAAAAGAGTGGCAAGACATGAAGACACCACAAAAGTGATCACACTGTGAGAGAGAGAAAAGTATTTTGCAAAAGATCTAAAAGGATCATTCTAAATCTAAATTAAGCTTTCCTTTCTTCTACATAACATTCATTTCTGCCCTGATAGCAATTTTCCTGATTAGTAAATAGGCTACCCGAAGCCACAAATTTATTTAGACAGATGGGCAATGGGAATGGATAAGAGAGCACTGCAATGAGAAAATAAATTCTAGCTGTGTCATGTCTCCCTATTCAGGAACCACTAGCTGCCACCCTGGCTCCTTCCGTACAAACACTACTTGGTTAATATCAAGTACGAATTTATCACTCAGCAATAATCTATCCCCTCAGAAACTTAAGCCTGGGAATGGCTTTTCACTGACTGGCAGGATAGATTATTCAAAGTCCTTTTCTGTCTGCATCCAACATAAATTTTTTTTAAAAAGCTTGAGAGAAAGTGGTCATTATTTAAAGGTCAGTTTTGGAGA
Organism: Aptenodytes patagonicus; assembly: GCF_965638725.1. Classification (NCBI taxonomy): domain Eukaryota; kingdom Metazoa; phylum Chordata; class Aves; order Sphenisciformes; family Spheniscidae; genus Aptenodytes; species Aptenodytes patagonicus. The sequence continues at coordinate 141,452,725 of NC_134950.1, forward strand.
AAATTAATGAATATACTTAGGAGTCCTGAAAACCATCTAAACCAAACCTGAACAGAAAAGATGGACTGTTAGAGCCAAGGCGGGAACACAGTTAAGATCCACTGCTGAATATAAAAACTTATTGGGTCCCTCAGTGGCCATTTTAAATAATTCAAGCCATTTGCAGCCCTTCAAATGACCAAAAACACCATTCAGAGTGACAGTGCGTGTGCATGTGTGCGTGTGCACGTGCATGTCTGCATTTCTGGGGGAGGAATAAAGCTTGAAATCACAAAATTGAGATTAATTTATTTTGCTCTCATTTAATCTGGCATTTTTCTAAGTGGGGCAGACAATGTCCCAGGGGTAGAACAGAACCTGCAACCCATAAAATTTCAGCTAATTCAAAAGAAAATCTAAATTCTCCTTATCATGAAAACAACAGTGATTTAAATGTCAGCAAATAGAATTATTTATCAACAGTTGCACGGCCTCACAGAATGAAACCCAAGTCAATGTTATTCTCAAAGAAACCATATCCCTTTCTTTAATGCAAAGATGGGAATGAAAATGAGTACTGTACTGACTGATAAAGGGGAGCTATTGCTTTCCAATAAGGTAAATGGCACAAACCTGATCCCAGAGTAATTTGGCATAAAACTGGTTTTCCTGGTAACATGAAAAGGACATTGTGTATGGAGTCTCTTCCCATTGATTCATTCCCTCTTTTCAGGCTCGGGCGCTGCTGGAACAGATTGTCTCCTCTAGTGCAAACCCAAGTGACATCTGATTCACCCACTGGCAGCCGTTCAAGCCTATCTGGACAAGCAGGCCTCCGTGAACTGGGGACTTCAGGTTTTTTTCCACAGTGTTTATCAGCGGTTTTCATGCTGTTGAAATTATCTTGGCAGGGCCGCTCACAGTAATCCCTCACCCCTTTGTGCCACCGCTGTTTGGAAACACAGCTCTCCTTATTTTTAGGTATGTTATCTCAAAAGACTTCAGCCTAGGAAGGCTGTGCAAATGATCAGTTAAATTGGATTCCTCAGATGATTCAGATGATGTGCAAAATCAATGCCCTGTAAAAACTAATATAATTTTTTAAAATGCAATTAAGTTAACTAGCTGCCTATTTAACCTTAGCATTTAAATCCCCCAAGGGCTTGGAGCCTGCAAATGGTAAAGCACTCCAAACATCACCTAAATACATTTCCTTTGGGTCCTAGTCATGTCCTCAGGTGCCAGGAACCACTTTGGGGGTTCAATTATCAAACAAAACCCAATATGTTAAATTCACGTAAGTAAGATGAGCCACATGCTTAAACACCTATAGTGTCTGGGATGACAGTCTGTGGAATAATAGAACAATTTGTTGTATATATGAGGGGAGGAATTTAACTTATCTGTACCTACAATCATACCCAGGAGCTGGATAAAAAAAGATGCCAAATGAAACAAATTGTGTTAACAGAGTGCCTCAAAATATCTGAGTGAATGTCTTACAACTTATTCCCTGAGGGAAGAAAAAGAACTAATCCATACCTATATAGAACCATCAGCACATGGTACAGTGTTTTGTATTGTGAATTAGATGTTATCCAATGAAGGCTCCTAAGAATAAAGCAAATTAAGACCAAAACCAGGAACTCTGGGGAGTCCTGGAAATAACTGAGGATGAAAGTACAGCCTATTTCAGGCATTTATTAAAGCATTTATCTATTTGATACATAAGCATCAGTTCTTCAAAGACAGTCTTAAACACTGCAACAACCAAGATACAAGCAAGTTTAAACAGTACCAGGCAAACCCATTCGAAATTACGAAGGCTGGAAGAAAAAAAATCGCCATGGGTCAGTGCAATGTCAGAAGCAGAGGAAAGATTTGATATGACTACACTGAAAGATGTCCATGCTCAACAGACATCAAAAAATAACCTCATAATTCAGCAGTTTGTATACAAGATGACCAGAGCCCAGGAATGAAACCTACTTAAAAAAGATTTCTATAGCTGTTCTTGAAATCGCACATTAACCACCTTTTTGATCACAGTAATAGTGAAAGCACTGAAAGAAAAAAGGAACAGTAAGTCCAGCCTTCAAAGTAGAAAATGCTTACTTGTTAAACAAAAGATAGGCAGTACGTACAAAAACTCTCCTTCAAAATAACCCTTAAACTCATTAATATTGCGTGTCATTTAAAGATCAGTGAAACATGCAAAAAGGTGATGGCAATGTTCTAGTGATAGGAGGAATTAAGTAGTAAAATTCTATTTTTCAATAAGGAATAATTTATTGCCAAGATTAAACAATGGACAGAAAATAATTTTTTTTTACCCACGAGGACAATTCTCATAATCACTCAAACACGATATACTGTTATTTAATGTGGTAGTATTCCAGATACAAAGCTCATCAGATTTCTCCTATTATCAGCCATTAAGGGCAGACCAACTAGTCTTTCCAACCTTTGAGAAAATACAGTTAGAGCTCTGATGCTACAACAGCTGAAGAAAACTCTCCATCAAAAGCACCTTTCCCCAGGGTACAGGTCTGGCAGGTTTCATCATGTCATTTTCAAAGTATCAGAAATAGTGTGGCCAGCAGGAGTAGGGAAGTGATCGTGCCCCTGTACTCGGCACTGGTGAGGCCGCACCTTGAATACTGTGTTCAGTTTTGGGCCCCTCACTACAAGAAGGACGTTGAGGTGCTGGAGCGTGTCCAGGGAAGGGCAACGAGGCTGGTGAAGGGTCTGGAGAACAAGTCTGATGAGGAGCGGCTGAGGGAACTGGGGTTGTTTAGCCTGGAGAAGAGGAGGCTGAGGGGAGACCTCATCGCTCTCTACAACTCCCTGAAAGGAGGTTGTAGCGAGGTGGGTGTTGGTCTCTTCTCCCAAGTAACAAGCGATAGGACGAGAGGAAATGGCCTCAAGTTGTGCCAGGGGAGGTTTAGATTGGACGTGAGGAACAATTTCTTTACTGAAAGAGTGGTGAAACATTGGAACAGGCTGCCCAGGGAAGTGGTGGAGTCCCCATCCCTGGAGGTATTTAAAAGACGAGTAGATGAGGCGCTTAGGGACATGGTTTAGTGGGCGGTGGTGGTGGGTCGACGGTTGGACTCGATGATCTTAGAGGTCTTTTCCAACCTCAATGATTCTATGATTCTATGATTCTATAAAGAAGAGTCCGGGTGTCACCTCCTGAAAGCTGGTATCGAGTAGCACTCAAACCTAACCTGCCCACAGAAATTCCCTAATTTTCTACTTGTAATCTCCATTTACAATATAGTAGAAATTCTCAGAAAATAGAATAACCCAAATGAGAAAATCTCATTTTATAAGGTAAACAACACTTCAGGCAAACCTAAGTGCTGAGACCCTATAAAATTACAGGGAACACATAATTTTACCTTCTGGGAGGAAAGCATCTTAATGATCAAAACAAAATGGTAGCGAGGTTGCAGCTGACCACCCCAATTAATGGGGAAAACACAAAAGAACATCCTGATGAGTGCAAGAAACTCATCAGAATTGCTTGAAGTAATGGTGCCAGGAGACATACTCTCCTTGTCAAATCCTTCTATGGGATCGTATGCCGTATACGGGAACATGACAGGATGCAACCGAATCAGTAAATGCTTCGGAAATACCCTGGGCCAGAGCTGTTCTCCACGTGGGACTTGAGTTGCAGAGGGAGCAGAGCAAAGGAGGCTGCTGCCTATGGCCCCGAGTCATCAGCAAAGCCTGTTAGGCTAAATTAAGTTACTGTGAGAAATGTCAAGTACGCCCAGTAGCATATTCTAGTATGTAGCCCAGCAGCAATTTCTAATTCCCGAATTTCTAAGAGAAATATCCTAACCAACCTGAAAGTAGGAGCAGCTATTGTCTAACATTTACTGTGAATATACTGTAAAACCTATTCCCCTCTGTTCCTGCCAGCAATTAGAAATTGAGGACCATGAGCCCCAGAGCTCTCTTATGTCAGTTAAATAAAGCTGAAGCTGATTCTCAGCAATGTTTTGCCTGACTACAACATGATATTTCTGGACTCACTGGACTTCGTGACACTCAGCAGCTTTCAGAATTTGGAGATTTTTATTTTGGTGATTAAATAGGGATTAACCTACTGAATGAAAAATCAGGCCTATAAAGAGAATGTATTAAGACTATTCCTGGGAAGGTGTCTTTCACATTGTCTAAGTTATATGCATTTAAATTAGAAGCCTGAATAGTTTAAATAATACTTAAAAATTTCTTGGGAAAAAAAACCCCAAACACTTATCTTTAGGTGTAAAATACATGATAATGTAGGCAACATTTTGGGGATGAATCTGAGATCTGATGTAGTAACACTTTGTATTATCTACTAAATATGACAAAATGAATACCTAAAGGTTACAAGTTATAAATAAAGATGGATAGCCAATATGACAGTGTGGTGTAGTTCCTTGCAATGTCAATAGCATTCTTCAGCAGTTGTAACTACACACCACTTGTACGCAGTATTTCTGTATTGAAAAGAGAGTCCTTAGATGATGGACAGATTATGAAAGCAAATTTACTAAATTCTTTCCTTTTATATACTGACTTACCAGTCCCTTCAGCATGGAATCAAACACGTCTTCTTTTTGCTGTAATAGCAACCTGTAGCCTATTTTCCTCTTTGTAAAAAATTACATTTTTAATGAAAGTCGTCTTTTACTTACCACAGTAGTCCTTTAAACTATGAAGTGAACTAGTCATGTCTTGTCTTGACTCTAGATATGTTAACTTAAAGAGCGCCTCCAGTCTGAAACCAGGACACGCTGCTATCCTTCATCTGCATATACAGTATTTTTTTTAACGTCTGGTCTCCTCTTACCTTACATAATCCCCTGATATACTTACCACATGAATCAAAAGATAAAACTTTCTGTGACTTTTATAATATCCAGTATAAAAGAACTTGGGCTGTAAGGCACAATCACAGTCCAAATATGATATAATTTAATATAATATCCCCATTATGTATGCAATTTAATTTTATATATTAAACACATGATCTGATGTATAAACCTTCAGGCATTAATCATTAATCCTCTTCACAGCTTAACTTTATGCATATGGGAAACTTGTTTGGATTTGTTATATGTTACTGATATAAAAATAGATTGCCCTGGCATGCATTCAAACACAAGCATATATTTTCACCATTTAATATTCAAGACCTGGCTACATTCTTTGTATATGCCACTAATGTGGCTTTTCATGCTACACCATTAAACAAACATCCAAGCAGTAAGTAAGTAAGAAGGCATCACTAGAATGTGTCATTTCTATTGCAGTTCCAGGTGCAATTACAGTCTGTATACACGTGTACACAGGACAACAGGCGTTATAAGAATGCGGACTATAATTTACCAGTTTTTAGTGGAAAATGTCCTTTATTTGAGCTTTCCTTTACAGTCAAGCTCCCTACCAGAAACTTAAACCTTAGTGAAGATAAGCTTCAGGGAAGTGGTACAGTAATTAGCAAGTACAAGAGCTAGTTCCATGGGGAATTCAGAACTAAGAGCTTTCCTGCTGGGACAAATAGTGGCAGTATGGAAATCAAAATGTTTTTTTGTAACACTTGACGCTATTAAAATCAGTCTCTGCTGAATTCTCTCACAAGGGAATGAAAATTCTTTTGTGTAGTGACTGGCACAATTAAGAAATGTCTAATGTCAAAATAGAAGCTACAAGTAATTTTTTAGATGAGAACTTTAAAAAAAATCAGAACCACATTAAGAAACACACATTGTTTTCCCAACATTCTAAGCAAGCAAAGTTCTCACATTTTTGTCTCTCGCACTGTGAACTAATCTTCTAAACAAACTGGACATTTGTAATATGCGGCAAACAACCTGATGTCATTTCTCATTACAGTGGTCCTATTATTCTATAGAGTGCCTATGGACAGGCGTAATAAAAACACGTAAATTTGCTAGAAAGCCAGTATATTCTGCCCTTAGTCATATGCACCTCTTTGCTCACTGTGTGTAATTAGCATACAAAAGTAAATTGTTGTCAGGTTTCTTATTCACTTGCTTTGCTATAAATACAAGTTGAATCAACAGGTCGAATTAGGTTTTACACAAGAAAAGAAATAAAAGCGCTAGTCTTTAAATGCAGAAGAATCATTCTGCAGCCATTCAACAGCCATTGCACTCTACCTTGCAACAACCTTGAAAAAGTTGATTTGGCAAAACAAATGTGCTTTGCATATCCTATAAAGGACATACAAACCATTTCCTTCAATTAGCAAAGTTAAGTTGATAAACAGCAAGAGTTTGAAATGTCTTTTTATGCCAAATGGAAATAATTTTAATTTGATTAGAGTTCTATCATAGTACAACTTCATTTTATGACATAAATGTAATTTGACTACATTCTAAAATATTTTTAATGGGAATACTCATTGGATAGGATGTCATGAACTATGCTAGTTTTTATCACTATTAGAAGACTACGTTAGCATCTCTACAAAAGCAGAACGGTGAGACTTTTCCTTAAGCTCCTATTTCCCCATGACAACAAATGTATTAATAAACTAAGAAGTTTTTTCAAGTGGAAATTATAATTCCAGGTCCTACTATAAATTAAATCACTCTGTAACATAGTTTAACAACAAAACTATTTCTTGTGGCATACAGTCAGGTAAAAATCAAGCAAATGGTCACATACACATTGTGTGCGTTTCTATGTTTGCAGGCCTGTGCACACACACATGTTATTGTGGACCAGAGGAAGCGATTCATTATTGCATCTTAATTCTGCGTAGACACTTGTCAGCATTGCAAACCACTTCCAATTTAGCAGAAATGAAAGCAAGGCTTGTCTCTGCTTCAGAGGAGTCCAACTCGGAAAAGGCTTTGCAGATTTGGGTTCAGAAGCCCGAGCAGAACAGTGTCGCTAACACTGTATTGATCTAAAGAAAAGGTTGTCATCAAATAAAGAATTTATGACTATACATGGTTTTTTGACTAGATCTATAGACCTAATTGATTTCCTCAAATTTGTAAAGTATTTAGGGAAAGAATGCAGCCTCTGCTGAATCAAAGCCAATATGCTTCACCTAAACAATGTTAATTAAAAATAATAAATCAACTGGAGCTGAAAAGTGTTGTCCACAACTGTCAGCTCAGTGTTCTTCCAAGTGATAATGAAACCAATATTTCAATTCAGAAGAACTAGTGGGCTCTGTCATGAACAGACCCACCTGAAGCGGGGAGAGGAGGCAGGGAGGGCTGAGGGGACTCCAGTGATGCTCTACCCCAGCTCCACCCACGTTAGCATGCTTAATGCAACTGTATAGCATAAACATTATGCTGCTGACAGCGTAGCAGGACCCTGCGTGTGGTCTCGGTCATGGTTAATACACCAGGGTTGAAAGCTGTACCGTGCGAGAAGGTCTTTGTGGTTTGCTTGTTAGGGTAGGGAAGATTACCCATGATTACCAAGAACATGATATTTTCATGCTAAGAGAGGTGAACGGGATGGGGGGACTGGATGCCTGGGTTTCCTAATGATGTTGCTCTGCACGTTGTGATAAAGCAGCGGTGTGCTAGGTGAAGCCTGCAAGAAGACATACGACCCACAGTTCCTTAGAACACTTCTGCCATGGTGATGTACTTACAATGTCATAGCAAATCAGCTTTTTTCACAAGACATGGGTGTAGAATAGTTTAGTAAGGCAAAACAAGACAGCTTATATAATAATCTGTCATATGAATGGCTCTGCTGCTTGCCATACTAGCATAGGGTAACTCCAATGAGTTCTTGGCGTCTTTGATAGTTCCCCTCTTTTTTATCACAGCACCTTTCTTGACATCAGAGTGTCTGTTGTACTTTACTTCACCCATAGATCTCTTTTCCCCCAAATTCACTGCTTCCATTACCTGTGCCCACATAACTTACCTTGTTTTGGCAGAAGGGAAAGAATATACAGCCTCCTCCTCATGAGGTAATCAATAGTGCTTCAAAGATAAGCCAGCAAGCAAAGGCTTGTAAATAAGTGTCACTTCTGCCTTCAACAGCCCTCTATATGTGACATTTGCAATGCTTTTAGTCTCAATTGACCTGACCCAAGGGAAAGATGTCAAGAAGTCTCTGCTGAATCGGAGCTCCTGAGGTTACTGCTTCACTGGAGAATCACCACCTTATGCCACACCGCTTTTCTTTCATAAATACTAAACCCTTAGGCTTAAATACTTAAATACTTAGGTATAAATACTAAACCCCAGCACCTTTTATATGCATCATGGATGAACTCTCTAATGAATGATCATCAAAAGATGAACACATCTTTGTTTAAAAGGAGACTATGCAGGATGTACCCTAAAGCAGTAACACTGTAGATTATACTTTGGGATGACTATATTCCTAGCAGAGCATTTGGCTAACATACATGTAATGAAACACTGACCAGGAACCTTTACAGAAACACAGAACAGTGACAGCTACTAAAACAGCTCTGTAGCCAGCAGTTTCTACGGGGCATATGCACAGCATTTCTGTCAGCAGGGTGAGACTGGCAGATCCTTACAGAGCAAAAGCTTACATCCATCCCTTTGAAGAAAGAGTAGGCAAGGGAAATGCTATAGTCAATGCTACCTAACACATTAAAACACTGATTTAAAACATTATTTTCTACCTATAACCCTTTTTTTTTTCCTTAGTATTTATCAGATGTTTCATCCATGGTGAGACATAAAATAAAGAGATGCAAAAATAATTATCCTGATGGAAGTAAAACAACAAAAGAAGAATACAAGAAAAATATACCTTTATCAGTGTTCTCTTGTAAACTGGTTATCAACTCAGAAATATTAATCCCTTCCAAGGTGTATCTAGGATACTGCCACTATTTTTTAGAAATACCATGGACGTATCATCTTGCAAGTTTAAGCTTGTGTGGTTTGTGATAGAGTCCAGAGGTCAGTCACTTTCCAAAGATACAGAACTGGTGATCAGTAGAGCAGGACTTGTGCACAAAGGAATGGGGAAAAGTTCCTGAAGCTCCTTGTAACTGCCAGAGCTTAGTGACATTTAATTGCGTCAGCCTGAGCTCCACAAGCATCACCTAAGTCTGTATATGTTTGAGTTGTTGAAAATTTTAAGGAGAGGAAAAAAGAAAACAAAAAAACCTCCCAAACCAACACCTCAGTTCTATTTCCATTATCACATATTTCTGAAGGGACAAACAATAAATCAATGTGCCCAAATTGCTGACGTACTCTGAAAGGGAGTACTAAAACCTGCTATTCATTTTTAGAGTCTCAACAGTTGCACTATGAGTCTTATTTTACAGGGCAGTGTTGGTCTGAGCCCCAGGAGCTCACCTGGACCCCCAGAGCCCAGGGCAATGCCTGGATTCTGCCCAAAGTTGGGAAACTGGATGAAGTGTGAAGCTCAGGGTCATGCACTGGAAAGTGACATTTCCATCACATTCCCAGAGGGAAAACAGACACACTTGGAGTTTATAAGCAAAGTGTTTTATTACACTTTCTATTTGCACATACAAGCTGCTAAGTATATAAACGTTAAATAATTATCACAGAATCATAGAATTCAGGTGGGAAAGCAGCTCAGGAGGTCTTAGTCGAGCCTCCTGCTCAAAGAAGGGCCAGCCTGAGATCAGACCAGGTTGCTCAGGGCTTTATCTTCTAAGGATGGAGACTACACAACCTATATATCTATATAACTAAAAGAAATATAATACAGATTTTTATATATGTGTATATACATATAATACAGATTTTTATATGTGTGTATATACATATAATACTATATTTAACTGATATCTAGAGTTAGAAAAGCAGCTGATCATGTTCAAAAAGGTTTGTATGATGTCAGGTATTAGGGATATATACTAGACAGGGTTGTGATCTAAAATTAGAATTCATTGTAAAAGAGGTAAATAAAGGTCAGGTTTGTTTCCTCATGCCATAGATAAAACAGTGCTCTTAAAAGCAACTGAAATACAATTCATAAGTGAAATATAATTCACAAATGTTGTATTAATTTGACTTCTGATGGCACTATGCTCCTGCTGAGAAAATAACTTTCCTTAAAAATCAAGGTCTTTGAAATGTAATGGTACAAGCTCAAAGGCATTTATACCAAACCTGCTGCTTAATTGCTGCACTTCTCTAACTCTTCACTGCCAACTTGGGCAAACATGGCAAATTGACTGTTCCATTTTTAGGGGCCATGATCATGAGATGCAGTGGTATTTCTACTGGTATGCTTGAATGTTTGGTCTCTCTGATTTGTTCCTGTGAGATTTCAAAAATAACAAAGCTGCAGTGGTGTTAGAGATCCATACTTCTCTCACTGCACATACTTCATGAATGGTATGTACTTTAATATTTGAAAAACACCATTCTTCTGTCCACTGAACTGAATGTCTAGACTGTAACAGATATACTGAAATACATGTAGGTGCAACATGTTAATGGTGTATCTGATTTTCCTATCAATATTACAGGCAGAACCTTGATGCATGTCAACCATTATTCTTCTATTTTTACCATCTGTGGTAGGAACAGGAGTCTACTTTTTCTAAATAAACTACAAACGTTTGAAAATTGGTGCATTTTTCCACTTCTAAAACATTATGTCTGAGATACTTTCATTTGTTTTCCTTCACAGTCCCAGATGACTCCAAAGGTAAATGATTCACACTCTACAGATCTGTTCAACATAGAATAAATGATGGGGAGGTAGCAGCTGTATTTTTTTTTTCCTTCCACATTTTAACTACCTTTTAAGATTCTTAGACATCAACATTTTAAATAACGTGTTAAACATCAACATGGTTAATGGCGAGCCTTGGTATTAGAATTTGGTATGCCACTTGATCTTGTGCTAACAGTTAAAATACTAAAAATAAAAATTACATGTCTTAGCTTGATCATTTCTCTAAGGTAAATGGTCACTGCTGTCAGTGTTTTATTAAAATCCTGTAGGGTTTGTGCAATCCTCTCAAGTTTGTGCAATTTCCTTTGCAGAAACCTTTTAGAGCTGATTATGAACATTTCTAAGGCTTTGTAAGGTATTTCCACCAAACAACGAAATCTAACCATACCACCAGAAAAAAACCCCATAGGCTAGAGCCAAACCTTCGCTAGGTGCATTTAAGTTTTAACTCAGAATAGAACGGGGACTGATTTATTCTCATTCATTTTTACTGTTCCTACAAATTTGGGCTCCAGGTCAATGATGAGGTATTACTACAATCAATAACACCCCCCCCCCCCAATGGCAAATTGTTATAATAAAAAAGTCTCACTCATTCTGAATGAAGCAGTAAAGGGAATAGGCCATGAACTTGCATGCAAATCAGCAACTAGGCACTTTATTTGTGTGTAATAAATATTTAGTTTTAAAATAATCTAAAACCTTCTACCCAAGACTAACTGCTCAAACAAGAATACAAGGTGATTGATTACACTGGAAAAATGACTTAGTAATTAATCATTCCAACAAAAGAGTTATTTTCATGGTTGTAAGGGTTATATCTTCAGCCTCCTCTCAAGCCCTAATGAAGATGGGTTTTGCCCTACTGCAAAACTCTGCTGCTCTCTGAAGGTTAACAAGCATTGGACAGTAAGAAGCTGGGAAATTAATTCAGCCTTGGTGTCCTCTCAGAAAACACTTGTAATTGCGTCTTTTGTGGTAAAGGAACCTAAATCAAGTGAGCCTGCATAACTTCAGCAGTGGCAGCATGCCCAGGTAAGAGGAAATCTTTGAAAAAAGGACAGTCCCAGGCTACAGGGCAGAAGCAGGGTGGTTGGTTATAAATTTGTATTTAAATAGATATCAGAGATCAACAAGTAGGCCAAGAATGAGAGCTTTGTGTATTTTTTCTTCTTTAGTGAGACATTACCTTTACTTGAGACTCCAACCAGTTTAGGCGACTAATGTTACACAGAATTCCAGCCTTGAGGAAAAGCAGAGATAACAGGCCTGATGCCTACGTCAAACAAGTTGTAACTTCCTAACCAGGTGTGGACGGCAAAATCTGACCCGACTGAGAACAGAATGATAAGATGACCAGAAAATGTGGGTCTAAAGACATAGTTGTCAGTTATAGTTATTAATGGAAAAGCTTATTTGTTCAGTCTAAAGGACTACTGTTACTTCTGCCAACTTCTCAGCTGATGACCCCAAACTTTCATCATCATCTCAGCCTTGTCTTGGTATAGCCAATTCACTCTTGTTCACGCTCTGACCGTGGTCAAACTCTGGCTGAAGGACTGAGCTAATATACTGATCAGCAGGCTGCATTACAGCTGCCCTATACCAACCATTCTGGCCCCCATATACTCACTGTTTTGGAAGAATATAGTTGCAGACACAACAGATAGTCACACCGTGGCACGCTGCTCTCGGCAGATCCTTAGGAAGAGGAGTTACTGCCCCCAACCACCCAGTGAGATGCTCCTGGGGCTGCAAGCAGCAAAGTGACTGAAGACCAGCCTCATCCACTCCTCAGAAACCACTTGCAAGACAACAGTGCCTGCATATAAGTGGTGCTGAAGTTACTTAATAGGTCTGGTCTGTCTCTGAAAGCCTCTCTCATTATGATTAACTGGGTGGGGATAACCTATGAAAAAATACAAGATTATTCTAACAATCGTTTCTTCACATCTGTACGGCTTTTTAAAAGGCAGTAAAAGTATGCATCAATTACTGTGTGTAGAGACAAGCAGAGCAATGTCTGCAAGCTTTCTCCTGGAAGATGAGCTGGTAAGAAGAAATTGTGTAATTGCTTGGACCCAAGGATGATATTCACTGACACCAGGTCTGCCATTTTTGCTCCAGTGTGGCCTACTATGTATATTAAGCATTCAGCAATGCAGTCTTCTGCTCTTTTCCCTCTTAACAAAGGCCCCAAAAATACAGAAGACTATGTAGGGATGTGCTAAAAAACATGATCCAAGCTATACCTCTTCTTCAGTCTGGCTTTCCAGGCTGTTGGCATCTGTAATGGAAATGAAGCTCTGGGGAATGGGAGTATTTTCTCTGTCCTCCTGTCCCACTGCTGGCAGCAGCCTCACCCTGCTGGGTCCCATCGTGCTGACATCTCTGAAAGATGACAATTCTCCTGGCTGGTCTAAAAAGGTTTTATCCACAAGGAAGAAAAGGTAGTCTTGGTTTTGTTTCGACTCCAAATCCTAAAAATGTGAATCAACAATGTGACTTCACAGCAAAAGAAAATTCTTAAAATACATACCAAGATTTAGATAAGCAATTTGGTTAGCAATTAGACAATTCTGTAACATGAACAATGCAGCTTAAAGGACGGGTTTAGCAATGTCATGTATTATATGCACTATGCTTGGATTTGAAATGGGGCAGGAAACTTTTAGGGAACAAATGAGGGCCAAAAGAGGCATTTTCCACCTAAGCGCTTGGCTTGATGTTTGTAATTAAGAATGAACATTGCAGTTCTTTTCAGGGACAAAACTTCTCATAATACTGCAGCTGATTCAATATTTGAAAGAGAGGTTGATGTCTGAAAATTTAAAGACATAAACATTTCAATTGATTATTAAAATATTTAAGAAAAAAAGGTTATTTCATAACACATCTTTCATAGCAAGATGTTAAAAATAAAATGTCCAATGTTGAGTCAAAAAAATTCAGATATTGGTGATTGAAACAATAATCCTTAAAATAAATACCAAGCAGTAGTATTTCAACAATTAAACCAAAAACATCCCAAAGTCTTTCTTGTGGGTAACACTGCTGTTATGTTCTAGCTTTTATAAATCCCATCTCCTCAGCAGCTAATTAGTGTTTCTTATTCCACAAGGGTTTTAAGCACTTGCTGAATATTGTTTCACATAGCCTTTAAAACCTTCACAACTTACTGATGATTAAAGATTGAAGTTGTTTTTTCTTTCCAGACCACTGGAATTGGCTGGGTTTGACTCAATTTATGTCACAGCCCCAACTTGCAGACTATCTCTAGCCAGAACTCCTATAGGTATCACCTCCCATCTATAGAAATGACAGCTCTGACACTGATCTGGGAAAAACTTTTCAGACCACAGTAATAAGTAATTTGCCTATAAACCACGAGTTACTAGACTTGCTATACTGCTACTTCTCCAAACTTTTTCTCTCCATTATGAAAAGGAGGATGTTTCTCCCAAACTCTATCCACCTGTTCAGTCACATGGCAGTATAAAAACTGATTTCTCTTAGCACCTCTCTCTGCAAATTTAATTTGGTACAAATGGTAAGATATTAATTGTAAAACCTGGTGGCAACTTTATTCTGTAAAGGGATATAATTTATTTTTCCAATAGAAACTAGCAGAAGTGTCTAGCAGAGTGGTGACATTAATTGCTTTCAGCTGTAATTCCTGCTTTGTGACTTCTAATTGCTGGTGCCTTGCTAGAACACTACAGACTGCCCGGCTTTACCTGAAAGAATATAGGCAATGAAGTGCTATCGGCTTGTTCTGATACACTTCTCTTCTACCATAAGGTGGCAGACATAGTGCATAAACTTTCAGTAATATACCATAAGTTACAATTATTAGATCAATATGTATTTGATGTTCACTACTGTTCTTACTGCATGAGCCAGAAAAAAATGGTCTCACTGTACCGTTATCTGTTACTGTGTTCACGGTGTGCTATTAGTTCATCATTGCAGCTCTTTCAAAACAACATGACTTGGCAAGAAAAAAATTAATAAAAAATTGATCAGGCATAAAATTACTGTATTTTTGGTTAAAGTGCAGAACAATAGCACAATATAGGTATGGTATAGCTTTTGTTTTTATTCAGCTGTTTAGTATGCTGTAGGTATAAATGAGAGACTTAGACCAAGCATCAAAACTGAACCTTTCAGACATTAATGTGATGATAGCTGTGTTATTATGAGCCTAATGATATCTAGTGCACACAAGAATACATAGGTGTCATGCTGGGAAACCAATGATCTGGCTCTCATTCTGACTGCAGGCAAAGAATATCTCATCAAAGCTATAAATTTCATGAGTCTGTTCCCAAATTTAAAACCCTTAAGGAAATGGCTTTCATGGTTCAACAGTTTTAAAGGGTTGCTCTTACTTGGCTTTGTAACAAGGAAATTAATAGTTCTTCCAAAACAAATCAGAATTATGCCATAGCTGCACGCATTTTCATGCTGTTCTCCAGATAACATCGCTGCAGAATCCACATTGAGTTCACTGTGGGGAAACATTTATTACCTGCTATGATTTCCCACTATAGCCTTAGATAGGTGATAGAAGTCGTTTACTCATTGCTATGTAAAAATTGTTTTCTTTACATCATGTGAAATAGAGTCAGTTTCTAATCAACCTTCACTTTTCACAGAGTAAAACCTATCCAGCCTAATGTCAGGGAGAGTTAGTTTCTGTAGCGTGATGCAGAGCAACCAACCAAGAGGTAGACGGCTTATGGGACTGCAATAACAAAGAAGCACTGAAGTGATATACTTCTCTGTCAGTATGGTTTTTTCCCCTTTAAAAATTCTGACTCTGCAAATATTGAAGCTCCTGAGAAGGAATAATCATGTTTAAATCATTTTCTTAATTTAAAGGTATACAAATGCCTTCTAATGAGCAGAAAATGAATATTGTGTTAGGATTAGCTGTTGTATGTCACATTTCACGCATATAATGCACTACAACTAGTGCTGTTTGGGAGGAAAACCATAAATGAGCACCAAATGTTCAGTGTAGCAATACATTTCAATGTATCATTAGCAAAGTAACAAAATACTGTGGATTCTCACTTAACCAGTAAGAAGTTACTGGGATTAAAATACCAAGATATATTTGCTTTTGTGCAGAATCCTTATGATTGCACAACATTTTAGATCCAACTATTTCAATGTCTGTGGAGCTACAAACAGGAGATTATCGGCATCTG